>NC_083224.1:156545999-157159570 GCF_032191835.1 Heteronotia binoei | reverse complement strand
TGCAGTATATTGCTGTTTGGTGGAAACTATTACATGTGAATTCAGAAACATGGCTGACGAAGTGATTAGAGATCAGCTTGCAGAGAAAACAGCTACTCTCTTCAGTTCATACAGGAATGCCTGCTTCTAACCTCAGAATTCACCCTGAAAAATGCCATATCCATTACTGCCCCAAATCAGATGGTGGTGACAGAAGTAAAAATAATGAGCTTTGGATACAGGAGGCACTGTTCAATTTGTGGATTCTCTGCTGAAAGGCCCAGTGACAATGCTGACAAATGCATACAAAGGAAAAGCAGATGAAAACCCACAGACTCAAAAAATTTAGTGTGTAGAAGCTGCATGTTACCACTGTGGATTACCACATCATTGTATAAGCTATGCAAGATGTCCTGCAAATGCACCTCAATGCAATCACTGTAAAAAGAATGGCCATTCTACTATCAGCCAGTCAAATCAGCAGGCCTCCTTTATTGCCTTAATGCGGTGTCATATACCTGAGGGGTGCAGACTGTTAACAATATTTAGTTATGGTATTAAAATTTAGATATCCACTGCTGCTGTTTCCATCCAGTCGGTATCCATTTCTTTTCACTTCCTGTCTACTCACATAGTAACTCCCAGCAAGCACTACTCCAGGTCTTGTATCTAAGACAACCACCAGACACGTAGTGTCATCCTAGACAGAAATGCACCATTTGAAGTCTATGGAAGGCAATACTGAAGGCTTGTAACTCTATTCTGGATTGCACTGTCAGAAATATTTTCCAGATAAGGATATGTGGAAATTTCCCAACAAATTTTGCCAACCATAGTGGAAGTCATGTAAAAATATTGCTTGACTTTGCCAAAGCAAAGCCCTCCAAATTCAGTCTGAAGATTAGCCTGAGGTGAAATCTGCCAGCAAATCTAGTGTGTACGTGTGGGGTGGGTGTTGTGCCTCTGGCTGCCTCAGAGAGAACTAATGGAGTAGGTTGGCTGAATCACTGGGGCTGACTCCATGATACCTGAAGTGCTGAAGCACTTTTCTAATCTTGAAGAAAATGTTAATAATGCAAAGGTAGCAGAGCAAAAAGGGATTGACTTTCCTTCCATCACCATCCCTGGTCTTTCTCATCTTTCTACAGTACCAATCAGTACAGCAACTCCAGTTTCAAAATTCCATTAAGTGAAACTTAGATGAAAGAACTTCCTTCCTGCTCGAAGGTTGGGCCTGAGTATATTTCTATCACCTTGCTGCTGAGGAGGAATGCACTGGCATGTATCAGAGTCAGCAGAGACACATAGGCAAACCCAGCAATTTGGGGAGTCTTCTCCCTCCCTGCAGCATCCTTTCTTTGAAAAAAAAATCCTCTGAGAAGAGGACAGGACAAAGATTTTTTTGATACAGGGTAGCATTCCAAAATGTGACCCTTTGTGATCTTCCTCCTGCAGTCTGAAGGAGTACAGTCACCTTTTATCACCTCATTCTGATGGATGCAGCAAAATGCAATTGCAGAATGGAAGAATGTGCTGTGCCGTTCCTGGCTAAAGCTGGAGGAACAAATTTTGGAATGCTCCCCTTTGTTAAGTACTCCTACAGACAGGTAACTGACATATGAAACAAAGGGAGGGGCAGAATCTTGCTCTCTGCCAGATTCCATTGTGTGCAGCAAATTTTTCCTGGTAAGGCACATTCTAAGGTAGAATCTCCTGCCTGCAGTTTGAAACTGGACAATCCATTCTACCATCTGTATTCTGCCACCTCATCCCCTCCTCTTTCTCCTGCATGCTTGAACCAGACCTGAAAAACAGACCTCAGTTTGCATGTGAGGAAAAAAGTAGGGCTGCTAACTCCAGTGTGGGAAATTTCTGAAACGAAGCTTAGAGAGGGTAGAGTTTGGAAAGAAAGCTTAGCAGGGGTGTGATGCCATTAGGACTGCTAGTTTCCTGCTGGGGGATCTCCTGCCTCCAGCTCCCATTGTAAAAAAAAGATTTTATAAATGCATGAGGCAGGCACACTGTTGCCTGTTTAAGTTTAAGTTAGGACTCTCTCTTTAAAACAGCATCTATTTTGAAAAAAGAAGAGCATACCTGTGGCTGCTCCCCATGGTTACTTATTGCCAGCCAGCAGCAACCCCTCTCTAAATCTAGAATCTCCATTGCTGGATTCAAACAGCAAAACTGTTTTTTTCCAGCTAGCCTTTCACCTTGGTTGCCAGGAATGAACTGTATCTTCAGCCCTAGAAATATCAACTGACCATCTACGCCTTTTAAGGAAGCACCTCTGGCTAATGGTGTTATACAAAAATCTACAGTGAAGATTATCCATTCCCTTGAAATAATTCAACAGCATTCCTGTAACAATACATTAAAAAGAACTGCATTTGAGCACATCAGTAGGTATAGAAGCACACAGCAGGAGAACCTGCTTAATACTGCAGCATGTTTATTTTCAAAAGGTACAGAGGCATTTCTGTGTTAGAGACCACCTAAGAGTTATTTTAAAAGTTAGCATCTGCCTAGGGTACATTGTGCCTTATACCGGTTTCTGGTTTTTTTTTTTTAATTTGAGCGCCTCACATTTGGTAGAACTGCTGGTCTCAAATATTTATGAATGGGAGTTGTTTAGAGCTTCCTAGCCATTCATAATTCTGAGTGGCTTCTCCTGGCAGCTCATTCATGCCTCCCTCCCAGCTTTGAAAACTGCAGACAGAAACAGTGTTTTTGATAGAGTAAAGATAGAGGTATTGCTGCCCAGTATATGCACCCATGTTTCTTTTGTCCCTCTATCACTTTCTCCATACGCACTTTGCATTCACACTAGAGCAAAGCCAAACTTCAGCTGGGATGCTGCACTGCATTCTCGTCCCCTCATTCCCCACTTCTACAATAGCATCATTTCGATTAGAAAATGCCAGGGCTTTTTTGGTAGAAAAAGCCCAGCAGGAACTCATTTGCATATTAGGCCACAGCCCCTGATGTCACCATTGTTTCACACAGGACTTTTCTGTAGAAAAAGCCCATCAGGAATTCATGGACATACTAGGCCACACCCCTTGACACCAAGCCAACCAGAACTGCGTTCCTGTTAAAAAAAAGCCCTGGAAAATGCAGATGATCTCAATTTTAAATCTGCAAAGTACAGGATATATTCATAACAAATACAGCCCCCAGAGGCTCAGCTCATTTTATTTTGTACAGGGCCTTTTTTTGAGCAGGAACACACAGGAACGTTCCAGCTGGCTTGGCACTGGGGCTGTGTGGCCTAATATGTAAATGAGTGTGTGGTGGGCTTTTTCTACAAAAATCCTGCTTACTATTAATACAAAATTATATCTTCATGTATCTTTGTAGCAGCAACCTTAGCCATTGGTGGTCAGGCAGAAACAAGGCCACAGGCAAAATCAGGAAGAAACAGACGTTTATTTAACATGTACACTCATGTCTAAACGTTTATTTAACGTGTTCAGACTCATGTCTAAACACATCCGGGAGCCCCGATTTCAGGAAGGTCTACAGTTTTATAGTCACAGACAATCAATTCCAGTAAACAATCACACAATTACAGGAAAGGACCACCCCATATCCCATACATTTCATTACAAGTGTCATATTACTAAAGGAACAAAGAGGAGACAGGGAGGGTCTTTCCATACTTGGCATTGATGTTGCTAACACTCTTGCAGCAATATCCTTCATCAAAAACACATTTGCACCTTTGACTTGCTCCCGAGACATTTTCCAAGGTACATTTGCTCAATGCTTATTTTAGCGCTTATTCCAGCCAGTTTCTAGTTCCTCTTTTAGGCAGCTGTGGCAGAGCCGGTGGGTGAAGGATTAACTTCCTCTTTTGCTGCCTTATGCTTCTACAAATTGGACACACTGCTAACTCCCCTTTCCTCCCTTTCGCAATCTAAAAGGATTATTTCAGAGGCATCTAGCAAGCACTTTTAAAATCTCTTTGACCTTTTGTTTTTCTTGCCCTTGTGCCTAATTGATTGCACAGAGTACACGGGCACGGGGCTTCTCTGTTATAGCCCCGTGCCTTTGGAATCAACTTCCGGAGGAGGTACGGGCCCTGTGGAATTTGGACCAATTCCGCAGGGCCTGTAAGACCATCCTTTTCAAGCAGGCTTTTGTAGACGTTGATAGGATGGCTGTTTAATCCACCAATGATTTATCTAGTGACCCCTGCCATAATATAAGTGTACAGAATAACATCAGGAAGATCACCGCCGTTTAAACTATGGAATGACCCAGACATTCGAACTGGTTTTAGATTGTTGTTTTAAATTAATGTATAATTTCAATGTTGTTTTAAATCACCTTATATTGTATATTCTATATTGTATAATTTTATTGAACTGTTGTTAGCCGCCCTGAGCCTGCCTAGGCGGGGAGGGCGGGATATAAATAAAATTTATTATTATTATTATTATTATTATTATTATTATTATTATTATTATTAAATATGTTTTTATTTCAGCCCTGCTTCATCTTCTCATCCACAAATGTATTGCACCAATTTAATATAAACATTCTAAACCACACTCAGTCTTGCCCCCCTTTTAATCTTAAATCTAGAAATTCAGACCAGAATAAAACTCCACCCTAGTCTGCTTCTGTGCCCTGTAATATCAGGCAGATCTGCAGTAAACAGCAGAGGAAGCTTTTCTTAGTACAAAGAATGGAGATAAGCATTATTACTTGCTAATGCCTACATATGTGTTAATAACATGTGTCCTGTTACAGACATAAGAGCAGGGTCCTTTAAAAAAGGATGGCAGCTAAATTGTAAACTTGTCTTTGGACTATAAACTTCAGATTGCCGGTAGGGAATCACTAGACTGAATCATCTACTTATAAAAAATCCTTGCACATAGAAAATAAACTTGGAAAAGAGCAAGCTAGAACTGTTTCTCTGACATTTTTTTTAATATAGACAAATCTTTTTCGTATGGAGCAGCATTCAATCATGTTGATCTTCACCTGAAATCTGAAGTGGTTCAGCTGGTGACAGGTTTATCTACACCTAAAACACGATCTGTTTCTAAAAGAATGATGAGTAAAGTTTGCCAGAACAGGAGGTCCGAAACAGAGACTTTTTGTGGGACTGACCTTTCTTGAAAAGAGAAAGAAGACTGCCAAAACGAGCAGTTAATTTAGCAGTCTCATTATGAATCCTATGAAAAAATACCTGATTAGCCAACTTCAGCTAACCTTATGTTAACAGGTGGATAGGAACATGAGATGTGCCAAGAAAATGTAGACTATGTGGGAAAGAAGGACAGAATTAAAGTTGATAGAAGCTGGCTAGAAATGCTGCTGTCCTCTTCTCAGAAAGAGAGCCAGGAAGAAAGCTTGTTGAACTTAAAACAGCAAATAAATACCGCCTATATAAACGGTTCTCAAGCTTTAGCAACATGAGGACACACATTTAAGTTAATACTTTGCACAAACCTCTCTCCTGTGCCGCCAGCACATACCACACACAGGTTGTCCCCGTCAAAAGTGATACAGGATGATGCTTTAAAGGCAACTTTAGAATCAAATTTAAGGGGAAAATGTGCATGGACTATTTTCAAAGTGCAATTGATTCTACAGAGGGACAACTCAAAATGTTCCAGCTTATGTTCTAATTAACCACAATCTCTGTTTCTGGATAGGGCTCTGACATGACCTGAAAGCTCTGTGACTACAGGTAGCTGTATTTCTAAGAGCATCTACCTTTTAAAAGGAAGAAGCTGATTCAGTGCACTTCTTCTGAAGCTGAAACTATCTGCTCTCATTCTCAGAGTACTGAGAGAGATACATTTTCACGTTAGTCATATGGCATTATAGAGTTTGTCCTCTGACTTACAAAGGACTTAGGGCCACTTGGAATATCCTTGCTGATCCCTAGGTATTCCCAGGCTCAAGTCTGGGGAGCAATGACCAATATTAGATTTTTAAATGTTACTGGTTAAATGGAGAAATGCATTTTTGTTCAGAAATTTTGACTGAGTAAACCATTTACCTTGAGTTTTAGAAGTTCTCTCTCTAGGCAGAGAACAGGCTCAGGAGAGATAAGTCTATTGCTTGTCAGATTAACCCAACCAAGCTTAGAAATGCAAGGGGCCTTCTTCTGCAACCCTTGTGGCTGCAACAGCAGTGTGACAAAAAGAAATTCAGCTGTTTTTTTCCTGGCATGTTTTTTCCTGACATATTATTAGTGGTGGGGGAAAACACACTAATCTTAATGCACAACCTTTTTGTTTTTACCCTCTTAGAATTTTGAAGTTCAGGAAGCTATTACTCAGGGCTTTTTTTGTAGAAAAAGCCCAGGAGGAATTCATTTGCATGTTAGGCCACACACCCTGACACCAAGCCAGCCGGAACTGCATTCCTGTGCGTTCCTGCTTAAAAAAAAGCCCTGCCATTACTGATTATCAGTAGTTGTCATGATCCTCGGCCTAGTGAGGCCTACAGGATCCAGGGAAGCTAGGCTTCCCAACCCTCTTGCCCTGGCGGGGGACCCCAGGATTTCCACCCTCTTCCCCTGCCCCCCCCAAAATGGAAGCGGGGGGAAGGGGGGGAAACGGCGCCAAGGAGCTCGCTCGGCTTTTGGAGGCGAAGGGGCCATGGCGGGCACCGAGATTGTGCGCCAGGTGGTGAGTGCCAGGCGGGCGGGAGGGCGTGCCCGGGACCGGGGTGGGCCTCCCTTGGGTGGCTGAGCTCGGCCATCTTGCCTCCTCCGTCGTCTACCTCGCCAAGGCTGCCGGAGCAGGGGCAGCCTGGCGTGAGTCCGCCCGGCGAGCAAGGGGAGGCGACAGCAGATGATGCCGGCTCTCCAGCAGGCGAGCGAGGAGGAGGCGGCTGGGATGTGCGGGGATGAGGCTGGGTGGGCTCCCGCATGGCTGCTCCGAGGGCGCTGGGCTTTGCCTTTCAGAGCCGGGAGGAGGAGGAGGGGGGATGGGGCAGCCTCTGGGTACCCTGCGAGGACCCCGCGAGGACCTAGCTGTCCAGGATGAACGCCCATGTTCTCAACCCACACTTCCTAGGTCACACTGTGACAGTTCCCCCCTCCCCGTTCTTAGGACATGGCTGAGAAGTGTTTCAATAACACTTTCTTTGAAAAATAATCCACCCCACTCTGTTTTTTTGGAAAACTGGGCTGTGGACAGAACAGGAAGAAGTTAATTACTGTCCTGGGGGGTGTGGGTGTGAGTTCCCAAAAGTTTGAAAAAAATGTTTAATTTTTCATGGAAGAGAAAAAGGCTCTGATCTCCGTTGGAATCCCTCCCTGTTTACACAGAGGGTTTCTATTAGCAGAGTCAACAGCGAGACTCCTGATAGTTCCCAGTCTCTGGGGAAGCTGTTTTTTGAGGTAGAGGCACCAAATTTTTAATATAGTATCTAGTGCCTCTCCTCAAAGTACCCCCCAAGTTTCAAAACGATTGGAGCAGGGGGTCCAATTCTATGAGCCCCAAAAGAAGGTGCCCCTATCCTTCATTATTTTCTATGGAAGGAAGACATTTAAAAAGGTGTGCTGTCCCTTTAAATGTGATGGCCAGAACTCCCTTGGAGTTCAATTATGCTTGTCACACCCTTGTTCCTGGCTCCGCCCCAATGTCTCCTGGCTCCACCCCCAAAGTCTCCTGGCTCCACCCCCAAAATCCCCAGATATTTCTTGAATTGGACTTGGCAACCCTAAGGGAAGCCTATATTAAAGTAGCTACAGGGTCTACATTTCCCAGGATCCCTTCTGTCCCTCTGATTAGGTGGGCAGAAGTTTTGGAGGGAAAACCTGCTCAGTGAAGAACAGAAGAGTGGGATCTGAGAGGAAACAATAAGAGGCCCAGCTAGAGACACTGTGCTAGAGAGAAGGCTGCAGTCATGAGAGTTCCCTCATTCAAAAAGTGGTGAGTCAGTTGGAATGAGAAGGAAATGAACATATAGTTAGTCACATCATGGCTTTTATTTCTTCTTTTTTGTACCACCTTTACTGTTTTTCTATGTCAATTCCTATCCTGGTCGCAACAGAATGATACTTAAGTCAATTATGTTATTGGACAATAAAGGATGGTCGCCAAATTTGGCTGGATGGCTTATTGAATTAGGGAAAAAACAAAGAAGACTAGATAGGGTTTTTAGTTTTCATTTATTTTAATACCAGTTTTAGAAGTTCTGAGCATTAATTTTTACTTTTATTTTATGTATATTTCAGAGAGCATCTTATAATTGTATTGCCTTTTATCTGTTATAAACTGGATTAATAAATTGTTTACACACAAAAGAAATTAATATGAACAGAGAAGGAGCTGGAATAAGTGTGCTTACTCTGGCTCTTTCTTACACATAATTTCCAGAATAAGAACTCTTGATATGTGTGTAGATTCCATCACCATGCTCTGGAACATTAGAAAAAGCCATGTTCCAATCACAGGGATACTACCTATGTGCTTACATGTTTTGTGGAGGGCCCACAGCAGCATTTTTTTGAAAGAGCAGGGGACCATCTGGTTTGGCCCTAAACACTTTATCTGCTTCTCAAGTAAGTCGACAGCCCCTCCCCCATTCCAAGGGGGATCTAGTTGCAAGTAGGCTTCTCCCCTCCTGATGCCAATCTAGTTGCAAGTAGGCTTCTCCCCTCCTGATGCCAATCTGAAGCCACTCCCTGCTGGTCTCTCTGGCCAGACAAAAGAGAAGCCTCCTTTCTCCCCTCCCAGAAGAAACTGCCCCCACTTGGATTCCAAGGGCCCCACTGCCTCTAGCCACCGAGGATCCAGCTAGCAGGGGCTTGTTTCTGTTCCAAGGAAGGCTTCCTCCCTCGGCACCCCAGCGCTTGGAGAGTCTCTCTCTTTCTTGGCGCTCTTTTGTGCTGGCATGGCAAGGTGATCTCAGGAGTGTGTCCTGTCCCCAGGGCATGACTGCTGGGAAGGCCAGCCACCACAGCAGCCACAGGGGCCCTGTTGGAGGAAGTCCGGCACAAAAGCCAGTGAGCCCTCATTGGAGGCCCTCAAGAGATGGAAGGGGGAGTTGAATGGAGTGGCCTGGCCCCCCTGTAGCTATGGGCCTGGACCAAAATTATAACTATTCTGATCTGTAGGTGGCATTATAATTATTAGGGTTTGTAGAATCTTTCGGGCTCAAGTGCCGTGTTCTAATGGAGAAAGTTTTTCTTCCAGACGTTTCGTTCTCAGCTGCGGAGAACATCCTCAGTGGCGTTGCAACTGGAGCAGGCGCTCTGACCTTCTTAGCTGCTGTGCATTGAGTGAGGCCAGGGCTGCTGGAGAGCTGCTATTTCTAGGCTGGAGGGCCAAACGTCTTGGTGAAAGGGCAACCCCCTCCAGCCTAGAAATAGCAGCTCTCCAGCAGCCCTGGCCTCACTCAATGCACAGCAGCCAAGAAGGTCAGAGCGCCTGCTCTGGTTGCAACGCCACTGAGGATGTTCTCCGCAGCCGAGAACGAAACGTCTCGAAGAAAAACTTTCTCCATTAGAACACGGCACTTGAGCCTGAAAGATTCTACAAACCCTAATGATGTTACCAGCCGTGAAAACCTGAAATCTTTGATTATAATTATTGCTTGCAGCACACATTAATTGCCCCCCCCCATTCCATTATGATTTTTGCTCATGCCAGGTTTTGAAATTTTAGCAGTATAGGGATGAAAGCCCAAGCTACCTCCCAGCATTGCTGTATTAGAAGTGTGTTGACCTGCAGTGCTGTAATAGAGGTGCATATGGTTCTTCTAGGCAGTGGAACTTCAATCCTTTGAAAGTCTGATTTATTTCATTTTACATTATTCCCATCTGCCACAATGCAGTGTTTCAGTTTTGTTCACTGGCTTGCTTCAGAAGTGGGCATTCTGGGATGTTTTACCGTTAAACTGTTTATGGACCCAAACAAGCAGTGGAACATTAGATTCTTTACAGGCTTCATGGCTCATACAGGATTACCTCCTAGTACTATATTTCACCATGACTTGTTTGGACAATAAAATATGACTGACAGACTGATCTAGTCCTATGTGGCATATAAATTCAGTTGGTTAGAACTTGGCATTTGGGGCTATTTTTACTGATAAAAAAGAATTCTTGCTGGGAATGGGTTAATTAAATTTCAGCATTGCATTACTCTCCTTTCTAAAATACCATTATCAGGTGTCTCTAACGCTTCCCACTGGTTTTTGCAACAATCTTATTTATAAAGCTGGCAGTTCCTTTTCACTCTGGCTTTTACACCTCGCCGTTGACTTGTTTGGGACAAAGAAGCAAGTGTAGTTAGTAATTAGGAAACAGGAGGAAAATAGCGGCAACAGGCTCTCTTCCTTTCTATCACACTTCTACTGTCATCAAACTCCCTCGGGCATAGCTTTATCATTACCCAGCAAGGTCCTTGGACTATCAAGTTTACAGCATGTACCACCAATGAAGGTTGGCTCCACCTACTATTCTTGGGAGCAGGGCCAGCCTTACTCAGCAGGCAGATCAGGCAGAGGTCACTGGATTTCCTAAATCAAACAGAAAACCAAGGGATATATATTATTCTAGTATAGTCATTCATTAATCCACTACTGCCCCCAAGTACACAACATTATTACCAAAACCTTTCTAAGTGCAGCGATGCTATGCCTAGTGGGAGGCCTCCTGGCAGTTCTTTTTGATGCTGCGGGTGCCTCAGACAGTTGGGAAGAACAGGGGGGGGGGGGAGAGGAAAGGCCTGGTGCGGCAGGGTTATGCTAGTGTGTCTACATCACTTCCAGTTTAAAATGAAGTGACACATAGGGTGATTACAGACCTGCAGTTTGGGCCGACTCAGAGATGCCTCTGAAATTGACCAAAAAAATCCTTCCACACACAAACATCTGTCACCCATCCTCATCCCATACTCACCCCATCCTCCAGTCTCTGCAGTGTGACTCAAAAAGCTACCACTTCCAAAGTGGTAGCAAATTTTTGAACCACATGCCAGTCGCCTTCTTGGCATCTGGAAGCAGAAGGGCGCAAGTGAGGCACCTTGGCAGTGTGAAACCACCAAGCTGTCCCAAGTTGCATCTGGCTTTTAAAAAATAAAAACTGTTCAGTGCACATGTGTGCAATGCATGCACGCATATGCGCACACATGCACAGGACTACTGAAAATGTATGGGAAGCTGAGTAACAGGAATGGTGTGCAACAGCCGTCTGAACACACCCATGTCGCCTCATGGACGGGATGGGGACAGCTTGCGGGGGAGCATGTGGAGCCTTCAGGATGGCTATTTTTGAGCAGGCCCAATTCAAGACACCTCCCAACTGCCCCAAAATGCCAGTCTGTTATCACCCATCACGTTCCAGCATTCCACTAAAACTCTATGATAAAACTTCATCACTTCTGGTTCAAATCAGAAGTGACGTTGGTATGCCAGAGCCAGGCCCCATCCCCAATTGCTCCCAGGGCTGCAAGCTGAAGCCTGGCAGCCCTACCTAAGGGGCACAAAAATTAAGATACAAATCAACACTCCAGGCAAATTCCTTAATATTAAGTCTGCAGCTGTTTGCTGCGTTTTAAGGTTCTGTGGGGGAAATCTGGGATTTTGGCTGGCTGCCAACAAGAGACATATATACCCACAACTCACATGCATCTGTTTTTAGTTAGAAACAGGGAGTTAGGCAGAGAGCGAGTTTGATGCCTCTAGCTTGTAGGGGGTCATTTGACATACTCCTCCTGAAGCTGTGCCTGTGATTTCCCCAGAGAGCACTTTCCTGGAAGCACCTGCTTTGGGAGACTGTAACTATGCTCCCTAAACCCAATCCTCACCAACCCTGGAGGGCAGGTAGAGAAGGGTCAGCTGGCTACTGCTTTGGCATCTATAGCCCACAGGATGGCCATTCTTCTCCATCACAAACCTTACAAAATGACCCAGTTCAGTAAATGGGAAGCTTTGTGAAGAGTAGTTGTTCTTGAGACGCCAAGAACCATGATGAACCTCTATTTTCCCAGTGCATGTCCACTCCTAGTCCTGAACAACCCATTTGCTCCTGCCCAAGTTCTACATCCTATGTGTTTTCTTTTAAAATCCTTTTTGTAATCTGTATATTTTAATTGTGTTAATTGTAGTCTGTGTTTTAATTGTGTTAATTGGACTATGCCATTGTGTGTGTGTGTGTGTCCTTGCAACTTGAGAACCCTAATCAGGTAGAAAGGTAACTTTAAAATGTTTCAAATAAAGAAGATATTGGATTTATATCCCACCCTATATTCTGAATCTCAGAGTCTCAGAGTGGTCACAATCTCCTTTACCTCCCCCCCACAACAGACACCCTGTGAGGTGGGGCTGAGAGAGCTCTTATAGCAGCTGCCCTTTCAAGGACAACTCCTATGAGAGCTATGGCTGACCCAAAACCATTTCAGCAGCTGCAAGTGGAGGAGTGGGGAATCAAACCCGGTTCTCCCAGATAAGAGTCTACGCACTTAACCACTACACCAAACTGGCTCTCTGGCCAGAGCCAGGCTCTATCTCCAATTGCTCCTAGGGGTTGCAAGCTGAAGCCTGGCAACCCTAAACTTGGTTGTTGCATTGTTTCCTACCTTGAGTCAGGAGAAGTAAGACGGGACAAAAATGTTTTAAATTTAAAAAATAAATGACCCACGAGATGTGTACATTGTCCCCTGGGAGGGCATATGCCCCAATTACACATCACTGTTTGTTTTTAAGCCATAATGCACCAGGAAAGCCTTCTTGTGCACCATCAGCTAAAAGTCACCTTATGCCCTTTCAAGCTACTTGTGCTAGATCAGGGCTACTACGATGGTAGTTCTAAGGAGTCGTTTACTGCTAACGTTGCACAAGAGGGGCCATGTGTTATCATCTCAAAAATATATGAGATGTACAGAAGAGCTGCAAGAACCACATTTCTATATGACTTTCTATAGGTTTAATCACCTGCAATATTTTCTTCTCTCTCTCTCAGCTGCAAAGTGCTCAAAATGAAAATATGGTATTCTGAAATAACAGGGACTCCCCCTCCTATAAAAAATACACTACTGAATAGTATCACTAGCATTCTCATGCAACAAGACTGTCAGTGAGTCTGCTGCTCCATTCATTCACACTGCCCAGTTTGCCTACCAGCAAGGAAAAAAAAAGACCCGAAAGCTGCCTGAGTATGGAGATCAGGTCTCTGGATATACCTGATTTGGACCTGAACAGATGGCACAGTACATGAATATGCACCTGGAGCCATTGTTACATGTGACTGAGTGAAAAGAGTGAACAATGAATAGAGCTTGATGGGATTGCTCCAAAGTGAATGTACTCAGTCTTAATGCTGAAAATCCATCAATATATTTCCTCATTATTTTTAAGTTTTCAGGAATAGAAATGAACTCAAGAAGCGAAATATGACTGGAGAGTCACAGAGTTGGGTTCACTAATGTGTGCCTGGTATATTTTTAATACAATTATTTATTTAGCCTCTTTAGAAGGGAGGGAGGGATTCTGCTGGTCTGTTGAATTTGATCCAATTGCTTTAAGATTCCATCTACCAGAAGGACTAAACAACTTCATTTATATTTTAAATGCTTCAATCGATATTATATTCCCTTCATTCCAGATTGCCCCACCCGCAAAACAACGACAATATATAACTGAACATTTTAAGGAATAGATTGTCCGTTATAAATAATTTATGACTGTCATAAAGGAAAAACAGATTGTGAAATACTGCTGACGAAAACAATGCTCATATTAAAGGATGAACCTTTCCAACTCTGCTGTGCCTGACTTGGGTTTTTACAATCCTGTCTTCTCTTCCCCCCAATCTCCCCCTCCCCCTTTTAAATGTCATTCAGACTTCCTACGCTCAGCCACACTCAGCAATAGAAAATGCAAAAGCCCCTTCTGCTCACAAAGAAATACCCAACATAATCAGAAAATAAATAAGCAAATAGGGATATCTCACCATTGCAAGGATTAGAAATGCATATGTGCATAACAAAAATTTGCATCTGAAAAACTGGGTTGTATAAAGCATCTTCTACAGTGTCTGAAAGTGAGCCACTGAAATCATGTCAATAAAACAATAATATAGGATGTCCATAAACTTTCATTGGTCCAGTAAAGCTTAATTCAGTCTGAAATGGCTGGACAAGTCGCTAGCTGTATGTAGTAATTGATTAAATGCAGTTGAGGCCTTGGTAAGTAGTGTCTGATTGTCAAAGGACTTAGTGAAAATTATGGGGGAGGAACCACAGTAGGGTTTTGCTTGTCCCAAATGTCTAAGTCGATTAGGGTTGCCAGGTCTAACTAAGGAAGTATCTAGAGACTTTGGGGTGGACCCAGGAGACTCTGGGGTTGAAGCCAGGAGCAAGGTTGTGACAAGCACGATTGAACTCCAAAAGGAGTTCTGGCCATCACATTTAAATGGACCACATTCCTTTTAAATGTTTTCCCTTCATTGGAAATAACTTGGGTTTTTTTCTGAGGAGAGGAACCAGATGCTATGTGGAAAATTTGGTGCCTCTGCCTTAAAAAACAGTCCCTCCAGAGCCCCAGATACCCATGGATTAATTCTCCATTATACCCTATGGAGAACAGCCTCCATAGGGTATAATAGTGCGCCCAGCCGACATTCAACACCCCCCCACACACACTTTCTAATAATCCTGAAGCAGAGAAGGGCCTCCAAATCCTGTCTCCAATTGGGGATTTGCAACTCTAAATATGATAATTTAAGTGGCTACAAATCAGGAAGAGGAAAGGCACTTCAGTACTAAGATATGTGCGCATTCATAAACAGTTACAGAATTTCCATAAGAAGCTTAGATATGGCCAGGATAATCAGGTAGCTATGTTAATTGATGGTACCTGTACTAGTTTGTTCTGCAAAACCAGTAAAGCACTTTGTGATCCCTTAACAAGAAACATGTTTATTGTGATATAAGGGTTCCTGGGCATGGGTCCATTTCATCAGATGCATTAAGAGTTACACACAGAGGTACAGAGAAGAAAAGCAAGGGGAATCTAAATGGTTTCACAAAGTAAGGTCAAAAGAGGCAAGCAATGCAAGACTGAAAATGAAGTAGAAGATTTAACTTTAATGGGTATGACCCATTGCCAACTAGTAATAGAAAAGCCAAATGAACACTTAAAGAGATCTAGTTAATGTGTGAGTGTGTGTGTGTGTGAGAGAGAGCGAGTGTGTGTGTATGAGAGAGAGAGAGTGTGTGTGTTAAGTGCCATCAAGTTGCTGGTTAATAGTGGCTATGATTGCCAACAAAGCCCTGGGCAGTCTAGGACTCAAATATTTTAAAAAACCAACTTCTCTTCACCTACCCAACTTTTAAAATTCATTACACAGGCTGTGTTGAGTGTGCCTCCACCTTCTTAGCTGAAGAGGGTTAGCACTAGATATAGGCCTTTTCCTCTCTGGTGCCTCCATTGTGAAGTGTTTTCTTCCCATCAGTTTGCCTGGCATTTAGGGCTAGGGCTGGTTTTAATGATATTAATATGGTGGGATTTATTTGAACTTGCTTTTATTGTTTATGTGGGTATTTATTATTTGTGTACTAGGGTTCCCACCCTCCTGCTGGGAGTACATTTCCCCTCAATTTTGGAGATTCCAACCCACCACCATCAAACTGACTGGTGAGGGAGCCCCACCCCCGAAGAGCACTAGTGTGCTGTGACATGCCTAGCATTATGAAATCGCCTGGAAGTGACATTAGTTTGCCAGGCACATCATTTGTGGGGGGTGGGGAGGAGACGTTCTAGCATTTGGAAAAAACTGGCAAGCCTATTGTGCACCAAAGCTACAGTGAAAGCATTCTTTCTGGGACCCCGAAGTATAAATGTTTCATTATTTGAAAACATATGGAGATAATAGCTTCACATAGCAAATTGGCCCCAGTCTCTACTGAGATGCACCCAGTTGTGTAAAATTTACAAATTAAAAATACAGCAGCTTGGTTCTCCTTAGCCTCTAATTCTTCTATACAGAGCCAGGAGAAAACTCCCAGTCTGAAGTCCCACTGAAAACATGGAAGGAAATAGAAGATTTTGAGGCCTGGCCCTTGGTCTTTATGAGAAAGTTGATAAGGAGACCAGAGTCAGTACAGGACATGTTCTTGTATCTGTAATAAATGGGTAGAAGGAGGAATCTCAACAAAAGCAGCTGGTCAAGTCACAGTGCTGCAGGGGTGGAAAAGAGCATGCCCACCAATTAATTTTCATACAGGACCAGTCTAAGACTTTTTATAGCTTGGGGCAGAAAATCCAAAAGGTACTTTCCCTCTCCTCTGCACAGAACAAAGGTTAAACAAATGCCAGTATCTGCTGCAGATGCTTCCCCTGTCTCCTGGTATAGGGAATCCCAAATCTGATCAATCGAGTAAAGATACAGAAATGCTGTCTAATGTTTTAAGCCATCCTCACTGTAGGCAACCCAAGGCATATTGCATACCTGTGACCCAGTCAATGTTAACTCTGCAAGGAAATAATTAAGCAGAATTTTTGAGTTTTGCCTATTTTCCTGGAATAAAGTGCATTGATGCCCCCCATGAAACCCAAACCTAGAAAAAAAAATCAAAGCTATAGCTAAAATGATGCAGATAGGGTTTTGATTTTTTCCCAAGGAATCTAAAAGCCAACCCCCCCCCCCACTTCCCCACTAGACTTTTTTGAATGTTCGTGTATTTTGAGCTTGTGAGCAGTACACACTAGTAAAGAACAAGAATCCACAGTACAAGCTATGGGTGCTCTTCTTTGCTCTAATTACCATTACCTAACACTACAGAGATGAGTGATCCAGACCTGGATAGCCCAGGCAAGCCTGATCTCATCAGATCTAAAAAGCTAAGTAGGGTCAGCCCTGGCAAGTATTTGGAAGGGAGACCTCCGAGGAATACCAAGGTCATGATGCAGAGGCAGGCAATGGCAAACTGCCTCTGAATGTGTCTTAAAAACCCTATGGGGTCCCCATAAGCAGCTGTGACTTGATGATGCTTTTTACCACTATAGGGATGACTGGTTGCCATATGCATACATTAAGAACATAAGAACATAAGAGAAGCCATGTTGGATCAGGCCAACGGCCCATCAAGTCCAACACTCTGTGTCACACAGTGGCAAAAAAAATTATATACACACATACACTGTGGCTAATAGCCACTGATGGACCTGTGCTCCATATTTTTATCTAAACCCCTCTTGAAGGTGGCTATACTTGTGGCCGCCACCACCTCCTGTGGCAGTGAATTCCACATGTTAATCACCCTTTGGGTGAAGAAGTACTTCCTTTTATCCGTTTTAACCTTTCTGCTCAGCAATTTCATTGAATGCCCACGAGTTCTTGTATTGTGAGAAAGGGAGAAAAGTACTTCTTTCTCTACTTTCTCCATCCCATGCATTATCTTGTAAACCTCTATCATGTCACCCCACAGTCGACGTTTCTCCAAGCTAAAGAGTCCCAAGCGTTTCAACCTTTCTTCATAGGGAAAGTGCTCCAGCCCTTAAATCATTCTAGTTGCCCTTCTCTGGATTTTCTCCAATGCTATAATATCCTTTTTGAGGTGCGGCGACCAGAACTGCACACAGTACTCCAAATGAGACCGCACCATCGATTTATACAGGGGCATTATGATACTGGCTGATTTGTTTTCAATTCCCTTCCTAATAATTCCCAGCATGGCATTGGCCTTGATTTCTCTCAACATGATTTCTCTTACTTGATTTCTCTCAACATGATAACTTTATTGTTGGGAAGGCTGGTTGACATATGCAGATATATCACCCCATTTTTATACACTTGACTATACAGGAGGTTGGTTCACACAGCAACTAAATGTATGCACTGACTCTATGCATTTGAGGTGATAAAAAAAATCTGTTCTGTTATTTCCATTAACAATGTGACAAGCTTGAGGGCCTGTCACTAACTGAGGGAAAGGGGAACAATTCAGAACCCCACCCCTCAAAATCACTGCTCCAGGATTTTCAAAGCCCTCAAGGGGCTTGAGTAGGCTGACTTTCCCTCCCAACTTTATTTCTTTTATCAACAGCTGCTCCCAGCATCCAGCCCTTTCTGGAATCTTGTCAGTTCTAATCAAGCTGATTATTTAATCCCCCCTGCCCCATTTCTCCTTTGGTAAGGTGGCAAAGTCATATATTTATGCACACCTGGGGTGTCACCTTTATAGGAAGAGACTCCTCCCCTGCATGCGGGCAGCTCTACTGGGTGCCTTTTTAAAAACCACATAGGAGCAAGCCAGTTTATGGTTAATAGGTCTGTGAGGCAGCCCATTTACACATACATGTCATCACTTGATCAAATAAAGACATGCCTGCATGAACCTAGTTGATGGACACATTAAAAAAAAAAGTGTGCATTTAGTTCCACGGGTGCATCTTCACATTTTAGGCTCTCCTCCAGTTTGAACACTGGGAACTAAGTCACTGTACTGACTCTATTCAAAAGCACTGCATTTGAAACTATATAAGGTGATATAAGGATTGTACCTGTGGTAATTCTGTGATGGCTCACTCAAAGCTATTAATTTGTTGTTTACATAATGAGGAAGCATGTATGAACCAGCCACAAAAGTCCTTCTGCAGATCATTAATGCAAATTTATCTAAAACATTTTTACTGGACATCTTCTTAATAACGGCTTCTGATAGGGCTTTCAACTTTAACAAGGGTAGTAAGAAAAAGGTTCAAAACCATCAGTGCACAGCATAACAATATAAATCTGTTAAAAGTTCTCCTTACCATCAAATGCCTGAACACATAATCACATGCATGTATCACAAATGATACAGTGAAGTCCAGCAGGATTCTAAACTGGGACTGCATCCACAGGAATGCTGTGCTATTACTACACAACAGCAATAATTTTCCACACAGGAAAATCCAGTTGTGAACGATTAGTGTAAGTGCCACAATAGAACAATATCTAATGAAGCATGGATTCAGCTCCCCAATCTGGCAGCAAAGTTCTAAGAGCTCCTTGTAAAGCATTTCCTCTATAGCTGATGTAAGAAGCAAAAGGTGATCTTGCTATTACAACAATTTTTGAACATTGAGGGGGCTATGTAACATGTAGACTTTGCTCAAAACAAAGCTTCTCTCAGCAGTGTATGAAATACAAAACCCTCAGCGGGGGGGGGGGGGGGGAGAGAACTGATGTGTTACTTGGCTAAAATGGATGAGACCAGAAGGCTGTCAGCAAATTAACCACAGATATACTTAGGTACTTATACTTTGGATTTAACAGTAAAATCTTACCTCAGAAATGTTCTAGTAGACTTCACTTTGAGATACTATGGAGTCTTATATTTACTGAAGACCTTTTTCATCTGTTTAAGTGAAGCTGTGAGCAATGATATGCAAATATCATGCAATTTCACACATGGAAATGGCTTTTTTTTTTTTGCACTTCCATGTTTTGTAATATAATTGCAGAAGCTAAATTGGCTAGATTATCCATCCCAGTTCAGAACTGCCTACTCTTGCCTTTTATTCCATGTTAATGATGTTCACACATCCACAGAGAGGAACATTTAGAGAACACAATCAAGTGTGACTTTTCAGACAGAGAGTTAATGTTTCAAGTCTTGTTGTCTTGGGTGCATAAGTACAAATAAAATGCAATGGCTTGGATCCATTAGAAGATTTCCATGGATGGAAGGGATTTCTGTCTGCAGAGTGCAACTTTCTTACATCTCCCTTCCAGTGTTCTTTCTAAGCTGTGGAGTCTTGTTAGCAAAAAATCTACTTTGTGAGCTACTGCATTAATTAGTTCACTTTGGGGGCATTTTTCCTGAGCCAAAACAAAAATGTGTGAGCTGGAGGCTAAAAAACTGTGAGCTAACTCACATGAATACTGCTCCCCTCTAAATTCTACCCAAAAATTGCTGCTCCAGAGGGACCAGGGTTCCCCCTCCAGGACTAGTATGAGGAAGAATCTGAGGACTAGCATCAGGGGTAATCTCTTGTAAGATGGGGGACTCAGCAAAAATCTCCCCCCATTCCACCTGTGGAAGTCTTCCAGGAGACCAAAGCTGGTATATTTATTGGTACATGAGTTCCCTAGGTCCATTCAGTTAGGGAAACAGATCACAAATTTACAAAAATCCCACATACTGGTAAAAGTTACTCAGACTGATTTGAACACTTGTGTTTTACATGTGAGAAGGGAAGTGGGATAGAGCATGTGGGCTTGAAAATAAGGCCTCATCTTTTCATGCAGCAGAATGAAGTGGCAGAATGGACCTCAGGTGGGGGTTAGTTCCAATGGAAAGCAGAGCACTAAAACAGCATGCAAAAAGTATTTCATATGTGACTCCCTCCACCTGCATTCTGCAAGGGGAACAGCCTATTCTATCAAATCAAAATTCTATCATATCATTCTGCTGTCTGTATAGACCAAGTCTCATTCCCATTATTATTGTACTGATTTTCTCTTCTGTAGAGTTTTGCTGATTTCTTAGGGCAGAATATAGTCTTTATATGAAACACTGGGCTCGATCCTATGGATGATTTTTGGGGACTCAAGGTATTTCTGTCTGTGCAGTGGGATTTCCCTGCTTTCCCCTCCCTCTGCAGCACAAAATGCTCCCTAATGCTGCTTCTGGGAACCTCTAGGGACAGCATGAGGCAGGAGTTGGAGGTCTGCAATGGGAGGGGAGCATAAGTTTTAAATTGTATTAATGTTTTATAGATTTTATTGACTTATTGTTTTAAATCGTGTAAACGACTGTTGTAAGCCGCCCTGAGTCCGCTTGTGGAGAGGGCGGGATAAAAGTCTAATGTAAATAAAATAAATAAATAAATAAATAAATAAGCCTACTCCTTCCATCTTCAGAAATTCTCCAATGAATCCAACTATAGAGTTGGGGCTAACTTTTTGTGTGTACGGTTTTACTTACCATATAGAGTTTTCTGCTTTCACATGCTGTATTTGTTTATTTGTAAAGCTTTTATTAAAGGACTTAACTATGGTAAATCGTCAACATGTCACCTCAGGAATCTAACTCAAGAAATCTGCGATGATTTGATCTTTTTGGCCAGAAGCATTTTGAATGTCTGTATTCACAGGAGGCAAAGCTTTTGGTGACATCATGTGCTTACCCAGCCACTGTGTTCTGATTCCAAACTGTCTTTCTGTGTGTCTTTGGTTCTCCTTCAAAGCACTGGTGTAAGATAAATGGCTTTTCTGCATCCTCATTTTTGTCACTTGTGTGTCTCTACTGCTTTGGGGTTTCCACTTGTTTTGCTCCCTTGGGTGGTTGATTTTATATTACATTGCCATATTATTGGCAATAAAACTGGCAGTTTAAATCTGCAGGGAGATATGCCAGATATACAGAGATGTAATACAGAATTGACCAGTAGAGGGAGCAAAACACACGAAGAAAAAGAAAAGAAAAAAAACACCCCCTGGAGCAATAGAGATACACAAGTGACAAAAATGTGAATGTGGAAGAGACCAAAGTTTCTACAACTTCCACTAGAATTTTAGGAATGGCTCATAAGATATGAAACCTCTCAAGTTTCAAGAGGGTGGATGGGTAGATGAATATATCAGAATAGAAACTGTATTTCAAACATTTACCTGAAACGATCAACACATGTGGCAAATACTGATACCACACATCATGTCAACAGCAAGGAATAAGTGTAACATTTAGCTACACTGGTAAGTGTAACATTTAGACTAGACCATATATAAGGTGTAGCTGCATCTTCCACTACTGTTAGTAGCTGAGGAAGGGAAATGGATAACATGATGATGTCACTCAGAGGTATGGTATCTGTTTCTTGGAAAGAAAGAAACATGACAGAGCGGCAACTTTGTTCATCACAGTATTACATTCCTTCTTGGGAAAAATCCCCTAAGGCAGCTAGATAGCAAAGTCACTTTTACATCTTTCTTTTGCTTCTATAGCTTCCAATTTGTATTAGCTTTTCCTGATTTATCAGTAGTACAGATTACAAAAGTGTTCTAATTTTAAGCTAACAGAAATGGGACAGTATACCTGGGCAGTGTGAATGTTTAGACTACTTTTTCTTCATTGTTTTGTTTCTGCTCAACCAGTAGTTCAGTAGTGAATGAATGAGGGCCAAACCTACTAATAATCTAAGAAGGGGGGGAGGTTATGATCTGGGAAAGAGACACTGTGGAGGAAGGGTGTGTAATCTTTCCTCCCAATGCTTCTAGAAGAAGACAAAGAAGTAGGGACTGGATTTATACCCCTCTCTTAACTTGGAGCGATTTACAATCTCCTTCCCTTTCTCTACCATAACAGACACCCTCCTGTGAGGTAGGAGGGGCTGAGATAACTCTTAGAGAACTGCTCTTGTGAGAACAGCTCTGAAAGAACTGTGACTGACCCGAGGCTCCACAGGCTGCATGTGGAAAAGTTGGGAATCAAACCTGGTTCTCCAGATTAGAGTCCACCACTCAATCACTACACCAACTGGTTCTCTATTGTATTCACACCTCCCAGCTGTTTTTCCCAAACCATGTCAAATACATGTGAATGAACCTTAGTTAATGATAGTGGTTGTGACTGAATCTTAGATATACTAATGGCGGTGTAAGCACTAAGTGAGTATATTGACAACTACTGTCACAGGGTTACTAACACAGGGCAGCACCCCCATAGCGCAGAGTGGTAAAGCTGCAGTACTGCAGTCCTAAGCTCTGCTCACGACCTGAGTTCGATCTCGGTGGAAACTGGGTTCAAGTAGCCAGCTCAAGGTTGACTCAGCCTTCCATCCTTCCAAGGTCAGTAAAATGAGTACCCAGCTTGCTGGGGGGAAAGTGTAGATGACTGCGGAAGGTAATGCCAAATCATCCCATTAAAAAGACTGCTGTGAAAAGTCATGATGTGACATCACTCCGGAGTCGGAAATGACCAGTGCTTGCACAGAGGACTACCTATACCTTTTTAACTCCAGGTTGAGAAATTCTTAGAGATTTCAGGGCAGAGCAGGAAGGCAGATTTGAGGGAGATAAGGAATCCTTAATAAGCTTTACGAATAAACCTGTCAGAATAAATCTAACACTCTAACTGCTATATTGCATTAAGTCAAACACTGGGACCAAAATTATGGAGTAGGGTTGCCAACTGCTAGGTGGGGCCTGGAGTTCTCCAAGAGTTACAACTGATCTTCAGACTACAGAGATCAGTTTCCCTGGAGAAAATGGGATTACTTTCAGCTGAGGCCTCTCCCTTTACTGACAGAACCAAGATTGGATGCCACTGCCTAGCAGCTTCCCCAGTGGCCCATCCTCACCTGTCCTGGGGTGAGGCTGAGGGGAGGAGAAAATGGAGCTTTGGTATCACATTCTAGCCGAGCCTCCTTATCTCCACAAATTCTGCTTGATAGCCAGTTTGGTGTAGTGGTTAAGTGTGCGGACTCTTATCTGGGAGAACTGGGTTTGATTCCCCACTCCTCCACTTGTACCTGCTGGAATGGCCTTGGGTTAGCCATGGCTCTGGCAGAGGTAGTCCTTGAAAGGGCAGCTGCTGTGAGAGTCCTCTCAGCCCCACCCACCTCACAGGGTGTCTGTTGTGGGGGAGGAAGATAAAGGAGATTGTGAGCCGCTCTGAGACTCTGAGATTCAGAGTGGAGGGCAGGATACAAATACAATATCTTCTTCTGCTTTCCTGCTCTGCCCTGAAATCTCTAGGAATTTCTCAACCTGGAGTTAGTATCCCTCTAACAGTAGATTTCACTATACCGACTTACTGGTTACACCCCTATTAGTACATCTATATCCTGTTAGTTTCAAAATGTTTGTATGAATTTAATCTCCCACATGTTGGTCTTTTGTACTTCCATCTCTGCCCATGAATTGCATGTGTGTTTCTTTATTATAAAAGGAAAGCAATCTAAATATAAGACAGATGTGCAAATTTCCCCTGAGGCAAATGTTCTCTAGATCCAGAATGGTGACAATGTACTTGACAAAAGTCATCACACAACTTACTTTCACATTGTCACCTGTTCATGAGCCTTACTGTGCCCTTAGCAGCTGCCTAGGAGCCTCAACAGTTCAAGACAACTTTGTTTATTTCTCTTGGGACAAGTCTTTTTATTTCTGTTGATCTGTTTATAATTTTGCCTGTTGCACTGCTGAAACATTCATGCTTTGAAAAATGCATGGATGAATACACAGCATGGCATTTTTATTGCTTTCCTAAGACACCTGGCAGTATCTTAATTCAAACCATTGGAAACCTATCTGGAATGAATGCATTCAGTGTTACTAGCATAACTGAAAAAAGAAAAATGTATTGCTAGAACTTTACTAATCAAGGTCCAACCTGCAACATGCTCATTCTTTAATATTAAAAATGTTTCCATCATTTGGGGGTGTTTGGAAACCTTCTGATCTGTCTATTTTGGCGCCTGGGTCACATTTCCTGAGAAATGGATGGCTGAATGGGGAACAAAGAGAGAGAGGGACTAGTCTGATGACAAGGATGTCACCCAACCAAAATAGTTTGCTGATATTATGATTTATTTATTGAATCTAATTTATAAACTTGCACTCCTCAGAAGGCAGATTTCATGAATTTCATGTTCCCATGAAATAGAATTTTACTGATCGGTGTTTCTGCTGACAATGTTTCGACTTTTTAATAATTCTCAAACTTTGGGGTGGCTTTCTTATTCTGTATATACATGTTTCCATAAGCTATTTCATTCACTGGGAGGGCACAACTTTTAGGCAGCTAGAGGTGAAGCTTTACTTATACTTACTGGAAGGCAGGGACAAATGTTGGACTTGGGAGAGGGCTAGAGGGTGGGTCTGTGACTCCCTTTGATAGGCAGTTTTGCAGACTCGACAAGAGGGACAGAGGCTGAAGATAGCCATGATATTCCTCCCCTTGCAGTTGACAGGCCTGGTAACAGGCCTTGCAAGGGGAAAAGGTAAACATGGTATCTGCTTTTGGAAAGCAAGTGTTGGGGAGGAGGAGGACAGCTGTAGAGGAAACCTCCTCCCTTCCCATAAAATATAGGGCCAAATGAGACAAGAAGCAAGAGATATGTGATCAAGATGGGATAGAGAAGGTAGAGAAAGAAGTATTTTTCTCCCTTTCTCACAATACAAGAACTTGCGGACACTCGATGCAATTGCTGAGCAGTTGGGTTAAAATGGATAAAAGGAAGTACTTCTTCACCCAAAGGGTGATTAACACATGGAATTCACTGCCACAGGAAGTGGCAGCAGCTACATGCATAGATGGCTTCAAGAGGGGATTGGATAAACATATGGAGCAGAGGTCCATCAGTGGCTATTAGCCACAGAGTATAGGTGGAACTCTCCGTCTGGGAAACACTCTGTATTCTTGGTGCTCAGGGGGGCAATGGTGGGAGGGCTTCTAGTGTCCTGGCCCCAATAGTGGACCTCATGATGGAACCTGGTTTCTTTGGCCACTGTGTGACAGAGTGCTTGACTGGATGGGCCATTGGCCTAATCCAACATGGCTTCTCTTATGTTCTTATATTCTAAGAAGTTACCCTACTTTTGGCCCTGATCTGTATAGCCCTGGCAAGCCCGATCTCTTCAGATGTTGGAAGCTAAGCAGGGTAAACTCTGGCAAGTATTTGGATGGAAGACCTCCTTGAAATACCAGTGGTCAGCAGGGCAGGTGCAGGCTTTTTCCAGCCACCTCTCTGAATATCCTCCATGCCCTCAATAGGGGTCAGTCACCAGAGGTTGCCATGACTTCCAGGTGTGTGTGTGTGCGCACACACTCATACATGCACATAATACAAAACTTATCTTCCTTCCTTCCTTCCTTCCTTCCTTCCTTCCTTCCTTCCTTCCTTCCTTCCTTCCTTCCTTCCTTCCAACTGATGCTAAAATATCCCACAAAAAGAGAAAATCAATTGAACCACTCGCCAATGTTGTCTTGCCTTTGTCTCTACATGAGAATTTGAACTGTTTTTAAGATAGGATGTTTTTTCTGTTTACAGTTTGGCAGGGAACACCACTTTAGCAAGGGGTACAATCCCTGAAAATTCCACCCTAATTGGATACAAACATGTTTGTGGGGGGTGGGGGGACTCAGACCTGGATACATGTTTCTTATTGACCTCAGTGTAAACCACTGCCTTTCCCATCAATTAATATGGCTAGATTTAATTCTGATATTAAAGAAACCATCTCTGATTTATTTTATGACAAAATAACTGAATCTGAATCCTTTCTTAATTTTCAATATGCATCCTAGGAAACTGCAGGAAGCAGTGTCTTGCTTCATCAGAAACTGGCAAACCTAGAATGCATTCATCAGGTTGGTGCTTCCTTGATTGCTCTTTAGTCAGGAATTCAGAGATTCTTCAGAATGCCATGAGTTAAAGCTTGGAATGAAAATTAGGACAGGGGTGCTAAACACAGCCTCCATAACATCTTGTTTTTCAGTTCAGAAGCGATGAATTCTGCAAACTTCTGCATCCACCTGCCAAGAGCTCCCTTCCAGCTGTCTTGGAACATCTCTGCCTGTTTGTTTTCGAAAGCATCTGGTTACTTCTAGAGGCAGTAGAGAGGGACAAGGAAATCTCAGACAAGGGCAGTAACATCCTTGTTCTCTGCAGCTACCAGATTGCTCTGCCACAGGATGAGACCAAATGGTGTGTGAGTTGTGGCACTACAAGTGGAGTTTTCCTGTGACTATAGCAACTACTCCAGTAATGCAGAAGCTTCAAACTTCATGGAAGTTCCTCTGTGAACCGGGAGTCACCATTTCTAAGCGCAACCAACAAGATTATTATTATTATTAAATTTTATTTGTATCCCGCCCTCCCCGCCTAGGCAGGCTCAGGGCGGCTAACAACATTCAAGTAAAACATTGTACAGTATACAATAATTAAAAACGACATTAAAATTATACATAGTTAAATACATATTTTAAGACTAATCCAGCTTATATAATTTATAACTTAACAGCAGCAGAGATGTTCCGGGCGCTATTTATCCATTTACATATTTATATAATGGCAAGGATCACTATACTTTGTCGGATCATCTGTTCGGCCATCCTTTGTCAGCAGTCTAAGAAAGCCTGCCTAAAGAGGATGGTCTTGCAGGCCCTGCGGAATTGGTCTAGGCTCCGCAGGGCCTGCACCTCTTCCGGGAGTTGATTCCACAGGCACGGGGCTGCCACGGAGAAGGCCCGTGCCCGAGTGCTCTGTAATTTCGCCTCCCTTGGCCCAGGGACAGTCAGCTTGTTCTTCCCTGCTGACCTCAGTGCTCTTTGGGGCTCGTATGGGGAGATACTGTCCTTCAGGTAGGCAGGTCCTCCACCATATAGGGCTTTAAAGGTAATAACCAGCACTTTGTAGCGAATCCGGTATATAACTGGCAGCCAGTGCAGTTCGCGCAGCCTTGGCTGTATATGCTCCCATTTCGGGAGTCCTAATAACAGCCTGTTTAGTATAACAGGCCTCTTGTGTAACTCCCATTCATTTCAACTGGGGCTGAGCAGAAGATATTTCCAGGAATTAAGGGGTTTGGAAGCTTCCAAGTAAAGAAAGTACTTCCAAGAACATAGCTAATTTTTAAAAACTAAACAAAACACGAAGCTATGTAGCTGTGATCAACCAAATCAATTTGTGAAAGAATACACAAACTAGACTCTTAAAACCCTTTCAGGGCTGCATGGGCAGAGCAGCAAGATTTACAGTGCAATCCTAAACAGAATTAATACCATTCTAAGTCCAAGGTGCTACTGGACTGATTTAACCATTTTAAGTCTGCATAGGGCAATACTGGTAGTTTCTGGATATTATCCTAAACCAGTTATCTAGGGTAATGGATTTAGCTCCCCGTTACCCCCCCAAATACATGATTTTCTTTTTGAAATAGGTGTACGCAGTGACTGTACAATCACTAGGTAAGAAGTTAAAAGATACATATATGTATAAGCTAGTCTAAAGAAAGTGATGGATGGATTGGGCATAATTTCTCAGCTGAATGTAGAAACAAGAGTCTACACAAATAAGCCCTTGTGTTTGAGGTGGTGTGAACATTATAGGGAGGCTATGTTTGTGCTTGGCTCATTCACACATGCCACTCATCTCTTTATGATAAACAATCTATTTTTCTCAGCTGGTCAAAATAATTTGAACTGTGGTGGGCATGAGGATCAACATGTCTTTGATGGTTTTAGTTCAATACTCTTCCCAAGCTCCCAGATCTGCATTGCCCCAGTTTTTTAATTGGTAGAAAAGGAATCAAATCAGCTTCACCTGATCTTAAAGTCAGAAACAATCAACAGCAACACTCCTGTTCTGTCACTGACAGCTCACATTAAAAATATACAGTGTTCTGGAAACTGAAGCAGTACTTTATTCATTAAAATGACTGAATTAAAGAGAAGGGATCTCAGTATATTTTAATCCTCCTCTATTCACTAAGAATTCCCTCGGACTCATGACTGAGGCTAGGATCTAATTGAGGGCTCAGTTTACCAATTCAAAGCTAATGCTCTACGATTCCATGTGGGCATTAAAGCGCCAGCTGATGCCCTCTCTTAGTTTCCTCGAAAGCTTCTCTGTGACTTGTTTGGAACTTGAAGTTGTAAGAATGTGTGCAGCTTTCAGTGAGCCAATTGCTCTGCATAGTACAACAGAAAAAGAGAAAGCTGGCTGTGGTACAAACAAAATAATGACTCCCCCTCCCTCTCCTTCTAAACACACAACAGAGAAGCTTGTGTTACTCTGCAGGAGCTGTGCTGTGCACCTTTTCAAAAAGGTCCAGGTTGTTGTGGCTTCTGAGGAGCAGAGGGCCTTATTGTTAAATTGTCCAGGGAGTCAGGAGATCAATAGCAGCCTCTGATTTGACACATAAACAACCTAATATCAAACACGGCTGATCTGGCTCTACAAATAAATACTGACAAACAAAAAGTAAGTATATTTTAAAATAAACCAGTGTAGTGCATTGGTCTTTTGGGCTTGCCATTACTAGAAAGTGCTGGAATTCAGCCTCTCAGCAAAAGCAATTTCACTTTCCACTTACAGTTCACGTAGAGCTCTTGCTAACAGTTCCATTCAAGATTTTCCACCTAATGAATATCTGTGATCACAATAAAGTTACCTGTTGGTTTTATAATGCCTATGTGGCTTCCTCTTCAAGATACTTAAACTGGGCTACAGAAGCCACAACAGTGCTAAAAAGCAATCATGTGGTAAGCTGATCCTTTTTTTTCCCCTCAACTGTTTCAGAAAAAAATAATTAATAACAGCCTGATTAATTTCTGGGCACATCCTTCCACAGCCAAGGCTGCATTTATGAATATTTAAGCATGTAAAGTAATTCGCCTCTCTTTTGATGATATTAATGCAATAAATCTGAAAGAGGCAAGTCTGAGGAATGAACATTTTACAGCAAAGCTGCTCAGAGTCTGGTCATCCCCCCCCTTTCTTCCCCAGCCCCCCTAGTGGCACCTAAATGGCTGCGGCAATCCTGGTTCTGTATGATGAGTAAACCAGAAGGTGTCCCTCTCCAGAGGAATATGGAGTCATTCCTGTTAGAGAAAGAGAAGAATATAGGTAGGCTTGCAGTCATGCCTTTAAAATGCTCAGAGTGAGGGAACACGGGGGTTTGGTTTACATGAGCTACTTTCTAGTTTTATTTGGATTATGTTTTTAAACTAAGATTTATTAATGACTGTGGTTAGCCATCTGAAGACCTCTTGACAAGCAAGAGGTGGCATATAAATTTAATATGTAAACAAACATGCTATATTTCCTGCTGAACTAGTAGCTGTAATCCCAGCCTCTGGCCATCTGCATTGATGGTACTTAGACTCAGCAGGTGTCAGTAACCTTCCAGTGGCAAGCTATCACAATAGTTCAGTGAGCAGGCAGAGTTCTTGGTTTGAGATCCCTGGTACCTGACAAACCTTAAGTAATAGTTGCTTTCCCAAGAGTACCTGCCAAATAAGATGCAGTACAGCTCACTCCCAGGTTGTAGTGAGAGGAGGGGGAAATGGGGAATGCCCCCCCCCGGGGCAGGGAGTAGATATGTGCGATGCTGCAGATCCACCCTGCAGCATGTCACTCTGGTGACAGTTTAGGGTTTCAGCTTTCTGATGCTGAGTCAGGTGGTGAAATGCTCAGAAAGGGGAAAGAGACAGGAAACCTTTCTAGCCTGAACATCACAGCGTTTTGTTCAGGCAACTGGATTCTTCAGTCCCATGTGTCCTGCTGCTAATTTCCTAATGCATTACCCTGCCACTCACAAGTCTGTCTAGCAATGTTCATTAGGAAGGTATGTGACAGCATCCACTAATGTATGTCTGGGGCAAGAGAATCGATTTCCCCCTCTCTTGCAGAGGAGAGATCTTTAATACTAATACTGTAGGGGAGATTATGAGATGGAAAGTGCACACTGATGGAGTCTACTGTAATACATTATCAGGCAGGAAAATGTCACTGATCTATCATTTACAAAATAATCTCATCCATTTTTTTCCCCATGGGGCCCAGAGGTAGCCCATTTGAGGGGGGTAGAGAGGGGAAGAGAGTCCAATTATATGGAAAAATGTTCTGAGGAAGGTGGGACAGCTTGTTTATTTATAAGCTATTCCAAGACAATGAACTTAAATCAAGTTTAAAAGATCAAGACAAGAGATGGAATACAGGCTACAGCCTTGAAGTATACTTAATTCCATTGCACTAAATTATCTCATAGGAGACATACTTGGAATATAAAAACGGCAAGGGCAAAATATGTGTTAGCAACATCGCTGACAACAGTACAGGCAGCTGCTTTCATATTTGGGTGTATATATTCAAAACTGACAGGGACCCAAATTTCCCATACTTTATGCCTACTTTGCTTGCTACATCCTTCTGAAAGTTTCTGACATCAAACAGATGGTTATTCTATTAGCAACCATTTGTATTTAACATATTTGGTAATGATTTATGTGTCACATTCTGCTGAGCAAATCAAAAGCAGTCAGGGCAAAGAATGAGTCAAGTGTGAAAGTGCACATTTGAGTGCACATATCCTTCTGGTAAACACATTTGTGTCTCCATAATTTGCACTACCAGAAATAATGACAGCAATTAAACATGAACCATAACTGTCCCTGTCTCCACAATGCCACTACTATAACTAATCAGGATTTCTGTCAGGACTGTAATTATCAGCCCATATTTATTATTTCTATTATGTGATGGAGAGTGGTCTATGGGTAGAACTACATGTTCCCAATCCTGTGTTTGTTTGTTTATTCAGTTTCTCTCCTGCTCTTCTCACTGAAGGGGTTGTTTGTGAACGTGTGGAAGAATTTATAAAATAATGGCAAGTAGGAGAGAAAGGAGTTCTCCTTCCAGTGCCACTGATTCTCCCCTACACATGCCTCCTGTGGATACTTCTAGCTCTCTACTTCCCTTCTTAAATACCTAATTGGGAGAACTGCAGCTGTCTTTAGGATTGTTGTAATAGCAGGAGTGAATTTCAGGCTTAGGCACTCTCAACACAGCCCAAACATTCAAACTGTGCTATGTATTATCATCATTTTTATATGTGAGCTTTCTGCCTACAATCTGTCCTCTGTTGCAATGTGGAGATGTGCTCCTGCTGTTCCTACGTTGATTGTACTTTCAGTAATGTTGTGTCTGAACAGTTCCCTTACATTATCCTTGAGGTTAAGGCTGCTGGATGGAATTTTTCCTCTGATTCAATAAAGGAAGGGTGCTCCCTAGCTTTCCATTTCAAAGTTATGGGGCAGAAGAATAATGAGCCTTGGGACAGCTGCTATCATCCTCAGCTTCTGGCTGTTAGATAAGAATGAGCAATATGCTATTTGCCTTCCTACCAGGTAAGAAGCAGAAGCTCTTAGTTTAATGGGGAGTCTGGTTTGGGAGGTCTTGTTGGCAAGGCCGACCCTACCACTAGGCAAACAAGGTGATTGCCTCAGATGGCCTTCCGAGGGTGCCGAACTGGGCTTTTAATTTTCTTCACAATTCATCTGTTTTTGAAAAATGGTTATCAGTGTGTGTGTGGGGGGCACAAGTTAGCCTTGCCTACGGTGCCAGATAATCTAGGGTTGGCCCTGCTTGTTGGGCATGTTGTGTTTCTTGAGGCTTTTTTGCTATTGATTTCTTTGAAGGTTGAAGCATGCACATCAGTCACATTTGGAGTGTTTCTGCACTAGTGTGCAAAAACTGGAAGAAACGGGATCTGTTAGACATGGTAACCAAGGACTGGCTCACCAGACTCAATGATTGTCTGAATATGTGAACTGACTCCAGTGGAAGACTGTACTACGCAAACCTTACTGTATTGCTGATCATTAATTCCTGTCAGAGGAGATTCTGCAATCAAATCTTGATCCTTCCTCAACAAGGTGGTTCTTTAGACTGATACACAATCTATGGGATTTCTAACAAACAGTCCAAGAGGAGTTCACATTTGGGGGTATTTTTAATTTTTTCCCACTCCCCCCCCCCCCAGCATATCCACAAAGACTGCAGACATTGTTTTTTTCTTCTTCTTTAAAGTCTTATACATTCACTCATTTGCCACCCAGAGTCTCAGGGATTCTAGGGAAAGCGGATCAGTGTGTTGTAATAAAAGAAGACACAAAAAAGGACAGGGGAAACAAACCCTTCCAAATTAATTCATTGTGTGCCAAAACATATGTGCTAATTCTTTTCAGTTTTGGCATGGAAGGGTCTAATTTTGAAATGGTTTCTACTTGTTTCCTTGTACAGTAGTCAAGTGCATAATTTCTCTCTTAAACAAATAAACACAAATAGAAGAATCTTCAAAATTAGCCTTGCAAGTGCCAAAACATATGTGTGTAGGGAGAATGCAGAAGCCCGCAATTCTCCCCCACATCCATGGCCTCCATGAACACCAGGAGAAGGTGGAAGCTTTATCTGCTGATGGATGGTCATGCAGACGCTGCCCTGGAACATTTGACCAGGGCGCTAGAAGCTGTGGCTGGATGGTTGCAGTTAAACTGGCTGAAGCTTAATCCAGCTAAAATGGAGGTCCTGTACCTGAGCCGAAGGGGGCTAAGATCAGATATCCATCTCCCCACCCTGGATGGTGCTTCTCTTGTGCCATCCCAGAAGGTGAGGAGTCTGGGCCTGACACTGGATGTCTCCCTTTCTGTGGAGGCCCAGGTCAGTGCAGTTGCACGATCTGCATTTCATCATCTCCGGCAGGTCAAACAGCTAGTGTCCTATCTGACCCCCCATGACTTAGCTACAGCGATCCATGCAATGGTCACTTCCAGACTGGACTACTGTAACTCACTTTATGGAGGCTTGCCCCTGAGGCTAATCCAGAAACTCCAACTACAGGCAGTTGGCCGATGCTGTGCACACTGCACTGGTTTCCAATTGAGTACCGAATCCACTTCAAGGTGTTAGTATTGACCTTTAAAGCCTTACGTGGCCTGGGACTGACATACTTGTGGGACCACCTCCCCCCATACGAGCCCCAAAGACTGCTGTGATCGGCCAACAAATATCTTCTGGCCATCCCCGGCGCAAGGGACGTCCGGCTTGCCTTGACCAGAGCCAGGGCTTTTTCGGCCCTGGCCCCGGCCTGGTGGAATCAGCTCCCTGTGGAGATCCAGGCCCTATCATATTTACTTCCATTTCATAGGGCCTGCAGGACGGAGCTGTTTCGCCAGGCCTTCGGTTGAGGCAGGTGGACGTCCTTTCATTCTACTGCTTATACCATCTATTACCCTCCCCCACAGTGGGCTATAAAATTACAACGATACACTATTTGTTTTATCTAAAATATATGCCTGCCCGCCTATGTATATTATTTGTAGCTTTGTTTTATTGATATATTATTGAGCCGTTGCTGTATTTTAACTGTTTTATTATGACTGTGATCCGCCTTGAGCCCGTATGGGAAAGGGTGGAATATAAATAAACTTAAATAAATAAATAAAAATATTCTCTCTTTAATTCTTGGGTTCTGTTACATGAACACCAGCAAATTTTATGAAAGACCCTTGGAGTGAAAGCCCTGGATTGAAGATGGAGCAGTGAGAGGAATCTGTTCATTTCTAAACGAGACCTAATTGATATGTACACTTTGTCTGTGGCATCAGATCTGTGATGGTGCATTCACACAATGCATTATAAAGTTGTCAAGTGATGACTCTACATCTGTGAACTAGCTTTCAGTTGTATGCTGAATTTTCTTTACTCCTTACTGCTGTGTGAACAAAAATTGCTGATGTTCTCCTTCAAGTTCCTTTTCCTTTCAAATTTATTTTCCTTTCCACAGTGTATGTTCTCTGCCATGGGAGAATAAAAGGGAGGGCTGCCACTGTACTTGCCAGGTGAGGCTCAACAGGCCAACGAGAACCTCTACAGCCACCCTCACCTTTGTGCTGCCAGAATCTAGCAGCTGGTATCTTCTGGCTATGCAATGTGGATGGGGTTAAGTGGTAGAAGCCTGAGGGTGGAGCAGAGCTGCTCACAGAATAAACTTTCCCAGCTATTTTCTCATGCAAGAGGTGGGGAAAAACACACACACAGGCATTAATGCATGCCTGAGGAGACACTGCAGCAGCTTGCCTCTGCTCTCTTACTGGCCCATGTTTCTTGCACAGGATCTGACCTTTGCCCCTTCCTCTGTGCTTCAGACAGGACTTGGCTTTTTAAAAAAGTCACCCAGGCATTTTGCTTTATAAAATCTAAAAAAACAAACAAACAAAAATGTGAATCTTTTGAGTTCTTTTTGATTTTAAATGGAAAGTGGGGCAGCATTGACAGCAACCCTGCACACATCCACTCAGAAGAAAGGGCCATTTTACTCAATGGTCTTACTTCCAGGAAATTGTTCTCAAGATTGCAACCTCCTGCAAGGCAATGTTGTATACATCACTGAAGCAGGGGGTGGGGAGGCACCCCAGATCCTAGGGTCTAAAAATGCTTAGCTCAGTCCTGGATACGCAAGCCTGACAATAACCAAAGTTCACACTTGTGATGAGCAAGCACTGGTTTGATGTCTGCTTATGATGTATTTCTCTCCCTTTCTCTCCCTTTACTATGAAAAACACATCCCAATCCTCCAGAGAACCCCACTTCAGACTGAGGCTCTCTGTTCTTTGCTGTTCCCCTTCTCCTACAAGGATGTAATGCAAAAAGGTTCTTCTCCTTGCGGGGAGTGGGGTAGGAGTTTCTAGTAAGAATACCAACACAGATCCTTTTGTCTTTGTAGTTCTCTGGTTATCCACAAGTAATATTTATATTTCATGAATAGGGATTAAAGTTGTATTGAATAACAAGTCTGCCATTCCAACAAAGAAACTCACACCTTACGGGGGCCCTCTAAATGCAGACTCCTCAAACTACCAAAGGCCTGATATCCTCATCAGGTTGGCCACATCGTGTAAATTATGAAGAGTGTACTAATAATGATAACTAGATGCCTGTGATATTCTGAAAATCTACAAGAGTTTGGCTTTCATGTCTAAATAGTGTTTTGGGTGCATGTACCCAGTGAATGTAATTTGTACATATATTTTTACAGGAATATTTTGTATAAGTATGCAATGTATAATAAGATTTATTTTGTCACTCTTCCTTCTATGTCTACAAGGAATTCAGGTCATTTAAAAAGAAGCTGTAGCATTGTACCTTTAAAACAATCCTATAAGGTAAAGAGAAGAGGCTGCAGAAAAAACTGTGGGTGGAAGGACTGGAGCACTGTCTTTCATATAACAGGTTTTCCAAACAAAAACGTGATAATTTTCTAATGCAAATAAGGCAGACTGATGGATAATTAGGGACTATATATAAACTGGGGATTTGCTCACCCTTGAGCTCCCCCCGTTATCTATTAACAGTTTGTTCAAGGTCATTCATGGCTCAATGAGAATTTAAAGAAGTACAAATTTTACTTCCTTGAATGTGGTTTTATTTATTTAATTTCATTCAATTTTTAAACCACCCTCCCACATGGGACAAAACTCATGGCGGTGTACATCAAAATACTCATAAAAATACAATAAAAGGTTAAAACAAAATAATAATACCAATCAGATGGCAGTAAAGCTGCCAGATAAGTCACTGCCTTAAGTGTGTGTGGGGGGCGGGGGGGGGCAGAAGAAGCTGGAGAGTCAGGAAAAGCAGGACTGTCAGCCAGATAGAAAACCATTGTTGACCTCAACCTAACACCTGGCAGAACATCTCTGGCTTGCAAACCCTGTGGAACGGCATTAGGTCCCACAGGGTGTGGATGCTACTTGGCAGAGAGTTTCACCTGGTCAAGGACAGCCAGATGTCTCTTGGGCGAGGGACCTCCAGCAATTTCTTACTGGTAGAGCGTAGTGCCCTTGAACCTGGAAGTCAGTGCAAGTCACAAAGCATGGGATGGATGTGTGCAATGCAAGGGGTCCCTGTGAGAACTCACGCTGCTACATTCTGGATCAGCTGGAGTTTCTGGGTCAGATTCAGGGCAGCCCCAAATAGAGCAAGTCACAGTAGTCCAATCTCAAGGTGACCATTGCATGATTATAGTGACTAAGTTGGAACAAGACAAGTAGAGAGCCAGTTGCCTGACCTGTCTCTTCTTCTTTGAAGTTCATAACCCTGTGCTGTATATCCTTGTGCTTTTGTTGTGGAATGTCATCTCCTTCCTTCCTTCCTTCCTTCCTTCCTTCCTTCCTTCCTTCCTTCCTTCCTTCCTTCCTTCCTTCCTTTGACTTGATGAATTGTCCCAAACCAACCAAAGCTGGGCTCTGGCCAATGTACAACATAATTTATAGATACAACATTTAAGACCAGTAAAAACAATTAAAATGATAATTATAAATCCTAATGGCATCCTATTAAAATTTCCAGTCCAAATTTCTGGATGCAGTAGCAAGCGGTGGGGGTGGGGAGGAGCTCAGCAACCATTGTTGTCCTTAACCAAAAGCTTGGTGGAACATTTCTGCCTTACAGGCCCTGCAGAACTGTAAACAATCTTGCAGGGCCCTGATGTTCTCTGGCAGAGAGTTCCACCAGGTTGGGGCCAGGACTGAGAAAGTCCTACCCTCGTTGAGGACAGCCGACCTCTTTAGGGCCAGGGATTACCACTAAGTGTTGACCAGTAGAGCGTAGTGCTCTTCCAGGAACATAGCAGAGGAGGCGGTCCCGTAGATACATCTGTCCCAAACTGCTCAAGGCCTTAAAGGTCACTACCAAAACCCTGAACCTGATTCAGTGCTCAACTGGAAGCCAGTGTAGCTGGTGCAGCACAGGTTGTAAATGTGCAGTCCTATGTGTTCTTGTCAGGACCTGCGCCGCCACATTCTGGACCTGTTGGAGCTTCCAGGTCAAAATCAAGGGTGAGCCAGTGTAGAGTGAGCTACATTAGTCTAATCTGGAGGTGACCATCATATGGATTATTGTGGCTAGGTCCAAGAGAGAAAGGAAGGGAACCAGTTGCCAAGCTTGGCAAAGATGAAAAAAAAAATGCCACTTTGGCACTATGCGTAACCTGGGCCTCCATTGTAAGGGAGGAGGTACCCAGACTCTTGACAGTTGGTGCTGGTGTTAGAGGCACCCCATCAAGAGCTGGCAGTCTGAGCTCCAACTTCAACTCCAGCCCCATTACCCCCAGCCACAGAGCTTCCAATGAGGATGGACAGCGGCCAACCAGCCACCCAACAGCAAATACAGCTGGGTGCCATCTGCGTATTGATGATAGCTCAGCCCAAAGCTCCATACCAGCTGGGCAATGGGCACATATAAATGTTAAACAGCATCAGGGAGAGGAGTGCCCCTTGAGGAGCTCCACACACTAGGGAGTGTCTAGTGGACACATCCTCCCCTTGCGCCACCCTCTGTTTCTGACTGTGGAGAAAAGAGGAAAGCCACTGGAAGGCCATCTCCTGGATTCCCACATCAGCGAGGTGGTGAGAATAGATCATATGTCAAGTACTGTAAGATCTAGTAGTAACAGCAGCGCTGACCCGCCTTGATCCAGCTGCATTCAGAGGTTGCCTGTTAGAGTAACCAGAACAGTCTCTGTCTCGTAGCCAGGGCAGAATCCAGAATAGAATGGGTCTAATCACTGATGTATCCTCCAGAAAACTTTGAATTTGTTCGGCTATTGCTCTCTCAATAACCTTACCCAGGAAGTTGTTCAGCTACTGCTCTCTCAATTGCCTTATCCAGAAACAGAAAATTTGTTACTGGGCAGGAATTGGCCAGATCAGATGGATCCAAAATTAATCAATAACGTAAATTATGCTCCAAATATAATTGGCTCTACTTTCCAACAATAGCACCAGTCCTGTTCTGATGCTCAAAATTCTTAAAGGGAGATCAGTAATTTTCCATAGTGCTTTCAGTAATCTGACAGTGAGGAAAATATGGAATGCAGAATATTGAAAAATGTAGGGTGATGTTTAAAGGTTACAAGTAGGGTTGAAAGCTTTCATCAATTTAATTGGTATATAGATCAACTAAGACTAATAAGTAGGGGGTCAATTTTAATTAGTAAGGGCAAGTATTAATTGGTGTCAGTGCAAGTTGAGGGCACAGCTGCTTAGTTTTCGAAGCTATTTTAATTCTGGTGCTTCAATACATTAAGGAATGTAAAAGAAAGCATGGATTTCCACCTCACAATGAGCAGCATCTTCAGTTTATTAAATTGTAAGTTATCTTATACTTTGCTTAATATCTCAGCAATATGGTTTGGAAAACATGATTTTATTTAAATTGATAAACAGATAAAGGTAATGTTGCCAAGTCCAAGAAATATCTGGGGACTTTGGGGGTGGAGTCATGAACAAGGTTGGAACAAGCACAACTGAACTCCAAAGGGAGTTCTGGCTATCACATTGAAAGGGACTGCACACCTTTTCAATGCCTTCCCTCCATTAGAAATAATGAAGGATAGGGGCACCTTCTTTGGGGGCTCACAGAATTGGCTCCCCTGGTCCAATCCTTTTGAAACTTGGAGGGTGTTTTGAGAAAAGGCATCAGATGCTATATGATGCAAATATGGTGCCTCTACCTCAAAGAACATCCCCCCCAGAGCCCCAGATACTCACAGATCAATTCCCCATTATTCCCTATGGGAATCATTCTCCATAGGGAATAATAGAATGCCCAGTAGACATTTCCCTCCCTCCGCACTTTCTAAAGCTTTCTAAAGAGGGGGGAGGGCCTCCAAACCAGGGAATCCCCTGCTCCCTCCATTTCACACACACACACTCACACACACTTACTGTGTCTGATTCCTCCACAATTTTACTTGCTGTGAAAACGAAAGCAAAACAAATGGCGGGTCTGTGCTCTGACAAAACTGCTGCTGACCCTTCCCCATGAAGTACTTCCTGTTTCCTGCTCAACTTTAAAGGCGCACATTTTAAAAACGGACCTGTTTGCAAGTTTCTAAACCTGCCTGAGCTCTAGAGATACATGGTAACTGTGGGGGCGGGTCTTCCCCCCGCCGGCCAGCTGCCTGGAAAAGGGGGGAAGCCTGTAAAATCAGGGGACCCCCCACTGGGACCTGGGATTGGGAAGCCTAGATAAAGGGTAGGTGGCTAATTAAATAAAAACTCTATAAGGCTGCACACAGTCCAATTTACAACAAAGCCAATTTAATCCAAAGTGGATTAGGTTGCAACCAAACTAAACCACACTGAATTTATAGCATTGCCAGCGCACTCCTAAACAGACTTCAACACATTTTGAAGGTTGTAGCAATGCTTTGAATTGCACCAAGATTGTTTTTGACTTAACTTTAATTAGGGCTTTTTTTGAGCAGGAACGCACAGGAACACAGTTCCGGCTGGCTTGGTGTCAAGGAGGAATGGCCTAATATGCAAATGAGTTCCTGCTGGGCTTGTTCTACAAAAAAAGTCCTGTGTGAAACAATAGTGATGTCAGAGGTCTGGCCTAATATGCAAATATGTTCCTGCTGGGCTTTTTTTTTTTTAAACAAAAAATGCCCTGACTACAATACTTAAATAACTAGCAAGGGCAGGGAGAAAAAAAATACTTCTTGAGGAAACTAGGGAATAACAGAATTGCATCATCAAACTGGGTATGCTAATCTTGGCCAATGGATTGGCTTCATTAATTTCTATTGATGATCTTCTTTTAAAGTCTTTGAAGTGTTTATAGAAGATGAGTGCTGTGTTTCCATAATGACTTAGTACAATGGCAATAAAATATTTCTTACAAGTGCAGGGGAATTATGGATAAACGGACAAGATCATAAGTATATAAGCTGTTTTCCCTCCATCCCTCTAATGAAGTCTGCAATTTAACTGGGAGAATTGTTAGCTGCAGTCACTCCAAAAAGCAGTAGTGTAAATCTCAAAGGAAAGTAAGAAGATTATGCAAGTATTCTTGTAAATAAAGGAATCTTCATGTACTATAACTGAATCCCTCAAACCATGGTGACACACTGATCTTTCCCTAACAGCTGGAAGTAGGTGTAATATCATTAGGAGACCTTAAGATCTGAGATGAAGCATAAAGGGAGGCATTTTTGATAAAACATGAAACTCTTTAAGTTACCATTATTGTCAGCCACTGCATTATCAGTAGAACTTTGAGCATAATCAAATGGAAGTTCTCCTGCACCAGGATAACTACAAAGAATGAAATATCAATGGTGCAAAGAACTCTTTGAACTGTGGTCTTAGTAATAGTAACTACTATTACACCATTCTCCTGCTGCTTATCCTAAGGTCTGCCAGGAGGACCCTGTTTTGTGGTACATCACCAATGGCTAAACACATGTAACAGGGCCTCTCCAGCACTGGTGCAAACAAAAATTCCCTCAGTCAGACCCCATCCCTTCATAACAACAGACGGTCAGTGAAGATCATTCATTCTCTTTTGATGGGCTTCCGTTTCAGTTAGTGGGGATTTCTGATAAGCTATTTTTGCTGTTGGCTAATTCTGGATGATATGGACACTGAATGCTGGTTTACTTATTGATTCTTACTTTAAATCTGCTGGTCTGGTCTACTGGGAAGGTTTTATTATATTTTGGGGTTTTTTATTGCATTTCGTTATGTTTTGTTTTTATTGCTGCTTTGAGAGCACTAGTGAAAAAGCAACGCATTTAAAAAACAGAAATGAATAGGTTTTCTAAATGGCATGTTCTGCATTGGGATAAATTACAAAGTGGCTGACACAACTCATTACATATTAAAATAAAAGCTAGTTCGTTCAGATAGTCTAGGTTTGAAGGACAGGGGCTTCCATGGGAAGCAGTATTGATTGGATCCAGTTGATCACTGATGCACCCCTCCCCCCCACCCGCAAAATGCTTACTCGACCCTGTTCCTGCCAGGTCCCAGCCTAATGAGAGTCACCCTGCCTAATGAGATTCAAATGCTAGGGATTCATCTTGCTTTTGCATTAAAATGACATCCTGCATAAGAAGCAGATAGGTATGCTGGTCCACAGCAAAGCTCCTAAACAACTGTCCTGTAACAAGCTTAAGCAACCTGAAGGCAACTGTTTGAGCATGCATCACTTCTGTACACACTTGAAAACATGTGAAACACAGCCTGAAACACTAGACAATTTCATTAACCACATTCATTGAACTGGTTTGCTTTTTTTATTACAAGCTGTGGAATGAAGAAATAAGAAGCTGCTGAAGTTCTTGGGCTCAGTGTCTCAAAAGCAGGCATTAAGAGTCACGGTGAAATTGTAGGAATGCTGACTGAAGGGGGGGAACCTACAGTAAACTGATTTTCCCCCTCCTCCAAGGGACTCTGAGGTAGATTAAATTTAAAACTGATAATGTGAGAGACAAAAGCTGAGTTGCTGTTATTGCCAGGACAGATTCAAAAAGCCCTGGGGCTCAAATACAGAAGCTTCCAATAGAGGGAAAGTATAAAAATAAAGTGAAAGGCTTAATGGTATGTATTGCAAAGAGACTGGACGATATTTTAAGATCCACAATAAAGCACTGGCTCTTGAATTTGAAGAATGAAGCAAATGGTCCTGGCACCGTACCTCAACAGTCCCTTTTTGAACTCTCAGGAGCAAAAGTTAGTCATGGAAACAAAGGTCGTTTTCGCACTTAGCGTTTGCTCCCCTTATTCCTCGGCGCAATTATGTCTGGATCATTTTCCTCGTTTTCGCACATTGCCTCTTTAGTGGAGTCGCTTTCCATGAAGCCCCGGCTCAAATCGTTTTTGCACTAGCATCGACTTGAGTTCGATGCCCTGTCAATCATTTTTTTTTTAAGCGCAAGTCTAATTGCGTAACAACGTAACAACGTAAACCGCATCACGTGTGCCGCTTCTGCTTATGGAGTGGCTGCAGCTGTAGTATCCTCCACAGCCCTTTATGTATTAACAGAAACATTCACAGTGGAGAATCCCAGCACTAGATTTCCCCCCCCCCAACACAAATTCCAGAGTTGCGTGTGTGTGTGTGTGTGTGTATGTGGCAGCTTCTTCCTTTCCCAGCCTCGCTCCCTCCCGGGTGGTGAAGCTGGCATTTCCTCCGCGCTCTTCCCCCTCCCCGGCTGGCGCTTGCAGCCGCAACGGGGACCTGACTGACTCCTGCTGACAGAGCCCCCCCCCGCCCCATTCTCTCCTTCCCCTTCTGTGGCGCGTGTGAAGAGTGAGCTCGTGTCTGTTTTCTAACTGAGCGGAATGTAGCCAGGGAGGAGAATGCAGGACTCCAACTTCCCATTTTATACATGGCGATTTTGTGCAGGTCCAGAAATGCTGGTGGCACAGCTGAGGGAGGCATTGCCTTTTTAAAACACACACACATGAACGCTTTGGCCCACGCCGGCACTAGATTTCCCCCCCCCAACAATGTATAATGTATAATGCAATTTCGAAGTTGCGAAATAACGCAACAGCGGAAAAGCAACCTCACATACCCGCTGCTTCAGGAGGGTTTTTTTTTTCTATTTGTTAATTTCGAAATATTGCTATTACGCAAGAAAGATGAAGTTTAAAAAAAAAATGGCCGTGCGGGCACTTTTGGGAAGCGCCGCGAACGGCTGATGATTGGCCAAGGGGGTGGATGGGGTGGGAGGACGGAAAGGGAGAGGGTGACGCCCACAAAGCAGTCGATCCGGCGTGGATGGATTTCCCACAGCAAACTCCGAGGAGTGGATCCGGTGTGGATCCGGAGGTTTTCAAAAACTCCGGAAGGAGGTGGATCTAGATACTCCGGCGTGAAACCCCTGCAGCACCGGAGCAAGACGCAGCGCCGGAGCAACAGGTGCGAAAACCAGGAAAAGATCCGGAGGTAAATGGGGTGCTACGCCGGAGTAAACGCTAGTGCGAAAACGGCCAAAGTGTCAATCACTTGAACTTTAAATGACTTAATCTTCCTAAAGTAATGTTGTAGCAAAATGAATAATTCTAACAGAAACAGTGTTCGTGGGAGAGGCATATCACATCATGCGTTGGAACAGTATAAGAAACACAAGCAACTTGCTTTTCCTGGTTGTCACATTACTTCATAATGTATGAAATTCAGCTTTTGCATGCCCGCAAACAGGTCTTGGCAGGGCTTTTTTTGTAGAAAAAACCCAGAAAGAACTCATTTGTGTATTAGGCCACACCCCCTGATGCCAAGCCAGCTGGAACTGCGTTCATACTCAACAAAACCCCTGGGTCTTGTATTTATTTTATTTTAGATATCTATATACCTATTTCTCAAGTGCTGATATTCTCAACTGTCAATATCTAGGTTTGGAGAAAAATCTGAAATATTTTTTTAAGATAAATTAAATGTGGAGAGTTTGAAAAGGAAAGGTCCCCTGCGCAAGCACCAGTCGTTTCTGACTTTGGGGTGACGTTGCTTTCATGTTTTCACGGCAGACTTTTTACAGGGTGGTTTGCCATTGCCTTCCTCAGTCATCTACACTTTCCCCCCAGCAAGCTGGGTCCTCATTTTACCGACCTCGGAAGGATGGAAGGCTGAGTCAACTTCGAGCCAGCTACCTGAAAACCCAGCTTCCTCTGGGGATCAAACTCAGGTCATGAGCAGAACATAGTACTGCAGCTTAACACTGCACCACGGGGAGTTTAAATTCCCCTAAAATGAATTTGTGTTAACTGTGCATGTATAGATAACATATCACTGGGAGCTGGGCAGAGCCCAGGAGTGGGCCCAGTGGGAGTGGCAGTGGGCCCGGTGACAGTGGGTGCTGTCGTGGCAGAGCCTGGGGGCACAGCCACAGCAGTGGTGGTGGAGCCCAGGAGCCATTGCTAGGCCTTCCTGTGGCAGATGCTGGGAGCCACTCTAGGCCCAGCTGAAGTGGCAGTGGGTTTCAGGAGCTGCTATGGGCCTGGTTGCAGCAGATACTGGGAGCTGCTCCAGACTCAGAGCAGCTCCGTACCACTGCCACCACTGTGAACAGGCTCCAAGCTGAGTGATGGTGGTTGGCATTGTGCCAGATGGCAATGAGGGGAAGGTGGCATTTCCTCCCCTCCAGAGTTTCCCCCATCCCCCCAGGATATTCTAATAGCAAATCTGAGGATATTTAAAGCCAGGGACTGGAGCCATGAACGGACATGAAAAATGCCTCAGATTTACAGGAAAAAATCTAAAATAAAAATAAATATACACACTAGAGGAGTTTTTAAAAAACTAAAATGATAAATGGAGCACCTGTAGCTTTAAGAAGTGGAAGCCCTCAGTGGCTGTTGCTAGGTTACCATAGCATTCTTGGCTTGGATTTTGTCATTCTGTACAGCCATTCACCAACCTACCTTTTATCTAATTCTGATCTTGAGCAATGTTGGGGTCAGGCAGCAATAACTCTCATCTGCTACTTCGGGATCAGGCAGCAATTTTTCTCCAGGGCAGTTTTGCCAGGGATTCTGGAGGGTTTTCTTTTTTTACCCTCTTCTGCGTGTGTGTGTGGCGAGGGAGGTATTTGTGAATTTCCTGCATTGTGCAGGGGGTTGGACTAGATGACCCTGGAGGTCCCTTCCAACTCTATGATTCTATGATTAAAGGGAAGGGAAGGGTCCTTTCCAGGGCTGTTTTGGCCTTTGAGGAAGGACTCATTGGAGCTAGGCACAGTAGCAACCAATGAGTAATTTGATACCACCCCACTTGCATGATTCACCTAAGTCTGGTTGCTTGCTACCGTTCAACAACAGCAGCCAGCCTATGAAAACCAGTGAGGTACAGCTATTAAGAGCTTCAGAGCAGAATCTGGGAGATCCAGATTCAATCACCAGTCTGACATGGGAGCTCACTAGGTGATGCGGGGCTAGTCACATACTTACAGCTTAACCTAACTCATGCAGTTTTCTGAGGATTTTAAAAAAGGAGACGATAATGTAAGTGCTTTGGTCATCACAGAGATGGGGTATAAATGAAGTCAACAAATAATAAATATAGCTCATGTTGGGAAAAAAGGTAGATTGGTGAATGGCTGTGCAGAAGAGAATGAAGCCGGGAATGGGAAGGTGATACGTACAATCATATTAACACAGTTTCTTCCCAGTGGTCTATCAGTGCACACATGTATATCAGTAATGGAGAGGAAGGAAAATGAAATGGAAGATGATGCAAAGTGCACATATAACTGTGCATAAATTTGACAAATTTAAAAAATGAAATAATGAATGATTCCTAGTGTTTTGAGTCAATTTTAGAAAACACAACAGCAACAAATTTTGGAACTCACAAATCAGGGAGAAATTATGAGAATTTTTGAAGCATTCCCAAAGTGAATATTCCTCAAGTTAAAAAAAAATCTACAGGATTTTGTTGGATGCATACAGAGTTCTGAAGATTGCTTTTTGCACACCCTTACAATTCTTCCTAAGAGACTGTATACAAACCCATAAGATGCCCTTAAACTGATAAGATACCATCCCCCAGTTCATGGAGTCTTGTAGCTACTGTAAGAATAGAAATAATGTTTTAGATCTCTCTTTTGTTTTCAAGAGCCCTGTGGTGCAGAGTGGTAAAGCTGCAGTACTGCAGTCGGAGACTCATGACCTGAGTTCGATCCCAGCGGAAACTGGTTCAGGTAGCCGGCTCCAGGTTGACTCAGCCTTCCGTCCTTCCGAGGTCGGTAAAATTAGTACCCAGCTTGCTGGGGGGGGAAAGTGTAGATGACTGGGGAAGGCAATGGCAAACCACCCTGTAAAAAGTCTGCCGTAAAAATGTTGTGAAAGCAACGTCACCCCAGAGTCAAAAACAACTGGTGCTTGCACAGGGGACTACCTTTACCTTTGTTTTCAAACCACTACATTTTGGGATAAAAGAATAACTTGTGGACACCATTCCTTTGTCTTCAGATAGATCCTTCAAAAACATTTTCTTCCTGTTGGCTTCCAATCAAATGTCTGGAGGAAACTTTTCTATTAATCAAAGACTTGCAGAAGTATAAAACAGTCACGATAGGGGAAAGCTTTCCTGTCTAGCTTCTGCATTATCTTTACAGTTTGCAAAGAATGAAGCAAAGGCAGCCTTGCTGTTCTTCCTTCTGTTCCCATTCTCACCCAGCTAGGCTATTTATGCATTAGTCGACCTTTTTAGCCATTAGGACCATCTTGCTCCAGAAGTTAATTAACACAAGTGCCATAATTTAATACAGTTAATGCTACTTGATGCCCTTTAATGTACCTTCCATTAGTGATATTATTGTAGTATTATCCTGTAAATTAAAATGAGATCAAGATGAAGAGAGGCTCTCCTTAATTAAGGTAGTGGCACACTGAACTCGTCCGTTATTCACCCAAGAAAATCGCCCTGATTTAGTGAAGCAGGCCATCCATAAGTCAGAATTAGTTTATGTGGATTATTAGGTTTCTCGAATAATAGCAGCACAATGGGGTTGCTGAAATTGCTAACAGCCACATTTCCTCTTTTTTCATTATCTTAATAAACACACAATGAAAGGTAGCAAATGGAAGCTGAATAAACAAGTGGTAATAGAAGGGCTCGAATGTTTATCATGAGAATGCAGGTTTGCATCTCTGGTACAATATACATTAGACTCATTTCACAGCAAAATGCAACTGAATGAGAAAACAAATTGTATATTAAAGAAAGGTCTCCTGCCTTGAATGCCCCAGATTTTGTTTAAACGTTCACTGCAGGAGCTTCCAGACCAAAATCTTCTGCTGTGTTTTTGACATCCTCAAAGGACACAGAAAGCAAACAGAGTAATTTACAAGGGATCTATTTTGTTTCTAGGTTGTCTGATTAGTGTTTGACCTTCAGTTGAATATTGCAGACAAAGCCTTCTGCAGATATAAAATGTAGCTGAATTTCAAATTCATTTAATTAAACTAGAATTTAACCATAAACAAGATATAGATTCAATCCACTCCAGTTGCCTTTTATGGCTTTCACTTTCGGATGCTTGTTTAGTATCTCAGACATTTTTCTGTTATGTGAGGTTCTTCTCAGTTATGGTTTCTTTTTAGTCAAACTGAAACTTCATCCACTTCTGTAAACACTATCAAGGCTGGTGCTTTATTTTTTTAAGCCTTTTAAGAACCCGTGTATAGAGGGTTGCCAGGTCCCCTTGTCAGTCCAGTGAGGGGATTGGGGGGGGGGGATTATGGGGGTGGGTGGGGACATATGATGTCCCTGCAGAGATGACATCACCTGGAAGTGATGTTATCATTTTGGGGACATCACTTTGGGGGATGCTTTCGTTTTGGGGCATACTCTATGGCAGGGGTGGCCAAAGGTAGCTCTCCAGATGTTTTCTGCCGACAACTCCCATCAGCCCAAGCCATTGGCCATGCTGGCTGCAGCTGATGGGAGTTGTAGGCAAAAAAATATCTGGAGAGCTACTGTTGGCCACTCCTGCTCTATGGTTAAAGTTTGGTGTAGTGGTTAAGTGTGCGGAATCTTATCTGGGAGAACCGGGTTTGATACCCACTCTTCCACTTGCATCTGCTGGAATGGCCTTGGGTTAGCCATAGTTCTGGCAGAGGTTGTCCTCGAAAGGGCAGCTGCTGTAAGAGCACTCTTAGCCCCACCCACCACACAAGGTGTCTTTTGTGGGGGAGTAAGATAAAGGAGATTGTGAGCTGCTCTCTGAGATTCAGAGTGGAGGGCAGGATATAAATCTTCTTCTTCTTCAAATTGGGCTTAAACCATAGAGTTTGCCCCAAAACTGGAGCATCCCCCACATGAGGGCATCACTTCTGAGTGACATCATGGTGTCAGGGATGTCATTTAGTGGAGGAGTTTTCTCCACCAGTCAGCTGGTCCGCAGCATGGAGAAGCTTCCAAAATTGGGGGATCTCCTGCTGGTACCTGGGGGCTGGCAACCCTACATGTATAGGAAAAAAGACAGGTTGCTTACCTGTAACTGTAGATCTTCGAGTGGTCATCTGTGCATTCACACTCATGGGATAGAGCACTTGTGCCGATCCCCGAATTGGTACCTAAAAAGTCAGGGATTTTTTTGCGCTCGGCACCAACGGGCATGCGCAGGCGTCCCAGTGCGCATGCTCACTGGCGCCAGCGCGAGGATCCCGCCAGTTCCTTCCTGACCGCTGGAAGCCCCTACTGGAGGGAGACCATCAGCAGTGGGGAAGGAGGGCGGGTAGTGTGAATGCACAGATGACCACTCAAAGATCTACAGTTACAGGTAAGCAACCTGTCTTATCTTCTTCATGGTCTCTGTGCTTCACACTCATGGGAGATTAGCAAGCAAGACATACCTGGAGGCGGGATGACGGTCAACCAGAAGAAACAGCTTGCAGCACCGCAGCTCCCAGACGAGTCCTCTGTTGAGCATGCACGTCCAGTGCGTAGTGCTTCATAAAGGCATGCGGAGAGGACCAGGTGGCAGCCTTGCAAACGTCCATGAGGGAAATGCCTTTCAGGAACGCCACCGACGTTGCCATCGCTCTTGTAGAATGTCCACAAATAGGCCCAGGTAATGGCTTCTTAGCCAACAAATAACACAGTTTAATAGTCTCAGTGAGCCATTTTGAAAGCCGCTGAGACCAGATTCTGGAACCTAACTTAGGAGCAGCATAAGAAACAAAAAGATGCTGGTCCTTACGAAAACTCTTGGAGTGACTCAAATAAAACAATAAGGCACGCTTAACATCTAAAGCATGCAAATTACGTTCCTCATTCGAGGAAGGTGGAGGATAAAATGTGGGCAACCAAACTTCTAAGTTAAGGTGGAACTGAGAAACCACCTTGGGGAGAAAGGAAACATAAGGAGCTAAGGACACTCTAGACTCCTGAAAAGCTAAATATGGGTAGTCACAACGCATAGCCGTGAGCTCTCCTGCACGGCGTGCTGATGTGATGGTTACCAAAAAAGCAGTCTTCCAAGATAGGAGCTGTAATGAGCATGTGGCCATCGGCTCAAAAGGACACCGAGTCAGCCTGTCCAACACTAGAGTCAAATCCCACAACTGTGGGGGTGATCTCGAAGGAGGATGAAGCCTAAGCAAACCCTTCAAAAATCTCTTAGAATGAGGGTGTGCAAAAACTGAATGCCCCCCACTGGTTCATGGAATGTAGATATTGCCGCCAGATAAACTTTAATGGAGGAAAAAACAAGGCCAGCATCCAACAGAGATAACAAAAACTCAAAAATAACCGGCAGTCCCACCCTCTGGGGCAAAACTGTAGGATCAACTAAAAACTGAAGAAACTTCCGCCACGTCCTATCATAAGAAGTGATGGTAGACAGCTTCCTGCTATTCACGAAAACGTGTTGGACTCTGCTGGAGAACTCACAAGGTCAATGAACCATGCTGTCAGTGTCAGGTGGGGCATGTTGTGATGGAATACATGACTGTCCTGAGCTGACAGAAGATCCGGTTCCGCCGGAAACTGGTAGAAGACCCCCTTTGCCAGTTGGAGCAAGATCAGAAACCAGTTCTGCCGAGGCCACCACGGAGTCACCAGGATGCAGCATGGTCTCTCTCTTGCGATCTTGTTGACCACCCTTGTCAATAGAGGCAGAGGTGGGAACAGATATAGGAACCGACCTTCCCACAGGAACAACAGACCGTCTCCCAACGACTCTGGATCCGAGCCCCCTCTGGAGCAGAACAGAGGACACTTCTGATTCTCGGCTGTGGCAAAGACGTCCACCTGAGGATACCCCCAGAGCTGAAACACGGGTTGAAGGAAGTGCCACTGTATCTCCCACTCGTGTGGGGAAGCTGCACCCCTGCTGAGGGAGTCTGCTTGCAGGTTGAGCACCCCTGGGAGATGCACAGCCTTCACAAAGATGTTGTGGTCCAGGCACTCCGACCACAGTTCCAGTGCCAGCGCACAGAGCTGTTGCGAAACTGTCCCTCCCTGTCTGTTGATGTAATACAGGGCAGTGGTATTGTCTGTAAGCAGAGCAACAACCTTCCCTGCCACCATGGGGCGGAAGGATTGAAGAGCAAAATGAACTGCCAGCAGTTCCAGGTAATTTATATGGCAGTGAGTCAGTTTCAAAGGCCAAGGGCCCCCCACACACAGAGCGTCTATGTGGGCCCCCCAACCCCATAAAGACGCATCTGTTGTGATTGTCACTGTTGGTACAGGTAGGTGGAAGGGAGCTCCCTGACAAATGTTGTCCTTTGATTTCCACCACTTAAGTGTTTGAAGTGTCACAGGTGGAATTACAAACCTCTTTCGAGGTGAGTCCCTTAACGGTCGAAACTGACGAAGAAACCAAAGTTGTAGGCCTCTCATCCTCAGCTTTGCAAAGATCAGCACACTTGTAGTTGCCGCCATCAGCTCCAGCATCCGCTGCAGCTGCTGTGCCGTGCCCCACTTTCGACTCTGCAGAAGTTCGACAAGGTTGATAATGTCCATCGCTCTCTGCTGAGGCAGGAAAGTGCGATGAAGGTTCATATCCAGCAAAGCCCCTATAAACTGAACTGTCCGTGATGGAGTAAGGTGTGATTTCTCCAAATTGACCTGCAGACCCAAGGTGTGAAGAAGCCAAAGAGTGGTGGCAATATGGTTTGACAAACTTTCCTTCGACTCCACCACAAGGAGCCAATCATCTATGTATGGAAAGACGACTATCCCTTGAAGCCGGAGGTGTGCAGCAACAGTGCTCATCATCTTTGTGAACACCCGAGGTGCAGTGGACAGGCCGAATGGAAGGGCCTTGAACTGAAGTGTTGAGAACCTACTGCAAAATGAAGGAAACGTCTGAACGCAGGATGGATGCTGATGTGGAAGTAGGCATCCTTGAGGTCCAGCGTTGCCATCCAGTCCCCTTTGTTGATGAGGGGCAGAATTGTTTGCAGAGTGGACATTCTGAACTTCTGGTACAGAATAAACTTGTTCAGATTCTGAAGGTCCATGATTGGTCTCAAGCCCCTGTCCCGCTTGGGAACCAGGAAGTAACGAGAGTAGAAGCCTCCAGTCCTGGCCTCCACCGGGACCCATTCTATGGCGTGTTTCTGTAGGAGGTTGCTCACCTCTGCCAGCAGAGGTGGGAAAGGGGGTGTGGTGATTACCACAGATTGGTTCGGAATCTGAGCAAAATCTATTTTGTAGCCTTCCGCAACTATGGAAAGCGCCCACCTGTTTGTAGGGATGGACTCCCAGGCTGACATGAATGAGCGGAGGCGGATAGACGAAGAAGTGGGGACAGTGACGCATGCTACCAGAAAGTCAAAGGCCCTGCTTTTGAGGGTGAGTGCCCTTGGACTTGCCGGTGGTCTATGCAGAAGCGTAGTGGTTTCTATTGTTCCCCCTGTATGGGGACCTACTCTCAGGTTTGGCAGAGTGAGGTCTCCACTGCTGTTCCAGGGAGAACTTTTGATATGGCTTCTTTGACCAAGGTTTGTTCCACCGTTTTGGTTTCGTAGCTCTGGAAGACACCGGGACACCCAGGTTGCTGGAAGTTTTTATGCTTTAATCCATTTCCTGGAGTGCATTGTTGGTGGTCGAGCTGAAGAGGCCTTCGCCCTCGAAGGGCAGATCTTCAACGAAGGCCCTGGTGTCTTGCTGGAGGGCCGTTGACCTGAGCCAGGAGTGGCGGCGGAGGCAGACAGCAGAAGTGATGGTTCTTGCTGAGATGTCCACCATATGCTTTGCTGCAGCCAGTTGTTGTTTGGCTACAGCAAAGCCTTCCTTCTGCAACTTCTTTGCAGCAGGCCTCTTCTCCTCACTCTGGGAAGACAAGAGGGGGGTAAGTTGTTCCCACACTGAGTATTGGTATCTAGCCATGCACGCAGCATAATGAGATACCTTTACTCCCAGCGCCCCAGCAGAGTAAAACTTCCTCCCAATGTTGTCCAGCTTCTTTCCCTCCTTGTCTGGTGGAGAGGAGTGCATCTTGCGGGCCTTTGACGAGGAGGATACGACCACCAAATTGGGCTTTGGATGCATGAAGAGAAATTCAGCACCAGCCTCTTGGACGTGGTACATGTGGTCCAACCTTCTTGATGACACAGGTGTAGAAGCAGGCTTCGCCCAGGGCTCCTTCATTGCCTGTAAGATGACCTTCGTAACAGGCAAGACAACCGCTGTAGACGTACCCCGCTGCATGATGTCGAATACGGTGTTGTCTACAACGGGTTGCGGTTGTGTCACCGGGAGAGAGAGGGAGAGTGCCATCCTCTTCACCAGGTCCCCATACGACTTTAGATCCTCCAATGGTGAAATGGGAAGATCCTCAGCGGTATGAGACACTGGCGAAGGTTCCTAAGCCCTGTCCGGATCATCGGTACTGACCTCGGAGTCCGATGATGAAGACTCTCTCCTCAAAGAATGTTTCAAGAGCACCGGCGTTGACTCTCTGATGGGTGACCGGATCGACACCGACGACCTAGGCTGGACTTCCTCCACCACCACGCTGCATCTTTCGAGCGGGACGGACATCGATGCCGAGGGACGCCGCCTAGAATGCTGGGAAAGCCTCGACATATGGGATGCCTCGGATTGCTGGTCCCAGTCTGCAAACTCCCAAGGGGGGTACCACTGGTACGGCAGGTATGGATAGGCGTAGGGAGGCCACTGGCGCTGCTCCCACGGTGGAAGCAGTGGGAAGCGGTGAGCTACGGTGGTCGGTTCCAGCTCTCTCCGACCTCTTGCCTGATCCAGCGGTGCCAATGGCTCCATCAGTGCCTCCACCTCCACCTCCGAGACAGAGTCACTCTCACTGCGGCGCCTCGACCCCGAAGAATGGGAGCGCTGAGTGAGATCAGTCTCTTGCTCCGATGCCAATAGATGCAACTGCTGCGAAGCACTGCCTCTCGACACCGAAGGGATACGATGTGGGGACGCCAAGATTTTCCTCGGTGGAGTGGTTGACATCGATGTTGAAGCGTCATGAGAAGGGAAAGGAGTGCGGGATGATCTCTTCTTCCGCTTCTCCTTAGATTTCACCTTTTCGGTGCGGATGATCGGGTCCCTGAGTCATCCCGATGCTTTTTAGCTGGGGTGTCCACTGACCCTTCAGAAGGTCGTTTTGTGGAACGCCCGCGCTTGACTGGCATCTCGGTCCTGATTGGCAATGTATTGGCCGATGTGATCGTCGGGGCCGCGGCCTCTCCCATCAGTACCAATGGGCCCGATGCCATCTTTTGAGGACAAAGTGCCGACTCGACCAACGCAGCCGAAAGCCTTGCTGCTTGATTCTTGCGAGTTTGTTTGGAAAAACTCAGGCAGTGCGAGCAAGAATCCACACGATGTCCCTCGCCCAAACAAAGGAGACAGAGGGAATGGCTATCGGGGGGGGGGCAATCTTCTTCCCACAGGAGCAGCACCTCTTAAAAAAAACCCAACGTTTTTCCATAGACGCCAAGGAAAAAACCCACCCAGGAAAGTCTCTGAGGGGAAAAACGGGGGAAAACTGGGCCCCGAAGGGCAAGTCCAACATTTTTTTTTTACAACACTAACTATCTAGCAACTAACTAACTAACTAACTACACTAAGAAAATAACGGGCTATATACAGCAAGAAAGGCAATCCTAAGATTACTTTACCGACCGGGGACACGAAATGAGATCCTCTCAGTGCAGCGGTCAGAAAGGAACTGGTGGGATCCTCGTGCTGGCGCCGGCGACCATGCGCACTGGGATGCCTGTGCATGCCCATTGGTGCCGACTGCGAAAAAATCTCGGGCTTTTTAGGTACCAATTCAGGGATCGGCACAGGCACTCTACCCATGAGTGTGAAGCACAGAGACCACGAAGAAGATCCATAGTTTACTCTGCCCAATCTACGCCTTCTGCAAACAGAAAATCTGGAGAGATGGAAACCATGTGTGACTGGAGGAAATTCAGGGTTTTTTTGTTATCTTAGGATAATGAGGTACCTAAGTAAATCTCAAGGGATCAGTGAAAATGTATTTGGCTATATGATAGGCAGTCAGAATCCCTACAGAAATCTTCAGGGTAGCTTCTTCCAGATATTACCCAGATTTATCAGCTTGCTCTTCATTCAAGCAGTGAGAGCAACCAGGATCAAAAACTGTGCTGTTTCCTACTTGTAAGGGAGACAGATTAAGCTCTTATCAATGAAAGGGAGGCAAGGATCCATATGAGTTGCAAGTGGGGGGGATGCCTCTGCAAGAGGTAGTTTATCAGCACCAGCCGAGTGCAAAAAAGAGGGGTGAAAGGAACCTGCATCAATTTAATCTACTGGGATAGGATTATGCAGCAGATAACTCCTTTGTAGTATGTGTGTCCAATTACTGAAGGGTTTAACCAACAAGCAACACCATCAAATAAATTCTCTACATCGTCACACTTAATTTTTTAGAGTTGATTTGTTATGTGATTATTTCATTTTTAAAAATTCTCTTCTGGAAAGCTGCTGATTTTAATTCTCTTGCAACAGCCTTTCCCTGTTATGCTTGCCTCCTAATTTTTGTCTTCCTGCTTGTATTATATGGCGGAAAACAGGCTCTTTGGCTACAGATTCAAACTCTGTTTGAACTTAGAAGGGAGAAGCAGGATGCCACTTCAGCAAGGAGCAGGGACAGTTCTTCAGAAAAGAATGTTATTATTCTTCATGCACACCTTTGATTGCGTTATTCTAAAAGTCATTACAACAAATGCAACCAGAAGTATGCTTGAGGTTCTGCCTGCAATTTAAACTTTAACAGACCCCAAAACAGTCCTTTGATCTTTACTACAAATTCCCAAAGTATCCAGAAACCCTTCATTAAATCTGAAATAGAGTCCTCAGAGGGTAGGCAAGAGACATGACTCAAGTTTAGGTCTAAATATCCATGAATCCCTTTGATAGGGAAAGAATATAAGTGAATATACAAAGCATATGAGTCAACATAACATTCCAACAAGCATAAAAGAGATCTCTAAATAACATTACCATTCATCAGCAAAACAATAGCTGTGCATTTAAATAACAATTATGAATCTAATGGCATTTTACCACTGTTTTGACATTTTACATTAATAACTGCTAATATCGGTTAGAGAAAGGGCATGAGGAATGTTAACTTCTATAACACACTCTTTCGTTGTTAGGTTTTTTCCCCCCAATTTGAATTATTTCTTCTCATTAAGAACACAATTTCACTGTGAGATTGTTTTGATAAGTTCAGACCCAACTTGCTTCCTGCCTTATGTTTTCTATGCTAAGTGATAAAAAGATAAGCAGACATTTGTACTAAACTGTATTTATTTAACTGTACTCAGAATATGGTGTTAATATCTAAAAATGAAACAGATTTTCTTATTTCTGAGCAAGGACAGGGGGCTTTTTACACATGTGGGGCTTTTTATACATATTGACAGCTAGAGAACCATCTCACCTTTGGAGAGACATAGCTCTGCTCCCTGACAGGGAAACCTGTATTCTCACATTTAATAGAGAGATTTGTTCACCTACATCCGTGCCAGGGTTCTAAGAGAGGATGGATAACAGGGTTGTAATTGATGCTTTTGCTCTCTGCTCCTATGGCAGATGGATGCAAGTGCTTGTATCATAGCACCCATGCAAAGAGGTAATGGCAGAATGCATCCTTTTGGCACAAAAACACAGATAGAACACAGTAACCCAATTCAGAAGATTTTTTCCATATCATCATTATGAAGATCAAAAACCAAGGTTTTGTGGATTGAATACCACGGCCAATTATCCCCTTCATGTTCAGTTCCCTTTTCATTTGTTACAGTGTTAACCATAGTTAGCCCTGTTCAGATTTGCTAACCATGGTTAGTGTTGTCCTTCCAAACAAAAACTGGAAATCCAGTTCAACCATGTTTCTTAATGCTGGTTTGGAGGGCATGTGGGAACCCTAGTTGGTCACTTCAGATCTCATGGCAATCTATGGTAGTGCTAAACATTAATTTGGAATGGAAAGTATTCAAGGTTGGGAGAGAAAACAAACTATGCTTGCTCAAGTTATATATTGAGACTGAAAGCAATCAATAGATTGGAGCTTAATCATAAAAAAAAATCAATTATCTTTTGCTGACAACTGCTCTTACTGGATATTCTGTATCCTTCTAATATGCTGAGTCCATTTCTTTGTTTGTATATGCTCAGCTATCAATACTGCATTAAGGTCTCATTACCTTCTTAAATTTTAAAAATGATCAGGAATCTACATTCTTTTAAAAGAAGAAATTACAGGCAACAGGATAAGGCAAAGCCATAAACAAACGATCCTATACACCTTTTCTACTCACAGTCCCATTCAGTAAGATACACTAATGCAGATCCTCTCAATGAATGCCCAAATTTAAAAACTGGGTCAGTACTCCTGATTCCTGAGGATGGACTGAGAACATTGCACACAGTGCCTAAGACATGAGCAGCACAGATAAGGTTTGGATGCTTATGTGAGCTCCATGAACACTGTACAGTGTGGAAGAGGATGAGTTTTATTCTCATTGTTATCTGAAGCTACAGCAAATGTCTACTGTGCGCACATAACCAATTCTATGCAAGACCTTGTTGTGCATGGCTATCTCTAGACTGGGGCTTTAGTCAGAACTTTAACAAGGAAAAAGTCAACAAACTACAAAACGTTTCCCAGAAATATATAAAAATGGGAATCAGTAGAGAAAGGATTTTAAGCTTGCCATTGTTATTAAAATTAGCTAGAGAAAACATATTTCCCCCCATCACCAGGTTTGCACTACACATATAGCCTCTTGTATCGTTCATTCTGAACTACTGCAGGATTATTCTCAACAGCATAGTAAGTTAAACCTCTCAGACCTTATACAGTTGCATTGTTTGTGCCAGACACAATAAAATCCCAGGAACCAGAGCATTTCCAGATATTTTACACTATACTGTAATGCATCTCCACTGCTGAAAATGCATCTCCACTGTTGAAAACGTTTACTCATGAGATAATCACTATGGCCAGTTTTCATTCCATTCAGACAATAAAGGAACAAAGCCAAACCCAAATGCACTACTGTGTGCTAGCACATCAGCTCCAGGAATATCATGGGTTTCTCAGCACCAACATTTAGATTCACCATCTGAACCATTCTATGCAGAAGCAAACTGTTGCCTTTATAAAGCTATGTGAAGAGCAACCTGTGATATAACCTTGACAGCAGTCCCTTCTGCTGTCATGTTATGACCTTTAATGTTCTATTTTAAGTTAAGAAATCCTTTTTGACTCTGAGGTCTTGCCACCATCCCATTCAATCACCTAGAAACTTCTTTAAACATGGCTAGGAATTTGCATAATCATCCTCCTACCTAAGGGTAACCTAATGCACTTTGGTGCCTGACACAGAAAATCCAGATGACGCTCCTTCCTGCTAATGTCCTCCTCGACCTGACCCATGGAAACCAATGGGAAATACGCAAAGGCAAATTTAGTCAGACTGCTGTCTTAATGATGGCCAACTGCTGCCTGGATTAGTCACCTCACTTTGACTCATGATGACACTCTGTCTGTTCCTAGAGAAACATTCTACCATTTGACAACCATTTTTCATATCTTTTTATCCCTGCCTTTTTTGAGAGTTTGTTGAACATGATGTACACTTCCCTTTCAAATGTTGGAGCATCTGTTTCTTTCCTACTGTGAAAAAAACCACCCTTCTGAATAGGCTATTCCTCAAGCAAAACACTTCCCAATCACCTTTCTATTTATTGAGAATGGCTAAAGTCGTACTGGCTTCTCTTAAGGCTAGTATCCTTAAGTATCCTTAAGTAGCCTTCTCTTAAGGCTAGTATCCACTCACACAAACCAGCCTCTGTACAGTAACAAAGTAGACTGTTCCACTACATCACAACCTACTATCTTTGTTTTTGCCTCTGTAAAACACAGTCAATACAAAAGTAAGCCAAGCAACAGAAGCTTGATTGGCTACATTTCTGAAGATACTTGATAGTGGTGTGCTGGGCTAGTCTAAACCCTAATCGTTTTACAAATGAGTTTCTAAAAACTGGGAGAATTTCAAATTCTTGGATAGGCTACCATCTTCACCATCAGAGAAAGAAAAGATAGAAAACTGTGGTAACCGTCAAACAAAGAAATTAATACAGAAATATTTTACATTTTCTTACCTTCCAACTACTTTTATGTCTGAGATTGCATAAAAGTAGCGGGTCAAATGGTCAGTATCCACGTATATTTCCCCAGTTGCTGGCCTGAGTAGTCTTATCCTCAAGTCTGTGACAGTAAAGAAATCTCTTAGGTTCTTGGTTGTGTCAAGCTGGCCATACAAAGAAGCCATATTATGAAGACGGGGACCAGCGAAAAATGCAAATCTATCCTTAATCTCAAAATGGATGATTTTACTGTTTGCCATATACCCCGTAGAATATTCTTCTGTGCAAATGATTTCAAGGACTGTGTGTTGGGATAAATCCCTCACTGTTTTTGGTTCCATATTGAAAGCGTTTAAACAGTCTGTAGCATAATATTGGTATGGTTGCCATGTTCGACCATAGTCGAGGGATTTCTCTAGGATCATTTGGTCTGGACGGCTGGATTCAAAGGTAATGACTATGTTGTCTGTTAGCTCAATAGTTTTGTTCCAAGAGAGAGTTATATTAACCCGAAGAGGCTTTGGGTAATCTTTCCATGTAGTAGACTGCCAAAAGGTATAAGGATGCCTTCCTTCAACATCAAACATCAGTTCAGGTGGATGTGCCAGTTCATCTATGGCTGCATCACACTCATTGCACATATAAGGGTTCCCCTGTGAAAGAAGGACAAAAGGAGATGTAAGGCATGTAGTCATTAGATGCAAAGGATTTTGATAGTTTTAAGATAATTTCATATGTCATAGTAACTGATAAAAAGATAAAGGGTTACCTATCAAAGAAAAAGAAATGGAAGGTCTCTGGAACTAGTCATCATAACAGGAATAGCAAAAAAGGTATACTGTAATTATCAAATACTTACAAAGTATGCAGTAAAAAGACACAATCCCTCAGTTCAAATGTGTGTGTGTATAGATATAACACATAGAGACACACACACATATACAGGGCTGGCTCACCTACTAGGCAAACTAGGCGGTTGCCTAGGGTGCTGGGAGGGGTGGTGCTGAATTGGGCTCCCACCCTCCTGATTCCCATGACAAATGCCTAGTTTACCGGCCTCTCCCCCCTGTTGTGGCATGCTGATGGGGCGGTGGCAACAGAGCATGGTGCTGCAGAGGGAGGGAGGGCAGTGGCACCTGGGGGGTGCTGGGCAGGAAGCCTGCCATGTTAATTCAACTAATCAATACATAGATTAAAGTGGCAAACACATGTAATTTGTTTTACTGTGATGGACTTCATAAATCAAAGTACCAATGATTTGACATTGTTTCCATATACCACTTTGGTAATGAATTACTACACTACTACTCTTCCCTTCTGTCATAGTCTGTAAAGAAGGCAATTAATAGCCTGGTTAGACAGTGCTAACTAACAGATGCAATTTCTGTGATGACCATTTTTAAAATTTACTCTACAAATGGTTGCAGGATGCAGTGCCAGGTTAGACACAACTTTTCCTTGTGGCTAACTTTATTTAACTCCTTTCTGCTTCCCTAAAAATTCCTTTGAATATGCCTCAGAAGTTCATTTAGCCAAAAACTGTGACTATTCTAGCCATATCTAATGTGGAAGTCTCTTAGGGCTGGTTAATTCATTGAAAGGGGGTGGAGCAGCTTGGTGTTACAGGCTTTGGCTTAGCTCTGCTCTGCTCTCCATTTATTGCAATAAACTTTATTTTCTTCCTCCTCAACCAGACTTCGCTGAGTGTTTCCATTGGGCAGGGCACTTGAACCACAGATTTGTGGAACATTTTCATCATTTGCTGACTCACATTATCAAGAGACTCTTGGGAAAGAGCCACTGCAGATGTACCACCTACCACATATACAGTTTATCTATTTTCTCACATACTCTTCAAATGCACTGGGTTGGATCCATTCCAACTAGCTTTTCCACTGATGAAAAAAGTAAGATACCACACAAAAAAGGCTATCCCCATGGTGCTCATGGAACCACTATGAGTGAAAGCCTGGTAGGAAGAGGACTGTTATAATACTGCTACCTACTTAAAACAGCCCTTAAGAGTCTCTGTAAAGAAAGCAGGGCATAGTCTAGCACAAAAGTTATATTAAGAGATCTGTGAGCGGTCTCTCTGTTTTATTTTGGGGGTATGTTTGTCACTCATTTGATCACAGTAACAACAGAATGTCAGTTTTTTTAGCCCTTTCCTCCATAAATTGTGGTTCTCTTCCCTCCAGCTCAGCTGCTATTTGCTCATTAGATGGGAAAATGCAGCCTGGATGCAGCCTTGATGTAGGCACCTGCCACCTTCCACATTCCCTGCGGGGAGGGGGGGGGATTTAACTTGAGGGCACAATTAAGATTAGGTAAACAAGGGGAAAGAGTTAAAAATCTCAGACACACTGGCTTCTGCAATCAAATCAGCAGTTCCTCCATCCCAATGTAGCATTTAAATAATGATTTTATTTTTTAAAAAATCCATTGAGGATCTTTGTGGAGAGAAGATAGCTTTTGAATTCTGTGAATATTGTGAGTAATGTATATCCATATATATGTTTCAATAATTGATATATCCTGGTTGAGCTTAAGACTTTTGGTCCTGGAAGCTAAAAAGGAAAGAAAGAAAGCTTGTCCTTAAGCTCATTGATTTCAGTTTGTGAGTTAGGCACATTGTTAGGCTTTGGCAGGGTTGCAGTTGTGACCCAAGAGATGCACACCTAATGGTGATATTGGCTTTGGCAGCCCCAAATACAGTTCTGCAACTCCTTCGATCATTGTATTTGAGGCAATATATTACACGTGTGGTTTGTTATTTTAAAACTTCCTTTCTGTTGTTTAGTTAAAAAAAAAATGCTTGATTTGTTTATCAGAACAAGAGCTCTCCTGCTTTGTTTCCTTCCCCCCTTATTTTTATTTTTTTGTTTAAATAAATCTTCCCACACAGCTGGGTGCTTAGCAAATGTTAATGCTTATCTCAGTGGGGCTTGAAAGAGAGAAAATAGTTTATTTACCTTGAATAAGTTGCCAGTAATCAAGTCACACACCCCCAAGAACAATGAACGAGTGTCTAACGGCTCAGTGGTTTTGATTTGTTTCAGAACAACGCAGGATGGCAAAGCCAGGAATATTTCTTTTTCTCTTTTTTAATGCAAACACATTGCTGCAAGAGCTCAGTTAATAAAAACAGCCCCTTTTAGGGCAAATGGATCCAAATCAGCCGTACAGAATGTGTGTGTTCTTCTCTCAAACCGTATCTATTATAGCCTTTCAGTTTTCCTTTTGTCCCCTAGCCTCAAATATATCATGCTTAACAGTGTGCCTGTTTACTGATGTCTTCTTTTAAAGACATTTACACTGTTCGCCACAAATCATTCAGTTGTGCTACTCACTACATGCTCAGGGGCTTGATCCAGACATCTGCTCCCCTATTAGCTAAAGGCTAGTGAAGTACTTCATGTAAGACATTTTCTTTCTTCCAGAAGATGTTGCCTCCAATTTATCAGGACAAGATAATCCTCCACTTGATTAGGTAGGTAGGTGATGACAGCCGCTCCATCTGGAAAGCTGCCGAGGAGGTAGCTAGAGATATGAACTACGTGTTTATATATAATCTTGCCAATAAATGGGCAGGTTTTACTGTGTGTGTTTTTTTTCCTCTGTGGCAAGGAGAAAGTGAATTATTCTCCTCTTGACCTTTTGATGCATTAACTTGAGAGCTGCCACCTCTGCTACTGCTCCAAAAGGCTATCACTTCGGGAGGCTGGGATAGCTTCAAAAAGCTGTTACAAAGTCCTGAAAGCATTACAAGGGAATGAATCACGTCTTCTAAATCACTGATACACAGGTTCAGTGACTGGTAAGCTTACATCCACTAGATTAATGCTGCTGCAACTAAATGCTAACCTGACCAGTGACAAGCCAGGCAGAGACTATAGCCAGTTTGCAAGGGAACCCCACAAACTCACACTCAAACTTCCTTATGTGCCAACAAGAATCATGGGATATTCCACTAACAGGTCTGAGAAGATGTGGTATTGCAACATACTGACATTGTGAAGGCCCCAGCATCCCATGGTAACTACGTAATGATTGCTCAGTGTAGCAGTCATTTGGTGGTGATGCACAATGCACATCTTCAACATTCCAAAAGTGCCTATAGGTTTAACAAGTTTGAAGACCACTGGTTAAGCCTGTAGGCACTGCTAGAATGTTGAAGATGTGCATTGTCCACCACCACCAAATGACTGCCAATCTGAGCATTAAATGGTTGTTATGGGATGCTGGGGCCATCACAATGTCAGTACGTTGCAAGCCAGCTAGCTGTTTCTGAATAGGTGCTCCTTACAGACAGAAAAGTGATTCTAGATTCATTTGAATCCCCTCCTACTCCAGTGGTTCTTTGCTTTGGGAAAAGAGATAATTTGTCAAAGAAGCAAATGGAAGCCACTGGTAGGCACACTAGGGTTCACTGATCTGCACTCACTCTCATCCATTCCCCTGTCACTACCTGTAGATACGAATCAAATGCAATCTTAAAAAGCAGTTGAAGATGCAAGATAGTAAAGGTATGCTTCTGTGGTAGCAACAAGAACAGAACCATTCTTGTCACTATGAGCCCAAACATGATTATAGGGTGACTGCTCCATCTGGTAGTGCACCAGAAAATATGCTTTTATTTATTTATTTAAAATATTTATATCCTGCTTTATCTCCTCAAACTCAAGACAGTTAACAAGATAAAAACATAAGACAGAAATGAACAGGTTTTTGCAGTCAAAGAAACTTAACTCTCATTAGCCAATCCAAACACTGATAAATTAAAACCACTCAATCAGTATATCAAACATACAAATTAACACACAAGATTGGCCGTAAACCAAGTTGCACTTTCAGGTCAGATCTCTGCTAGAATCAAAACAAATATGTTAACTCTATAATGTCTGAAATTTAGATCTTGCCATATCCCAACACTTAGGACCCAATCAACTTACCACCTCATTCTCCTATATTTCGACCTATCCTCACATCAACCATCTCTCAGGTTAGGATGAGAGAATGTGAAGAACCAAAGGAGACACAGATCCTATTCTGATATTAGCTACTGCACCAGCCTGGATATAGTGGTGGATTAGCTATTTTTAAGAAGTACCAAGCCAATATTCCATCCCGCCTATTGACATTTTATTTCAATAAAAATGGAATAAAAAACCAGACTCAGTTCATTCTAGCTACTAGTGGTCAGTTGGCAGGGCTTTTTTTGTAGAAAACCCCCAGCAGGAACTCATTTGCATATTAGGCCACACCCCTGACACCAAGTCAGCCAGAACTGCATTCCTGTGTGTTCCTGCTAAAAATACACAAAACAAAACAAAAAAACAAAAAACCCCCCTCTGTTGGTATAGTCAGAGGGGGTTGCATATTTTCTGGAAGTCAAACAAACACCTCTTCCACCTCGAAAACCTTGAGGTCCCAACGGAAAAGACTTCCAGCAGTACTTTAAACATCTCTTGCTTCCCTGAACAATTCTGTGTATTTGGTGAGTCTAGTATTAGTTGCTGCGGGGTTAAATACTGTCCTATCCATTGTGTGGAGAGAAAAATCTAATTATTGAGAGTTCTGTTGAATATCTAGGTGAGGGAATAATTCCCTGCATAATTAATTTCCCCCTTTTATATTCTGTATAATTACTTTTATATTTATTTCCACCTCTGACCTTAGGGCTTCAAAGTGTTTCAGTTACTGTCATTGTGTGATCCCTGTCTTCAATAATGAGTGCTACAAGGGTACTCATAAGACATATGTACATGTCAACTGAAGAGAAGAAAGTCCTTTTTTGGAGAAGCTCCCACTAATAGACAATCAATCAGCTTTTGTTTTTAGTATTACCAATATAGCAGAAGTACTATGATATTCTGTCCACATGTAAATTATGCTTCTTTGCTTTTTTTTGTTTATATGTGTGGGGAATGATGCTTTAGTACTAGAGAAGGAATATGTACAGCTTCAAAGAACTAAGGCCACATCACAATCAAAGTTAAGCCCAAGTTACATTGATTCAGTGGAAGAATTAAGTATGTGCTTAAATCTTCCCCATTGTAATATGGAGCCAAAATGTGCACAGCGGTGTCTAAAATCTGAAAACAACAACACAGAAATAATGGAGTTTCTGTTAGAGGTTAGCTTTGCTGGTGTTCACCCATACCTTGTTGCTATTAAAAATATTAACAGCAACATTTGGGAGAGCACTTAATGGAGCATTCAGCTTCTAGAATGAATTAAACACAGTTTTAAGAAATTGGGGATCATGATAAGTGATGTCAAAGGATATCAGGGGATAATTCCACTATATCCAGTCTGTGAAATAAAGGCAAGGGTGTCCATGCCAGGGGATGAAGGAGGAGCTGGGGATGAACAACAACAGAGGGAACAGTAGCTTGAACTGTGGTAAGTGATCATGTCTCCTTGGTAACTGAACCCCAAGAAAGGACAGCATCCAGCTGCTGCCAGGGCCTGAAGCGTATCCTATCTAGGAAAAAGACAATAGCCTACTTGGAGCAAAGACTCAATTTGTAAAGTTTTGCCAGTTACTGATCCAAATCAACTCAGCACATATGAACACAGAAGTTTATTAGAGATTAATACAGAGCAATGGACCTTTGTGTCACAAAGCCATCACCAAGACTAGGGTAACTTACAAACAGAACCAATAGTATACCAAGCAAAAAGGTGTGCAAGCTAAAGCCAGCCCCTGTCCATTAAGGTTCCCAGGGTTAGATGCATAACATAGTGAGTCTTTTTGGGGCGCTCAAAGTTGTCCGGCTAGAGCCAGATGTTGCCATGGCTACCAGATACCAATTCCATTGCTAAAATTTTCCTCTTGCGCATCTTGTAGAAAGTTACAGAAAGCCAAATGCCAAAGTAGGCACAATTTGATACATGTTTGAACAAGGGAGAAAATGAATACACAGTCCAGTAGAAAGTTACAGTCTTGTAGAAATTTACAGCAAGCCAAATGCCAAAGTAGGCACAATTTGATACATGTTTGAACAAGGGAGAAAATGAATACACAGTCCAGGTTATGAGGGTATAATATAGGAAGTGCAGTATAATGCAAATAAATAGGAATGACTGAATATGAGTGAACACCTCAATACACCACAACCAGCTGACATTCTGACTCAATTGTCAGGGAACCTGACACAATTGTGAGTACGACTCTAATCATGAGAGGGATAGGAACAGGAACTGAGCACAAATCAGAAAGCTCCTATAAGAAGCACATGGGAGAGTGTCAACTGTTTTCATCAGCTTCTTTTAAAACCCAAGTGCCCCAGTTTCACTGACACAACAAATGGAGTACTGAGGGATTCCACACAGGTATTTCTTCTGTGGGGCTGTGGTTCAGTGGGCAGATGCTTGACATGCAGGAAGTTCATGCCCCATCTCTGCTGCATTGCAATAGTGCATTCAATGCACTGGTTCTGTTGCAGCAGTCCTTGCAGAGAGCCTGCACCCCAATTTTTGAATTAGAGAGATTATCTAGTTTGATCAAATGTACTGTTTGTGCCCATGGCAGTAGCATGGTGGCACTGGTTCTGCTTGGGAACATGGCACTGCCTGTGGGGGAGAGGCCCCTGCAGCTGCTCTGCAGATTTGGGGACTCTCCCTCAAACCCTCTGCTCCCCAGAATCCATCTTCCAACTGTTATCACAAGGTGCCTCCATCTCCACCCACTTCCTCCCGGTGGCCAGCCCCTCCTGCCACCCCGAGACACGATGTGTCTGCTTTGAGCACCTCACAGGAGGTGGCTTCGTACACCTCCGAAGTCTGGAAGCATTTCTGACTTATGGAGGATCCACGCAGCTGTGCAGGGCCCAGATCAGCCATGCGCGGGACCCTGCCCACCTGACTCCGGGGGGGATGCGGAACCACTTGCGGAAGCACCACTAGGCGGTGCTTCTTAAGGGGGATAAGCAGGCTGGTGCTGGGGTGCCCAAGCGGCCAACTCCACCCAGCCAGGAGGTCTGTCCCATCGCGACTACCTCCAGTGCTCTCCAGGAGAGTTCCGTGGCAGTGCAGGGATGCCAGCCATCTCTGCCTGAGATGTTTGGTGGGGGTGGCACCTGTGTGCCAAGAGGGGGAATCAGGTACAGCAGGAGGGTGATCGCCTGGAACCTTGCCCGGTTGGTCGCCCATGGGCTTCCATTTTCAGTGGTTGAGAATCCTGGGGTGCTAGGGTTGCTTGAGTACCTGGCGCCCTGGTACAAAGTTTCTGTTAGAACCACCATTAGCAGGACCATTGTGCCATCTGTTTTCAGGGCAACCAAATCTGTGGTGAAGGCGCATTTGTCCCGTGTTGCCGGGGGGACTGTTCATTTCACCTCAGATATCTGGAGCTCCCAACATGCGTTTGTGGGGTATCTCTCCCTGACTGCGCATTGGTGGCAACCCAGTGAGCTGCAAGGTGGTGGTGGCGGCAGCAGCAGGCAGGGTCAGGGCTGCCAGGCTGGCTATCGCTGGGCCTTGCTGCACACCAAAGCAGTCGACGCACCGCACACAGAGAAGACTCTCAGAGCCATCCTGTCACGGCAGTTAGAGGGCTGGGTAGGCAGCGGAGACATCACCACGGGCTTCATGGTGACTGATGGTGGCTCCAACATCAAGGCGGCTGTCCAGTGTCAGGGCCTACAAAGCCTTCCTTGCATGGCCCACCTTCTCCACCTCGTGGTTTAGGACGCATTGGGCCAGACGAAAAGCCAGGATCGTCGGTATCTAGCCGCGACCCATGAGTACCGACTTCTGCTCCAGAAATGTCGGCACATCACAGGTCACTTCTTACACAGCAATATGGACTCGTATCTGCTACGTGAGAAACAGACACTGACAGGCATGCCGCCTGATCGGTGACGTCAGCACACACTGGAACTCCACCTGTGCCATGCTGGAGCACATGGTGGAGCAGAGAGCAGTCTTGGATGCCTTTGTCTCTGAGACGAAGGTCTTTTGGGATGAGAACCGTCTCACCCAAGAGGATTGGGTGGTCATTTCTCAGACTGTGGAGGTTCTTGGGCCCTTCAAGACCCACACAGAAATGCTCTCGTCTAACACGGCGAGCATCGCACTGGTCGTCCCCATGGTCCACATGGCCTGTGAGGACCTGGCCTCATTTCTAGTGCCAGCTCAAGGCCGTGCAGATGTTCTTCCAGCAGTGCGCGCCCTGGTTGTTAGGCTGCAGGAAGGGCTTGAGGCCCGCTTTCAGACTTTCACCCAGGATAAGGTCTACATGATGGCGACCATGTTAGACCTGCACCTTAAGGGCATGATTGCTGAGTGGGCCAATGAGCTGGATCGCTGGCGAGACGAGCTCTCCCAGAAGGTCAAGTACTGCAGAGTCAGGGCGGGCCCAGTGCTGGTAGCTGAGGAGGAGGGGGGTGGAAGCAGCTCATTTGGCACTTCCATTGCTGTTCATCCCCAACCTCCCCAGCTAGGCAGTGTTTCCCACCAGACTCACGCCACAAAGAGTCCCGAGATGACACTCACCAGGCGGCTCGTTGGCCCCTCTGGGAGCGGAAGGGCCCTGAGAGCGGAGACGGGTGCTACGATGGTGAGGGACTATCTTTCGGAGCCCAATGAGTCACAGGAAACATCTCCTTTGGACTACTGGGTCACGAAGGAGGGGGTCTGGACAGCCCTCTCCTCCATGGTCAAGGCGTTCCTCTCATGCCCACCGACAAGCGTGCAGAGTGAGCGCAACTTTTCGCATATGGGTGACATTGTCTGTTCACATTGCAATCGCCTGCAACCCTGGACAGTTGAGCAGTTGGTCTTTCTGAAGGTCAACTTGCCTCTGTTCGGCTCCCCAAACGTAGACTTCGAGAGTGAATAAAGTGAGCACCTACTTGTGCCTGCATCCTCTCTTGGCCCGCGCCTGGAAAGTGGTTGTAAAATGCTCTCCCATTAAACATAGACTGGAGTCCAAAGACAGACCAAAAACTCACTCACAAATTGATTGGCAGTGCACCCCCCCCCCCACCTATCATCCATCCCCAAACCAAAAGTGAATGCTGGTTTAAAATCTGCAAAGCTATCCAAATTTCCGCAGTCCCCATCCACACATGCCTAATAATACTGAAAGGGTCATTGCAGCCCTCAACTGTAACCGACAGCACCCACAGGCCCAGCCAGGATAACCCAGGTTTTTTTTTCCAGGGGCAGGAGGAAGAGAGAGGGAGGTGCCAGTGATGATGACAGGCAGCCAGCAGCCATACTAATGCTAAGGTCCCTCTAATGGGACAGTGATAGCTGGTGTGTTGCTGCTGAGCTGAGAGAGATGGAATGGTTCCCTTCCTCTCACACAATCTGAGACCCTCCCAGTGATCTTCCTCATTTGGGGTGCAACTCTGGCTCGCCTCCTCGTGATGCACCCTGGGTAATGCAAAAGAGCCTGGACCAGCCAACCATCCATCACTCAAGGTAAGTCTAAATGCTTCTTGCTTTGTGTCAGATACAGAATGATGTGGAGCTAGGTGTGGTCCACCGCTTCTCTTGTTTGAGAGTTGTGTTGTTTGGGGCAGGGCTGGAGAGCTGGTATCTGTAGATTGCGTGTTCTGTGGCAGGGAATCTGGCACCTGGATGAGAGACCCAGAACCAGCATGCTTGTTGTGCTTGGCCAGCTCTCCCCGTGTTGTTTGGGGCAGGGCTGGAGAGCTGGCATCTGTAGATCTTGTTTTCTGTGGAAGAGAAGCTGGCATCTGGGTGAGAGACCCAGAACCAGCATGCTTGTTGTGCTTGGCCAGCTCTCCCCGTGTTGTTTGTGACAGGGCTGGAGAGCTGGCATCTGGGTTTGCTGCAGCCAGGTCTGCAAAGCAGACCTTGAGCAGATTGTGTTTTGTGTGGCAGTGACGTTGGCAACTGGGTTTATATTGGTTCCAGGCCAACAGGGTTCACAGAGTAGATAGATGGATGTAGTACATTTGGGTCCTATAGAGATTCTCTGGTGTGAAGTTAGGTTTGGCTTTGGGTGCCCCAGGAACTGGATCCCCTGGTCCAATTTTTTTTGGGGCCTTGTGGGTTTTGTGTGGGACAGTGCCCTGAAGCTGCACAGCAGTTTGGGGGGCTCTCCTCAAAACCCTCTGCTCCCCAGAGCCACTTTTCCCATGACAATTACAGTGGGGGAAGTGGCTCTAATTGTTTTTTTCTCACCATTGGAAACAGTGTTCCTTTTGGGGTGACTACAGATGGCTGCAGTCTTTTTGGGCCAGGAGGGTTGCATGCGGGGGAGTCCCCTGAAGCTGCCCTGCAGTTTTGGGGCCTCTCCCTCAAACCCCCCTTTGGCCAGAGTCACTTTCCCCACAGCAATTATAGTAGAGGAAGTGGCTAATTGGGCTTTCCCCAGAATTGGTGGCAATGGGGAGCCGAAAGACAGGGACCCCCTGGCCCAATCTTTTTGAGACTTGGGGGTTTTGTAGGGGAGAGTCCCCTGCGAGTTCCCTGCAATTTTGGGGGCTCTCCCTCAAACCCCCTTCCCTCCAGGTGGCTTCCAATATACTCTATTTTGCCATTGATTTCAATGGGTATAATGGGGCCGTATATTTGGAAATAGCTGCACATCTACCATATATGCGGCTACTCCGAGTACCGATATTCAGAAATATATGGTATTCCAATTTTTTTGGCCCCGTATATTTCCGAATCCGATTTTTTCCGATTTTTTTTTTTTGCACACCCCTAATTGTGATCTGCCCAGAGCCTGTTAAGGGAAAGGGTGGAATATAAGCCTACTAAATGAATGAATGAATGTATTAGGAGAGAAAAATCTTATGATCTCAGCATCAAAGAATTGTTGTTTAGTGCAGAAAAAATAGGATACTCATGAAACAAAAGATCTTCCCAGTTACTTGCAAGGGAACTTAAACAACCCTTTAAGTTTTCTATGGATTCTGAACATGCATATATTTATATACATGAACATATAATGTAAGTAGGCAAACTATTTGAAAAAGAGAAATGCTGATTGCGTGGCTGGCCAATTCCAACCATTCAAGTGTATGGAAAAAAACTGCTACTGCATAAAAAGTCATTATCTAAACAATCAGGGCAGTATTCATCTGATGGAAGGATCTTTGTTACTTCATTTTGCCTGTCATTTCCCCACACGCCTATTCAACAGCACTGCTCCTTTAAATATACTAAAGAAACAATACACATTACTAGTGAGATTAATAATTCATACAAAGCTTCTTCTTCTTCTTCTTCTTCTTCTTCTTCTTCTTCTTCTTCTTCTTCTTCTTCTTCTTCTTCTTCTTCTTCTTCTTCTTCTTCTTCTTTTTTTAAAACCCTGTTAAATACATTTAGGAACTGAAGCACAAAAACATGGTTTTTGTTTTTAAAGACAACATTAATTTGTCCAGATCTGAAGGAATCTGTAAAAATCGAATATATGTAAATATGCATTTTGCAGAGGGAAATAAGAATTAACAAAATAACACATTGACTTGAAATTTTAGTTAGCGGACTGCTTCAAAGTCTATCAATGCATGGCTTGTCTAAATAACAGCTAACTTGTATGCTAGCTTCTACCTGGCAAAAAAGCAGCTTTATCTGGATGTCGGGGATATAAAATCGTAGGAAATCAAAGCTACTGAATGGCGAGTTACAGACAGTTATATTAAGCTGCTCTGACAGCTGGCTTTGGTTTCCTACTGCACACCCAAGAAACCCCTGACTGCAGATCTGTTATGATGTTTCATGTTAAAACTAAAGCCACTCAGACACTACACACAAGTCCCCAGATGCTGGCTGAAAGCATGTTTCATGAAGTAGAATGGATAACCTAAATTGTATGGTACTGTAGCACTAACTGCTAAAGAATATTAACCAGCTGAATTGGAAGAAAGAGGATGACCTTTCTGCATGGTCTTTGAGCAGGTGAGATAAATCCCCAGAAACTCAGATGCAACACTCTGCTCACCTTGACTGAAGTAACATTCAGAACAAAGGGCAAGGAGGATTGGCAAGAACTGATGAGGGAACAGAGCAAAGCCGAAGAGACTGGGAAGGAAGGAGGGGGGCACAATATGGGATGAGTGCACTGAGCTAAGGCCAAATTTGGGCCACCTTCCTTTTTTCCAGGAAATGTCCTGATAATACATAAAGACAGTGATGCATTCCATCCAGTGTTACATGCCCAGTGTTGTGTGTGAGTCCCAATTCTAGGCAAGAGCAGAAGAAACAAGTACCGTAATACATTATAGAGCACAGACTTCATTATCCTGATGAACTCTTACTTTCATACGTAAGTCTTCAACTGCTGTAGTTGAGTAGGAGCTAGAAACCCTAGCAGTGATGTGTGTTGGGATTCTTGAGAGTACCAGCTTGATTTGGGTCCATTTCAAACTGGAATTGGATGGTCTGAAATGCATCTGTTGTTTATATGTGAACTTCCCAAATGTGGTTTTAAAAATCCTCTTGTAGGCAGACCAAGACTGACATAAATGACAGCCTTGTCCTTCCCTTGAATGTATTTCCCACAATTATTTCAGCGACACATTATTGAAATTGCTGTGTAAGCAACTCTAAATGAGCTTCCTGCTTAAATGACTTCTGATAAAGCAAAAGAAATCAATAGAGGCATTTTATTTGGTACCATAATGCCTAAATGCTGTTTTAGGGAGTTAATGATTTAATAACCATTGAGGGGAAAGAATGAGAAGTTAAATTTCTGAGTTGTTTAAAATTTTCATTGATGAATGTAAGTGTATTTATTCTTAGCATTTACTAGTAGGGTGGGAAGTTGGTAGGCATGAGGGGGGAGTTGGTTGGATTGAAAATTGTACTGGGAATTTTAGTCGAATAGATATTTGTGATCTGTATACTCAGGTTAGAGCCCTGTGGTGCAGAGTGGTAAGCTACAGTACTGCAGTCAAAGCTCTGTTCATGACCTGAGTTCAATCCTGGTGGAAGCTGGGTTCAGGTAGCCAGCTCAGGGTTGACTCAGCCTTCCATCCTTTCGAGGTTGGTAAAGTGAGTACCCAGCTTGCTGGGGGTAAAGTGTAGATGACTGGGGAAGGCAATGGCAAACCACCTCATAAAAAGTCTACCATGAAAACGTGATTCAATGTCACCCCAGAGTCGGAAACAACTGGTGCTTGCACAGGGGACTACCTTTACCTTTATGCTCAGGTTAAACCTGTCTCCAGTTTTTACTGCTGGATGGTTAGTAGGACCCATTCCAGGTCAATAACATCTAGTAGGGGAGGCCTTGTTAGGGTTGGGACTACCAGTATTAGGGGGGTGGGGGTAATATGCCAGTGGGATAAGGTGGAAAAAAGGAAGAGTCAGAGATATGGAATGCTCATCCCCCTTCTTACTTGCATCTCATTCCAAGAGATGCTGTTGGTGGGGCTAGAAATATATACCCTTCTCCAACACTGGTGTTGTGTAATGCCAGGTCTATTAACAATAAGACCTCTATTCTGTGAGATTATCTGGTGGAGCAGCATGTAGACCTGGCATATGTGACCAAGACCTGGGTGAGGGATGATGAAACTTTTGCCTTGAACCAGCTTGCCCTCTCCAGGTTTTTTGGTCCTTCACTCATCTTGAACTAATGGGGTGGTGGCACGGCTTGTCTGGGAATCTTTCTCTTTCAGGGTGCTTCCCACACCAATAATTGCCAGCACTGAATGTGTTGGCTTAGTGTGGGAAAATAAGGAGAGTTTGGCTAGCTGGCTGGTATACTGACTGCCGGATGCACTAGCAGATACTCTGCCAGCCTGCTGCCCATCTTCAGGTCATGTTTTAGACCAATTCTGTTGGTTCTTCCAGTTGCTCTGAAGTCCAGCACTTGCCCTCTGGATCCATGCCTGTCTGTGCTGCTCAAGGCCTGAGGAGATGTCATCAATTTATTCCTTTCTTCAGGGACATTCCCAATGGAGCTGAAGGAGGCAGTGGTGTGTCTGCTCTTGAAAAAGCCATAATTGGACCTTATGGTTCTTGCCAACTACCACCCAGTTTTGAACCTTCTGTTTCTGGGTAAGGTGGCTGAAAGAGTGGTGGCTGAGCAGCTGCAGGCTTTCTTGGAGGAGCCTTGCCTGCCCACAGAAATACATCTTTGGACTAATCCTCCTGCAGGAGGCATTAAGGATTGCCCTGGAGTTTTTTGTCTTTTCTGCTGTCATCTTGCTTTGATTGTTTTGACTTGGTTTTTATTACATGTTATCATTATTTATATCCTAATTACTGTGAGTCGCCTTGAGCCCATTTTCCGGGATAGGGAGGGATAGAAGGCTAATAAATAAAAATGCTAATGGGTGCCAGTGGAAGGCATCTTTCGAACTTTATGGAGAGATCTAAAATTATTTTTGGAACTTTAGGAAGAAAGGGAGAGATCTAAAACTAGCACAAAGAATTTCTAAAAGAAAAAAAAAAAGCATGGGTATTTCTGGGATCTGTTGAGTAGGCTATATGGAACCACCATGCAATGTATGTGAATTATGCCTCTATACTTACTGCATTTTATGTCCAAAGAGGGTAGCCTATAACAGATTCTCCCCTCCTCAATATAATGAAGCTAGTTAGGCTGAGAGAGACTGACTTGCCCAAGGTCTCCTAGAGAACTTTCGTAGCTAGACAAGGCACTGAATCTTTATGTGTAAATGTGTTATATGATTGGTCAAAAGACTGTAATAAAGAATTACTCACTGACTGCACTGAATCAGGTCTCCCCAATCCAACAGCCTAATCATTATAAGGAATGGACACAACTGGCCCATAAACCAAAATTTGGAATAACCTTGGGCTGATTTGGAGCTTGGAAACCAATGTTCAGGGAAGGTGCATTCCACAAACCAGTTTTGGCCAGTCCAGTTTGGTTGTATGGGGTCAGCCATTTAAATCTAACAGCTGAGTGGTGCAGGATCTGCTGCTTAAACCTGACAATGGAGCTGCATGGGGTCTGCTGCTCAGTTGTTAGATTTAAATTGCTAGCAGCCATTTGACCTTTCAGTTCTGTTCCCCCTCCCCAAAGCAGAGGGGCACAAAACCAAAGAATCAGTTGTTTAACCCTTTGGTTTTCCTCCCTGCCACTTTGAAGGGGGAGAACAAAACAAAACGGTTAAATGAAGCCCCTTCCTGGGCAATCCCTGCCCCCTTTCTCTTGGCCACCGTGAACTGTGGTCAGGACAAAGATGGAAAGGAAGTCCTTACCCAGGTGATTCCTCCCTTTCTCCTGGCCACAGCAAACCACAGCTGGAAGAAAGGTTGACGGGAACTCCCTTCTAGACTGATCCCTGCTTTTGAGCAACTGAACTTGCCAGACTAGTTTGTGTGGGGCCCATTTGGTTTGGGGTTTGATCTGTAGGCCACTCCAAACCAAGCCACCTTTTTTAGGTTCATGCTCATCCTTAATCACTATGCCAAAACTATCTCATGCAGGACCTGTGTTCTTTACACTGATGTTCTGATTTATCTTTCCCATTCATTGCAGCTTCCTACCCTTTTAGTTTCAAGCAGTGTAGCAACAGCAGCAGCTTTCTTAAATAATGAAATCCATTGGCATTATAACACCATTAGGAATTAGTGCCATTTTTCAGCAACTTTTCCAAGGGGTAGACCATATAAGCCATGCTGAGGATAGGATGATGACAATGTGATTTCACAACAATAGGGGGAGGAAATCACAAATGGGCTTCTAGTAAAATCAGAAGTGTAATGGAAGGAATGGGAGAACTGCAGATTGTTTTCTGGAACTAACTTGGAGCCATAGCTGTGCATATGGAAGTTTGCCTTGAACAGACTAGTATAGAACCACTCCGTGATTAAAATTTAGTATATCTCAAAAAGTCAACCTGCCAAAAATGCTGAATGTTCAAAAAAAGAAAGATGCACATCTTTTGGAAACATGGATGATGGTAGACACAATTCAATGACTTTCAGCATTTGCTAAAGCATGCCAACATTTTTAGACTTAACCTGGGACTGTCATGTCAGTTTTTACAAGTCAACACTCACCAAATTTCAGATGCTGGATGAACAGCAGAGAAAGCAGAGAGATCACAAAAATCCAGTGTGCAATGTGAGGACATGGTCAAAATATGGAACAAGTTCTTAAATTATTTAACTATTCCACCCATTAAAAAGATGTGTCCTTTTTTGGAAACAAAGCTTGATTAAAAAAAAAAAAACTTTTTGGTGCCCCTTGCTGAGCAATCTTGTGGAGCCCCGGAGCAGTATCAGGAACAGAGGAGTGGTAGATAATAGTGGGTCTGTGCATCTGATGATCCCCTAGAGAGAGACCAAGAAACAGCAATCTTGCAGCAGCTGAATGGCGCTCACCTTCCATGCAGTTTGTCCTGCTGGATGCTTGATACAGAATCTGCGTTTCCAGCCCCCAAAGCCTCTCCTGGACTGCCTAATATTGCCAATTGTTTTACTATTCCCCATGCCTGAAACCTTTATCAGCAGCTCTGAAACATTATCCACATTAGTAGATGATAACTGCACGTCCTGAAAAGTGTCAACCCTTGAACTGTGCAGGCCAAGTTGCTTTAAAGGCACAAGAGGAAGTCAGGCTTCCCCCCCTACTCTATTTATTCCAAGCTGACTGTGGTCCTACAAAGTGGTCATTTCTTATTTATTTATTTAATTTATATCCCGCCCTCCCCACCAAAGACAGGCTCAGGGCGGCTCACAAACCAAGGGTCAACCAAACACATTAGTGTGACCGATACAATAAACAAGAATAAAAATGTAAAACATAAAAACAATTTAAAACATTTCCATGTGCTACTATCATAATTTCAGGCAGCGATTTAAGTTCTGGTAGTTAGCTATACTCAGAGGTCTCAGGATCACCATAGCATAGTGAAGTAGGCCACTGGTGGTGTTCTTATGGGCCAGTCCCATTGCTGCAAATGTTACCATTCACGTAAATGCCTGGTGGAAGAGTGCCGTTTTGCAGGCCCTGTGGAACTGTAAGAGCTCTCACAGGGCCCTAACCTCCTTTGGCAACTCATTCCACCAGTTAGGGGCAGCAATGGAAAAGACCCTGGATCTCGTTGTTTTGAGCTTCGCTTCTCTGATGCTGGGAACTGTCAACAGGTTTTGAGACCTGGCCCAAAGTGCTTGCTGGGGCATGTGCAGGAAAAGGCAGTCCCTAAGGTATGCAGGACCCTGCCCATATAGGGCTTTAAAGGTAATGACCAGCACCTTGAAGCGAATCCGATACCCTATCGGTAGCCAGTGCAGCGCTTTCAGCACAGGCTGGATGGGATAGTTAAAGACCAAATTGTCCTATATAATTGTGCTGGGCGCGAGTTTGCAGACGCAATCATGGTCATGATATATTTTCTTAGTGGCCTTAACTGCCACCTCATAGGTTCTCATATACGACCTATACTCTGTTCTTGTCACTTCATCGCGGGCTCGACGCCACTGTCTCTCTAGCCGTCTGAGCCTGAGTTTCATCTGCCGTAGCCCCGGCGTATACCAGGGCGCCAGCTTTGTATGGGGGTGCAGAGGGCGCCTGGGAGTGACTTCATCGATGGCCATGGTGAGCCTGCTATGTCAGGTCTCCACAAGCTCATCTAGAGAATCGCCAGGGAGCCAAGGATTCCGAAGAGCCATCTGGAACCGCATAGGGTCCATTTGGCTCTGTGGGTGGGCTAAAATACACCCACCGCCCAAACAGGGTGGAACAGGATATTCCAGCGGGCCTTCAGTGCATAGTGGTACAACCACGGCATTGCATCAGCAATAAAACGGTCCACTGTCTTTCCCGCTGCAAAGATCAAATCCAGAATGTGTCCATCCTGATGGGTGGGAGTTGTTACATATTGAGAGAGTCCCAGTGCCTCCATGGATGACACTGTCGGTGCGTGTGTGTGCAGAGTGAGGAACAGAGATATGTACAATAGTGAGCTCTGGTAAGAAGGTGAGCCACACACCAGCACCTAGTATTAAAACAGTGTATTTACAGAATATATACAAAGTAACTAGTGCAGTGACAAACATAGATCTGAGCGACAAAGTGCTCCACCAGCATCACCTCTCAAGTGAGAGAACTATACACAGGCAATGCAGTCCTTATATATGTACATCAGCCAATCAAGGCAGTCCATATTCTTGCTGACTCCAGCAGGTACTTTCCCTTCGTCATTGTCCAGCCAGAACCGGCTTGCTGACAAGGTTACTCTGACCTGACCTGTCAGATAGATCCACCTGCTGGCTTGTTGCTCCTGTCATGCTGTGTAAAGGAGGACTCCACACACACCGACAGACACCAGGTCCGATGTCAATATGGAGCCCACGTCATCAGCATGGAGACTGAAGTCACCCAGGACCAGAAGTCTAGGGCAGGGGTCCCCAAACTCCAGGCCACAGCCCACTACTGGGCCATGGCCTGTTCTCAACTGGGCCACGAAGCCTGGCCACCACCCCCCCCATGGCGCCGTGCAGCCTTGCTGCCCTGCTCCCTACTCACGGTGCCTTCTGCATCCTCCATTGTTACAATTTTAAGGCCAGGAAAGGGGTTATGAAGTGCCGCCTTTCTTGGCTCTTTAAAGGCTGACACCCCCCCCCCCCGATCAGCTGGGAAAACTGCCACAGCAGCGGCAGGCGACCCGCTGAAGAAGTGGCGCTGCCCTTGCCTCCTCTCCATTTCAAGGAGGCAGGGCCAGCGCCGCTTCTTCAGTGGGTTGCCTGCCGCTGCGACAGCGGTTTTCACAGCTGATTGGTGGCAGGGTGTGTGTGTTGGCCTTTAAAGAGCTGGGGAAGGCGGCACTTCACCGCCCCTTTCCCAGCCTTAAAATTGAAACAACAGGAGGTGGAGGAGGCCCCACAAGGGGGGGTGACTGACGAAGTTTCATGGCATGGGGGGGCAGCAAGACTGCACAGTGTTGTGAGGGGAGGGGGTGGGGCGGCAAGGCTGCATGGCACCAGGGGGCGGGAGTGGCTGTGCAGCATTATGGGGGCAAAGCTGAATTCTGTGCCCCCACCCTGCCGGCCCTGGGGCTGCAATGGGTGGGCAAGCCCTGATGCCGGTCCCTGATACCAAGAAGGCTGGGGACCACTAATCTAGGGTACTCTAACGCCCAGCCTGCTATGGCCTCCACAAGGGCCAGCAGGGCATTGGCCAGTGCAGAGGGTGGTTGGTACAGCAGCCAAATCGCCAAACTCTCTTGTGCCTCAACCATCAGACTGGTACATTCAACGCCATTTGGAGCCGGGAGTGCCCGGAAGGAGTAAGCCTCCCGAATGAACATTGCTATTCCTCCCCCCCATCCGCTACTCCGTGATTGGTGAAGGACTGAGAACCCAGGAGGAGCTACTTGGGAGAGAGCAATGCTCTCCCTGTCTTGCACCCAGGTCTCAGTCACGCAAGCCAGGTCCATGTTCTGTTCTAGTAGGAAATCCCCCAAGACAGCCGTCTTATTATTAATGGACCTAGCATTGCACAACACCAATGTTGGAGGCGGATGTTTCAGCTTGGCCCTACTGCTTGCAACCATTGGGATGAGACGCAGGCTGGAAGGAGGTCGAGCATTCTGGCATCTCGGCCTCCTTCCCTTTTATAAATACCGGTTCCCACTGCTATACTTTCCCCTCCCCAGGAGCACCAGAATCCCCAGCTCAGTCATCTCACACCAATGGTCTCTGCTGGAGCCTCAGACCAGTCAAGGTGTAATTCTGAGTGGGTAACCACAGTACAAATAGGCTTCCCAAACCTCCCGCTCTGGCGGGAGACTTCTGGGTTTGCAGCCTCATCTCCCGCTCTTCAAAACTCTGGAAGTGGGGGTGGGGGGTGGAGGGGGGGAGAACATACCTTTAGGCTTCATGTTGTAGAGCTCCTGAGCCGTTTGCAAAATGTCTGCCCCTTTAAGGCTGGGCAGGAAGCAGAAAGGGCTTCTGAGAACGGCCCCTCTTTTTCTTTGCTTTCGTTTTCACAGGAAGTAGAGTTGTCTGGAGGAAGATCTGGTAAGTGTGTGTGTGTGAGAGGGAGGGGGCAGGGGATTCCCTAGTTTGGAGGCCCTCCCCCCCTTTAGAAAGCATGGGGGGGGAGGGAAATGTCTACTAGGCACTCTATTATTCCCTATGGAGAACGATTCCCATAGGGAATAATAGGAAATTGATCCGTGGGTATTGGGGGCTCTGGGGGGGGGGCTATTTTTTGAGGTAGAGGCACCAAATTTTTAGTATAGCATCTAGTATAGCAAATTTTTAGTATAGCATCTACCCCCCAAGTTTCAAAACGATTGGACCAGAGGGTCCAATTCTATGAGCCCCAAAATATGGTGCCCCTATCCTTAATTATTTCCTATGGAAGAAAGGCATTTTAAAAGGTGTGCTGTCTCTTTAAATGTGATGGCAAGAACTCCCTTGGAGTTCAATTATGCTTGTCACATCCTTGTTCTTGGCTCCACCCCCAATGCCTCCTGGCTCCATCCCCAAAGTCTCCTGGCTCCACCCCCAAAGTCCCCAGATTTTTCTTTAATTGGTCTTGGCAACCCTAAGTACAAACCACCAGTCAATACCTGATATGCTGCAACTTGGCACTAGATTAGAATAGTCCACTAATCTCATCTATCAAATTCCCTAAAAGCCTAACTAATATCCTTAAACCAACCAATAAATTTCTTGACCTAGTTGTTAATTTAGCCCCTCTGCAGTGTACACATGTACTTACAGCTATTTAAAAAAAGAAACTGTCCTGCCTGCCATAACATTTAATTACAATGCTGATTTTCCAAAGTGTGATGAGGCAACCCCCCCCCCAAAAAAAACAATAATAACATCATGACATTATCTGCTAAAATGTGCTAATTAATAGCAATCCCAATCAATCCCAGAGTTTCTGTGAAAATAACACATATTCTTTAGAGCATGGTAATACAGGGTGGGGAAGGGGGAACAAAGTTCTAAGATTTTTCTATGCTAGTTGTTAGCCAAGTATTTAGAGGCAGTTTTTGTTCAATTATTTAGACATCTTTTACAGTTTAAATATTGTTTTAGAAATGAATAAAGGATTCCCTTTTGGTCCAGCTGAAGAACTGTCACTTGGACGTCTTCTGCTAAGATCTATTCATGGCTGCCTGCTGGTCACAAGATAATTAGCTCCAGTTGCTTATGCTCGAGTTTGTTAGATGTCACTCGCTGGGAGTGTGGGGGAGAAATGTGCTTTGTTTTGACAAGTAAGGGAATGGTTTTCTCCCCCTTGCATTCATTTCAGCATTAGGCGCATTAAGGAGGATTATCACAGGGGCATTAAAACATGTAATCAATCCTTTTAACAAAGATTCTTTCAGACTGCTTTACTGCCACCCAGATTCTAAACACACTTCCTGGGAAGCGAGTCTAATTGATTTCAATGGAACTTTATTTCCAAGCCATAGTTAATATATCCAAAAAGTGGTACTGGAATTCTGGCTTTCCCAGAAGCCATACCCTATATCCCATATATGTAGAAGTCAGCAGTAATTACATCAATGGTGACAGAGGGGCTCTTTGTACATGCTCAGATAGACCTTTCGTTAATATTGGCCACTGTATTTCTGACTGCCTCAATTACTCTCTTCTTGTATCATGTGCTCTGGAGGTTGAGACCTGCATGTTCCAAATTAAGCATATATTGATTTCAATTAAGCCCTATAAAAAAAACCATAAGAGCACATTATGCATATTCTTAGGAACTGCAGCACTAGCAAATAGTATTGATGCAATTACTGCTGCACCAGTGCTGTGTTGCAAATTGCAGCATGGTGCTGCCATCATGAACTGACCAGGAAGCGACTTAAGCTGACACAGTTGCACAAGCCAGTGTTGGTATTGCAGCATTGCACTGCTGTCAAGATCTGGCCAGGATAGCACTGAGTTAGTACAGCTGTATAAGTGGATGAGGCACAGAATTGTTGGTATCAATGCACAGAATTGCTGGCTACACTACAGATGCATTGAACAATGCTACTAGTATAATTCAGAACGAGGAAAAGAGAAGATGTGGCAGAACTGCAGCAGTGGTAGGACTTCAGTAAACTTACCTATGCAATACCATAAAGGAGACTTGTGAATAGTAATTTGTGTGGCTACCTGTGGTAAGTGGAAATTGTCTGCAGAGGATTGGGCAAGGAAGCTTTACAAAAGTCTATGGTTTGACCCCAGATTTATCATAGAGTTTTGCCCAAAAATTAGATCACTGCCATGTGATGTTGGTGGTGCAATGACATCACTTCCAGGTGATTCATCATGCTGCATTTTGGGGCATTTGTGGGCAGGGTCCCTCCCCACTGGCCAGATGACTGGCAGCAGAAAGGAGACCACAAAAGCAGGGGAAAACCCACCCAGACTGGGGCAGGGGATGGCAACCCTAAACAACTATCAAGCAGGGTAGGACTTGTGTTCCTTCACTATGGAGTTACTTTCTTCAGTCTTTTCTTTAGATATCCATTGTCATCTCTGCTACTTCCCCTTCAGCATTTCTGGGTCAAAATAATTCATTCTGTCATTTACCCTTTTCAGAAACAGAGTTACTATAGGTAAAACCCTGGGCCATAATTCATTTATTGTGCTTCTTCTAGATTATATTGGTTACTCATTGATCACACAGGGTGGGCAATGGATAAGAATCCCTTTTTACCAAGCCCTCAATGACTTAGATGTTGGGGTGGGTGCGGGGGGGGGGGGAGATGAAGCTTAACACTGGGTAGCAAGGTTTGGATGTGCAAGCTGGGATAAATGAAGCCAGCAATACTGCTGGCCAAGTTTGGAGGCAGGGTGAGTTTACCTACAGCACTGCTACCCAGAAAGCGACATTTTAAAATGTATTTTATTCATATATGAAAAAATAATCACAATTCCTAAGAGTAGACAACATTGAGAGTGTTAAACAGACCACAGATAACAAAGTACCAAGCATAAAACAGTGAGATAAGTAGATTAGCAATAACAATTTCATGTTGACTTGGGCCAGGCGCTATCAGTAAAAGCTGTCTGAGGGAGGAGGGCTGCAAGAGCCATGAGTTGGCCCTGGGCCACTACTGGTCACCTGAATTTTAAAACAACCAGGATGGAGGTGGGGCTGCAATGAGCAAAGTGGTCTCTCCTCCCCTGGGCTGGAAACTGATATAGAGGCAGAGACAGCTGGAACAGAGGAAAAAGGACTGCAAGGAAAGCAGGATGCCAAGACCTGGCCAAGGGAATACTTGCTTACAGGTGACTTGCTCAAGGAAGAAGCAAAGACATCTTCAAAGGAAAAAAGAAGCTCTGGGCTGAAGACAAAGAGGACCTGGCTGTAGAGAGCAGAGCTGCACCCTAGATAAGGTAAAGGCTCCACATTTCAGAAGGGACTGAAGACTCAGATTAAAGAAACACTACTCCTTAGCTGTGTATAGAAGAGTATAAATAAGGGGCTCACATCAGGTGACCATGAAGTGGGCAAAAAGGGGGACACTATGTGATGAGTACCCTGTCCCCTGAGGCATTGTTAAGCACAATTATAACAAGCTTGTATACAATTCAATACTTCCAGGGAAATTTTTCTTTCAATTTCATTCTAATAATGAATGAATGAATGGATTTAATCTTCATATAAATACCAATGGGGAAAAATTCTTTCTGTTCTTCTGTTGTTTACATGTCATCATTTTATCAATTAGCATATAATGCTAGCATTTCCTCAGTCAAGGGACCTCTTTGCACAATCAGAATTTAACTACGTTGTCTAACTATGAGCTGCAACTATGAGGTTTGTTATCAAGACTCCATTCTTACTTTCCAGCTTTCCTCCAATCTAGTAAAAACAAAGATGGCATCACTGGGATGCAGCAGTTCAGAATCTTGCTCATATTCCTTCCTACTTCTATCCAAAGCTTCTTCACTGCAGCACAGTCCTACCAAATATGGATTAGAGTGCCCTTACCCAGAGAGCAACACACAGATCAGAACCAGACTTAGTCATTTTATAAATCTGGTCCAGACCTAAACATTAATTTGAAACAATTTCTCTGAATACCAACGTTAACTGACATTTTAAATATATCTTTGTGCAATGTAATCCATGACTCACCAGAAATTTCCATGGCTAAATCTAATTGCAGCTCAGTTCTATAAATCAGACCAAATACAGTTAAATTCTGCAATCAAGATAGATCATAGCCAACATGCCATTGGATTTTCTTGAATTAAAAATTTCTCATAACTCTTCACACAAAAACAACCACTCATATTTGCATATCTTGGATATGATAACCTGTAAATACTACAATTATTGAATTACTGCTATTCCCACATTTCTTACTAATTACCTCCCAGGTTGCAATAGCTTCATCCCTTGTATGATCAATATACAAACCCAAATTGATCCATGCAGTTAAAGTTCCCTGTCTTTCTAGTATGGGCAAAGTCTTGATCAAAAAGAAAATATACGAGTAGAGAGAAATTGGTCCCTAGTTAGCTGAAATCAACACAGATCTTATTTTACTAGAGTCATGACTCCAGTTTTTATGTTCAGATTGCTGAAACCATAACCTTGAGGTTTTAGGTATTGATAGATCTAGCTGTTCAATTTGCCAAAATCTGTCATGTTCACATTCCATGAACTACCTGAGTGCCACTAGCCTTAATGCACAATAGTATTTTTCAATGCAAGGTGCTGTTAGACCACCCTTAACAAGTGGGAGTTACACTATTTTTTTTAATACTCACTTGTTACAATGAGGGCCAAACATGACCTCTGTCCCTGGCTCAAGTCAATCTTAATTGGCAAGGATCTGGCAGGAGGTTCTACTTATGAGAGTGGAACAAATAGTTATTCAGTGTACCCCCCACAGAATGCAATAAATGCCTTCCATAGACCAACACATAGTCCTTGTCACATAAATGGGCATTTTTCTAGTGAACATTAAATGCCAAAGTTTCCTGCTGTGTAGTTATTTATTGGGCTTTATAGTAGTGGTTGCAATGGGGGTGATTTTGAAGCTGTTCAAATTTAAAAACAGACCTTTTGCTTCCTATTTAGTAGGATACTTCCATGGGGATATGCCCAGCTCAGGACTTGATTGACGCAGTTGCTTATTTCCATCTGCTCCCTATATGGGCTAACACCTTGTGGACTTTTTTTAAACTCAGGAACAAAGACCAGGGGGCTTAACCTTTCAGCAGTGTGAAGACTGGGAAGCTATATCACAGATTACATGCCATAATAGACACCTGGCTAAATCCCTACAGAGGATTGTGAAGGGGATTTTTCAAACTGGCAGACCACCAAGGACAAGTGGGTTAAGATTTGGGGAACTAAAAATAAAATCTTAACCATCAAATCACAGATAAAAACATTTTTTTTTAATGCTGCTATCTGTAGCAGTTTGTATGGAACAGGCAGGTTATAAATACAAGAGCCCCCACCCAACATTTCCTGAAGTAACTGTGAAATAACTGGGTTTGTTTAGAGATAATTTTGAATGAGTTTGTCTTAAAACTGCAGTTACAGCACGTTTATACATTGAAAGTAAAAAAAGACTGGGTATATCTTTTTGAGTATACACGGAGTTTCACTTGGATAAGCCAGGTCCAATAAAACTGGGTTTATAGCAAATATTTGAATGTATTTACTCAATATTTGGAATCAGTCTATTACATTAAAATTCTTCCAGAACCTTCTAAGCATGTCCAACCATTCTGTTCAGTTTGCTGAGCCAGTCTTCTCCCTGAGGTGGATCAATGAGGTATTGGCAATGGCTCTCTCAGTGTGGCCAACAACAACCCTTGCTTCCCTTTCCTTTTTGCCAGCACATTAATATCCTCACAGCAAACACTGTGTTTTTTACTACTCAATGGGTTGTGCACCCCTGCTCTACGCCTTGAAAACTAGAGATGGCATCAATGTTTAACACTATGGCCTAGAAATTGCTGAGCACTAAGTGAAGTGTATTTCAATTTTGCATCCAAAGAACCACCAGAATGGGATGTCTTTTATCTCTACTCAGCTATTGTTAAGTGTTTATAGTGCCACTGAAGGTGCATGGTACTCACAATATAAAAATCGAGACAAGGAATACAACAAAAGGAGAGGAAAGAAACAATATCTTAAAGATGCCCAAACTGACTGGCAACACTGACTGTCCCATTTTTTCCAAATATTAATCCTGGCTCAGGACTTGGTATAATTTCTGCACATAGCTGCGCTGTTTTTATTTGTTGATAGCATGCTGTAAATCCTGGCTTTCCAGCTTCTTGTCAGCAGTATATGTCTATTTGGAATAAGTTCAGTGCTGTCATCCACAGTCAAGATTTGACAACAAGTTAATTTTATTCAGATGGATAACAGTGAGCATATTCCTGATATAATCTATTAAATGTCTAGCTGGGAATGACTCCATATTCCAGGGGTGGCCAACGGTAGCTCTCCAGATGTTTTTTGCCTACAACTCCCATCAGCCCCAGCCATCAGCCATGCTGGCTGGGGCCATATTCAATTATGGATTGCAATGCAGGCTTTTTTTTTTAAGTTGCATTGTGATTGATAACTGAAAGCTTTCATAACTTGTGATCTCTACTAGGGATGGGCACAAACCAACTTACAAACCAAAGTTTGCGACCAACTGGGCCAGTTCATTGGCTCATGATTTGGGCAATTGTGTTGTTCACAAACTGCCCACCAACCACTATGTTTTTTGTGGTGGTTTGTTTGGTTTGTAGGTCTCTTTAAATGCCTTCCCTTCACTTGCTGAGTCCCGCCACCATGATGGCACAACTTAGTGACTGAAGAGAAGGCATGCAGGCCAGCAAATAAAGGGAAGGGCATTTAAAAATGCTGTCCTAAGCAAAAGCTCCCCCTAGCACATGAACCAACAAACCAAAAAGAGGTTTGGAAAATTGAAAAGTTCATGTAGATGAACATATGAAGCTGCCTTATACTGAATCAGACCCTCAGTCCATCAAAGTCAGTATTGTCTACACAGACTGGCAGCAGCTCTCCAGGGTCTCAAGCCGAGTTTTTTCATGCCTACTTGCCTGGACCCTTTTTAGTTGGAGATGCTGGGGACTGAACCTGGGACTTCTGCTTACCAAGCAGATGCTCTACCACTGAGCCACCATCCCTCCCATGTAGGTTCATGGTTTCTCACAAACCACCATGGACCTCCATTTTCCTGGTTCATGCCCTTCCCTAGTCTATAGTAAATATTCACACAGCCATAAATGCAAGTTAGTTTCTTTGCTGTATTTTTGATATGTGGTGTGAGCTGATTCTATTGAAAAGTACTGAAACTGAGATTATGCATAGTCATATGGAAGTTACACCTGTAACAGCCCACTTGCATGTGCAAGTCATCACTGGAAACTGCATGATGCCTGCGTCTAGAAGTAGAATTTCCAGCAATTTTGAAGCCATGGAAAAAACTGAGGATTTTCCCTTTTCACCCAGAAATATACTGAAATTTTGGGAAATCTGAAATATATGCAGTGCTCACTTTCCTAACAAACTGAAACTTCATTTACTGATTGAATAACAAAATGCATCATTTATAATTTAGCCAGCACATATGATTGTACTATTTAACACGGGGTGACAAACTCATTTGTTATGAGGGCCGGATCTGACATAAATGAGACCTTTGCTGGGCCATGTCAGGTTGGGCCGTGTGTGTTCCTATTTAATATTAGGTAGCAGAGATATAAACTTTATAAAGGACACTGACAAAGACAACTAAATATATATATTTTTAAAAAACTTAAAATAAAACATGATTAAAACATTAGCACTTGTTGGTCTTAATGGTGCTATCTTTTTATCCAGGGAACTGGGCTAGAGAAGCTCTGGCTCTTTCCTTCCTTCCCCAGGGAACCAGGAGGAGGAAGAGCCCCAGCCAACAGAAGGAAGAGAGGCATGGCTCAGTAGCTCTGCTGAGCAATTGAGAGGGCCTGGCAAAGCAAGCAATTCCTTCCCAAGGGAAGAGCCAATGAGGAAAACAGAAGTTTTGCTCTGTAGCTCGTTTGTGATTGAGCAAGCTTTGTAAAGCAAGCTGTTATGCAGAAGGAAGCAAGAGAGAGGAAGAAGGAAGCAGATGACAGTCAGTTGCTCGGAAGCCTAATTTGACCCCTGGGCCACATGTTTGACACCCCTGATTTAACATATTTATGGAATTTAAGCATTTTCCATAATAAACACCGCAAGAATACTCAATACTTGAGGAAAATTTGCAAACTGCTGCACCCTATGCTACCAAACCATATCACACACACACACACAATGTATGGTCTCCATTTGTGAATAGTTAAATCAACGGACCACACCAATGCAAAACAGATTTCCCTGAAAACTTGGGGGACCCCCCAGGTATGCAGAAAATCTGAAATCACAAAATATAGAGTGGGTTAAAATTTCCCCTAAATAAGATGCACACACAATGAACACCAGTAGAACTGGTGGTAGCTGCCTCAGGGAGCTGCACAAGTCCTGCTGCAACAAACAATGGGAACTTCTCTGGGCCCAGCAGTGGTGTCAGAGTAAGCCAAGTGCAATTCCACGTTTGGATGACATGACAGAGGACATGACAGAGAACCACTCTGGGCCTGGTCACTGTGGTGGAGGATATTTGGAGAGGTTCTGGGCCTGGCTGTGGTGGCAGAAGACACTGTGAGGACATTGTGAGAAGCTCTGGGCCTGGGTACAGTGGTGGAGGATACTAGGAGCCACTCTAGTCTCAGAGCAGCTCCAAGGCACTAACACCACCAAGCACAAAGGTGGATGGCAGGTCCTGGAGCCATACCAGGTTCAGTGGTGGGAGACACATGGGATTCCCCCCTGTGCAGGCCCTCAGGTATTCTAGCCAAGTTGGCTAGATCTGAGGATACTTAAATCCAAAGACAGAAGCGGTGAATGGACAATATGGATTTTTTTGACAAAAAATTGAAAAATGCCCCAGGTTTGCAGAAAAATCAGAAACCTTTAAAAAAAACATTGGGGGGGGGTGTTTAAAAACCCAGAATGTAGCTAGGATTTCCAGGTCCAACTCAGGAAATATCTGGGAACTTTGGGGGTGGAATTTAAACCCCACAAAGTTTCTTTTTCTTTTTTTACATTTCAGTTTTCTCTGCAAATCTGGGTGGTCCCCCAAGTTTTCAGAAAAATCTTTTTAGTGTCAGGGTGGCCATGGATGTTAGTTAGTTAGTTATCTGCATATGCGGGTAAGACTATTAGATTATACAGGTAGTAGGATAAGCAAGCAACATTATGGGAAACAAAAACTATTTTTATTCTGCTCTCCCCGCAAACAGGCTCAGGGCAGATTACAACAAGAAAATAAACACAGAATCACAGGAAACAGAGTTGGAAGGGACCTTCAGGGTTATTCTAGTTCAGAACTAGTGTTAAACATGTGGCCTAGGGGCCAAATCAGGCCCCCAAGCAACTGGCTCTCATCTGCTTCCTTCTCTTTCTCTCTTGCTTCCTTCTGTATCGCAGTTTGCTTTGCCAGACTTGTTCAATTGCAAAGGAGCTACAGAGCAAAGCCTCTATTTTCTCTATTGGCTGAGACTCCTCCCTTAGGGAGGAGGAATAGCTTGCTTTGCCAAGTTCTCTCAATTGCACAGCAAAGCTACTGTGCCAAGCCTCTCCTCCTTCTATTGGATGAGGCTTATCCCCCTCCTGGTCCCTTGGGGTAGGAAAGAAAGAGCCAGAGCTTCCTTTCCCCAGTTCTCTGGATCGCACAGGAGAAATACAAATAAATCACCATTAAGATCAACAAGTGGTAATGTATTAATCATGTTTTATGCTAAGCTTTTTAAAATATTTAATTGTGTTTGTCTATGTCCTTTATAAAGTTTATATCTCTGCTACCTGGCATTACATTTTATGACACATGTGGCCTGGCCCGACAAGGTCTCATTTACATCAGATCTGGCCCTCATAACAAATGAGTTCAACACCCATATGTCCAACATCTTGCACAATGCAGGAAAATCACAAGTACCTCCCCCTGCCCACCTTCTTATGATCTGCCTAAGTTCAGAGAATCAGCATTGCTGTCAGATGGCCATCTAGCCTCTGTTTAAAAACCTCCAAAGGAGAGCCTTACACAAAGTTGCGAGGAAGCCTGTTCCACTGAGGAACTGCTCTGTCAGGAAGTTCTTCCTAATGCTTAGCCCCAAACACTTCTGATTTAATTTCAACCCGTTGGCTCTTGTCTGATCTTCTGGGGCAACAGAAAAGAACCCTGCACCATCCTCTATATGACAGCTCTTCAACTGCTTGAAGATGGTTATCATATCACCTCTCAGTGGTCTCCTCTCCAGGCTAAACATACCCAGCTCCTGCAACCTTAAGTTCTTATTTCCCTACTAAAATTATGCCTGGTCATTAATTTATTGCTTATCTGTGCTAAGTTTCTCCAGAGCTGCAACATTTATTTATTTTTGGCATGTTCTAACCATCCCAACCATGCTTGCTGATGTTTTGCCTCATTTAGCTATTTCCCATAATATCTCCATTCTGTTTGCTTTTCTATTTCCTTTCATTCATACAGCTGCACTTATCAGAATAGCTCCTAAGAGATAGCCTTGAAGGCTTGCACCAAGTGGGACTAAAATGCCTGAGCTGGTGCATCTCTTTGTTTAGCAACTCAGGGAATACAAAGCTGGGCTTTGAGAAACATTCTTTTATAATATCGCTCTCTGGTCAGCTGCAAGAAGTAAAGCCCAATTGTGGCATTCCTAAATTTACACCCATTTCAACTGTACCACATTGTCCTCCTGGCAGCTCGCATATCCTCTACTCTTTCCTAGATTACTCTTCTCCTTCCCATTCACCAACCAACCTTTCTTTTAACTGCCTACCTGCCACCCCCCCTTCAGCTTTATTATTTATTTAATACATTTATACCCCACCTTTCTCTTCATTGGGGATCCAAAGCCACTTACATCATTCTCTTCTTCTTCACTTTATTCTCAAAACAATTATGTGAAGTAGATTACACTGAGAGAGAGTGACTGCCCCCAAATCACCCAGCAAGCTTCCACTGCAGAGGGGAGGGGATCCAAACCTGGTTCTCCCAGATCCTAGTCTGCCATTCTAAAAACTATATCACACTTGCTCTCAGCTTTCCTTCCTACCCATCCCCAGTTGCATCTCCCTGGGAAACATCTGGCCAAGCTGCAAAGTCATGTGACAGAAAGTTACCCACTGCGATCTCCCCTAGTTTCACCAGTAGAGGCTGCTGCTGAGCCCAGGCTAGCATCAAGCTGTCTGGATTTAAGTCTCATGGCACAGATGGGACCATGTTGAGAAACATATTGCTTTTTGAATTTTTCCCAGTCTTTCAACCTAGAAAATTTCTGGTATTGTTTCACATATCATTCTGTGAATTTAATATGTAATTCTTTGTTTTTATGCCCCTTTAGTCCCTTACCTCCAAATTTTCCCATACATATTATTTGCGGGCCAATAAATTGGCATTGTACATATATTAACAGCAGATAAATTGTATGTAAAACTATATAGTATGGATACATGATACAAATACACAGCATTTATATATAGCAACAGCATTTTGACAGAAAAATTACTGTTAAAATGAATTCCTGTTATTGCTTAAATTGCATATAAGTGACACAAAAATAGCATATAATGTACAAATACCATACAACAGGCATAAAAATGGTATAAAAAGAGATGGGGGGGGGGGTGAAATCAGAAGCACCAGCAATGAAAATGGGTGAAGTGACAAGGCTCAAAGTGACGGCATATGAAAGGAAAAATAAATGACTAATGGCATACTTGCATGTCTCTAATGTAGGGCAGCCACATTAGCAAAAACCATTACATTATTTGTATTTCAAGCTTGTTAGATTTTATGAATTTCTAGAAAAATGAAGTACTGTGAACAGCTAATGATTTTCTACCTAAATACTAAATATACCATTAAAGGTCAGGCCATCTGTCTTAAGCACTGATGGTCAATACAGTTAACAGTTCATTCAAGAGACCAATTCTCATAGGAGACTGAGTTCCTAGATGGACATCCTGAATCTTACGCTTTAAATATTTAACTAACTGATTTCTTATGACACCAGAAGATATCATAAGTCACATGAATTGGAGACTGATTTCCCTAATCATTATCTTCCTCTTTAAAATAAAATAGAAAGGGAAGCAGACCAAAGGAGACTGTAAAAGTTCAAAAAGTTCCTTAAATTAAAGAAATATAATTTGGCATTTTAAGGTTTGCTTACTGGAGTGCCTGAGGAATTATGAAGCCCATTATAACAAGTCAAAATGTATCATTATCAGGTGGTGATAGCACTATACATTCATATTGAAAGCATTTGCGGTCAATGAACCCAATCAACGTTGGGAAAGAACCCCATACAGTTTATGAAACACAAATTTGGCTTAAATATTCATCTTAAGGAAGCAGGAGATGCCCATTTATCTTCCATTTCTTACTTCCACCAATTTATAAAATCCTATTTGCTTGCCCAGATGAAACGCTTAAACTAACGTGTACATATCAATTCTGCATAATCTCAGGGATACTGGATATAAATTTCAGAAAAACAATGACTAGAGAGACAAGCAATTCTCCATGGTGTTCATTAATGGTTGATTGTGACAAACCAATGTCAGCTTTAATTTATTAAATTTTTTATGGGGTGGTTCTTGCTTACATAGTGTAAGATTTTTTTTTAGCAGCTAGGGAAGTGATAGCAAGAATGAAGTGTCATTTGGTTGTCAAAACTCATGGAGAAGAAACAGACACACACACTTACAGACTCACTTCAAACAATTTTTAAAATTCAGTCCAGAACAAAAATATCATTTTCATTACTGCTATGAGAGTGTTCCACTTAGACTCAACTGACCCATTCCAATGCCCTCTGCAGGCTATCCTCGGTGGCGTATACTCAGTTCATAAGCACACTGCTGCATTAATAATGAAAGAACATTTTATTCAGCTGCACAAAGATGCTGCGGGCTAAGATAGAATAAACATTCCCCCTCCCATCTCAAATATCTTTCTTTTTCTGGGTCACCCATAAATCAGATTATTAGATAATAATAACATTCAGCTTTTGTATCACACATTTCATTTGAAAATGTGGTGCAAATTAATATAAACAGAAAAGCTTTTACACACTGTCCCAATTACCAGGAATCCTTGTCCTGTCAGCTGATTCTATTCCTGCAACCACCCATGGTTGATGGGATGCTTAAAAATTCCTTACTTACTATGGGTATATGATATCACCAGCCACTGTAGTTATAACCTAGATGGTACGCTGTTGGCAGTTACAGCTTACAGAGTGATCACATTGTTGGAAAATGTTACAGATTTTATCATCCCCAAATTAAAGACAGAAAAATAAAAACTTCCCCCCCTAAAACCATGGATCAGGATTTGACAGGAGGCCACAGGAACAGTGTACAGGAAACACTGCACTAAGAAATTACATAAGCATCTGGGAAAGGTGTCCTGGAAGCGCTTCAGTGATTAGCTACCACTTAGTAAGTGATAGCTTTTTAGGATGGCAGAGTGGTGCTGGATGAAGTAAGGACAGAAACAAGGCAGGGCACAGATGGGCACGTTTTGAACGTGCCTTTTTGAACCAGACATGGCCCATTTCTGTGTCAGCCCAAATTAGCTGTCTGAAAGCAGCCCTAGTGCAGCAAAAAGAGAACTTTGCAAGTGAAAAGCAGCGGGTGGAAGAAGGGTTAAACAGCATGTCTTCCTGTTCTCTGCTGCAGAACCCCCCTTCTGAGCATGCTTCGGAATGGAGAAGTGACGAATATTGTCAAGAAGCTGCAGTATGTGGGAAGAGTGGTGTGTGTGTGTGTGTGTTTGTGTGCGGCTCAGTGGTAGACCATTCGCTTGGCAGACGGAAGTTCTATCCAAGCTCTATCCTCACTATCTCCAGTTAAAAGAATCAGGTTATATGAAAAACTCTCTGAAGCCCTGGAGAGCTGCTGCCAGTCTGAGTACTCAATACTGACCTTGATGGACCAATGGTCTGATATAGCATGGGACACCTTCATGTACACATGGTGCATAATTTGGACCTGAGAACCTTGCAAGCAGCTAACTTTAATCAACAGCACTCCTCTGCCATTCATAGCAAACACCCTGTCATTAGTTTCCAGATTCTGGCAGCAATACATAGTGACACAGATACATTATTGCCCTACATCTGTATGCATTGGGGTTTTCTCCCCCAAAGATGGCAAATACTATTTCCCCTTCATTTTAAAGCTAAACTAAAGCACAAAGAAAACTAGACTAATTTCTCCACCATTATACCGTCACTGGGCTGGGAACAAAATCTAAACTGCTTCGTCTTTGCTTCACAACTGACATTTATGACTCTCAGCAGTTAATTCTATTTCTCATTCCACAGGGCAACAGAATCTGCACAGCCAGAGAAGAAATAAAAGATGATTTATTTAAAAGGGGCTTTTTTCTGCTGAGGGATCTGTGCTGCTGGGACCATCTGCATCTGTAGGCGCTATTCATTGTTCTCCCAAGTCTTATTGATTCCATACCTGAGGATTTCATGAAAAACCCACTTCCCTTCTATAACCATAATTTTATCTCGGCTTTCTAACAACAGCATTACTCCTGATGATTTCTGACCTCCCCTACTGCTATCACTGTCTTTATTGCAATTTTTAATAAGCTGCAGAACTGGTGGATTAACCCTGAATGTCAAACACCACAATTAGAATTGCTGATATTATGCAGAAATGGATTTTTTTTCTTTTTCCAAGATAAAAGTCTGTCTTATTGCCACAGAACTCAGAATCAGCTTCTCTTGCATTTGATCACATTTCTCACAGAATTCCCTGGCTTAGAGAAGATACCTGGGGTTTCTATGTGCCTGTACAGGGCTCAGCTGATAACTCCTCTCCAGGAGAGATGAAAGCCTAGGGCTTGCAAAGTAGGGATCAGTCCCTTGGCAGCTGGGAAGGAGGAGAATAAAACAGGAGACAGAGCACAAGTTGGTAATGGAAGCAAAAATGGAAGCGAAAATTTCCACTCTGTTCTTCACTGATCAGGCATCATCTGGAGTACTGGATCCAATTCTGACCACCATTTTATAAGGACTACAGCAAACTAAAGCACATCCAAGGGAGAGCAACCAGAATGGTGAAGGTATTGCAAACCAAGCCCTATGAGGAAAGGCTGAAGGACCTGAGTTTATTTAACCTGAGCATATTTAAGACTTATGGGGAGAGATAAAATTCCTGTCTTCAAAATTCTGACATGTAAAAGGGAAGGACTTGAACTAATGGGTAGAAACTGCAAAGTAGATTTGGGTTAAATATTAGAAGAAATTCTTAATAATAAGAGCTGTTTAAAAGTGGAACAGACTGCCACAGGGGATGATGGCGAACTCAATAACAACCCTGCTGGATCAGACCATTTGTCTATCTAGTCCAGCATCCTGTCTTGCACAGAGGCCAATGCTTTCTTCGGATGTTGCCTCCTAGCACCAGTATTCAAGAGTTTTCTGCTGCTGATTTTGGAGTTTCCCATTAGTCACAATTGCTAGTAAGTACTGATGGGCCTAACTTCCATGAATTTATCAAATTCCCATTTTAAAGTCATCTATGCTTGCAGTCATCACTACATCCTTTGGCAATAAATTCTGCATTTTAATCACTTGTTAAGCACAGAAGTGATTCCTTTTGTCCATCCTGAATCTATTGTCCATCAGCTTCACTGGGTGCTTCAAAGCTCTAGGATTCAAAGAGGAGAAAAGACAACCTCTATTCACTCTTTATGCTCCATGCATAACTTCATGAATGTCTATCCTGCTTCTTTCATAGTCATATTTTTTTCTAAACTGAGAAGTCCAGTCTCTTTAGATCTTTATGCAATGGTTGTATCAAACATTTTTTGGTTGAACATTTCTGCATTGAGCCACAGGTTAAAAATTGTTGTTGTTGTTGTTAACCAGAAATGTTAACAATGACACTTATATCCTGCCCTATCCCATGGTTCAGGGCAGCTAACAACATAATTGACTTGCAAGACTCCTTCCAACTCTAACACTCTGTGACTCTAGTTAGAACAAAGTTTGCATCCAGTGGCACTTTTAAGAGTGACAAAGTTTAATTCTGGGTATAAGCTTTCATGTAAATTCACACTTGATCAGACACCCAGAATTAAATTTTGTTGGTCTTTAAAAGATGCTACCAAATTCAAATTTTGTTCTGTTACTTCAGACCAACATGGCTACCCATGTGACTCTGTAAAGCAGGTATGTCCAACAGGTAGATCATGATCTACCAGTAGATCATGGAGAGGTCAGAGGTAGATCACCAGCCCCACTTGGTCTCACAGTTTGCTGGACAGATGTTTGGGGGTTTTTTGATTATTATTTGGTGTGGTGGTATTTGATTATTGGTACCAGTATGATGAATTTTTACTTTTAAAACTGCATGTGTGGTTTTGGCATCATCCAGAGGTCTTCAGTTCCTGTTGATCTTTAATACTTTGGGACAGTGACAGTTTTGGACCAGATTCAGCCAGTGTTAACTTAGCACCCCAGCCACCCCAGTACAACGAAGATGAGTGTTCCAAAGAAGAGCAAAACTTACCACTTTCAAGATAAATGGGAAATGGACTACTTCTTCATCATGGTGAAATAAAAGTGTTGTTGTCTACTTTGTAATGCCGCTGTATCCTTGCCCAAAAAGTGTAATCTGGAGCGTCATTATAAGGCTCTGCATAGCAATAAGTTTGATGCTGATTTTCCACCCAAAAGTGAAGTTTGTGTCAGACACTGGAAAGCTTTCATGTTATGATATGATGCTGTGTTCAAACTGCAGTATGTTGCTTGACCTGACTCCATTTTCTAACATTTGCTACTAATCTTGAATAGAAACCTTGCATATCAAAGTAGAATTGAAGCTGATACTAACCCTACTGTGAATTCCTTTCCTTGGTACTAACAAAGGCAACAACCCTTTGAAGATAAAATGCCTCAGGGAAGCCAACAGAGCTGTCCCTGTGAGAAGGGGAACCACAATGAGATAAGAGAGAGCAAACGTGTGAAATGTATCACTCTAGTGTGGGAATGTAGTTTTGTTTAGAAAACCTTTGATGTACGTTTAGTTAAAACATTTAGGCTCTAGGAACAGAATATTAGTTCCAATGTATCTATGCTCAGAACCTCTGGATTATCAAATAAAGTCTTAACATTGTATCCAATGGAAGTCTGCTTACTTTGACGTTCCACTGTCTGACACAAAGAACTTAAATCTAAATTGACTGCACAGCCAAGGTCACATTTGGTCAACGCAACCATAGCATCCTTCAAGGTCAGCAACCTGATCGCAAAGAAATGCAAACCTTTCAATGAAGGAGAATTTGTAAAAGACTGTTTTCTTGAAGCAGCAATCTTTTTGAAGGATTTAAGAATAAGAAAGAGATCACAGCTGCTGTTCAAGATGTATAATTGTCAAGAAACACCGTTGTGAGGCTAATGGAAAAAATGTGTGGAGACACAACTGAACAATTGTTGGAAGATGTTTCAGTTTGTGTTGCTTTCTCACTCCAACTGGATGAATCTACAGACATAAAAGACATAGCCCAGTTACTAGTCTTTATCCGTATGGTTTTTGAAGACTTCAGGTGTTAAAGAAGAACTACTTCGAATGATTTCTTTAAAAGGGAGAATTACCGGTCAGGAAATATTCAGCTCTTTCCATTCTTTTGTGACGAAGTGTAATCTTCCATTGCATAAACTTTTTTCCCATCATTATTGATGGAGCAAGAGCAATGACAGGTGAGGTTAACGGTTTCATAGGCCTCTGTAGACAGCATGACGACTTTTCAGATTTCCTTTCTTACCACTGCATCATTCACCAGCAGGTTTTGGCAAGCAAGAGACTCAATACAAAGACTGTCATGGACATCACTTTCAAAATTGTAAATTCAGTTCGTGGAAGATCACATCAAAGACAGCTTTTTAATCTTACTCTTGATGAAGGGGCAGCAGAAATCATTTTGCACACAGATGTGAGGTGGCTAAGCAGGCACAAATTTCTGCAAAGATTTCGTGATTTGCTGAATGAAATAAGAAAGTTTTTGAAGGAGAGGGAAGATGACGAAGCAGAGTTGGAAGATGAGGAGTGGTTATGTGATCTGGCATTTCTCACTGACTTTACAAGCGAACTAAGTGATATGAACATTGAACTAATGCATTGGTGAGATGATTACAGTTTCATCCTACAAGAGCAAATTTGAGCTAATGATGACTGACCTTGCAAACAACACTTTTGATCATTTTCCTAATACGCAGGACCATCTGGAACAATATCCAATTTTTGTTTTTCAGAACGAGAAGTATGTGACAGAAATCTGCTCTGTTATCCAGGAATTCGAAAAAAGATTCTGTGACTGCCAAAGAACTGAAAAAATTGTGGGGTACTTGTCATAGCCATTCAAAGCAGATATGGACATTAAGGAAACTTCAGCTGCTATCAGTAAAAATTATTCATTGAACAAGGCATCTCTTGAAAATGAAACAGTAACTCTTAAAAATGACATTTTTTTCAAGATCTGTGCTGAGCAAGAATTGTTTTGGAAGCTAGTGCCTAGAGACAAATTTCCCAACTTGAGAAGATGCAGCGAAGCTGCACATTCCTGTTTCGGTTCAACTTATTTGTGTGAATCTGCGTTTTCCCATCTGAAAATGACAAAGCGTACACAGTGTTCCAACATGACAGATGAACATCTCCAGGATTCCCTGAGACTGGCCCTCACGCAATATTCACCCAACTTCAAAAAGCTGGTGGATGAAATGCAGGCTCAGATGGCTCAGTAATTAGCAAGAGCGAAGTTTTACAGATTGCGCAAGATAGCCTAGATCAATACTTGACCTACATTTAACACAAATTACTCAATAAAAGTTAAAGAAAGTTATTAAGACAGTTAAAGAAAGTTATAACAATAAAAAAATTAAGAACAACTGTTTGCAGTTCTTTCTGGATCTTTGTCTCTTTGTTTTGTTTTTGCTTACTTTGCTTACCAGTAAATGACAGAAGGTGCATTGTAAATGGGGGGGGGGGCAGTGGAACCCAACTTTGGTGGGTTAAAATCTAATTCAAAACTAATTTGAAACTTAATTTTCATGGTGGTAGATCACCAGCACTTTTGTCCAGAAAAAACAGATCACAACCTGTTCGAAGTTGGACATGCCTGCTGTAAAGGGTCTCAGAAGATATGTGCATTTTTTGCACTATCCTTCAATGTATTTCTGATTCAGCCAGCAGCTTAAGATCCCTGTGACACATTCTGGTTTTGCCAAGTGATGAATTTCATCTCTTTGTGCATATTGTAATCTTATGTGATGTGGAAAATCCACAGGACTGCTGAGAAAGTGGGATTAAGAGTAGGGTTGCCAATCCCCAGTTGGGGGCAAGGGATCTTCTGGTTTGGAGGCCCTCCCTCCACTTCATGGTTATCAGAAAAACAGGTGTCTATAGGTTGAATGTCTGCTGGGCACTCCATTATACCCTGTGGAAACTGGTTGTCATAGGAAATAATAGAGAATTGTCAGTGGGTATCTGGGGATTGGGGAGCTGTTTTTTGAGTTATATGTGCCACATTTTCAGCATAGCATCTGGTGCCTCTCCTCAAAGACCCTGCTAAGTTTGAAAAAGATTGGATCAGGGAGTCCAATTCTATCAGCCTCAAAAGAAAGTGCCCCCATCCCCCAGAATTTCCAATTGAGGGAAGGCATTTAAAAGGAACATGGTTCCTTTAAATGTGATGGCCAGAACTTCCTTTGGAGTTCAATCATGCTTGTCACAACCTACCTCCTGGCTCCACCCCTGAGGTCCCAGATGTTTCCTGAGTCGGACCTGGCAACCCTAATTAAGGGTGCAAAACACCAGAAGCTCAGTGTCACTAAGGATATCCAAGGAGCAAAGCAATGTGCTCCAAAAGACAGTAGCAGCATACCTGTTCTAATCTAACACTTGAATGAGGGGCCCCCAGATGTGATGTGAATGAGGGTCCAAAGGGACTTTTTGTCTGAAAGATCCTTGGTGTTTCTTGGCAGCCCTGGAAATTTGTGATGAGGAGCTCACACAGATGTGTTTTAATGCCATAAGCAGCATGAGCAGGGGAATTCAGATCGAAGCCGTGATGTGTGAGATGGGGATGTAATTGTTTCCCCATGCCATATTTCTGATAGAAGTTGGGTCTTGCAAAAAGAACTTGTACAGTACAGTTTTCCACGGGGTACAAGTAGCATCTGATGGAATTTGAACTGAGAAATCATCATCGTGAAGTAATTTAAACTCACTACCTCAGTCCGCAGTGTTCTACCTCCACAGTTGATTTTACTTTGAAAAAGAGTTAGAAATAAAGCCAGGGCCAATGGTGCAAGTAAAGGAAAAAATGTTTTATTACTCAGTTAAAAATTTCCTACCAGTTTGGTCAACAGGCTTCTTCAGGGAATCTGTATCACATCAAGGGCCTTAGTGGTCAGAATACTGCTGTAATGGTCTTTTGCAGATGCAGACCATCAATACCTCGGGCATTACCTAAGCAAGGCTTTTTTGTACAAAAAGACCAGCAGGAACTCATTTGCCTATTAGACCACACCCCTTGACACCAAGCCAGCCAGAACTGCATTCCTGTGTGTTCCTGATAAAAAAGCCCTGAACCTCATTAAACTGAAGACTGCAATCTAAGCAGGGCTGTCTTGAAGGTAAGTAAATTTGGGCTCTACATAATGGACTGTTTTTTTCCAGGAGGATTGCTCTTGTTGGCGAATGATATTACTACATTTTGTTACAACTCCAGATGGATTTGAAAGATGTGTCCACACTTAGAACAAAATTGTTGCTGACTTTTCCCTCTGACTATAATACTAAATTTTTGTAGAAATATATTGCTATTAATAGTGATGCCTGTTTTGTGTCAGTTGCATACACAGCAATAAACAGGCAACTGTTAGTAAAGTACATTTCTTCTTGTCTGCTTGCCCAGGGTCCTATGAATGACTGGCAGAACAAGATCTGGCACAACTTCCAATCTGTTAGGTTGCAGAGTCTGTCAGGTCATCACACAGCAAGAGCAGGGTCATCACAAGAGCTTACTTATGTTAAATACAATTAGCTGCAGGATAGATGCCCTTTGGGCTTCATATTTGGTACTAGAATATCACAGATTTGACCCCAACACTAGCTGCATTAATAGATACACTGGTTCATGTTTTCATGTGCGCCATAATGATCATACATATTTTGGGATCATACAGCATATTGAATTACATTGCCTTTTCTCAGTTTGTCTTAAGGCCAAAATAAATATTATTTTTATTCATTTACAATGAGGTATGGAATGTCATGTGGGATTGCTCCAGAAACAAAATATAAAAGCTGTTCGCTGTAAGGCAAATGAATGATTTCTTATTAGAATATGTGATGAATGGTTCAACATATTTGCATGTTTTGAAATACGGAATAATGTTTCATGAAAAGAAAAATACAACATCTATTAATTCTAAAAGGCTGAAATTAAAATCAGATTTACATGGAGCTACCTTTTAATCAAACCTATTTGGATTTCCCAGAAAGAAGTGAACACCCTCTCATTACCTTCCAACTCCATGTGAGTGACAACAATTCTCCAGGGTCTCCAGTGTATAAAAGTCTCCAACTGACTGCTACTGAACGTTTTCTAACTGGAGATGCCAATGATTGAACCTAGGATCTACTGCAAACAAAATATGTGCTTTGTCACTAACAATGCAATTCTGAACTACAACAGACCCAACTAAGTTTATAACTGTCTCCAGAAGGTAGAGAGTGAGGGGGGGCCACATTTACCTCCTCAGGTGTGCCTGAGTGGCATTCTTTGCTGTCTATCCCTCTTTCACACTTTAAAAAAATCATTTTTATTGAAAAATATAGCTTTTAAAAACAAAAATGTAACATACATATAAAGCACTCATTCCCATTACAGTGCTAATTGGTTTATTATAATCCTTGGTTCTTATTTTAAAAATTAATCTAAGAAATTGCATCCAAATAATATGGCAACAATGGTTACTCCATATACAATTTAACATTGCCACCCTAGCATTATTATACAGTTTAAGATGACTGCAATATAATATAAAGGGTGATCAAGTTCTTCTGTAGTTTCTGCTGACCAGAATTTCCATGACCACATATATTTATGCTGTAATTGTGTTCATCATCTTGACAAATCAGGTCTTCTGTAACTACCGTTGCTTTGATGGAATTTATTGCTGCTTCCAGCATTGTACCAACATTATTCTGGTTGCAATGGTCAGATGCTTATCAAAATCAATATTCTTTATTAATTTGGTGTGGATCTTCACCAGAGAGATCATAGCTGTTGGGCTATCACATTGGCTCACAATGTGTACAGTTTTTTTATACACCATCTTCCGGGACCTTTGAACCAGCTCACAATCCCAACACTAATGAAAAGGGTCCCTCTGGTTCCCCCACATTTTCAACATAACTCCGAGGCCTCTGAAATTCTAGCTGGATTAATTGGGATAAAATACCAACAATAATAATAAATCTCTCATTCATATATTAAAACATATACATGGAATTCCTCTAAGAATTTTTTCCCACCTCTTTATTGAGATAGGAACACCCAAATATCTTCCCCATTTGATTTTATAATTCGAAGATATTATATTGCTCTCTTGAATACAAGACTATATTTCAGATAGTAAGCCTTTATATGAGCCCCAATTCAATAATATTTTTTTAATTTATTCAGTAACCTAAAAACATTATTCATCTTTAATATAGACTGAATTCCAGTGTGACCTGTAAATATTAGAATGTGTGTGTGCTGTCAAAGCAGCCCATAGGGTTTTCAAGGAAAGTGATAAAGCACAAATGGCTTGCTATTGCCTTCCTCTTCAAAGTCTTCCCTGGCGGTCTCCCACCCAAGTACCAGCACAGCTTAGCTTCCAAGATCTGATAAGACTATACTATATCATTCCACATCCCATATACCGGACTATATTAATTTTTAGGAGTAATGCTCTTATTTAACTATACAGGTAAAAAAAATACACCTTTAGCCTGGATATCTATAGACCAGACTAGTACAGCTTGCAACCAGGGAATAAAGTCCTTATTTTGTAGCATTTTGTAAAATCTGGAAGACAGAGCCAGGGTTTCAATGGGAAACAGCTGCCTATAAGAGAAGTATGCCATTGATCCAGTTCTCTTGATAATACAAGTTGGAAAAGCTAAAACGCCTTGGTCTCTTTTTCTGTCAAACCCAGATCTTCAACAGACTCACTATTCCTTTTTGGTCCTCTTCCCATAATCCCCTTCACACCTTATGATACAATAACTATGTGGCAGGATAGGTTGACCTTAGGTAATTCAATGAGAGCTTCAAGGAACTATCGGGCTTCAAGAGCAAACACTTTCTTGTTGACTAGTAACAGTTAGCTATAAATAATAACGTATGACTGTAGAGGAGTACTTAATTTCATAGTTTCATAACATAATGTTAATTAGGGTTTTGAAATTAGAATTAGGCCTCTTTCTTTGTTATGGTCTCTACTAAATTAATCCTTTAAATACTTGACCATGATTTGACAATCGGCTGGTAAAAGGCCAGGAAACATTCCTATGATGGAGGGGTGTAAAATGTTAAATGTTTCAACAATCCAATTAGGATTTGTTTGCCTCTTATCTGTTGCTGTAAATGTTTAAATCAGGGGTGGCCAGACTTGCACAGAATAAACATGGGATGTTTGAGAGCCACAAGACATTAATGTCAGATGTTTGAGAGCCACAAGGAAGGAAGGCAGATAGTTTGGAAGGAGGAAGAGGGATAGGTGGAAAGAAAGCAACTTTAACTTTAAATGAATTATCCAAGCCACCAGCTGGTTTGGCTCGAAGAAGTGATTTAAAGAGAGAAATGCCTTCTCCAAGCCTGCCGATGGGGCAGTGGGGACCTCGAGAGTCATACAATGTGTGTGAAAGAGACACATGTGGCTACCAAACTACACTTTGGCCACCCCTGGTTTAAATGTTCTCCAAGGCATAACAAACTGTAAGAGTTACCCATGCATTGCACGATCATTCATGCCTGAGGACAAAACATTTTCTAATGCTGGCCTTACTGTTAATTGCCTGTGTGTAAGACTGACACCAGAGCCTGTTAGCATATTTTCTTTACAAAAATAAGTGCATGTGAGCTAGCTTATGAGCTTGTTAGTGCTGAAATGATACGATTTTCAACAATTTAAACAGCTGCCCTGATTCAATGAAATTTATATCCCCAATATAACGACTGGATCCAAAGCACTGAGTGAGCCAGCTGCATAGAGTTTAGGAAACAACCTCCTTGTTTATTTAAGGCCTTGGTGAGTATCTTTTACAGGTGTACCTCTGACCGAGCTGCTGATTCTTTAGAGGGAAAGTATTGATCTGCACTGTCTGCCACATCTTGTGAGACTACAAATGTATTGTTCCACACTCCTACAGTTGATAGAAGCCAGCAGCTTTTGCTTTCTTTTACTTGCCAGTAATAAAGAGTACATCAGTGCATTTCTCCTTTCTGCTCTTTGGTATGATCTATTTCTATGGGAATTTTCATCACTTAAAACCCAGGGCAACATATGTATGTACTGCCAAGCAGTGTTCTCTCTAAGCTGTCCATGTGAGCAGCTGCTCATTAACACAAGAAGTCCTGCTCAGCAGCAATCTGGAGCTGCTTAGGGTCCTGCACTGCCCATTGCCAAATTTAAGATGACAGCAGTTACGTTCTGCTCAGGATGTGAACTGCTCCACGTAACAGGGGGTTTATTTATTTATCTATTTATTTGGTAGATTTATATTCCGCCCTTTCCCATATGGGCTCAGGATGGATTATAGTCACAGTAAAACAATTAAAATACAGCAATAGCTTAATAATATTACATTGAAAAACATAACTCAATAATATATACACAGGCTGGCGGGCACAATTTACAGATTAAGACATAGTATTTGGCCCATTGTGGGGGAGGACAATAGATGTTATAAACAGTAGGATGGAAGGACGTCTGCTTGCCTCAACCAAAAGCCTGGTGGAATGGCTCCGGTTAGAGGGAACATTGTCCCAAGTGCTTTTTAAGAAGCGAGGTCTAAGAGTTTAACTTCAGCGAAAGTACCAGATCCATGCACACAAGCAGATCTACTGGATAAGAGCCACTTCCTGACATTAGGCCCTGCACACAGAGAGACGTTCTTTAGAGCCATCTTCAAATAGGGCTAGGTCCCTGAGTACATAGATCTTCATTCCATGGCAACTGGAATTTGTATTTTACATAAATATTTAGAGTTTTTAAAAACAATATTGTCATACTATTTTAATTAAAATGTGTAAAAAGATTAATATAGCTATGTTTGACTGCTATTTAGATTCAATTAGAAAGCTTATAGCATTTCTAAAAATTATTCATCATAGTAGGCCTGGGATGAACATTATGGAATTTTCAGTTCTGATTTTTATAAAATTAATAACCTAGTCTTTATAATCTTAAAGCAAAGACTGGGATGTGACTTCATTTCACTGCCATAGCAAGCTTTGCAAGTAGGGTTGCCAAGTCCAATTCAAGAAATATCTGGGGACCTTGGGGGTGGAGCCAGGAGACTTTGGGGGTGGAGCCAGGAGAAATTAGGGGTGGAGCCAAGATCAAGGCTGTGACAAGCATAATTGAACTCCAAAGGGAGTTCTGGCCATCACATTTAAAGGGACGGCACACCTTTTCAATTCCTTCCTTCCATAGGAAATAATGGATAGGGGCACCTTCTTTTGGGGCTCATAGAATTGGACCCCCTGGTCCAATCTTTTTGAAACTTGGTGGGTATTTTGGGGAGAGGCACTAGATGCTATACAGAAAATTTGGTGCCTCTACCCCCCAAAGCAGCCTCCCCAGAGCCCCAGATACCAGCGGATCAATTATCCATGATTTTCTAAGGGAATAAATCTCTATAGGGAATAATAGACTTCCCAGCAGACATTTCCCTCCCTTCCCCCTGCTTTCTGATGACCCTGAAGCGGGGGGAGGGCATCCAAACCAAGGGATCCCCTGCTCCTATCTGGGGATTGGCAACCCTATTTGCAAGGCATGCTGGAAGAGGGGTGGCTTTACTTAGTTGATCGGATATAAAGCAGAATATGAACACTGCATGAACACCCATAGGCCTAAAATGTGCATCAAAGCCTTTACAAACTTTTAGAAATAAATCAAGACAAATAAAAAATTATGGTATTTACCAGAACAACCAATAGATCCTGTAAAGAATGGAAAGTAGGATTGTGAGTTCAGCATGTAAAAGGAAAAGACACAGTCTTCTCATTTAAGATCTTTTCGTATCTCTTTAATGCACTGGAGTAAAAAACAGGGTATAACTAACTAAATAAATAAACAAACAAATTAATTATTGATTTCAGTGGAATTCCTTTGATTTTCATGAAACTGTGAAGTGTGACTGAGGTTGACAGACTTAGCCTAATCATAATCCTAATTTAACCCAATCCAAATTTAAATTTAAACTAAACTAAATGCTACCAATTAAAATGGGACTACCTTCCCAACAAGTGTCCATAGTATTATAGGTTTAAACATCTCAAATATCTCCCAACAACATATGGTGATAATAAGAGTTTCTCTGTGCAAACTGTTATGAAACTGACTGACGACACATCTCAAGATTACTACGTTAATACATGCCTCTAGTTATGGCCTTAACCCCAGGGACTACTGGCACAGACATCTTGCCTACAAAGTAGGATATACCAGTATTCCATCCCCCCTCCCCCGTTGAACCTGAATCTGTTCTTTATTGGTATACCAATAACAGCATATGATGAGCAGTATATGATAGGAATAATTATATTTCTTTTAAAACTTTTGTGATAGCTACATGCCAATATACAACTAGAAGGAAGAGAGCCAATTAGGCAGAAAAGTAAGTCTGGATCTCAACATATTTGTGACCAGACCAGTGAGAGGTATTCAAGCCTGACTTAGGTAAGAAAAATCCAATGCATGGTTACAGGATGGGGGAGACTTGTCTTAGCAGTAGTATGTGCGAAAAGGATCCAGGGGTCTTAGTGGACCATACGCTGAACATGAGTCAACAGTGTGATGCGGTGGCTAAAAAGACAAATGCAATTTTGGGTTGTATCGACAGAAGTACAGTGTCCAGATCACGTGAAGTGATGGTATTGCTTTACGCTGCTCTGGTAAGACCTCACCTGTAGTATTGTGTTCAATTTTGGGCACCACATTTTAAGAAGGATATAGACAAGCTGGAACGGGTCCAGAGGGGAGCAATGAAGATGCTGAGGGGTCTGGAGACCAAGTCCTATGAGGAAAGGTTGAAGGAGCTGGGCATGTTTAGCCTGGAGAGGAGACGGCAGAGAGGTGATATGATCACCATCTTCAAGTACTTGAAGAGCTGTCATATAGAGGATGGGGTGGAATTGTTTTCTGTGGCCCCAGAAGGTAGGACCAGAACCAATGGGTTGAAATTAAATCAAAAGAGTTTCCGGCTCAACATTAGGAATTTTTAATCTCTGCTTCACTCTGGACATTGTTCTAGAGTAAGTTATATGGAGGGGTTCCTAACTGTAAGGAAAAGCCCCCTACTTTTCATACACATGGAAATCGTGATCACCAGTATGGTTGCCAGGGTGCCTGGAGTTTTGACTCACACACATCTGCTCTAAGAAGTGGACTTTGCCCACAGTTGCTGAGGCTTATGTGGATACTATAAGCCTCAGCTTTGCAGCAGCATTCTACATCTCTGGATGGATGTTAGCCAGAACTACAGATGAACTTCCAGCTGTTCCTTGTGTGCCCAGTCTTGGCCGCTGCAGTGGAAGAAGCCACGCCACCATGAACTGTACAGGCAAACAGTTTCCAGCCTGTTTCCATGAACCAAAGGCTAACACCACCAGAATCCATCTTGTTTTTCTGACTCTATATCCAACAGCTGCTTCAACTTCTGCATAAGGCAATCAAGCATATCTTAGGCGTGGATCCTGCCAGACCACTCAAGCCTTTGTCCAACAGAACTCAGGACAAAGACTGGTGCCAGGAAGAAGACCATCTTCAGCCAGAGCCAAGTTCCTTTGTGTAAACTGGGTGTTACCTAGGCCATGATTTGACTCTCTATTGTCACCCTTTCAGATAAGTCTAATAGTCTTAAGCATCTCCCCACCCAGTAAACTCTCCCATTCTTCTCCCCAACTGTCATTTTGGAGCCTCACTTTAGTCCATTGCAACCTGAAAATTCAACCAGATATCCATGGACCATGCTTGTTCATTGGTCAGTCATGGGCACCCAATTAGGTGCCACCAATTAACTTGCTATTGGCTACTGCAGAAGTCCAGCCCTTATGGTCACTGCAGAGCCTCCCTTTTTTTGAGGTCATGTACCAGCTGACCACCTGTCATCCACCCCTGCACCTCCCATCCCCTGAGGGTCCAAGGTAGTCTATTTAACCTCTGACCCAGCTCCCCACATGTGTGCATCTAGCAGTACCCCAGTTCCGCTGTCTAGATCCATCCCCGATTCTGGCCACAGTTTTGGGTCCATTTCCCCTGTCCTCTTACGTCGCCATTGGAGCCTTCTTGAAGACTACGATAGGTAAATATCACCCTGTTTGTCTACCCATGTGTTTCCCTATCTCTCTATTTATGTTTCCTAGGACTGAATGTGTGTTTTGATGAGTATTTTATCTTGTATGGAAGCCTATATTTTTCTTAATAAATTTTAATTGTTTTTACTTAATTAGAGTCCCAATATTTTTAAGCATTACTTTCTGGACGTGGAATCTTGTATACACAGGTAAAACGATCCTGAGTGAGCCAGGTGTCCACCTGACAATTCCCCAACCTCGTTTTGAGGGCATTTTGGCTTACATATCAATGTAGGGCTGCCAAATGCTGATACATGGAGACCTCACTGAGGGCTGGCTAAACCATGATTACATTATATCCTTTCAGACACATGTAAATTCAGATGCAGGGATGATTTGTAAAGGTGAAGCTGAAGCAAAGTGACTGACTGCATTCTGATATGTTTTGATCTACAGCAAAAGCAGTTGGCATGCCTAGCCCCAGGTGCTTATCCTTCTTTTGCCCCATCTAGAGAAAGCAAAAAAATCACAATATGTCACGTTCAATTACCGCTTCCATCACAAAGCAACAAACTGTTGCAGCAAAAGTAATGGATATGATGAAAAAGGAAAAAGCTTTGAAAATAATAATACAATCTGTGGGGAAACTGCTGGAGTCAACCCTCAACCATATAATCAGGTGGCAGGTTTTTGTTTTGTTGGTTCCTGTCCTGTTTGTCAGGAGGAAACTGTCTCTGCTGGAATCTGGACCAACAGCCAGAAACACAGGAGCTCCTAGAACCCTTTTGCTCCCATTTGTTTTTGTTTTTAATGGGGATAAATCTGAAATAAAGAGTCCACTTTCCAATGCTTTAGCTGTAAGTTCCTTCTAGCTACTATATTGGTGTCCTGGCACTGAACTGTATGGGATGTGTCTTGGGATGTGCTGCTTGGAAGAGAGTGAGCTGACCTGACTGACAGTTCATGAACTCGCTCTGATGAACTCGACCTCCCAAAGAGGAAGCCTGTTCCACTGAGGAACTGCTCTAACGGTCAGGAAGTTCTTCCTAATGTTGAGCTGGAAACTCTTTTAGAGGTTAGAGCTCCTCGAAATCAGGATTCCTCGATCTAAATGACGCCTGGGAACATCAAAATTACATGCAAACTAAGTGCAAACTTAGGGAATAACATCCCACTCTACCTCGGAGGTGAGGAGGGTGCTGTCGGGGACCCCCTGAGACTCCCTGAGACGCTGCGGAGTTCGGTCACTCTGCGGGCCCCGTCACGGATGAGGAGGCGAGGCGGCGGCTTGGCTGGATGCCGACCGGACAGGGAGGTCGAGGCGGTGGCTTGGCTGGGTGCGGACGAGGAGGCCGAGGCGGCGCGAACGAGGAGGTCGAGGTGGCGAGGTGGCGCCTTGGCTGGGCTCGGTTGACCGGCGGACAAACAAAGTCGGGTGATGTGGTGTAGAGCCGGCTGACGCCGAGGGGAGCAGGACCAGATACTCCCATTCAGCGGATGTAACTGCCGGGGGGCTGGGCTGCAGCCGCGGCCGGCCGCCGGAGGGGAACGCCGCGGAGAGGGAACTGGTAGCGAGTGACTGAAGTGCCGGAGAGGAGAGCCTGGAAGCTGCTGGGCACGTAGAAGGAACAGGGATTCAAGGAGTGGAGACCTGACCAACTCCACAAGGGAACTGTGGAGCCCGGAAGCGTGACAGGGAGGGCACAGGGGGGCCTTTACCTCGTCCGGGCCTGCCAGGTTACGTAGGGGACACTGGACTTGAGTCCTTGGCCACCGGACATGTGTTCCTCTGCGCCTCGGTGTGTATCTGCTCTCTGTATACCATTAGTATTCCATCTAATATGGCATTATTTTTTATACCATCTAATACGTCACTAACTCGACACCTGCACTCTGCACTTTACTCTGCACTCTACTCAGCACTTTACTTCGTACGTTGTTCCAGCTGGGAATAATTTGCACTAACTTGCACTGATTAGCACGACAGCACTTTCCTGCAATTTCTACCTCTATTTGCTCTTACACTGCTAGTTTAAATTGGATTTAATCAATTAACTCTTTGTGATTGTTTACAGTACTGATTGGCTCTGAATGATAAATTTTTTTTGGCAATTAATTCGAGGATGGTTGGGAGGGATTTGCCCACCAAGGTCGGAATAAAGAGACGGACACAATGCATTGGAATAAAATTGGGCCACTTTATTAACTCACAACATGAACAGCAAGGGCACCCCACCAGCGGCCTGGCCAGGGCTAGGGGTCACCGCGACCGCTCCCCTGCCATTAACGGGCGAGAGACCCAGCCCCCCAGCCGCAGCTGAACGACTCAGCTCCCTCCAGGCAGGCCCAGCAGGGAGGCCCGCACCAGAGGGCCCAAACCCAGACGCACGTCTTGGCAGAAAGGCACCCTCTAGCCGAGCCTCCTGGACAGTCTGCATTCTCCAAACCCGGGTCTCCAAACCCCAAGGTCAATCATGCCAGACCCCAAAATTCCCCAAAAGGGGGATGCTTCACAGTCCTCCCCTAGCCGCATAGTGTCCTAAACCCCTAAAACCTGCCAACTAAAGTGACCACCTATTTAAAGGCACCTTCCCCAAGCCAATTCCTCAATCCACTGCACTGCTATGCAGGGTAGGCAAAAAACACACCCCAGTACCAGCCAATCAACCGGGGCGTAAAAAATTCCTACCCGGCTCCTCAAATGAGGCAACCAGCAATGCCTACATAACAGACAGGGCGGGTGGGAGGGTCGATCGCCGAGGGACTGACAAGGAACGAGGAGCTAGCCGATAACGCGGCTAAACCCCGCCCCCAGCAAAGCGCGCCCAAACGGGCAAACTCCGTCCCTTCCCTCCCTGGTGGGCAAACAGATCCAAGCAGCCTAGCAGCTACGCTGCAGGATCAAGATTATAGTCAATTATTGCCACTGATTTAACCTATGTGTCTTACCAATTAATGTACAAGGGGAGATTGGGTTGGGCTTGAACGGGTTGATTTGAAACTGGGAGCTAGTGGGTGGAGTAGATCAGAGGGAGATTTGGGGGTAGTGCTAGCCGGCATTAGAGGCGGTGGCTATGACAACGGTCCCACCAGCGGAGATAATTGGCCCAGGGATTCCAGTGCTCCTGGGGAGGGGGAGGTATGGCGGTGGGAACAGGCGACGATATAGGGGAAGGGGGCTGAGACCAGTCAGTGCTCGACCACCTTCCTGTCTGTATCCCATCCCAACGGTGACAGGTAGTGGGGCCAGTTTGGATGACCTGCCTCCGTCATTGGTGTTATGCAATGCCAGGTCCATTAACAACAAGACCTCTGTCCTCCGAGAGTTTTTACTCGAGCAGGACGTGGACCTGGCTTGCGTGACTGAGACCTGGGTTCGAGAGGGAGATACGGTGGCCCTCTCACAAACAGCTCCCCCGGGTTACTCAGTCTTTCACCAATCATGGACTAGCGGGTGGAGGGGAGGAGTGGCATTGTTCATACGAGAGGCTTACTCCTTTAGGGCGCTCCCAGCCCCAAAGATAGAAGGTATTGAATGTGCCGGTCTGGCGTGGGAAGTTGGAGGGGGGTTGGCGATCTGGCTGGTGTACCGTTCGCCTAGCGCACCAGCCGGCGCCTTACCGTCCCTGCTCGAGGCTGTGGCAGGCTGGGTGTTGGAGCACCGAAGGCTGGTGATCCTGGGTGACTTCAACGTCCATGCGGATGACCCGGCCTCTAGTCTGGCGACGGACCTAGTGTCTTCCATGGCGATGCTAGGGCTCTCTCAATTTGTTACATCTCCCACGGATCAGGCCGGGCACACGTTAGACCTGATCTTTGCGGCCGGGGTTATGGTGGACGATATAATCGCAAAAGCGGTGCCATGGTCGGACCACCTCGCTCTTAGGGCTCGTGTGGACGCTCCACGCCAAACCTGTCTAGGCGACGAGCGCATTATGGCTCGCCCGCGAAGCCAGATGGACCCGGAACGGTTCCAAATGGCTCTGCGGGATCCCTGGCCTTCTGGCGATTCCCTCAATGACCTGGTCGAGACCTGGCATAGCTGGCTTTCCACAGCCATTGATGAGATCGCACCCCGGCGCCCTCTGTGACCCCGGACTAGGCTGGCACTGTGGTATACCCCAGAACTATGCCAGCTGAAACAAGGCCTCAGACGGCTAGAGAGGCAATGGCGGCGTACTCATGACAAAGCGGCTAGAGCATCTTATAAAAAGTTTATGAGGTCCTATGAGATGGCAGTCAAAGCCACAAAGAAAACATACTTTGCGGCTAAGATTGCGTCTGCAAATTCGCGCCCGGCACAATTATTTAAGATAATTCGGAACCTTACTACATTGCCACAAGGCAAACCAAATGTTAAGGAATTAGAGATAGGCTGTGAGGCATTCGTGAAATTCTTTGCAGACAAAGTCCAGTCGCTCCGCCATGACTGCCCCGCCATATTAGATACAGTATGTGAACTTGAGGCTCCGTGCCTGTCTTCTGGTTTGATCCTGGACCGTTTCAACCCGCTCGACCTAGAGGAGGTTGACAGGATCCTCTCTACTGCATGCCCAACAACTTGTGATCTGGACCCGTGCCCTTCCTGGCTAATTAAAGCTGCCAGGAGGAGCTGAGATGTCCTATAAGGGACATCATAAATAGATCTCTTTCGGAGGGTTCTTTTCCAACCCCTCTGAAAGAGGCAGTGGTCCGCCCCCTCCTGAAAAAAGCTACATCAGACCCGGCCGAATTGGCTCACTACCGGCCAGTCTCAAACTTGCCCTTTTTGGGCAAGGTTATAGAGAGGGCTGTGGTGTTGCAGTTACAGAGCTTTCTGGATGACACTTCCACTTTGGATCCATTCCAGTCCGGCTTCCGCCCGGGCCATGGGACAGAGACGGTTCTGGTCGCCCTCATGGATGATCTCTGGCGACACCTGGACTGAGGCGGTATGGCAGTATTGCTGTTGTTAGACCTTTCGGCCACGTTCGATATGGTCAACCACCGGCTGCTGGCCTGCCGCCTCGCCAACGCAGGGATTCAGGGGCTAGCCTTGCAATGGCTTTCCTCTTTCCTGGAGGGTCGGGGACAAAGGGTGGCAATTGGGGGGGAGCTGTCCCAGAGACACTCACTCAACTGTGGGGTGCCTCAGGGAGCAGTTCTCTCCCCGATGTTATTTAACATCTACATGCGCCCCCTTGCCCAGATTGCCCGGAGATATGGGCTGGGTTGTCACCAGTACGCGGATGACACCCAGCTCTATCTATTGATGGACGGCTGGGCTGCCGATGTTCCTATAAACCTGGACCGGGCACTGCAAGCCGTGGCAGACTGGATCAGGTCGAGTGGGCTGAAACTGAATCCAGCGAAGACAGAGGTCCTTTGTCTAGGGCGTGGTGGTCTGGAGGGAGGGATCTCCCTTCCAGCTTTTGACGGTGCGTCACTGATACCAGTGTGCAGGGTCAGGAGCTTGGGAGTGCTACTGGAGTCTTCCTTGACAATGGAGGGCCAGATAGCAGCCACTGCCAAATCCGCCTTTTTCCACCTTAGGCGGGCAAGGCAGTTGGCTCCCTTCCTGGAGCGCAATGACCTGGCAACAGTGATCCATGCAACGGTCACCTCGAGGCTAGACTACTGTAATGCCCTCTACATGGGGCTGCCCCTGTGCCGAAGCCGGAAGCTGCAGCTAGTGCAGAATGCAGCAGCCAGACTGCTATTGGGCCTACCTCGGTGGGAACATGTGCGGGCTGGGCTGCGGGAACTGCATTGGCTGCCAGTTATTTACCGAGTTCGTTACAAGGTGCTGGTTATTACCTTTAAGGCCCTATATGGCCAAGGACCTGTTTACCTTAGGGACCGCCTTTCTCCATATGTTCCCCAGAGAGCACTGCGATCCAGCTCACAAAACCTTCTGGAAGTACCTGGGCCAAAGGAGGCCAAACTAAAAATAACCAGAGAACAGGCCTTCTCTATAAAAGCACCCCAATGGTGGAATCAGCTGCCGGAAGAGGTGCGGGCCCTACGGGACATTAGCCAATTCCGTAGGGCGTGCAAAACCGCCCTCTTCCAGCTAGCCTTCCAAGATGAAACCTGAAATGAACACCATGCCATCACTAACATCAACAATCGAGTTAGCAATAAGATAAGATTATTTTAGATTGATTTTAGATTTTTATTTGAGTGAATGGTTTTATTTAAAATAAAATGTAATTCTTTTTATTAGGCAAGAATTTGATAAATGTAAGCAGATGCTAATCCTAATGATACAGGAAAAACTCATGCAATAAAAATCAGGTATCTTAACATATATCAAACTTAGCTAAATAAATATATATTATGTAAATTTAATGGTAATTTTAAATGGTACTGAAATGTATAACTGTTTTATTGTTTAACATGGCTTTTGCCACACTCTGTAAGCCGCCCTGAGCCTGCCTCGGTGGGGAGGGCGGGGTATAAATAAATTTATTATTATTATTATTATTATTATTATTATTATTATTATTATTATTATTATTATTATTATTATTATTATTATTATATGGGAGAACTGCAGCTAACTGTAGAGAACAGTGTGACCGTGAGACAGTGTGTTGGTTGGAGAAGAGAGTGTTGGCTTGGGAGACTCTAGAGTGTGAAAAGAGTCTGAAAAGGGGTCTGTTTCAGAGCCAGTGTAGTGTGATTTGGAAAAAGGATACTCTGGAGGAGACTGTTCCAATAGTTTAATCAATATCTATGTGTAAAGAAAAAAACACATATTGAGTAGGAAATTAGTTCTTCATTTATAAGCTTAATATCCAGTGTGAAGACACTGTGAATCTGGAAGAAAAGGATTTGGCAAATGGTTTGAAGTGTCTTAAAAAGAAGATAATAATGATCTTGCCAGAAAAAAAGTAAGAAAAACCTAGTTTTAAACACAAAGGGATAAAGCTGAGTACATTTAGAGGGAATTAACAAAATGGTCACCTTGTTTTAGTCTGCTGCAAATTCTGCAGTCCTTTTAATCTTTAGGATGGATCTCTTAAGTGTCAAGGGGTCACTGTTGCGCTTCTGAAGAGGTTATCAACCGAAACCATGATAGTCCTGCTGAAATTTGGGAACACAGCAGGGGGGCAGATTTTTAGAGAAGCTGCTTCATGTGTGGTTCAGTATTTTTATTAGGGGGTCCTTAAAGCACAAGTTGATTTCTCTGTGCCCAGTGTCTGCAGACTAATGCAGTTTCTCTGTCACCCATAGATTACTGGCACATGAACATAGTACATAGAGAGGATGGTGAATAAATAATTCTTTAAATGTGGAGAGAATTTCACAGGAATAATTTTTTTTTCAGCATCCTGCTTTTCCTACAAATAAGCCCATATTTCCAAGAACCCGAGTTTTGTTCTGAAATCAGTATGCACACAGTGTATTATGTGCTCTTATTAGAAAAGGTTTACACTCACATTTCCTACTGAAACATGAGGATACTTTAAGCAAATCAATCAATGACTAAAGTGTACTGAAGGTTCTTTCAGGGCAAAGTCAGAAGTGGGGTGGGGAAAGTAGAACTGCTGTGACACATAATAGTGATAATTGTAGGCAGCATCACCAAAGACTAAAATAGAGAGCTGATAATGATATGAAGCATGAAAACCAGGTGTGAAGAACTCAAATCAACATAAAGAAGCTAATTAAATGTTAAGACCTTGTGACAATTGTCTTCCTCCTCCTTCATTCTTATGCTCTTAATATCTTCATACTGAATTTTATGTCTCCGAAAACTAAGGAACTATAAGGTAAAAGGTATGTTATGTCAACAACTACTAAAGATCCAACAATTTTGTTCTAGATACAGCTCTTCCAATCCACTATAACATGTGCACAATAGCATGTGCACAAAGGTCAACTATCTGGTAGGAAACTCAGTAGGAGAGACTGAACACAGTCCTTCTACCCATTCCAAAGAGCTGACTGGAATTTCAGCATTTTTAGTCATGCATACCTACCCATTGGGTTAAGCTGACAAATCACAAGCTTCTACAATCTCATCTAGCTAAAGATGCGCATACAAACAAAAGCCAGATTGTGCATATGTATTTATTATTTGAAACATTTATACCCTGCTTTCTTAGTAAGGGTAGCCACAGAGCTGCGTTAAAGCTCTTAAAGGGATTGTAGTAGATTTAAAGAGAATGTACGCTTTTGATTCTCAATAAAACTTTATTGGTCTTAAAGGTGCTACTGGATTACAACTTTGTTGTATTGCTTCAGTCCAACATGACTGCCCACCTGGATCTATCCCCACCCCAAAATAACAACAATTAAAAACTTCGGTCTCATTTCAGGTTCAAAAGCAACAAGTAGAGAAAGTGGCTGAACTCCAAAATTTACACTCCTTTCCCCATCCCCCCTACCCAGTTATGCTACTCAAAAGCTGCTGCAAAGAGATCTCTTTTGGGAGGAGAAGTAGGGCGAGTATATGCCCCAACCTGCTTCCTCCATTGTGATCACCTCAATTGCAGAGGCTTCCCTGGACATCCACTCACTCTTCCTTCTGTGAAAGCTGACTGGGCAGGGTGAATTGCTTCTGCTGGCCTCTTTAGGACACCATGGCTTGCAAATTCAAGCCACAACCTTCCTCTGCCAGAGAACTTAGCTTCTTTTTTTAAAGACTTGCACATCCCATTTGAGGCACTCCACAACTCCTTCTCAGGTTCACCCTAGCCTTTCATAAGGCAGTCCCTTCTTCAACCCGAGCCAGGAAACTCCCAGGAAAGCTAAGGAGTTCTCACCCTCTTAGGTGCTCCTCTCTTGCTCTTTTTCTTCCCCCCTTCTACCTGCACAAGCTAGACACCAGCCTCTTCTGACCTCACACCTGTGCTCCAGCCACACCCCCATTCCTGGTGGTCACTGTTTGCCTGCCCCACCTATCATGACTTAGGGACAAAGTTCTAGGAGTGAGTGACTCCAAGGGGTCGGGGGTGGCACATGGAGCTGTGATGTCATAAACCAGGGTTGACAAGTCAGGATGGGCTTCTGGCCACAGGTGGAGTCCAGCAGAGCAGAGCACAGGAGAAGCAGCTGAAGATGAAGCCAAACAAGCTTTGGCAGACCTGCCCTCTGCTTCCCGCAGTCAGTGGCAGCCTGGAAGGGCAAGAATAGGCAGGGGAGGGGGCGGAAGGCTCCCTCGCAGAGAAAGCTCCATTCGCAGGCAAGATTAAAGCACTGGGCCGGCCGGTTCTGTCCCATGGGCCGTCAGATATGACACTCCTGTCTTACATAGTTTTTCTTTCCTCCATTTTATCCTCATAACAACCCTGTAAAATAGATTAAGCTGAGAGAGTATGAGTGGCCCAAGGTCACCCAGCAAACCACTATGGTGGATTGGGGATCCAAATCTGAGTCTCCCAGATCTTAGTCTACACCAAACGTGCTGTCGGTGTTTCAACAAGGATTCTGTATTCAAGTCTTTGTAGAAGAATTGGGGAGGGGGGCAAATAAATAGAAGAGTAAATGTATTGTTAGATATTGTACATGTGGGTGTTTATGCATGAAATGCCTGGACAAGAAAAAGAAGCACCTTTCTGTTATAAGAAAGCTAGAGAATGTCATCAGGCATTTTTTATTGAAGCCTTGCACGCTAGACCAAGATCCCTTCAGTATGTCCAAAGTTAATAGCATGGAAAAAAGGAGGAAAAGAATGTGTGAGGCAGTCAGTCAGTGTGCTAAAGAAGATTTATGGCTTTCCAGTTAAACAAGAACCAGCAGCCTGACAGTTACAGTCATGGCTGTAATGTTTCTCCAGCGTAAAACAACTCAAACTACCTCAAGCCTGTACTCTAAAGAGTGAGACAAAGTGGAAAAACTAGGCCTCTGGTGTTACATAATATATGCATCCAAGAGAAAGGCACAAGAGTTTAAGACTAGCTGGATTGGTGTCTGTGGGGACATATTTCTGCTTTTGCAGAACAAATAGGCTGTCACCGCAAGGCACTGATTTGCTCCATTTTTTTGGGGGGGGGGAGTGGTAAAAATAAATCTCAGGCAGCTGAAGCATGTCTGTCATCATGATCACCTCCCATGAGTGTCTCTGTGCTGGTAAGATCTGTCAAATCCCAGCAAATTTACTTTTCTAAAAGAAATAAAAGTTTTGTTTAACATGGAAAACAATAAACAGTTCTTACCTGGCAAATCAAAAGTGGACACTGCAATGCAGTAGGGTGTGACATACCCAACAGTGCAATCCTAGGCACAGTTAAACCCTTCTAAATTCATGCAGTTCAATGTACTTAGAAGAGTGTAACTCTTTTTACGACTGGAACTGCAAATGCAGCAGGAGTGGAAAAATATATATATTCTGCTGGGAAGAATTGTTAGATCAAGGGTTAAGACATGGTTTCTGGATTGTTGAATGTTTGCTAAGGCTTTTTGACTGAATATGATGGATGGAGCCAGTTTTCTTTTCAAATAACATGTTTCACCTACAGTGCTTGAAGTACCAAAAGTGAATGCAGATTAGAAAAAGGGTAAAAACAATATGTAAGAAAATGAGAAAATCCTAAAGGAAAGGCTCATGAATATACCCTGTGACTGGCAAGCCAGTCTTGCATTCTAGAACAGTAATCAATAGTTCACATATAGTGGTTTTTCACATTTTTCCTTTTAAAAAAAAAAAGTCTTACCATTACTGTATGTGCTTGTAAAGATTCCCTGTGTTTTATTTGGAACATCCTCTGCCACTGTTTCTTAGTAATGTATAAAGTAGCTCTAAATGCCATTTTGCATATTATGCTAAGGAAAACCATGCTTACCATTTAAGTAGCAACTGCTAAAAATAAAGGCTCCCTGGTGAGTGTGCCTGCATGATATACATAGCAAATGCGATCACTGCCATCATGATTTAAATGTTTTGATGTACACTTAGAACGACATAGGTATATACCTAAAAATGTAATATCTGGAGCGGCCTTTAGTAGGTTTAGAGCAGCAAAAAAATATCATAAATATAAATGAAAAAGGCAGTGCTTTGGTGCTGTAGTCCTTATTACTTCAAGACTTTAACAACACCAATAGTTTGGGGAAACTGTGTGTGTGTTTGAAGATGATTTGAGCAACAGGATTGATAAGCCCCTCTATTCATTATTCTGAAGACAACTTGTTGCTTATAAGGATAGTTAGGCAGCACGGGGCAAAGATGTGGCCAGGAAGAGATTTTAGTATTGGTTCAAAAAGGGTAAAGGTTGTCAAGAGAACAAATAATGAACACCATGTAACAAGGGGACATGCTTCACAGACTTTCACCAAGTCACCCATCAAAACTTCAGGCTTCAAACCCAGAAGACCAGAAAGGTGTACGTACCTTAGTTAAACAGCTGAATGCAATGTGAGGTGGGAATGCACTTGCACCAAGAGATAAACACACAATTCCCATTTGCCTTTCTCAACCTCAGTGTGTTCAGAATTGATGAAATGGCAAGCAACAGTTTCCCCCACAGAAACCACAAGGTAAATGTAACAAGTAATCAATCTTCTGAACAGCAATCAGGCAACCATTTAACAAACATGTTATACAAACGTAATAATTAAGCTAAGTACTGATCTGAATAGCAATTAATACAATCAGCCTCCATCGGCATGCTCGTTGTAGAATGATTTTGTTCCCTAACTTGTCAAAGTTAGGCCATTATACGCCATATAAATATTCCAGCTGGCACTGAGGAATGCTAATTTCAGGAGGAGTAGGTTGCGCTAATGTACGAGCACCACAGGGCACTCATGTTTTTGTGTTCAGAGTGAAGCAAAACATGGTGTCAGTGTCAAAGCAGAACAAAGAGGACAAGCGCTCTTCAACTAAAAGGGGTGTGTGTGGAATCTGCAGCCTCCTAACCGCAAATGACAGGCAGATCCTTGTGGTCTGTGAATATTAAATGAGACAAATGATAAGAAAAAGCCACTTCCTCGGCCTCAGGTTCAGCATAAGCCATTATGCCCATCCTTTCTCTCTTAATTAAAGGCACACTGCCACATAAAGAATAATTTTAAAAAATTTCCCCAGTGTGAAATTAAGCAACTTTTGTTAATCACCAGGGATGGTGATACATTGTTTGACACAGGGCTGCAGGAAGACATGTCAGTCCCATGTCATGGTCTCCCCCATTCTTCCTGTAGCATTTTGGCTTGCTTGTCGATGGCATAGCCAGCTTCAAGAGGGGGTTAGATAAAAATATGGAGCAGAGGTCCATCAGTGGCTATTAGCCACAGTGTGTGTGTGTGTGTATATAAATATTTTTTTGGCCACTGTGTGACACAGAGTGTTGGACTGGATGGGCCTTTGGCCTGATCCAACATGGCTTCTCTTATGTTCTTATGATCATATGGGTTATTACAATTGTTAGAGTACTTCCAAATGAATTAGGGCCTTGAAATGCAGAAGATCCTATACCTTACTGAAAATATGAGGCCCTAATATACTGGCTCAAAATATTTTCAAACAATGAAGTACTTTTAGACCACCCAAGACCTCAAAATTTGGACCCTATATAGCGCAATATATACAGCTTGCTGGGAAGCTCTGAACGGGGATACTGTATCTCTAAAAATGGGGGATGCATTTCCTAAAACAGTTAAAATATATCCACTCCACCTAGAAAGCTGAAATCGGCACTCATAGCTGTATCCTGATTTTTTTTTTTAAACCCTCCAATATGGGGTATTATGCAACTAACCATCAAAGTCTGCAGCATGACGTTAACTCATAACAGAGGCCAAAATTTCACTACAGAGTAAGCCAAGCTGATCATGAAGTAGAACACTGGCCGGTGAGAGCTTCATGGCTGTTCAGGCTTAGATTTAGGTGAAGGGCAGTCCCAGTAACAAATTCCCAGATTTGTGCCTGAACAATGCAAGGTTCATTTACTTGTGTGTGTGACAGATTTCTCCCTTTTGCAAATAACTGGGTACTAAATCAACCTGACACTGACCTTTAAGAAACAGTGTTGCCAGAACACCAGTTCTCGTTGAATAAGAACAGAAATGCCCAGACCCTTTATCCCCTGTATTAGTAGTGTTCAGATCATCAATGTGTATTTTTTTCTGATCTCATAGCATATGAAACATGGTTAAATGTCTCCTGCAGACCAGGAACATCAGAGGTAGACTGAAACACTGTTTAGTTTAAACTATATGCTACGGAATGTCTTGATTTATTAGTCACTATACATGCACTTGATTACAAACAAACAGTCCATGTCTGTGGACAGACATGTGACTTTTTTTTTTGTTTCCATGGATTTCAGATATTGAATCATTACATGACCCCTGAAATTATACTGTATGATTTCTTATTCAGATGTCTTTAAGTGGAAGGACATCTTATCCTGTTCCTGACAGGCATACCTGTCAAACATTAAAAAGGAAGAGAGAAATTCTCCAGTATATGGGGAAAAGACCACCTCATATTGAGAATCCATTCCAACTACAGATAAATTAACCACCACTCTGGTTAATAAACTTGAAGTTCCATGATTTCTCACAAAGGAAGTTTTTAAGACTGTAATTCAATTTAGAGGTCTCGTTTCTTTACTGTTGTTTCGACATCTGAAGGCGAGAATCTCAGAAGCTTTGCTATACTCCCAGTGGAAGTAGATCATATTTCAAAGTGGATAGGGAGTCCCTAAGGTATCCTGGAGGAAAACTGACAAAGCTTTAAACTTTTGTTAAAAAATAACTGTGTGCTTTAAAAGAAGTATGTTTTGAATCAAAGAACAATAAAAACTCTGAGAACGAGCCTAATCTGGTGCTTGTGACAGGAAAGGTCTACCCCAAGGGCCAGAGCAAATATGTCTGAGTAATATGCAACCAGTATTGATATGAGGATGGACCTTGGCTGCCAACAAGCACAGCTGTACTAATGGAACTGAAGTTTCCACCTCTTTTTCTTCTGCTGTTTGGTGAGCTTCCCTAAGTGCATCTAGGGTGGGTGGGTGTTGGTGAACTTTCAGAGTGCCCAATGGGAAGTCTGCACTAGAAGACAGACATGAACAAGAGGATATAAACAGAAAGGTTTCCAGTTATGCAAATTTGGACCACAGGCACAATGGGAACCACATGGCCCAGGCTAGGGTTTCCAGCCTCCAGGCAGGGCCTAGAGATCTCTCACTTTTACAACTGATCTCTAGGTGTCAGAGATCAGCTCCCCTAGAGAAAATGGCTACTTTGAAGGGTGGACTCTATGGCACTGTACCATGCTAACACCCCTCCTCTCCCCAAACACTGCCCTCTCCCAGATCTATCCCCAAAGTCTCTGGGTATTTTCCAACAAAGACCTGGCAACCCTATCCAGAACTCAAAAGGATTTCTTCATCTACCACCACCATATCAGTAGATGGGAAGGGAGAGAGTGGTATGGCAGGGTTGAGGTAATCATTGACATCATCCAGAGTACAACAGGGTCCAAATTCAGAACTGGCTTTTAAATATTAGTTATTTCTGATTGGGGAGAAATAGCTTGCTGTGCCAAATTTATTTATTTATTTATTTATTTATTTATTAATTTCATTTATATCCCGCCCTCCCCCACCTTGGCAGGCTCAGGGCGGCTAACAGCAATCCATAAAAACACACCATAATAAATAAAACATTAGAATTACATTATAGAACAATAAAACATTAAAACATTAAATTAAAAACCAGTCTAGTAGATACAATTATACTGCGGTATAGATCTTTGGACCGCATTGGCGGATCTTTAATTACCATTTTTCTTAGCAGTCCGAATATGCTGATTTAAAAAGGATGGTCTTGCAGGCCCTGCGGAACTGTTCAAGGCTCCGCAGGGCCCGCACCTCCTCGGGGAGTCGGTTCCATAGGGTAGGGGCCGCGATCGAAAAGGCCCGTATTCTGGTGCTCTGATATTTAACTTCCTTCGGCCCAGGGATAGTCATTAAGTTTTTCCCCGTTGACCTCAGTGCTCTCTGGGGTTCATATGGGGAAAGACGGTCCCTCAGGTAGGCAGGTCCTCGGCCATATAAGGCTTTAAAGGTAACGACCAACACTTTGTACTGGACCCGGTATATAATCGGCAGCCAGTGCAGTTCACGTAGTCCCGGCCATATATGCTCCCGTTTCGGGAGTCCCAACAACAGCCTGGCCGCCGCGTTCTGCACTAGCTGCAATTTCCGGGTCCGGCACAGAGGTAGCCCCAAGTAGAGGGCGTTACAGTAGTCTAGTCTTGAGGTGACCGTTGCGTGGATCACTGTTGCGAGGTCCCGGCGCTCAAGGAAAGGGGCCAACTGCCTTGCCCGCCTCAGATGGAAGAATGCTGACTTGGCAGTGGCTGCTATCTGGGCCTCCATCGATAATGAAGGCTCCAGTAAAACACCCAGACTCTTTACCTGGCGCGCTGCTTTCAATGGCGCACCATCGAAGGCCGGGAGAGCTATTTCCCTTCCCAGAGCGCCGCGACCCACGCATAGGACCTCTGTCTTCGCTGGGTTCAACTTCAGCCCACTCAGCCTGAGCCATGTCGCTACAGCCTGTAATGCCCGGTCGAGATTCCCTGGAGCGGGGCCGGGCCAGCCATCCATTAGTAGATAGAGCTGGGTGTCATCTGCATATTGATGACAACCCAGCCCAAACCGCCGGGCAATCTGGGCAAGGGGGCGCATATAGATGTTAAACAGCATCGGGGAGAGAACTGCTCCCTGGGGCACCCCACAATCCAGTGTGCGCCTCCGGGACCGCTCGCTCCCGATAGCCACCCTCTGTCCCCGACCTAGGAGAAAGGAGGAAAGCCATTGCAAGGCCAACCCCTCGACCCCGATGTCGGCGAGGCGGCGCGTCAGTAGCCGATGGTCGACTGTATCAAATGCAGCCGACAGATCTAACAGCATCAGTACCGCAACGCCGCCCCGATCCAGTTGCCGTTGGAGGTCATCTACTAAGGCGACCAGCACCGTCTCCGTCCCATGGCCCGGCCGGAAACCAGACTGACATGGGTCTAAGACAGAAGCGTCATCCAGAAACCCCTGTAGCTGCAACGCCACGGCCCTCTCAATAATTTTACCTAAGAACGGTAAATTGGACACCGGCCGGTAGTTCGCCAATTCGGCCGGGTCTGCTGTAGCTTTTTTCAAGAGAGGGCGGACCAAAGCCTCTTTCAGAGGTGTTGGAAAATGCCCCTCTAAAAGGGATCTATTTATGATGTCCCGTAAAGGGCATCTAAGCTCCCCTTGGCAAGATTTAATCAGCCAGGAGGGGCAAGGGTCCAGATCACATGTTGTCGGGCGAGCAGCAGAGAGGATTCTGTCGACTTCCTCCAGGCTGAGTGGGTCGAAGTGGTCCAGCACTAAACCTGAAGACAGGCACGGAGCCTCAATTTCACTCACTGTATCTAATGTGGTAGGCAGGTCTTGGCGGAGCAGCGAGATTTTATCTGCAAAGTATTTCGCAAATGCCTCACAGCCTATTCCTAATTCTCTAACATTTGGTTTGCCTTGTGGCAACGTTGTAAGATCCCCAATTATTCTAAATAATTGTGCTGGGCGCGAGTTTGCAGATGCAATCTTGGTTGCAAAGTAATCTTTCTTTGCAGCCTTGACTGCCACCTCATAAGACTTCATAAACGTTCTATAGGATGTTCTCGTTGCTTCGTCCCGAGTATGCCTCCACTGCCTCTCTAGTCGTCTGAGCCCTTGTTTCAGCTGGCGTAACTCCAAGGTATACCATGGAGCCAGCTTCGTGCGAGGGCGCAGAGGGCGCCGGGGTGCAATTTCGTCGATAGCCCTGGACAGCTGGCCCTGCCAGATTTCCACCAGGTCATCGAGGGAATTGCCAGTGGGCCAGGGATCCCTTAGGGCCGTTTGGAACCGTTCCGGGTCCATCAAGCCCCGAGGGCGAGCCAAAATAGGCTCTCCGCCCATACAGGGTTGGGGCGGCATCCCCACACGGGCCTTAAGGGCTAGGTGATCCGACCATGGTACCGCTTCTCCGGCGATATCGTTCACCAAAATCCCGGCTGCAAAGATCAGGTCTAATGTATGCCCGGCCTGATGCGTGGGAGTCGTGACAAATTGAGAGAGTCCCAGTGTCGCCATGGACGACACTAGGTCCATCGCCTGAGTGGAGGCCGTGTCGTCGGCATGGACGTTGAAGTCACCCAGGACCATAAGCCTCGGGTACTCCAACGCCCAGCCCGCCACTGCCTCCAATAGTGATGGTAAGGCGTTAGCTGGTGCGTTGGGCGGACGGTACACCAGCCAAACCGCCAACCCCTCTCCAACATCCCATGCCAGACCGGTGCATTCAATCCCATCAATCTTTGGATCCGGGAGAGCCCGAAAGGAGTAATCCTCCCGTATGAGTAGTGCTACCCCTCCCCCCCGCCCGCTCATCCGTGATTGGTGAAAGACCGAGTATCCCGGGGGGGACATCTGGGAGAGGGCTACTGTCTCCCCGTCCCTCACCCAGGTCTCGGTCACGCAAGCCAGGTCCATGTTCTGCCGTAGCAGAAACTCCCTAAGGGTTGCGGTCTTATTATTTATGGACCTGGCATTACATAACACCAATGACAGAGGCGAGCATTTCCTCTTGGTCCCACTACCTGCTACCATTGGGATGGGAAGTAGACTGGAAGGTGGCCGAGCACCATTTCGTCTCTGTCTCCTTCCCTTATATTTTTGTCTATTCCCACCGTCATATCTTCCCCTCCCCAGGAGCACTGGAATCCCCTGGCCAAACATCTGCACCAAACCAAAATGAACCCAAGATAAACCCACCGGTGTCACTCCCCCGATTTGTTTGCACCTGCCGTTTCAATTTACCCTCCTCACTACAACCCCTCCGGTTCCCGGCTAATAGACCCACTACTTATGTCTTAAATTAATTAATTTAGTTAGCCCTCCCAATCCATCTTACAACCAATTAGTTTAAATTCATATAAATTCATTAATTCCTAAACTTATTAATAAATAATCCCTCCCACCCCCCATCCTAATTAATAAGTTAAGGAAAAAAAATTTTTTTTTTATATATATATATATCTAAATATTAAGTCAATCGCTAATTGATTGGTAAAATAATCAATAATTAATTAACAATAATAAAATTGGTTCTATTAGTGAGATAGCCGTCGTTCATCCGTGGGGTGTGAGTCCAGATAGTCTGTTGGGTAGGATGACAAATTGCACACTGCCCATAGATGTTCTTCATTAATAACATTTACAGTTTCAGTCCCAGTGGTGGTCTTGGTGATGTTAAAGTGCAGGTGCTGGTAATGGCAAGATGTTAAGTTAGTCCCAATGATGTTAAAGTGCAGATGCAGATGGTCCCAACTTCGGGTTTGATTCAGCCGCTCGGGCATCTGAGCCTGGTGATCTGAAGAGAGGGGTGGGGGGGCAAAGTCCGTCTTGCGATCTCTTGATTAGTCCGGCCAGGGAGCACAGCTTCTATCTGTGTCGCCTCTGATCTTTTTTGACTCAGCACGCAACTTGGGCTCCCCTGAGCCCCGTATAGGGCTTCTCTAATTGGGGATACCCAGGCTATTGAGCCAAGTGTGTTATTTGGCGCTTGCAGACAGAAGGATGGATGGATGGGTGGTTGGGCGTAGGATGACAAAAAAGGAGGGGGGAGCAGGAGGCGGTGCCTAAAGGTGCCCGCCAAACCTTCGTCCTGGGGTTCACTCGCCGCTCGTTTCTCCTCGGCCCCTCTACTCCCCAGGGGCTTGTCACTACTCCCAGCCCTTCCAACTGACGCCCGCAACTCATCCACGGCGCCCTCGGCGCCCTCAGCTGGCTCCCGCTCCGCGCCTGTTCATTCACGGCGCCCTCGACCAGCTCCCACCCCGGACTCACCGGCCGTCTTCTCGGGCTGCGTTTCACGACGGGCCGCGGCCGCGCCTCGCCTCCGTCGGTGCACCAGGCCAGGCAAGTCTCCGGCTGCTGCCTCCGCGTTTGCCGGTGAGGTTTCCTCGTTTCTCACTCCGTTGATGTTTCTATTGCTGTTTCTTCGATTGCTGCTATTGCCAGGTCAATTGTCAGTTGTCAGTTATTTCAGTCGTATTGTGTTGTTATTGACTGCCCGGCGGGAGCTCCAGCGTCTTAAGCTTCAACCGCCGCCGCAAATCAAATTACCTGTCATCAGTTCCTCATTCTGACCAGCCGTTAATTCCTCATTCTGCATGGCATAAGACCTAAATAATTTTTTATTGCTTGAAAGTTGACTAGAATTCAGGAGGAGTGATTCTATGGCATGATGGCAGTTAACTAGATAGTATGGTGGTTTCTCTTCTGCACCAGCTTTTAAATTATAATCAATATTTAATTCATATATGGCCTTCTACACATTTTGTGGCAGCATACCCAGGTTTATAAACAAGCATATTGGGAGCTAGCTATTTAAGCTTAAGGATCTATGAAAAGGCCAGAAAGCCAAGTCAAAACCAGGGGTCATTTTATGGAAAAAGACATCGGAGCTCATTAACACAACTCATTTGCAGATGCCACACACCCCTGACATCACCAGAAGGTGTACTAAATTATAACAGCTCAGCATCTACATTAAAATGCTTCTTGAATTATAATTGTCATAATAAAACCTTACTCCCATTAAACTTTTAAAATTACCTTTTCCTATGTAGCCACAGTGGCTTGATGAAGATTTCCATCTGTCTGCTTTATATGTTTTGGTCATTTTCCCTTTTTTTTTGTGGGGAAAAATATTAAAAGTTTGTTAAATATTGGAGTTCAGCAAAATTCTCACAGAGGGTTGAACAAGAAGCAAGGGGTTTTTTTTTGGGGGGGGCAGATTAGAAAGAAAGCACACAGCAAATTTTAGAGGTTCTGGAGTGCTGTTCCTCTGAGCTCCTGCCCAAAATTAGGCCTGGTCAAAACTATAGGGAAGGAGCTCATAGAAATATCAACACAGACCTCACAAATCTTAACATTTCACTAGAGCGAAAGTGACCAACCAAGCTGAGAACTATTGGTTTTTGCTCTTTGACACACAGTAAAACCTGGGTTAGAACGAAGTTTGAATCCAGTGGCACCTTTATGACCAACGAAATGTGCATGCACACTTCTTCAGATACGATGAAATGGAAGTTACCAGTCCATACATATAGGTGGAGAGTGGGCAGAAAATTAGTATATATAATAATGAATCAGGTGCAAGAACCAAACAGGAATAACAAGCTTAGGTTACCATTTGTTTGGGTTTAATTCTGGGACAAAACATAGTAAAGGAAATAAATATTTCCCAATTGAAGACTGATAAGCAGATGTATCCTTAACTGTGGAATGGTGAGAGTAATTAACTGAGACCCTGTCATTAATTAATGCGGCCCATCCTGGGTGGAAAAGATCTTGCCACTGTGGTGCAGGCCCTAGTAACAACTAGATCACTGCATGCACTCTACAAGGGGATGCCCTTGAAGTATGCTTGGAAGCTGCAGTTGATTCAGACTGCTGTGACCCTTTTGTTGACTGGAGTGGGTGATAGGGACCATATCAGTCCAGTCTTATTCTGTCTACACTGGCTTCAAATTTGCTTCTGGGCTCAATTCAAGGTACTATTAATCTTTACAGCCCTGTATGGCCTGTGACCAAGAAAACATAAGGCCTGCCTTCTCCCATATGAACCAATGAAGGGGAGCCCCTGAATAATTAATTAAACCCCCTATAATAATGAATATATTGATTAAGAGCATGCTTTGTCTTTAACGTCTGTTGAAATTTTCCAATAAAGAGCGGGCCACAGCATACTGGGTGTGTGTCTAAAGCTGGCTAGCCAAGATAAGAGAAAGGGCCCCTTGGAGGTGCCTTGCTGAAATAGATAAGTAAGGGAACTTAGTTATGGAAATTTACCAGGGAGAAGTCAGTGGAGGTGAGACCCTTCGAAATCAGATACGCTCATGTGACTGCTGCTTGCTTGTATACAGAATGATTGGAACTCAGTCTCTGGGGCAGCCAAGCCCGACTGGGTCCTACTTCTTGGTACCAGAAGTAAACCTCGCTTCAAACCAATAATGGTGCAGACCTCGTTATTTTTCTGCTACACCAACCATTCACTCTGATTGTTTTCAGGGGTCCTGCTATGGTGGTCTTCACTGTCTGAGGCTAGACAGGTGGTAACCTGAGAAAAGCTTTCTTGGTCATAGCATAATTGAACATAAGATGGCAAATTTTTTTTTACAGAAGTTCCAAGAGGTTGTATGCCCAGATGGCCCAGGTGTTTGGGAATAGGCAGCAACATGTCGGTAAGATGGAATGGGGGGGGGGGGGTGGAGCAGGGGAGGCCAATGTAACTCAATGTAACTATCGCCTCAACCAAAAGCCTAGTGGAACAACTCTGTTTTGGAGGCCCTGTGGAACTGTGGCAAGTCTCATAGGGCCCTGATCTCACTTGATAGAGAGTTCCACCAAGTCGTAGCCAGGGGTGAAAAGGCCCTGGCCCTGTTTGAGGTTAGATTAGTCTTTGGGGCCAGGGACCACCAGGAGATGCTTTTCAGCAGAATGCAAAGCTCAACGAGGGACACATAGGGAGAGATGGTCCTGCGTCTATGATAGTCCCAGACAGCATAGGGCTTTAAAGGTTAAAAACCTAACCTTGAACCTGATCCCAAACTCAACTGGCAGCCAATGCAATGTTGTTTTTAGTTGTTCTACTGCTTTAATGTTTTATGTGTGCCACCTTAGATTCCTTGATAAGGTAGAAAGGCAGCAAAAATATTTTAAATAAAAAAGTTATATATATATATATATATATATATATAGAATGCCTTCTAAAATTTAAAGTAAAAATAACTTTGTAGTGAATAGCCTAAATATAATTCCAGGGGAAAGAAGTTATAAAACTTATGGGTGGCTGCTAAGAAGACCCTTATATGTTTCCCACAAAATATATTCCCATGATTGTTTGCTGCCACAGATGAAGCTCCTGGGAAGATCTCAGATATGGGCAGGTACATAATATGGGCAGGTATATAAACTTCTTAGAGGGTTAAAAGTCAAAACCATCAATAAGTTCTACATGCATTAAAAGAAAATACTCTGTAACCATTCTAATTTTTTGTACAGGCCATGATCCAACAGAGTGCACAATCTACTTTCTGCATAAAAAGCAGAGGATTTTGTGTGTGTGTGTGTGTGTGTGTAGAAGTTCTTTTTCAGCAGTTTTCACCTCCACTATGTGTAAAGAATTACCCACACTATTTTGGAACTCAATTCATAGTTCGCATAGCTGGATTGTAGTCTCCTATAATAACTTCTGGTTTAGCTGTGCAAGATTTTGAAGGTCACACTATAGAGTCCCATTTCTTCAGAAATCCCTGTGATATTATTTAGTGGCATGCTGCAAAATATTAAAGCCTAAATAAAGCTTTCAAAGTGATGAATCAGAGAGGGAATGTGAAAGCAGAAATTATTCAGTGAAAAATATTCAGAGAATTCATTTTACTAGCAAAGTGTCCACATTTTGGCATTAGGAGTCAAATGTGGTTTTTCTCTCCGTTATGGAAATGACATCACTATGTGTTGTTGTCTCCAATGAAGATAAGAGAAACATCATTCAAAACATTCTAAATTGACATTTTATGCCATTTTGGGGCTTTTCTCCTTTATATGAAGAACAGAAAATCATCCGTTATGTTGCCAAGTGATTCAGATAACGATTCATCATCTTCTAAGTATTTTGCCATTTCTTTGTGGAATGTATCTAGGAATCATCACCAACTCCAGTTCAGTAGTTTCTACATTCCATTTGGTTTGTACAATAATGGCATTTAGAGAACATCTCCCTAGGCCTGGTTGCTTCAGTCCTTATGTGCCTAACTGGACTGGAAGCATGCACACACACACACATTTGGATGGGAATTTAGAGAGATGCTGGGGGATTCTATCCTATTCTATCCATCACCTTCAAGCAGTCATGGGAATCAGCCCTCTAAGCTGAGTTAGTGTGAGCTAGCTCACAGTTTTTTTAGCCTCTGGCTCACATATTTTTGTCTTAGCTCAGGAAAAATGGCCCCAGAGCAAACTAATGTAAGCAGTAACTCATAACTTTAATGCTAGTAGCGCATAAAGTAGAATTTTTGCTCACAAGACTCCACAACTTAGAGGGAGCGTTGATGGGAATACACCCTGCAGTTTCTGAACAAAGACCACACTGTCAAGCTCCTGAGTCACTTTTCTTTTCTTTGTCATGATAGACCTTCATAGAGACGGAAAGTCTAGTTGCGTCTCCAAGTTTTCCAAAGCAATATTACTTTCTGTCCTTGGCATGCTCACCAGGGGAACATTTCCAAGATACGAGTTTCTCTACCATGCCTTAGTTTACTAAATAAGGAAAAGGGAAAAAAAATGAAAAATATTATTTCTGTTGATTTAAAGATAGTTTCATAGGGTAGCCAAATAGGTCTGCAGTAGAACAGCTAGATTTGAGATCCATAGCATCTTGGAGACCAATGAGATCTTCAGGGTGTGACCTTTCAACAAGTATCTGATGAAGGGAACTTTAATTCTTAAAATATCATGTCCCCCAAATATTTGTCAGTCTCTAAGGTGCTACTGAACTTGAATCTAGTTATTCTGTTTACTGGCCACATAATTTTTCTGCAGTAGTGGATGGACAGCCACCTCTTTGAGTGGTTGAGGAAAGATGACATCAAGGAGAGATCCGAAGTCCATGGTACAGACTAGCCATTTTCTCTTGTTAATCAAGCTACATCAATGTTCTCTTCTTATAACATCCCAGATAAGCATGCAGTTTTGTGCTTCACCAGTCTGGTATTTCACAGCAGTGTGGGGAAAAGCATAATTGACTCTTGACTCTTTAGTATACTAACAGAGATTAGACACGCAAAGGTATACTTGGCCAAATACTGGCTATCTTTGAAAAAATCCCACCCCCCAATCTACCAAGTAGTACATTCATTAAACATCCTGCTTCAGGTAAAAACTGCACCCAGCACTGCTAACACCTCCACCAGTCAACATGTTACCACCCACTGAAAAGCCATACAGTTGTTCATGGCTACAGTTTAATGTGTGGACATTAGAGACAGTTTAATGTGTGGACATTAGAGACAATCAATAGGTGTTATCTACATCAATGCCACTTCTGGATTGCAGGTTGGCAACTGGTGTCATTTGCCTCTGCCACAGGGGTGGAACATCTTCCAGCTGTTGTGTCAAATGGCTGAGCCTTGGCTGGGCACCCCATGCAAACAGATATAGGTCAAAAGGCCTTGTGCTCTCACCTTTCAGCTGTGTCAAGAGTCTTTGCTGGAAGCACAGGAAACTGTAGTCACTTCTCACTGTTAGCTATTCAAAAGGACAAAGGAAACAAACCTGGCAGAAAGGGCACTGGGACATTTCTCCCTTCTCTCCCAATGGGATTCAGCTGGGTTAACCCTCCATCCCTGACCTCTGGTAAGGTGCTGGCCCTTGGAATAATATGTTACTTGAGTCTGGGCCAAATTGTCCCAGTGGTACATGCTGTACCAGTGAGGAATACACAGACTCAGTGGTGTAACTGCAATTAATTAAAGATTCAGTAGACTATGGAGCTATCAAGTTACTTTTTGCAGATAGGGTGCATCTGTTCTTTTCCATAAGTATTTCTATTATTACAAAGGACTAGCTCCATTAACAGTTCAATTAAGGAACCACAGGTGGCAAGCCTACTCCCAAGATCTCTTTTCATTCCTCAGCCTGTCCCACAAAGTTACTACCACCCCAAGTCCTTGTGCCTTTAAATTCCAGTCAAAACTGACAATCTCATTTTCCTCATAGAAATCAGACTGCAAACACATACATTTTTTCCTTCATGAGCATCTGGAATGTTCATGAACATCCCATGTCATCACAGCAGTTCAGGCAATCATTGCCAGAGACTGCACAAGCACACGCAATTTCTCTCTCTCTCCCCCCCCCCCCCCCGCCTTCAGAACTTGGAAGCTAAACAGGATTAGCCACAATCAGTACTTGGATGGGAGACAACCAAGGAAGAATAAGGCTGCTACACAGATAATGGCAAAACCACCTCTGCTTATCTCTCACCTTGAAAACCTCATGAGTTGGTTGGAACTTGACAACACTCTTTTCTTTACACAAATACACATATACACCTTTGGCATACTAGATCTAGTTTTCTTATTTTGTACAAAAGGTAGAGTGGGTTGTGGATTTTTTTTTAAAAAAACATAATCTATGAAAGTAAAGGAAGTAGAGATTTATCAGAACATTGAACAGGCACAAGTGGCAAATTGTCTTTTACAATGTTGAAGGCCTGGCTTTCAAAACCTGAGGATTTGCATTATATCAGTCCTTGCTTATTATTCTCTTCATTGCAATCTCCTAGGGCAAGAGCAGAGAGCACAACTTGCAGCCACTTGAATAGTTTTTATTCAGAGAATCTGAGTGCTGACCTTTTTGAACATGATATTGAACCTGAAAAATGCTGAAGAAACAGAGCTGTGGGGAAATAATGAAAATACACATTTAACCCCAGTAGGGAAAAGATGTAAGAAAGATGATGCCATGTCTCAAAAACATGGAGCTGACTATGCTGAACAATGAGAAATTAATTATCTTATACCTCCTTACAAGTGGGTCTAGTCTAGCACTGACAAATGGAAGCTTTAGATAAGAGGTCTCGGCTGTTTTCAAAGCAGTAATTCCAATACATCCTGGATTTTTTCAGGATTTTTTTTTAGTTTCTTGAGGAAACCCAGATACATTTGAGATGCTGAAATCTACCCAAAAATATTTGTAGATTCTTGGCTCAGGTAGACCCAAATTCACACACCCCTAATCTGCAACAGCTTCCTAGAAATCAAACAGCAGATGTCTCTGCCATCTTGGCCTCCCCTGCCCATAGCAAATTTATAGATGCTTGCTATCCTGCTGAAGTCCAACATGAGGCATATTAGATTGCTCTGAGCAATGTATGTTTTTGCTGCCATTTTGATTTAACTGGTTTTAATTGTATATTTAGTCATCCTGAGCCCCTATTGGATAGGACAGGATATACCGGTAAGTGCAATAAATAAATAGAATGTACTGGAGGATATGGTGACTGCTGGATGCTATGACTACCTTCCAGATATCTCCGCATCAGATGTGGCCTAAGGAAGGAAGTACACTGTTTCTGGACCACCACTAAATGGCAGCTAACACACTAGTCAATCACCAGTGCTGACAGGGCTTTTTGAAGGCAAAATCAGAACTACACAGAGGTTAAAAAGGTAAAGGTAGTCCCCTGTGCAAGCACCAGTCATTTCTGACTCAGGTGACATCGCATCACAATGTTTTCATGACAGACTTTTTATGGGGTGGTTTGCCATTGCCTTCCCCAGTCATCTACACTCCCCACCCCCAGCAAGCTGGATACTCATTTTACCAACCTTGGAAGGATGGAAGGCTGAGTCAACCTTGAGCCAGCTTCCACCGTGGATCAAACTCAGGTTGTGAGCAGAGAGCTTGGACTGCAGTACTGCAGCTTTACCACTCTGCGACACAGAGGTGCATGACTGTAATTTGCACTCCACTAAAACACATCTGTGCAACTTTACTGTGTGTGCATGTTCTTTGTTGCTAAGAGGACCATCTGTTACAACCAGAAGCCTACACAGTGTGGGAAGAAATCCTCAGAACTGGGAATGTGATGGTCATGCGGAAGAGTGTTATTTTCAAACTTCATATCCAGAACTCCAGCAAAAAACATAGGACAGCAGCACCTTTCTTAGTATACTGTATCAGATCCTGCTGGAAATAAATGCTTAAAAGAAAGTCAGCCTTCTACCCATATATTTTATGTGCCATAACCAAAAGAAGGAAGGAATGGTATTTTAAGCATGGCTTGAACTGCAAAAATGTTCATAGGGGATGACACTGTTTATTTTATTTTTTGCTGGATCTGCACAGCTTCTACACATTCCCTTCAAAAGTTAGCAATGATTCATGGAACATGGAACTTCTGTAGCTTGGGGAAAAGAATCACAACATGAAAGATTCTCCCCCTGACCCCCCCCAAACCCCCCCCCCCCCCCACTTTGCACCACACAGTACACATTATTATCTGTAACAAAGCAGAGCAAACACATCCCAAGCCACAGCAACCTCCTGATTTTCAAAGGAGACAGCTATGTCAAGCAGCACTTCCAAGCTGAGAACTTGACTTTCCAAAAGGATTGCAAAGCATTTTCTTTTTACTACAAAGTACTGGAAATGTCCAATGGACATCAGGAAAAGCAGTTTAAAGTAAAATAGAAAACTGTACTAGATGTAACACTCAAAAAGCACATGTTCCTGGTATGAGATGCACTTAACAAAAGTCACAAGAGAAAAACAGATTAACAAAGAATTGTTTGATATTCTATTACTTCAACAGAAAAAGATGTTTCATATGAACCAAAACTGGAGAAATAAACTTTTAAAACATCGTCCAACATAAAAAAATCTACTAGATATAACAAGAAGATTTTCTATTAGGTGCACCATTTCTTTAAAACAAAGGAGATCACAAGCTGCATATCTTATAAGTGTTCCCCTTAGAATCAAAGCTATAAAATCTGGGAAGTACTGGGGAAACTGAAAACAGCCATTAAAAAAAAGTTTTAAAGCTCAAAAGGTAGAGCAAAAATAAATTATCAGAAGGAAAGCTTCTAATCTAGGAGAACTCTTAGTGTTAGGGCTGTTTACAGGCAGAGCATTTTCTCTAGCAGAGAAGGACTGGCTGTAAGTAGAACTTTGGGATGCCAGCTCCAGGCTGGAGATTTCTAGAAATTTGGGTTACATTTGAAAATCACAAGGCATGCAGTCCATTTTCTTGGGCACTTTCTCTCCCAGAGGCACTAGCCTTAATGTTCTGGGCCTTACATTATACTTTTGGGGGTGATCTTTAGGTTCCAACTGGAGGCTGGCAACCTTTACAAACACAAAGCAGTGTTTGAGGAGCAAACTGGCTTGCTTCTTTCAACATATGCACATCTTCCCACCAGGCATCTTCCTGGCTGGGAGTGGCTGTCTCTGTGGGGGACAGCAGTATTTAAAGAAAAGGTTTGGCAATACAAAAAAGGTTTTGACTTTATATCTTCTAGACCCAAAATAAGGAGAAGAGGAGTACTCCAAGAAAATATCACAAAATATCTCCATTGTATTTCCCCCTCCCCTCTAGATACTAAAAGTGGGGGAGAGTTTTAAATGAAAGCAAAATTCCTTCCCTCTTGGGTGGGGAGGAAAAGACTTCGCTTAAACAATAGATTTGGCCAGACAATTGACTCACAGTACTCTCTTATCTGATCTTGATAAGTTTTTAAGCAAGATTGGTACAAAAGAAAGGCAGAGAAGGGGAAAATAATGAGCTTTCTGCCTGGGCAGGGCTCAATTGCAACTCTTTCCAGTTTCTTTAACTTAAGCTGAATTTAGCTGAGTTTCTTTCCTTAATATATATATATATATATATATATATATATATATATATATATATATATATATATATATATATATATATATATGGCTAGAGAGTCTGCTTGAGATTTGCCAATCAATACTATATTGGTTGTTGCTCCTGCAGCTGGAGGTTCTACGTTTTGCACTTTAAGATTTAAACTACAGACTTGCCCATTTATGGTTAGCTGTTTTGTGTTGCTGTGACCTTTGAAAAGGAGAGGCAACACCTCTTATGTTACAAACACTGAATTTAATCTCTTCTGAGACTCTGCAAAAGGTTTTCCTAGCTAGAGATCCAGTGGATGATACTAGGACAGAAAGCTCTTTGCACAAAGGAAACTTTGGCTCTTTGCAAAGATGGTGGCAAACAAAAAGAACTTCTGGCTCCTCTTTTGCTCTTCTGGCTAGCACTGCCAATTGTCTAAAGTTCCATTTGACAAAAACTTGGGCGGTGTGGCAGGACCCACGCCTAAGCTGAGCTGGACTGCCTTATGTAGATGTAACAGCTGTTGAGTACGTGAGCCTCTTGCTTCTCTGTCATGGAGTCTGACACTGCAGGAAGATGGTCACTGATGATGTTAGCCTACCAACACGGCTTTCATGGTCAAGGCTGGAAACCGCTTCTGTTGTAACGCTGAGGCTGTTAGTATTCACATAAGTCTCTTATAAAATGGTAGATAAAACCCACGTTTCACAGCAGATGTGTGTGCGTTGAATTTCCAGGCACCCTGGCAACCAAATGGGTGATTATGATGTCCGTATATAACTGAAATTAGGGGTCTCTTGTTCACAGAATATCACCCCATTAAAGGTGAACTGGAGAACTGAAGTCTCTGGTCTGCCTTTCTACTAACCCATAGAATCTATATCTTGTCAGGGTTAATCTTCACCCTCATCCAGAAGTATAAGTTCAGAACATCAGTGGAATACTTGGAATTAGGTGGAAAAGAAAGGTAGAGCTGGGTATCATCTGCATATAGGTGACATCACAGTCAGCCCATATTTTCTGATGATTTCTCCCAATGGTTTCATATAGATATTAGAAAGCATGGGTGGGTTGTTTGTTTGTTTTTTTAAAAAACCACTTCAGCTCTCCTGGAGGTAATGGGCTAATCCTACAATGGGTTAGGCCCAGTGGTGGGATTCAAATAAATTAACAACAGGTTCTATGTCCTAATGACCATTTTAACTATATCAAAAGATATACCGAAAGGCAGTTTAATAATTCACGCATTAAATACTGCAATAAGAACAGTAAAAGAGGTAAAGACAACTAGATTATGTTTAAAGAAAGATTTATTGAAGATATTTCCATATTGGGAGTTCTGGCCCTCACATTTAAAGGGATGGCACACCTTTTCAATGCCTTCCTTTCATAGGAAATAATGAAGGATAAGGGCACCTTCTTTTGGGGCTCATAGAATTGGACCCCCTGGTCCAATCTTTTTGAAACTGGGAGGGTATTTTGGGGAGAGGCACTACCGTCCTCCACTGCGAAGACTGCCCATTTATACTCACTCTCTGTTTCCTATTACTCAGCCAGTTTTTGATCCACAAGAGGACCTGTCCTTTTACTCATTTTCTCCTGGCGCAAAAGCCGCTCAAACGTAAATTGCCAAAAAGCAGTTTCCGTTTGCGCGGCTTTTGCGACGGGAGTTTCCGGCGCAAAAGGCTGCTCCACGGCATTTAGTGCGAAATCCGCGCAGATCCTGCGCGGTGAAGAGGGGGGTCGCGCCGGCTGGAGGTGAGTGCGAAAACGACCCATGACTCTCAAGCTTTCTAAGGAGCCTTTGATGAGGAACTTTATCAAAAGCTTTCTGGAAGTCAAGGTAAACAACATCTATTGGGTCCCCTTTGTCCACCCCCTCAAAGAACTGTAACAGGTTAGTGAGGCAAGATCTTCCCTTACAGAACCCATCCTGAGTCTTCCTCAATAACCCGTGTTCATCAATGTGCCTGCTCATTCTGTCCTTGATAATGGTTTCTAACAACTTTCCCGGTATTGAAGTCAGACTGACTGGCCTGTAATTTCCCGGAAATCCTCTGGAACCCTTTTTAAAGATGGGGGTGACATTTGCTACCTTCCAGTTTTCAGGAACGGAAGCAGATTTCAATGAAAGATTACATATTTTTGTCAGAAGATCAACAAGTTCAACTCGGATGTATGCCATCCGGACCTGGTGACTTATTAGTTTTTAATTTGTCTATCAGTTGTAGGACCTCCTCTCTTGTCACCTCAATCTGACTCAGGTCTTTCAACACCCCTTCCAAAATTAGTGGTTCTGGAGCGGGCAAACACTTCTCTTCTTCCACAGTGAAGGCAAAAAATGCATTCAACTTCTCAGACATTTCCCTACCCCTGATGTAGCCCATCTTTGTATTCAGGTACTCATGATGTTATACATGGTTTACTAGCCTTCCCCTTTAAATCCGCACAACCTTGTGCAGTAGGTGGGGCTGACAGACACAGCACCATCCTTAGGAGATCTAACTCAGACTCTCACGCAGGTCTATGCAACTGGGCTGCATAGGGAAATGGCTTTAGGATTGCACTGATAGTGACTGATTGAAATCAGCCTGTGAGTTTTGCAGGAATCTGACCTTCAGTCTTCCCAGTCCAGAATTCTGATTGCAACAAATCTTGGCTTCTTCTTCTGGCCAATTAAATAAAACACGATTGCTCCTAACTTTGAACAATTTGAACAATTGCTTTGAACAATTTTGAGGAAGAGAAGAAGAAGAAGAAAAAGAAGACCATAGATTTATACCCCACTCTTCTCTCTGAATCAGTCTCAGAGTGGCTTACAATTTCCATTATCTTCTTCCCCCACAACTGACTCCCTGTGAGGTAGGTGGAGCTGAGAGAGCTCTTCCAGAAGCTGCTCTTTCAAAGACAACCTCTGCAAGAACTATAGCTGATCCAAGGCCATTCCAGCAGCTGCAAGTGGAGGAGTGGGGAATAAAACCCAGTTCTTCCAGACAAGAGTCCACACACTTCACCACCACAACAAACTGGCTCTTGATAGAAAGGATAAACAGGATAGAAACCTGGTAAACTAGTCACTAACTGCTGTTAATACACCTATGTCCTTAGTAATGTTTGATTTTTTCCCTCTTCAGTGTTGGATCCAACCATTTTCTCACCATAAATACCAACAACTGTCCATAACAATATAATTCCCAGGGTCCTGGGTGGGACGTGCCAAAAAAGTACCTTTTCAGGTTCAGGTATATTGGACTGGGAATATATTGGTAATTCCAATATTCCTGAATTCCAGATACCTGTATGGTAATTGGATTTGGAGGGTCCCCCCCCCATTTCCAGTTTTTTCAGGACCATTATTCTGTATGGGGAATGGCTGGGGAAATGGAACAGTTGTTTTGAAAGATTTCCAGGTGGCCGGGGGAGTTGTTTTTAGAAGAAGAAGAAGAAGATATTGGATTTATATCCCGCCCTCCACTCCAAAGAGTCTCAGAGGGGCTCACAATCTCCTTTCCCTTCCTCCCCCACAAAAAACACCCTGCGAGGTGGGTGGGGCTGGAGAGGGCTCTCCCAGCAGCTGCCCTTTCAAGGACAACCTCTGCCAGAGCTATGGCTGACCGAAGACCATTTCAGCAGGTGCAAGTGGAGGAGTGGGGAATCAAACCCGGTTCTCCCAGATAAGAGTCCGCACACTTAACCACTACACCAAACTGGCTTTTAGAGGCACAAGCACTACAATCGCAGGGAAGCTGCTGGTGCCTGTCCTTTCAATCAGTGGCTCCCAACCTTTTTGGCACCAGGGACCAGTTTTGTAGCAGACAATTTTTCCACGGACTGTGGGGGGTGGTGCAGGGGTTCTTGCTGCCCCAGGCCACCCTGCTCCCATGTCCCTGCCCCCATGGGGGTCTTTAAATACGGGGGAGACTGGGGCTGCTTCTGGCCACCTCCCCTGGAAGGGGAGGCAGCCTCAGAGCGAGGCCACACTGCCTCTTTCGTCCACCACCGTCTTTGGAGTGAGGCTGTGTGGGTGGGCAAAAGGGGTGGTGGAGCAAGCCTGCTCTTTTCTATGCCTGGGAAGCAGGGCTTGGAGGAGAGCACACACCGCTGATCCATCCCACCGCTCTCAGCTTCCCAGATCTGTGACCCAGGAAGCCAAGAGTGCTGTCTCTGTGCAGCCTGGATGCTAACACACCACGGACCGGGACCAGTCCATGGCCTGGGGGTTGGGGACCCCTGCTTTAAATAACCCCCAAGTTTCAAGTCGATTGGACCAAGGAGTGAGTCCAATTTTATGGGCCTCTGAACATTATTTCCAGTGGAAGGGGGGACAGAAAACCCTGCAAGCTGCTTCCAGGGCAAATCCCCCCCCCCCATGTCTGCAAGTAGGAATCACTGACAGACAGCGAGTTCAGCAGAACTTCTACAGAACTCAGTAATCCCAGAGGAACCGCAAGCCAATGTGTCAAGCCAGAGAACCAAAATCAAGCCAATGTGTCAAGCCAGAGAATCAAAATCAAACCAAAATGCCCTACCACATGTGTGTGGCCAGTAATCACTAGCAGCAGGCCCATGGTTGTCATGGAGTACATAAAACCCTATCAGGAATGCCTGTGCCATTCCTGACAGCCTAGCCTTGGAAGGGATGTTAAAGTCAACCAGGACCTCCAGTTTTAGTATTTCCAACAGCACACCTGAGACCAGATCAGCTAGCTCTGGAAGAGGCAGATGGGCAGTGGAGCGGACGGTAGACCAGCAGAATCTATGGTGTCCCTGTCACCAACCTTCAGTGGCATACACTCAAAAATGCCAGACTATTGTCTGCATCTTCTAAACCTGTTTCTTGTTTAATGGCTAGCAGCTGGATGATCACTTCCTTGATTGGATGCTGTTTACTTCTTTTCATTCAAGACTGGAGGTCAGGTTATTATATCAGGTCAGACCAATGATATGTTTTGTTCAATAAGGTCTAAACTGAACAGCAACTCTCAACAATTTCAAGCTGACACACTTCCTAGCTTTTAAAATGGAGATGACCGTTGTTGAACTTGAAAGCTTCTGCATGGAATTACGTTAGCTAAAACTCCATCTTCTGATCTCAACACACCATGATGATTACTTTTAAAAAAATACCCACAGGGCACAATCTAGGTAATATTCAGCACTTTTAGGTCCTGCTGATTTCAATGGAACTGTTGAGTACTCCAATATTAAGAATCTTTTTCTGGGATCAAGCCCACTGAATACAGCTAGGGAAGTTTCTGTGTAGGCTTGCTCAAATTGTTCTCTAAAGTACTGAACCACAGATAGATCATACCCCTAATAATATCCTTGTTGATAAAAATAAATTAGGAAAGTGCACACACAACGAGAACAAGAGTATTCATTTTGCATTATCTGAAGGCTCTAGAGCATTCTGAATAGCCATCATGGCACCATTAAGCACATCAATTAAGTCAAAAGTGCTTTGTTAAGGGGCTACAAGAGGTTTCAAACCTCCTAAACCAAACCTTTTAGATGTGGGTGCATAAAAGTACCACAAATGCATAAAATATTAACTGATGGAACTGTCTGTTTTAATTAGGAATAATAATAACGAGTAGACCAAGTAATATGTGCCCTTCTTACCTCAAGAGCAGAGAGAACATATCTTTGCCAAATATTTATTGCCTTCTGCACTAGAAGGAACTTACTCCCCCCCCCCCCATCTTTGAATCAATACATGGCAAGCCTAGAATCACTGGGGAATCTAAAACTATTTATGCTTTTTGAAGGTCTTCCACTAGCAAAACATTTTTTTCTTTTTGTTTTGTTCTCAACTTTTATGCGCAATCTTCTGTTCTGTTTTCAAACAGTTCTTTGTAACCATGAGCTCTGAGAAGATACACAATTCCTTTCAGATCAAAGCTCATGGTTTTCTAAAGCAGGGGTCCCCAACCCCCGGTCTGGGGACCGGTACAGGTCCGTGGCCTGTTAATAACAGTTGTATAATTGTTTTATTATATATTACAATGTAGTAGTAGTAGTAGTAGTAGTAGGAAGAAGACAATGACATTGGATTTATATCCTACCCTCCACTCAAAATCTCAGAGTGGCTCAAAATCTCCTTTATCTTCCTCCCCCGACACCCTGTGAGGTGGGTGGGGCTGAGAGAGCTCTTCCCAGAAGCTGCCCTTTCAAGGACAACTCTTCTAGAGTTATGGCTAACCCAACGCCATTCCAGCAGGTGTAAGTGGAGGAGTGGGGAATCAAACCCAGCTCTCCCAGATAAGAGTCCGCACACTTAACCACCACACCAAAATAAAGCGCACAATTGTATTATCCTGAAATCATCTCCCCCCCACTCCCCTGTCCGTGGAAAACTTGTCTTCCATAAAACCGGTCCCCAGTGACTAAAACCTTGGGGACCGCTGCTCTAAAGGATGCTAAGAAACATCTGAGGTGGCCATATAAAACAGTCAATCTAGACAATAAAAGGAGGGGAAATAGTGCCCTTCACAACAGGACACTACACAATTGATGGTTTTCACTGTTCAAAAACATATACAGAAAACTAACACATTAGGAAGAAAGTGATGGTAAAACTAAATGACAGAGGAGGGAATTCTTTAATGTGAGAAATATTAAATCATGTGGCTTCTCTGCGTACATTCTGAAGTGACTGGTCCTATCAGTTTTCAACCAATGCTTTTTAAAAAGATGATGATAAGGCCAAGTAATATGTGCAAAGAACCTCTATTGAATGAAACTATCTTTTCAGTTTTGAACAAAGTCCACAACACATCACAGTATTGTATACATATAATAAGTTCTCAAATATGGGTGGTTAGAACACCATAGTCAAACCAGTACTGTGAAAAAACTTTGTAAGAATATTTTCATGCTTATGTCATCCTCTGGGCAAGGCTAGATGGAAACTGGCTCTGCTGGTTTGGTTGGTGTGGATAAAGGCACTGCTGAACAAGACAAAACATGGACGTTCTGAATCCTGTTCCAGGCCAAACCTGTTTATGGAGCAGGGCATGGGATTCTGAGATTTGCTTAGGATTGTTCTATAACTGTGCAGTTATAGAGCAACACCCTACTAAGTCCATAACTTGGAATAATGCAACTATGCTTATGACTGTACTGCATGGATCTTCAGCATTCAGCAAGTGAAGCACTAAAAAGCCGTCTCTCTAAGTTCCTGTCTCCACAGTAAGCAAGTTCATACAGTCACACAACATAAATATGGAGAACCTTTCTGAAGGTACATCCTGCCTAGCATTAGGCCATGTTCATTGAATGTTACTTCATATATGGTAATGCTATTCTTTCTTTCTTTAGATGTTTATCACCTCCCCCCCCCCATAGGAACCTAATATGGCTTACAAAATTATTCTCATTATCTCCTAGGGTTGCCAATTCCAATTCAAGAAATATCTGGGGACTTTGGGGGTGGAGCCAGGAGACATTAGGGATGGAGCCAAGATCAAGGCTGTGATAAGCATAATTGAACTCCAAAGGGAGTTCTGGCCATCACATTTAAAGGGGCAGCACACCTTTTCAATTCCTTCCTTCCATAGCAAATCATGAAGGATGGGGCAACTTCTTTGGGGGCTCATAGAATTGGACCCCCTGGTCCAACCGTTTTGAAACTTGGGGGTTATTTGGGAGAGAGGCACTAGATGCTGTACGGAAAATTTGGTGCTTTTACCCCCCAAAACAGACCCCCCCCCGGAGCCCCAGATACCCGCGGATCAATTCTCCATTATTTTCTATTGGAATAAATCGCCATAGGGAATAACAGAGTTCCCAGCAGACATTTCCCTCCCCTCCCCCCGCTTTCTGACGACCCTGAAGCGGGGGGAGGGCCTCCAAACTGGGGGATCCCCTGCCCCCACCTGGGGATTGGCAACCCTATTATCTCCACTTTACCAGCACAACAATACTATGAAATCATTTGGGCTGAAAGACAGCGACTGGGTCTCAGGTCACCGAATAAGCTTCACAGTCAAGTGGAAATTTGAACTTACATCATTGACTCAAATGCAAGACTAGCATTTTGTTTCAAGGTATGTCATTAAAAAAACAAAGGAAAAGGGGGTTGTCTTTAATTTGCACAAAATTTACAGTTATGTCCAACAATAAAAATTTTATGTAGAAAATTTCATAGGGAAGGTGGTGGTCATCTTAATTCCAGGTCATCCTCCTTTCAAGTAAATATGGTATGCCTGAGGGCTGCCAACCTCCAAGTGGGTCCTGAAGATATCCTGCTATTATAATTAGACCAGGAGTGTCGAACTCATTTGTTATGAGGGCCAGATCTGACATAAATGAGACCTTGTTGGGCTGCGCCATGTTGGGTTGGGCCGAGCCATGCTGGGCTGGGCCATGTGTGTACCTATTTAAGATTAGGTAGCAGAGATATGAATTTTATAAAGGACACAAATATATATATATATATATATATATATATATATATATATATTAAAAAAAAACTTAAAACATGCTTAAAACGTTAGCACTCATTGGTTTTAAAGTTGCTTTATTTATATTTCTCCCATGGAATCTAGGGAATTAGGCAAAGGAAGCTCTGGCTCTTTCCTTCCTTCCCCAAGGGTTGGGGGGAGACTTAGCCAATAGAAGGAAGAGAGGCTTCTGCTGTGCAATTAAGAGAGCCTGGCAAAGCCAGCTATTCCTCCCTCTTCCTCCCCAAGAGAGGAGCCTCAGCCATTGGAAAACATAGAGGTTTTGCTCTGTAGCTCCTGTGCAGTTGAGCAAGCCTTGCAAAGCAAGCTGTTATAAAGAAGGAAGCAAGATATAGGGAGAAGGAAGCAGATGACAGATTACTCGATTACTCGAGGGGCTGACAGGAGTCCTCTGGGAGCCTGATTCGGCCCTTGATCTGCATGTTTGACACCCCTGCTCTAGACAATAGAGACCAGCTCCCCTGGAGAACAGGCCTGCTGTAGAGGGTGTACTCTGTGGCACTCTACCATGCTAAGGGCCTTCCCCTCCACAAACCCTGCCCTCCTCAGGCTCCACTCCCAATATCTCCAGATGTTTCCCAACCCAGACCTGGGAACCCTATTTCCCAGATCACAATCCAACACTACCCACTATACATTGAGAATTCTAATGATTTCAAGTGTGAATCCGTAATTGTGCTTGTTAGCAAACAGTCCATCAGTTATATATACTACAGACAGTGAATGGATTAAATGTTAAACTGTATCTGGTCTTATTTGAAGCAAAAATCACCCCAGTTCCATTTTTCTCCCACTTCAAGAATGCTTTAGAATGGTGATACTAACCAAGTGGATCAGAAACTACATGTGATTCTTTTAAGTGCCACCTGTGGCTCTTCTGAACACTGTTCTTTAAAATGTGTCAGCTGTCCCATGTTTCAGGAAGGTGGCCAAGCTCTTGTTCAAAGGGCCTAGCAGTTGGCAGGTGCTTCTTGTCTCAAGTGGGTAAGCTGTGAGCCTCCTTGAGATGCAGTCGTCATCACAGGGATGGAAATAAACGTGGCTCTTCTGGTTGATGGCAACTATGAAAGTGGCTTTCTGCAAGCTGTAGCATGTGTCCCACTGGTTTAGAATATGAGGATTTTTTAAATGTAGTATTTATCACTGTGATTTCTAGAGCTGCTTTAAATATGGTTGTAGAAAGGGAGATTATAAATTTTAGAATAAAAATTAAAAGTATTAGCAATCCATCAAAAGGACAAGTGTCATTATAACCAAGATGTCTAGGCAATTTTTTTACATATGCATTTCCATTTCTAATAACGCCATTATTAATTTAAATACCCTCTAGCCTGACATAAGTTAGACAGAACAGATCACTGCATTCTTGAACTGCCGGATTTTATAAACCAGGGCTATTCACTGATGGTTCTAGAAAATGTAAAGATGTCTAACCCAGAGGTCAAGGAGGCTCTCAGTCCTTTAACAAAACCCCACTTACTAAAACATATTTCCTGAAAGCATATTTCCATATTTAAATGAATACATTATGCAAAGGAAAAGCCAGGGAGGGAGAACCATTTTATTTTTGCTAATATTAAAAATAGGGTTTTTTCAAGTTTCAAAATAAGATTTACTATCATATATTATTTGTAATTAGAACAGCATCCTCTGAAACAGCTTAGCAACTGACAGCATTTATGCAAATAGTTCTCTGTTAATTCAGGAAATACTTGCAGAATCACTTTCTATTCTATACTATTTCATTAAATGAAACTGTTCAGTATCCTGCCATCTGTTCAGTGAGGCCCTTATTTATTTTAATCTGTCATTAACTGGTTAAATAAAAGTAGTTATTCAGCATAATGGTCTTCATCAGTGCCAGTTCCAAATGGTAGGTATGGGATACAGCTTTAGGTCAGAGATGCCATTCTGGATTCTAGGCATGGGGAAAACAATTCACACCAATGTTCAAAATTTGCTCTTCAAAGTTTATACTGCAAAAAAAACCCCGGTATATTTAATTGGCACACAGTGAGATTTTTCAAAGGGTTTTTTCCCTTTGGCATACATACTTCAGAAACAACTAAATAGGCCCATAAATATATATGGTTCATGGACCCATTTAGCTATTTATAAGAAATTTTAATATTGCTAATTCTTACGTTTTTAATTGTTCTATTACATTGTTTTTACCTGGTGAGCCTCCTTAAGCAGGCATCAAATACATATTCTAAATAAATAAGCAGTAATAGTCACTCAAGGTTAGGTTCAAAGTTTCCACTCCACCAACAGACTATTTTTCTTTTGATGAAAGGAACCTTTCATTAGCTGAACAGATGTATGCTCCATTCAGGACCTTTTTTTGTAGAAAGAGGCCAGCAGGAACTCATTTGAATATTGGGCCACACCCGCTGACATCACCATTGCTTCATACAGGTCTTTTTTAAAGAAAAAGCCCAGCAAGAACTTATTTACATATTAGGCCACACCCTCTGATGCCAAGCCAGCTAGAACTGCGTTCCTGTGTGTTCCTGCTCAGAAAAAGCCCTGGTTCTTGTGCCAGTGGAAGGCTCCTTGTCTTGAAATAATGCTCAACCAAAGTTCTGCTATCCATTCTTTTAAGTATGGATGTTGGGGACAAGGAATTATCTATCTGAATTCTGAAAATGGGAAAGACAACAGAAGAAGAATGGAAGATTAAATAGGGATAACTCTGAGCAAAGTTTCTTCCCAAATTTTCTTTCCATTTTAATAGCATTCTAAATGAAACATAGTGTTTGTTTAGAAAACATACTCTTTTCCAGAGAACCTAGGCAGTTTACAAAATAAAGCAAGATACAAATCATAAAACAGTTAACTAATACATCCGTATTAATGTGAATGAGACAGAGATTACACATATAAAAATTATACAGTAAATATAAAAGCCATACAATGTGCATACTTAATATAAGGGAAAAGGAGAGGTCTCCTGCGCAAGCACCAGTCGTTTCCGAATCTGGGGTGACGTTGCTTTCACAACATTTTCACGGCAGACTTTTTACAGGGTGGTTTGCCATTGCCTTTCCCAGTCTTTTACACTCCCCCCCCCCCCAGCAAACTGGGTACTCATTTTACTGACCTCGGAAGGATGGAAGGCTGAGTCAACCTTGGGCTGGCTACCTGAATCCATCTCCCACCTGAATTAAACTCAGGTCATGAGCAGAGAGTTCAGACCACAGTACTGCAGTACTGCTGCTTTACCACTCTGCGCCACGGGGCCTACAAATCTGAAAAATGGAGAACCCAAAGCTACTGACAAAAATATTGTTCTTGTTCAGTTGCACAGTTGATTTCGACTCATCAGCAAACATAAAGAGAAACAAAGCTAAGAGCATTTCCTGTTCCCATAACAAATACAGTCGCTTGGTTGTGGATTATTTATATTACAATACAAATCTCAGGGGTATTTTATGTATGGTTTATATCACTGATGAATTACACATTTGTATACCTGTTTAACTGAATGTCAACCAATTTTGCTGCCTCAAGTTTGCAACAAAATAAAGGTTTCTACTTACATATGTAAAAAGTAGTCAGAGATTGGGCCTCTCAGTAAATGCACTAAAAGGACTCAACTCATGCACTGAATGTTTTCCAAGATGCTACAAAGCACATTTCTCTTCCAATAAGGGATGTAATATATCAATTGTTGAAATTGATTTTCCCAGAAAGCTCCTTCCTTATGGACTTTGAAACTGTCCATGCTGCATTTCATTTACAACATATATTACCAGGTAACCTCACTTCAAGCTTCAGAAACTTTGGATGCTATTAGAGTGTTCTGGGAATACTTACTATTGCAAAGCCAAGTGCACAGACAACAATAATACAAAAAACCTCTAGAGAAAAGACATCTTGCTCAATGAAAACACTCAGCCTATGTGCCATAGAATAAGAAAAAAAGCAATCAAAAAGGTTGAGATTGAAAAAAAATTACAAACATATGAAAGCCACTGTATAAATAGGCCAATGTCAACAATGACCAAAATTGCTTATTTTGAGAGATCTTGCTTCAGCCCATCTGCACCACACAATAATACTCTGATCACGATATGGTTAGAGACTTAGACAAGGAGCCATGTATTACAATGGAAGAATGTTCATCATGCACATTAACAGGTGAATAATCAGTTCAATGGGGCATAGAGAAGGGCTGTGATCCAAACAGGATGCTCATCCAGAATCACAGTTACAGTCATTATGCACATGCAAGGCTGTTTTCCTGGGTAGATCCCACTTGCTGGAATGGAATATCCAAGTCCATCATAGCATCTGGTGTTGTCGGCTAGATTTGTAGTTTTTCCCAGGAACAAAGCAAGGGTTCTTGAGATGTGAATTCTGCGCTCAATGCTAATTTCTGCGCAGTGATGGAGTACACAAATTCCTGCTAATATTATTTAAAGTCCTGCAACCTGACATAGTGACAGTTGTTCAGCTATCTACTTCCATATCTATCAACCCTCTCCCTAACTTTTTACATGACAAATAGCTACTTTGTATTCACCTGAAGGAGAAAGGTATTCTGGCGATACTGGTTCAATAAACATGGCATGGCTAATGTGGTAACTATAACATTGTAACTTCCCTAATTTCAGGTATGAGTACCTCCACCCCATATCCAAGTCAGAACTTGGCTATGCAATTAAAACCCTCAGAGTCTATAGCTGAGAAAGAAGGTTTTGAGCTGCAAAGTGATCCCATATATCAAAAGGGCAAACCAAATGTTAAGGAATTAGAGATAGGCTGTGAGGCTTTTGCGAAATATTTTGCAGACAAAGTCCAATCGCTTCGCCGTGACTGCCCTGCCATACTGGATTCAGTATGTAGACTCGAGGCTCCGTGCCTGCCTTCCAGTTCTATCCTGGATCATTTCGACCCGCTCAGCTTGGAGGAAGTTGACAGAGTCCTCTCTGCTGCAAGTTCAACAACTTGTGATCTTGACCCATGCCACTCCTGGCTAATTAAAGCATGCCTGGAGGAGCTAAAATGCCCTATACGGGACATCATAAATAGATCTCTTTCAGAGAGCCATTTTCCATCCCCTCTGAAGGAGGCAGTGGTCCGCCCTCTCTTAAAAAAGGTTACATCAGACCCGACCAAATTGGCGCACTACCGGCCAGACTCAAATGTGCCCTTTTTGGGGCAGTCATTGAGAGGGCTGTTGCGTTGCAGCTGCAGAGTTTTCTGGAGGATGCTTCCACCTTAGATCCATTCCAGTCCGGCTTCCGCCCGGGACATGGGACGGAGACAGTCTTGGTCGCTCTCATGGATGATCTCCGGAGACATCTGGATTGAGGCGGCGAGGCGGTTTTGCTGCTGTTAGACCTATCGGCTGCATTCGATATGGTCGATCACCGGCTGCTGGCCTGCCGCCTTGCTGACGCAGGGATTCAGAGGTTAGCTTTACAGTGGCTTTCCTCTTTCCTTGAAGGTCAGGGACAAAGGGTGGCAATTGGAGGAGAGCTATCCTAGAGACACTCACTTAATTGTGGGGTGCCGCAGGGCGCAGTTCTCCCTCCGATGTTATTTAACATCTTTATGCGCCCCCTTGCCCAGATTGCCCGGAGATATGGGCTGGGCTGTCATCAGTATGCTGATGACACCCAGCTCTATCTATTGATGGGTGACCGGACTGACAATGCCCCGGAAAATCTGAACTGGGCGTTGCAAGCCGTGGCAGACTGGATTAAGCTGAGTGGGCTGAAATTGAATCCAGCGAAGACAGAGGTCCTTTGCCTGGGTCATGGCGGTTTAGGGAACGGGGTCTCCCTCCCAGTTTTTGATGGGGTGCAACTGGTAGCAGTGCACAGAGTTAAGAGCTTGGGAGTTCTACTGGAGCCTTCCTTGACAATGGAGGCCCAAATAGCAGCTACTGCTAAGTCCGCCTTTTTTCATCTTAGACGGGCGAGGCAGTTAGCCCCCTTCCTGGAGCGCAGTGACCTGGCAACAGTGATCCACGCTATGGTCACCTTGAGGTTAGACTACTGTAATGCCCTCTACATGGGGCTGCCCCTGTACTGAACCTGGAAACTGCAGCTAGTGCAAAATGCAGCAGCCAGGCTGCTATTGGGACTGCCCCGGTGGGAACATGTGCAGTCTGGGCTGCAGGAATTGCACTGGCTGCCAATTGTTTACCGGGTTTGTTACAAGGTGCTGGTTATTACCTTTAAAGCCCTATATGGTCGAGGACCTGTCTACCTTAGGGACCGCCTCTCTCCATATGTTCCCAAGAGAGCACTGCGATCAAGCTCAAAAATTTTTTTGGAAATCCCTGGGCCAAAAGAAACCAAATTAAAAACTACCAGAGAACAGGCATTCTCCACAAAGGCCCCCCAATGGTGGAATCAACTGCCGGAAGAGGTGGGGACCCTACGGGATCTTAACCAGTTTTGCAGGGCCTGCAAAACCACCCTCTTCCAATTAGCTTTTTAAGACGGAACTCCTGATAATATTAATAACAGCGAGCCATCTTGCACATATTCTGATTGTACTACAATGTTATACTGTTTTATTGGTTTTACTGTTTAAATTATTAATTATGTACTCTGTTTTATTTGTATCATGGTTTTACCATGTCTTGTTAGCCACCCTGAGCCTGCCCAGGCGGGGAGGGCGGGGTATAAATAAAAGTTTATTTTTTTATTATTATTATTAAAAGGTGTACAAGTTAAACCCAGACCCTGTCAGTTGGGTGTCAGCATATGCTTGCTAGTATGACTTCAGGCTAGAGTCTAATGCAACTGACAGTTCCTGATCTATGACAGTTCCTGACAGCTTCCCTTAGCAGGTGCAAACCGGTTCTGTCCAGAGGTCTTGTGCTTATGCAGAATGACTCAGCATTGTGTGCTGATCGGTGCTTGTATATAGCTATGTGTATATAACTTAGGAGAGTCTGTATAGCGTATCCTCTGTTATCGTATGTATTGTCTGGCGAAGCACTTTGGTCCAGTGTATACCAGGACAGTTATAACTTGTATATCTATAAATAAACGTATATAGTTTAGCACAAGTCAGTGTGCTGTATATTCTTAAAGCTTCTTGAACCCAGAGCATACTGGCGAATACACCGACATTAAGTTCCCAGAGTTAGGTGTACAGCATAGAGGGCTTTTGCTGGATGCTCAAGGTCTGGCAGAAGTCAGATGCTGCCATGGCTACAAGATAACATTCTACTGTCAACATCTTCCTCCTGCACATCTTGAGAAAGTTACAGCAAGTGAAATGCCAAAACATGCCCAATTAGATACATGTCTGAGTTTAAACCTAATAAACTGAACTGAACTGATACATGTTTGAGCAAAGTGTAAAATGACTACATAGTTCAGATTATACTCATATGCAATGCAAGGTGATACAGAGAAATTAAAATGGCTGAATGAGGGGATACTCCAGATACAGCAGAACCATCTGACATTTTGATTGTCAGGGAACCTGACATGCAGTGGCAGTATTCATCATCACAGCAGACCAGTTAGTCACTGATGACTAGACATGGGCATAAACCGATGCATGAACCATGATTTATGCATGAATAGGGCCAATTTGTGGTTCGTTCTGAACCAGTTTGGACCTTGGTGCTTTGTTTTATTTTGCAATTCGTTTTTCCTGACAGCCTGGTACTGATTCAATCAGTTCCTAGGCAACACTGGAGGCGGACTTCTGGGAGCCCTAGAAACACCCAAAGCAGTTGTCCATAGCTTGATTGATAGCTCTGGGAGCCAATCATGAAGCTCCCATTCTGCAGCATGAAAAGAGAAGAGTTGGTTGCCATGAGAGCTGAAGCTGAGATTTCCTGTGGGCACCTGCATTGGGGGGCTATAACTCGGACATTCCAAATCCAATATTCACCAAACTTGGAGGGTGGATGGAATAGAGCCTTCTGAAGACTCCAAGTGAGTTTTGCACCTCCCAAACCAAAAGAACTAATGAACCATGAACCAGTTCAAAAATCAAATGAATCACAAAATGAACCACCATTTCCCTGGTCCGTGCCCATGCCTACTGCCGACATATGCTCACATTGTTTGGATCACCTATGCCCTAAGGTCTTATGGGCAGACAATTCCTATATGTATCTACCCAAACAATATGGTCATCATCAAAGGCTCTGGTTTGGATATCTCTACCATCTGAGGCTAGACAGATATCAACCTGAGAAAGGATCTTCTCAGTCACAGAACCAAAATTATGGAATTCTCTCCCCAGGGTGATTCATCTGTCCTCTTATACCAATATCTTCTGCCAGCTGTTTTGTGTGGTGTTCTTTCATTGATTGTCACTGATCTTTTCCCATTCCTGCTTTATGTTTTTTGTTCTACTTGTTTTTAACTGGTTTTAATATATTTATAGGTGTTTTTAATCTAGCTTTAATGTTTTTATTGTTCTTTGATGTTTTATTGCTAGTTATTTATTGGAGACATAAATTACGTGGAAAGGAAGCATCAAAATGTTTTAAAGAAAATCAGTAAATTCAATACTTTTGCTCTTGCACAGCTCAAGGCATTCATCAGTCAGTGGCACTGCTTGTGCTGATGCATGCTCATTGATGACTGGATCAAGCTACACTTCCCAGGCAGCAGTGCAAGAATGGGTAAATCCTATGAAAATAAACTGAATTCATTTGGCTTTGTGAGTCAGGCAGTGAGGCAAAATGGACAAGGCTAGAATATTAGAGAAAGAAATCATGCAATTTCTCTCATATGCACCAGAGCAGGATCAAGTTGAGATTTTTCTACTGTGTGTATTGAGCAGGGGAGGGGGACAGCCAAACTTTTTTTAAAGTTCAAGGATCCTGCTTGCCATTTGAGAACTGTGACCTAAACTCTGCAGTGACCGAGCATCCCTGACTGAAACCATTTTCAAAATGTTCTGCAATCTTTAGTGCAGAGGTGTCAAATATATGGCCTGTGGGCCAGAACCGGCCCTCCAAGGTCTTTAATGTGGCCCATGGGTAGAGCGCTTCCCCTCCCCATGATCCTACTTCCACAGGTGAAGATTTGCTGCCAATTATTACTAGGGTCAGAAGTAAGATCAGCAGCTCCACGTGACTGGCTTTTTCTTGATGGTTGTGATCAGCTACTTCCTCTTCCCAGCAAATTCCACCCTCTCATTACTTGGGTCCACTTCCCCCACACTTGCTATGGTGGGTCTCTGTGTGAGCTGGGCCTGTTTCCTTCTTCCCTTCCCCACCACTGCCATGTTTGCGAAGAAAACTTTTACTCCAGTGGCACTTAAGACCCACAAAGTTTCCTTCAAGCCAGGAGCTGGATCTGTTCCTTCTCTCGCCCCCCACCCACATCTCTGTGTTTGCAAAGAAAAGTTTTTCTCCAGTGGCACTTAAGATGCACAAAGTTTCCTTCACTCCCCACTCCATCAGCAACAAAATATTGCAAGAGTGTTAATGCTTTAAGCATGTTTGTATTTTAAGTAAAAAAGGGTGTGTGAGAGAAGTAATTGTGAATTTCCTGCATTGTGAATTTCCTGCATTAGATGACTCTGGAGGTCCCTTTCTACTCCATCATTCTAAATTATATTAAATTATGTTTGTCTGTATCTTTTATGAAGCTTATATCTCCGCTACGTAGCATTACATTTTATGACACACATGGCCCAACCCAACAAGGTCTCATTTATGTCAAATCTAGCCCTCATAACAAAAGAGTTTGGCACCCCGGCTTTAGTGTATTCTATATTCACAACACCCACTCCCTTCCATGCCACTAATCTTATTTCCCAAATGTGGAACTACAAGGCAATGTCTTGCCCAAAGAAAGCCACACATGAACTGTGGCAGCAGTGAGACCTGATTTAAGTCCTCCCAATTCTCAGATTAAAAGGTGTTATTCTGAATGGTATTCCAGTCACAAGTGCCTTAATGTTGGAATTTAAAAACTGAACTGTTGGACCAACCCAACAGACCCAGCATTCTGTCACCAACAGTGACTAGCTATATTGCTGTGATCAGGGCTTTTTTGGTAGAAAGAGCCCAGCAGGAACTCATTTGCATCTTAGGCCACACCCCATGATGTCACCACTATTTCACATAGGGCTTTTTAGTAGAAAAAGTCCAGGAGGAATTCATTTGCATATTAGGCCACACCCCCTGGTGTCAAGCCAGCCGGAACTGTGTTCCTGTGCATTCCTGTTAAAAAAAAAAGCCCTGGCTGTGATAACTTCACTGCATAGTTACACCAGAGTGTTTAGTGCATTATGTGACTGAAATACAGTCAAACACATTTGTCTTATGAAAGAAAATGATAGAACAGCCCTCCTGACACACACATGCACAATCCATGACAGTAAGGCACAGAGGTCAGGTGTTCAATGAAAAAAGAAGTCCCAAAGACAAGCATAAATCCTTGGACATGGCATACATCTGGTCTATGACAAAGTATCACCAGATGGTAAAGAGAAGGCTACAATTAAAACACAACAGAATAAGTTATTTTGCTTGTAAAACAAAAATATTTTGAAATATTTGGTGCCAGTTCTGATTTCCCAATGGAACTGATGTATTTCAACTCCATAAATTATTCTTTTGCTTCAGGCATCGTCAAGATCAGACAATGTCTATACAGTTGGATGCCATTAACATGTTCTGTTAAGAGAAGTGCAAATATAAAACTGATCAGTTTATACCTTTTTGGTTAAAAAGTACACAGTCAATAGCAATGATTTAATACAAGGTGATCCAGAAAAGAAAGAAAATTGCTCTTGATTAATCATGAAAGAGGAGACAAAGTTCCCTGTGCTTAATAAAAACTGAGTGTATTCCATGTACCTACAGGTGTGCTATGCAAGCTGCCTGTGCTAGAACATAGCAGCCTGAGACCCTCAACTTTAATTATTGATGAATATAAGTACAATCCTTGTGACTGGAGGAAACAACTTGAAAACTGGTATCTCAAGAGTCTAGAGACAAGAACCCCCAGGGAGGAGGGGGAAAACATAGGTTCTTGAAGAGCAACTGGTAGTGCCACTGTCAGATCCATAGCTCACATCACATACAGAATGTGGGAGCTCACAAGCTGTCTGTTGCTACTGCAGAGCATTACTAATCATTGTCTTTGTGTCTCTTTTGGCTCTTTCTAGACACCTACCAACAGGGTTAGAGGCCGAGTTGACCCTTTTAACTTTGCTGTGTTGACTGTCTGGTGAATCCATACCATGACCAAGAACTGCAGGGACCAACATTAACCTACAGGTAGTTACCCTACTATGGGATTATTTATTTATTGAATGACCACCACCACCACCACCACCCCTTTTTGCCATATCTCCAGACACAGCTGTTCAAGGCATCTCCCAACAATGGCAGAAGCAAAGTAAGACAAAAATTAATGAGTCAATCAATAATAAATCTGGGAATTAGCAATGTAAGTGACCGAGCCTAGCAGCAATTTATTAGAAAACAATCAAAACTAGCATAAGAGTAACATAATAATTTAATGGGAGAGGACCCATAAAATCAAGAGTTAAATAAAGATCACTGATGGGGAAGAACAGACAAAAGCATATAAAATGATATAAATAGATGATAAAATTTTAAAATGGCCAAGTAAAATGACTGAATGTTAGGAAGATTCAAATAAAAGTCATGGGTAGATGCACAGGCTGCAGGGCCTGGCATGATGATCTTAACAGCTGAGCCAGACAATGTGGGAGGAAATTCTTCAAGTAACTTGGTCCCAAAGCCATTTATTGCTTTAAACATTTTTCAGTCTCTCAAAAGCAAACAGGAAACCAGTATGGGATGATATGATCCTGAGCACAGAATAGATACAAACTCGTCTTCAAGGGCTACCCCCACAGAGAGCCCAGTACTGACACTGAGAGGTGCTGCCTGTTAATGCGGAGCACCCCAACACCTAAAGAAAGAAAGTGGGGCTCCTATTTCTGCAAACAAAATGGAGTCTGTCCAGGACAAGCCAAGAGAATACTCTAAACAAAATGGAGTAGACCCAACAGAGAGCTTGTTCTGGTCATCACCTAAAGGCTGCCTCTCAGTGCAACCCCAACCAGTTTCTCCACCTCCATCTGAACAGGATGCATAAGAACAATGGGGACTGCTGGTTAGTATCGCTCACACCCTAATCTTCTACTGCTGATCAATAGCCTCTTCTTTCGACCCATCACCTCACCCAGCCACTTCTATTTACTTCCTTGATTGGACCCACCCTGTCCTTCCAAGTCTTTGACTATCCTAGAAGGTTTATTCCTGAGTGTCAAACCCAAACCAATACCAAACCACCCAGTTACAACCTGGCCCATCCTCTTAGTGAATACCTTGAAATCCTGACCTATTATTTTTGATTAAGAATCTATTCAAGAGGGTCATCTCCAGGCCATTAAAGGCTCTTTAGTAACCCCTTAGAACTCTATATAACATGAGCTGGAATCCCATTTTGGTTTGCATTCTGTAGGGCGCAATTGCAATCTGTACCCCCGTTACTCCTGTAATTGGGTCTATGGGGCTTGCTACGCTGGTTGTGCTTGTCCCTTTCTCCAATTTTCCTGCTGAAACGGATATCTCCTCTTCTGGATCAGGTGACTATTACCCTCCTCAACAATCCCGAAAATCTCTATCGATAACCTCTATCTTTCCTAGCTTCTTGATTAACTGTATTGTGTATTTGTGTCTGAGAATCTATTTTATTACATATTTTTTAGTAAACATTATAAAATATACCTGCCTGGAGTATTCTTGCTTGAAAACCCGACCTCCGTATTATTGGAGAAAAGATCCTTCACTCCTAATTCGCTCTACCAAGTCTCTTAGCTAATTTCCCCATTAAAAATAAGAGACTCAAAGTAACAGTACAATAATCTAACCTAGATGGGACAACAGCGCGGATTACTGTGGCCAAATCATGCATCTAAATAAAAGGCTGTAATTGCAGCCAAAATTTGTGTACATCTCAAGTGGAGAAAGGAGAACAATGTATACTTGAACTCACTGAAGGAAGCGTGGGATTGTTTAAAAGTAACAGATACATAGTAAGCCTATAATATTATGCAAACATACCTGGGAGTTAGTGCCACAGAACTCAGTGGGGCATTTTCTGAGTAAACATGCATAGTAGCAGTCTGCAAACATCACAGGAACTGTAGAGAACACTGGAGATTTTTCTCCAAACTTGGGGTGACTCCAAAGTTTGCAGAAAAACATAAAAATATAAGAAAAGGGGGTGGGTTAAACTACATAAAACAAAAAAAAAATTCTGTGCACAGAAAGAGCAGTCACCAGAAATGGGCCCTGCTGCAGGCATCATGGCTCTCAGGGGACCTGCTGCAACCACCATCACTGCCACTGTGGTGGCTCCAGAGGTCCCTCCAGCTGTGTAGGAGAGAGGAAGTTGATGGGTGACTTGGAGAGCTGTTGTTGTGTGTGTGTGTGTGAGGGGGGAGAAGTGGGTAGAGCTGCCACTGCCGCTTGGGGCCAGGGGAAGAACCAAGCAGTCATCACCTACAGAGGTATATGAGTGCATAAGGCTCGTTCTCATTTTGGTCTCTTTAGCTGTCCGCTCTGCTGCCTGTTTAAAACTTCCCTCAAGTATCTAATCAGTCAGACATCAGGGAGAAGCCATGCTGGAGGTGACAGGGGTTGAGGAAGGTTCTTTGCCGCCCTTGCAGCTTCAGTGTCATTTCTCCCCCCCAATGTGATAAATTAGAAAACAGGGGGGAGGAGTTTAAAAGTGACTGCTGAGCAGCAGCTACAGGGATGAAGGTGAAAAGGAGCCTCCTTGCCCACTCTCACACCTTTGTCATTGCCAGCTCAGCTGTCCTTTTTAAAATTCCAACCTCCCCAGTTTCTAATCAATCAGATTTCAGTTGCAGCTGAAGAGATCAAGGTAAGGAGGGGAAGAGAAAGGGAGATGGGATATTGACAGAAAAAGATAGGGTGAGGAAAGGGGGTAAATTGTCAGAGAGGAGAGAAATATGGGGAGATATGGATGGAGGAGGGGGAAGAGGGAGGTTGGTAAGGTTGCCAGGGAAGGGGAGAAATAGAGTGGATAAGATTTTCAGGAAAGGAGAGGGGAGGAGATTATTTGAGAAGTGGGGGGATAGGGCTGGGAGTAAAAGTGGGGAGATAGGATGCACCCTCCCTGCAGTTTCGTGTGGGTCCCCACTTGTCTTATATTCTAGTAGTGGTGAAAATATCTTTGAACACTTAAATCCAGTGACTAAGCTGTGAACAGGAAAGACAGATCTTTCTACAAATCCCCAAAGGCCTCTAGGTTTGCAGAAAAATGTGAAGGAAAAAAACCCATTGGGGAGTTTTAAAAAAATCCAAAAAAGATAAAAGGAGTGTTTATAGCTTTAAGCAACAAATTCCCTCAGTGGCTGTTGCTAGCCAACCACAGCATTCCAAAGTTTGTTCTATCAGTTAAAAGACAGAGGAAGGGGGTAGGGCTTTTTCCAGACCTATTTTGGCCTTTGGGGATTCATCAGGGCCAGGTCTGCTCCATATTTGGAAATTCTTGGAGATTCTTCTTCCTCTGGAGATTCTGAGATGGAGTCTGAGGAGGGCAGCGTTTGGAGACAGAGAGTCCTCAGCCAGATATTATGTCAAAGACTCTGTCCTCCAAAGCAGTCATTCTCTACAGGGGAGACAGATCTCTACATCTTTCAGTTATAATTCAGTTGCAATTCTATGATATCTCCAGGTCCCAACTGGAGGTTGCCAACCACCAGCCTAGCAGCACCTTTTGGGTGCTTTGATACCAACTGACTTGCTTGACTCACTTAGGCCTGTCTGTCTGTTACTGTTGAACAGCAGCCTGTTCAACAGAGAGAACGAGCTTGTTACTGTTCAACAGAGTAAGAGCCAGTGTGGTGTGAGCTCCGTCAGACTAGTGTTTGGGATACCAGGTTCAGATCCCTGCCTTGTTGTGGAAGACTCTGGACTAGGTGATTTTGGGCCAGTCATAAGAACATAAGAGAAGCCATGTTGGATCAGGCCAATGGCCCATCCAGTCCAACACTGTGTCACACAGTGGCCAAAAAATATTATACACACACACACACACACACACTGTGGCTAATAGCCACTGATGGACCTCTGCTCCATATTTTTATCTAACCCCCTCTTGAAGCTGACTATGCTTGTAGCCGCCACCACCTCCTGTGGCAGTGAATTCCACATGTTAATCACCCTTTGGGTGAAGAAGTACTTCCTTTTATCCATTGTAACCCGACTGCTCAGCAATTTCATCGAATGCCCACGAGTTCTTGTATTGTGAGAAAGGGAGAAAAGTACATCTTTCTCTACTTTCTCCATCCCATGCATAATCTTGTAAACCTCTATCATGTCACCCCGCAGTCAACATTTCTCCAAGCTAAAGAGCCCCAAGTGTTTTAACCTTTCACATACTTTCAGCCTAACCTACCTCATAGCGTTGCAGAGAGGAGAATAAAGTAAGATGCCTTGGTCCTCACTGTGGAGAAAGATCATAGTTTTCTTAGGTAGAGGATGCAGAGAGGGAGATGATAAAAAGCTGAAGAGTGGAGACAAAGGTAGGTTGGCTGTTGAGTGGTAAGGTCATAGGGTTCCCAGTGGGGAAATTCCTGGAGATTTGAGGGGTGGAGGCAGGGAAGTGTGAGGTTTCAGGAGGTGAGAGACCTCAGACATATATAATGCCACAGACTTCACCTCCAAAGCAGCCATTTCCTCCAGGATAACTATAAAATCAGGTGAAGGCTGGAGATCACCTGGAATTACAACTATTCTCTGGATGACAGATCAGTTTCCCTGTAGAATATGGCTATGGCATTATACCCTACTGACGTTGCATTCCCTCCCCAAATTTTACTCTCCCAATGTCCACCTCCAAATCTTCAGAAAATTTCCCAGGCTAAAGCTGGCAACCCTAAGGAGTAACTGATCTCTGTAGTTGGGAGAACTACTGTGATTTCAGGACAGCTGCCACCATTACTAGTGCTGTGGGGAGGGGAGCAGGTGGGTGGCTGAGAGAGTGATGAGGAACAGGAAGACAGAAAGAGAAAGGGAGTAACAGGCATGGAGGAGAGAACAAGTGGTGGGAGGGGAAAAGAGTGATAAGAAAAGAAGTAGTGGTAGAGGGGAGGGAGCAAAGGGGAGAAGAATGGGACAACCACTTCTGCAAGTTTCTTGTGGGTCCTCACTTGTAGTTTCTATATTTTCAACTTTTTCTGGTTTTCCTTTTTTTACCTTAGAAAGTAGAAAATTTTCACGAAAGCACTTTTTCTACTCTCTTACATGTAACTTTGGTCCCTGATAATACGTATGTAATTTCAGAGATCCAGCATTTTACAACTTGATGTCAGAATCGAAAGCAGGTGGAAAGCAAGAGGACACAGAAGCTGTGCAGTGTTATTAATGTAATATGTATGTTGGGCTCCCACTATGAAGACTGGAAGATGGTATTTAGCACCATCTAAAAGTACTTTTCAACCACAAAACCTTAAAAATGCTGCTTGTTAAGTAATCTAAATTTTCAAAAGATCTGCAACTGTGTGAAATTGCTGTAACTATATTATTTTTAAAATGTTACTTTAAAAACTATTTAGATGATCATTCTGAAACAAGGAATATTTCATGAGCTTTTGTGCCCCTCCCCTTCATTTTCCAGTTTTTCCAATTGTGCTTTTTTGAAGACTTGTTTTCCCATTTTGTTTTTGTTTTTTTTAAAAAAACATACCCTGGAAAGCAATCCTTGGAAAAAAACACCAGTTTCTCCTCAATTTTTATGGGCTTTTCCCAGGCATTCCTACCTGCTGCTAGCAGCAGCCACACATATCCTGTCATGTCTACTTCTGCCCTAAGGTCCTGTCAGAATGAAAAGCAAATTGCTCTGATGTTCATTTGTCCTTACAACCACTTCACTACCATCTCTGCTGCAGTTCACACTAAAAACCAAAGATCTAATGAGGCCTATGAGCACTAAAGGAAAGTAACATGTGCTGACTGTTCTAATTTTTGACACAGGCCATGACCCAAAGGTATGCGCCACCAGTCTTCTTCCATTCTCCTACACTGCTTTTGAAACACTGTTCATAGTTTACTTTGCTGGATGGCAGCCATGGACATCTATAATAATTTCTGGTGCAGAAATTTTTGAAGGTCATGACACAGCGTCTTTTCCCTTCAAAACGTCTCATGGTATTATTTAGTGGTGTGCCACAAAAAAACAGAAGCATAAAAAAGTTTCCAAAAATGATGAATCAGAAAGACAGTATGAAAGCTGATACCGTTAAGTGAAAAATACTCTGACTATTTATCTTTTTGACGAAGCATCTGGTTTGGGTATTGAAAGACAAATATGGTATTTGTCTCTGCTATGAAAATGACATTGCTGTGAAAAATCCTGTAGAGAGTTTCCTCATTATACTACAGCTTTATAAAACAAGGAGTCAAACAGAAAAATTCTTTTAGGAATTCAGGCCCAGAACTTTCTTGATGCAGAATATTTAGACATGCCTTATGATACAGATTTACACATCGTATTTCAGGGCATACCCGTGTTCCTTAAAAGTTTCTCAGTTCTCCAAAGATAAGGTCAGAAATTTGAGACATGCTTGCCTAAATGATAGCCTTGTCTATCAGGACTGATCTTCCCTTGCAGTGTACAGCTGCACAGGCATGTTGGTTTCATTTTTGGTCAATGCTTCAGTAAGGTTTGGAATGATGATGAAACCCAACAAGGCCAAGATTTCACAGCTCCAGAACACTCCATCCATGGAATCAAAAGATAACAGCTAAATATTCCTTGGCAGCCTCTTTTGAAGGCAGAAAGCTGCAAAACCGTATGAAGTCTGTGCAAAGTCTGCAGCTTCCTGTAAGTGGAACAGTGCAATATATACCAAAATGACCCCACATAACAGAAATTAAACCAAAGTCCCCACTTAACCTGCATTGTGAAAGTATATCCATTGTATGTCACCAGCTCTTTGTATCAATGCTGCTATTTTGATTGACATAGCAGTCGGACTGCCAATATGTGAGCAACAGACATGGCACCTTCTCCTGAATCCTGCCCAGCATGTCACTGTTGGGCATGTGTGCATGTCTCCATAGCAAGAGGAATGGGACACAGCCTTTATAGGGTCTTCAGTTATTCAATGAGCTGAAGCAAGATCTCCTCATGTGTGATGGCTTCCTTAGTGGAATAAAGTCCTGCTTGCTAGTAGAATATTTAAGCACAAGTAAAGTAATGGAGTCTGGAACTGGGCTGGGGAATTACATACCAAGGTGAAGGAGGAAGATAGTAAAGAGGGAGAAGATTAGGAAAAAACCCCACAATCTCTTCTTTCCATGAGTGCAGTAGAAAAACAGCCCTGAGACACCAGCTGCTATCAGAACACATGGTTGCTAAGCTCAGGCAATACACAAGCTCTGCTTAGTAGAGAAGAAGTGCTGAAGAGGCCAAGCTCCATCAGTGAAAGGTTACATCCCCATAGCAATATCAAATGTGTTCACACACAAGGATTTGTCAGTAACACAGCAATTAACCCGTCACTCCTGTTGTATGGATATGGTCTGAGGAAAAGACAGTAATAGAGACCAATCCAGTGCTAGTTGTCACAATCCCATAGAAATCTCTCCCATCACTTTCGTACAAAGAGATGATAAATCCTGTTTGATGCATTTTAAGAGGGAAGAGTGATAATTCATTAGGAAACACAGGAATGTCTGTTTAATTACTTGAAAAATGCCTCTGCCAGTACCTTTTATGGCACCTGGCGGGGATAAACATGTCCACAGTTTTAATTAATTTTATTTCTTTCTGTGCACCTGTATGGCTGCAAGAAATTGAATTCTAATGAAAAAAACAATCAAGCACTTCTCTAGGAGTCAGAAACATGTTTCTGGCAATAACCAGAAAATGAAGCATTTCCCGTGGTTTAATTAAGGGGTTGACAGGAGATATTTGGGGAGGGAAATATAGCTTTACAGCTGTAATTATTCTCATTCAGAACTAGGAGGCAAAACTCCCTCATCTCAGTTCAGACAAAAACCCACAATTTTTTGGCATTGTGTTTTCAATTAACAAAGATAACAGGGCAGGATACACTTCCTTAGCATACAGAGTAAACATGTAGTAAATATTGCTTTCCTGGCTGCTTCAAATGTTCCAGGCACCAATAGCAAAAGCTCCATTCTCAGCTCTTTTGGCTGCAGTTATTAAAATACAATCCTATTCACTTATGGCTAAAAACAGATGCAGCAGAAGATAGGTTCAGTTGCACTGTTCACTGGAGTAAAACATATGGTACAAAACATTGTGGAACATAGAGTCTGCAATGGTAACAAGTTTTTGAGACTTCTGGCTCTTTCATTTAAAAATTATCTGCTTCTATGGTCTGTTCATTGGTCCCCCTTCATGTACACCACATGGTGTTGTCCCAGGCAGCTATCACTTGCATTATGGTTGCCAGATCTCTCAAACCTGCCAGCAGAGGGTGGGGTGAATTTACCAGGAGTGGGGTGGATTATCAAAAATAAATGCAACATGCCTATGTGGCCCAGAAGTGACATAGGCATGTCAGGGAAAGGTCCTCTCATTTTTTGACAAAACCAGATGGTAGAATTAGCTTCTGCCATAGAATTTTGCCCAAAAAACAGAGCATCGCCTCCGGATGTCCTCACATCACTTCCAGGTCACATAGGCGTGTCATGTTTAATTTCTGTCTTCATCCCTATTTTTTAAAATCTTTTTTGGATTTATATCCTGCCCTCCCCGCCAAAGCAACTGAAGACATGGGTCCTGAAAGTGGGAGACCCCACCCCTGCCAGAAGTCGGGCAAGTTGTGGCAACCCCTGCTTTATGTGTCCAGGGCTGCCGCAGGTTCTTACTCCTTTTTTGCTGTTGCTGGCCAAAAGGAGAACCTTGCAGTCTTGCCGGCACCCTCCTGGTTGTATATGGTGGTTCCTGTTATTGCACATATAGATATTTTTTACCAGTGAGTTATTGAAGAGTTTCTGGGGAAATGACAGGAATGTTTTCTGTGAATGCATGGTTGTATGTTACCTTCTTCCTGCCGTAGTGTTTGCACTTCACTTGCCTCGCAAAGGCTAGTGCTCTTGCACAACCCACCACCCACACTAAGACCCGAAGCATTATATACAAGAGGTGCTGGACATGAACACACTGGAAGATCTGGAAGAACAATATCAAATGATATTAGCACCAGACTGTTTTTACTGTTTTAATTATTTAATTTTAATTTAGGATATAAGTAATATGAGTGAATTATTTGATTTTACTATTGTGAGCCGCCCTGAGCCTGCTTCGGCGGGGAGGGCGGGATATTAATCCAATAAACCATAAACCATACAATCTGAACCAGTATGTTTCTTTCAACTTCAGTTGCCTTGCTACAACGGTAATCTTGCAGAGGAACCTCACTTTTAAAACTAATATATTACATTTTTTTTTCAGTTTCTATGTCAAAGACAGAAAATGCACAATGGATCAACCATGTCATCACCATTAATATCACAAAACAGCTAAAGAAGAAATACTTAAACCTGAGGACATCTGACAGAACAAATCCGCAGTACTAAAAACAAAAGATGTGAGAACAATATTAGTGAAATGAGCCAGAGTTTTGAAAATTCTGTATCAACATTATACTATTTTCTTCAGACTTCGTTTGTAAGATGTTTCTTTTAAATATTATGCTTTTGCATTGTTTTTTGTAAGCTAAGAAGTGCTGGAAGAAATCTACTATTACTTGTTGTTCCTGTATTTGAGTGAAAACAAAATTGATAAGACTAGAGAAATTCCTCAAAAAAAGAGAGAAACGTTTCTATATGATAATTTATGGTTACATACTCATTCTTTTTCTGGAAAAGCAACAGTGCCATTCTAAGCAGAGTTAAATCCTACTAAATCAACTGAAGAGCAATTCTGCTTTGTATGGAACTGCAATTGTGTGTGTCAGCACAAGCACAGGTTCACAAACATTTTTAAAAAATCAGTTTTTCATTCATTTTCATTATTCTGCTCTTTCTCATATGATCAGAACTTTTTCAAACTCTTCAACAGGCTCCAAATTGACTTGAAAACCATGACAGATTGTCAAGGGTTAATATCTAACAGAGTCTGAGAACCTGTTCAAATGAAATTCTGTTGAGAGAGTTAGTTAAGGAATGAAAATTAAAAACTGACATTTGAAGAAGAGAAATTTTAAGCACTGACTGTGGACTGGGAAGGAAGCTAAGAGAGTGAGTGGATTGAGGAGGATCCTCATTCAAGCCAAAAAGAGAGAAATACCGTATTTTTCGCATCCATAAGACGCACTCCCCCCCAAAAAAAGTGTGTGTGGGAGAAGTGTGTGCATCTTATGGAGCTAAGGTACCGGTACCTACCTTCCTGGGGGGGGGGGAGATCCGCTGCCTCCGCCTCTGATCCCGGCACTTCCTCCGTGCCTGCCTGCCTGGCTCCAGCTCTGACGCTTACAGCAAGCGCCAGGATCGCTCCCTCTGCCCTCCGATCCCGGCGCTTGCTGTAAGCATCAGAGCTGAAGCCAGGCAGGCAGGCATGGAGGAAGCACCCGCCCCCTCCGCAAACCCAGCGCTTTGAGAGCATCGGCTGTGGAGAGGGCAGCGTGCTTCCTCCGTGCCTTTCTGCCTGGCTTCAGCTCTGACGCTTACAGCAAGCGCCGGGATCGGAGGGCAGAGGGAGCGATCCTGGCGCTTGCTGTAAGCATCAGAGCTGAAGCCAGGCAGAAAGGCATGGAGGAAGCACGCTGCCCCCTCCACAGCTGGCGCTCGCAAAGCGCTGAGTTTGTGGAGGGGGCGGGTGCTTCCTCCATGCCTGCCTGCCTGGCTTCAGCTCTGATGCTTACAGCAAGCGCTGGGATCGGAGGGCAGAGGGAGCGATCCTGGCGCTTGCTGTAAGTGCCAGAGCTGGAGCCAGGCAGACAGGCACGGAGGAAGCGCCGGGATCGGAGGCAGCGATCGCCCCCCAGGAGGAAGGTGGGTCCTATCGTCCAGAGCGCCTTGTGGTGCAAAAAATACGGTAGCTTCTAGTAAAGAGATGTGATTCCTGCCCAGTTAAGAAAGGAAACAGTTTCTAGAAAAAAGGACTAGTCCCTGATATGTGTATAAAGAAGAATGTAGGATGCTTGTTTATATGTTCCTGCTTTCTAAATGTTACATGTCAGGGAAACTCAGAAACCTATGCTTGAGTGTTTAACCAGAAACTGAAAAGAAAGCTTCTCACCTCAAAGTTTTAAAGACCTTGTTGAATAGCTGAAACATTTAGTTGTTAGAAACAAATTATCTGGTGTTTGGTAATTTTGTCTCTTTCCTCAGCTCCCTGGGCTGGGCCAGCGTCAAGATATAAGTATATAATAAAGTGACTGGTTGGGACTGCCATAGAGAAACAAAAAAAGAAGAAAATAGATGAAGGGGCTACTCAGCATAAAAGAAGACACTGTGTGAAGGAGGGAAGAGGGCAAGATCATCATACTTTAGTACAGGCAGAAACATCATCCACCTAGGATACAGCCACAGTTCTTTATACACCCACAGGCAGGGCTTTTTTTCTTTTCTTTTCTTTTTTGTAGCAGGAATCCCTTTGCATATTAGGTCACACATCACTGATGTAGCCAATCCTATTAGAGCTTACAAGGCTCTTCTTACAGGGCCTACTGAAAGCTCTTGGAGGATTGGCTACATCAGGGGTGTGCGGCCTAATATGCAAAGGAGTTCCTGCTACATAAAAAGCCCTGCCCACAGGTAGTGGCTTGCAAGAAAGAAAACATGGGAAAAGTACATTATCTTAAGATGCCAGCAGAGAAGATCGTTCCCAACTTATACAACTGAAAGAACCTGTGTACAGAAGAGGCCACCATCTGGTTTAGAGAAAAATCTGAGGAAACAAATCACTCTAATATCATCTCTGTTATAAAAGCATAGATGGGGTCAGAACCTCATTTAGAAACCATATAAGAATCAGGTTCAGCTTCTGTTTCACTTCTTGTTGCAGATACAAAATTCTGGGCATAACCAGTCATGAGCCTTTTGGCAAGAGCAACTCACAGCCTGTAGCCCAAAATGAGATGGTCAAGTGAATGAGGCAGCAGCCCAAGATGCAGAGTATTATAATTTTTGTTGTTATTTATATAGTATTTCATAAACTTTCCTTCCATTGAGTAAAGGCAGAATGGTACAGTTCAATCTCACCAGATCTTGGAAGCTACGCAGAGTACTTGCATTACAGACAACCAAGAAGATTCTAAAGAGCAAGGCAATCACACAAACCACCTCAGCTTCTTAGTTGCCTTGAAAGCCCTCTGTTGAGTTGCCACAAGTCAGTTGCAACTTGACAGCACTTACTTATGTACATTTGGCTCCACTGAAGAGAAAAGGGCAGGAAATGTCTTAACATATCTCTCACTCGGGAGACCTACATTTTGCCATCATAATTTTTCTTAAAGTACTTGGCATATTAATAAACTAAGAGCACAATCCAGGGGGGGCGGAAAGTCTTTTGGGAGCAGACAAGCCGCTATATGGGCGCAGGAAGGGTTTGCACCGACATACGACCGGTGCCGCCACAGTGGAGGGGAGTTACATGAGCGGGGGGGGGGCCGCCTGAGCGCTGCTCCGCCCGAGGGCAACGGTGCCCGAGGGCTGCGCCCAAGCATGGGCGGAAGTGAGGCAGAGCATGGCGTTCAGGCAGAGGAGGGGTGGATTTGGGGGCGTGGCCAGGCTTAGGCAGCTTCATGAGCAGTTTGGCCCATGACACCCCCCCGAGAGGCGCAACGTTATGCTGGCAAAAATAGCGGCATGTCCCATAGGCACTTGTTGAAATAAAAAACAAAGGTCGCCTCCACTGCTGTGGAAGCTCGCAAGCCCCTTAGGGAGTATATAAGTATATAATAAAGTGACTGGTTGGGACTGCCATAGACAAACAAAAAAAAGAAGAAAATAGATGAAGGGGCTACTCAGCATAAAAAAAAGACACTGTGTGTGAAGAGGGCAAGATCATCATACTTTATTGTCTCACCAATCCCTTTGCACCTCGGCCTGGCAAGCCCCTTCCCCGGTGCCCAATCATGGGCCCCCCTCCTAGAAATACTTCCGCTCTGCCACACACAACTCAGTTGTTAGGGACAGGTTTGCGTGTCGGGAAGCTCTGCCAGCAAGCTCCCGGCCATACAGACTTAGAGTGAGGGACAGGTAGGCACGTTGGTGATGGGTTTTGCACCGTGCAGTTACTTTGACAGTATCTTTGGCTTGCAAGGGGGAGAGAGAGGTCTCTCCCCTGGGGCTAACTGCTCTTGTTTCCAGGTTTCCACAGGTTCCGGGCTCCTGGAGGCTCTGCATACGAGGACTGTCGCCCATGGATGGGTAAGTTCCACTGCCCCCCTCCTCCTCCTCTCGCTCTCGACCGCTCGGTGGGCGAGCGTCTCTGGCACTTGAACCTGGCAGTGGGCTCCAGCAGGGGGCATTTGCTGAGCTCACTCCCCTGTTGTGCTGCCTGCTCCCTTCCCTTGGTCTGCCTTCTACCGCATTTCCAACCCCTGGAAGGGCACAGGTGTGTGTGTGTGGCAGCTGCCCCAATGCAGGGAGGTGGGTCAGAGACTGTCCCTTTAAGAGAGCGCCTGGCTGAAATGCAGCCTGCTCTTCCAGCTGCCGCCCTTACAGGTGCTCTTGATCTCTGTCTCCATTTTACAGGTGGGACTCCAACACAGAGGCTTCCACATGTGTTGCTGCACGCCCCCCCCACTCCCTAAGCTGCTTCTGCCTGCCGCTCAGAATGAAGTCCCACCCATGGCGAGACTGCCCAGAGCGCTCCAGGGATACTGTTGCACTTTTCCGGAAAAATAAAGTCTAAGCTGTGCCCTCTGTTGTCTCTCCTGCTTGGCATCTGCTGCACATTCCAGGGGCAACCCCCCCTTCTGTCAGTGGCTTCTCCAAGGGAATGCCTGGGAGGGTGTGCAGACTTGGTTTTTTTGGGAAAGAAATGGGCTATGAGCCGCCACACTGCCCCCCGCATGGCTGGACATGGGAGGGGGGGTGTCACCCCTCAGCCTGCCTGGGCTGATGGCCTACCCGACCGCACAGGGCTGTTATGCGCTGGGCACTTGGGGGGGGGGGTGCTGCTGAAGTGGATGCATGCCCAGCGGCTTGCACTCTGAGTTCTGCGGCCCCCCAGGGAAGGTGTTCCTTGCACATAGCAGGGGGCGGCAGCAGGGCAACACTGGAGGGGGGGCTCCAGGAGATGTCTTTCAGACTTGGTCTGGCTGCTCTCAGACACACATTCCAGTCGCTGTCTAGGACAGGGAACTCCTGCACTTGGCACTTCCTGTTTGTCCGCACATGCCTCTGCTCACCAGCTTGCCATTGGCAGAGTCTCTGACAGCAGGAGGGAGTGGGGGGATTGACGGCCTCTCAGGCGCAGGTTTTCCGCCCCCTCTCCCAGTCATGTGCAACGAGCTGGCCAATCCCGTGGTCCCACGCGAGCCTGCGCCTCCCCCACCCTCATCTCGGCAACTCATCTAGCGACGAGTTCTCTATCTCTCATCGGGCCACTCTTCCCTCTGCAAGCGTGGCATAATGTCTCCCCTTTGGAAGCCAACGAGCGGCGCCATGCATACGCCCATGCCCGAGCGGCCGGCCGCCATGTATGTCTAGATTGGGCTGTAAAGCTTTGCTTTCAGAACAGTTGACATGTAAAGTATGAATGCTGTTTTAAGTCAATGGCTTGCATCAAGACTTCAACATTGGATAGAAAGAATAACTGGGCTTTTTTTTTTTTTTTTTTTAAAGAAAACTTGGTGTTCTAAATGATGTGCAAGTGGACAATGAGGAGACAGAGGTGCTGAGTTACAGCTTGCCTTTTTATATTCACTTTCTTCACAAGGGATATGCAAAAATAAAATGTGCCAGGATTTTGCATATTGCGAGCCTGGCTCTGAACTCTTTAATGAGGAAAAGATGCCATTCATTTCAGTGGGAGTTCGGCTGAGAAATGAGGCAGGAATTGGCCTTCTTCCAGTGTTGCATACTGAGAATTTGCAAGATGTGTCTATTTACTCCAGACAAATATGATGAGAGTGGGCCTATTACAATATAAAGAGCCTATGAAGGAGCCCCATGAAACCAGTAGAATTTAACAAAGTTACACCCCATGCAGAAAGTGCAGCATGAATGCTTAGGGTTATAAAAGCTCTTCTGAAACCTAACAACTGGCCTCAGACCATTTGGAAACATACCAATTGTGCATACAAAAAGCAGGGATTTTATGTACATTTTTGCTAAGTATGATTGGCCTTGGCACATGCTAGGATCTTATTGGAGAGCCAGCTGCTATTTTTATGCCCGTTTTGTAATTTGGCTTTTAGTGATGTGCTTATGGGGCTATCGCCAGCTGTCCAAGTTACATCAAGATACATGGGTCCAAAAGGAACTATTCTCTTTTCACCCTCAGGTTTTCTATGGCTCTGAAGGCAGAGAACTCATAAAGAATGTGGTTTGACCCTCAGAGTGTGAAATTTGCCAACAGCATCCTTTATCCACAGGCTGCCAACTGAAACAGGATGAACTTTGAGCTTTAATTTAATGTCAGTCACTTTGCTAGAGTGACTGTCATTCTTGTTCTGTTACTGGTATGCACATTATGCTGAAATATCTGACTCCCATTCATTGCTCAGAGGAGGGAGCAGTAACTAAATCAAGTATCTGACTGAACAATGAAGCAGGAACATTATCCACATTTGTGAAACTCTCTGAAAGAAGTTAGACTCATTAACTCTTAAGACAGAATTACAAGGAAATCTAAATGTAGTATCTTAGTTCCATCAAGGTTTTTTTTTTTTTAGTGTTCAGATTGTTTAAAGGAAAGCAATATTCATTTTCTGTAGTCCACCACTTAGAAAAGAGAGAATAATCCCTCTAGTCGCAGGGGGGGGGGGGAAATATCACCATATGGAAGTTAATTCTGCACTTGATCTTAAATTGAGACGACTTAGCTTACAACAGGAAAATCTGGAAACTTTTTCCAAAGCACATTTTGAGCTTTTGTTAGGAACAGTCAGGTTAGAAGGCAAATATTTCTGGTGATGGGTAGGCTTAGTACAAATGCATGTGGAAGAATTTTAATGCATATGTACAATTCTTAATATCTCTCCAGCAGATATACTTGCCTTCAAGTAAATGTTTAAATAAATAATATTTTTAAAGTCCTTCCACATGGTACAGTCCCCACTGCCTGAGTCAGCCACATGGAGGCATGGACTGCAGAAAAGGGGACCAGTCAGCTTCCCAGTACTTGAATTAATTGCTGCCAGGAAGCCACATGGTCCTGTGGAATCAATTTATGCATTATTTCCTCCATGCAGTTACAGCCATGGGATAGCTCAATGTGTGTAATTTAGGCCTATTTCTGAACTATTAAAAGTAAATTTTGTAGCAGTATGGTAAACATAATTTAAAAGACAGGGATAGTTTTTAAATGTACTTTAGCCTAGAATTTTGAATATATTTTATTTAGCTTTATTTTCCATAGCTTATGTTGAGAAATGTCTGTTTCCTTTCTAAGTTGTGGCTGGAGGAAGATTAATACTGCTTTCCTTTCAAACACCTGAACAATGCAGAAAGATTACAAGAGATGTGGGGAAACACTCCCCCCAATTATTTTCTGAGGTTTCTGAATTACCTGTATAGTGCTTAATAACTGATCAGCAGATGTCAAATGAGATACCACTTCATTCAGTAGCATAAATATTGCTTTCTGATAGCCCAGACCTCAATAACTTTAACTGCATAACATTGCATTGCTACTGCAGTCTACTCTCCTCAAAATGAATGGAATTAGACTGCAGTTGGTCTGTGAAACACATTATAAGGTTACATTCTGCATAGATTAATATTGATATTGACAAGGCTACTTACAAATTGGCTTTGTTAAGTTACTTTCAATTATGAGGGCTCAAGAATTGTTTTTTTCCCTCTCTTTGAGATTCATTGCAACAACTGAAAATCTGAACATATAATAGCAGCAAGGAGCAGTGTATGATACTGAAATTACTATGTAAGACTATCAGAACCACCATTTGCCTCTACACAAAATATCCAGGTGAACTGTTCTTATGCATGTGCAACCCACTATCTGATCTTTTTCCAGATCAGTGCATCATCAAAAAGGAGAGGAGCTAAATTGCAGAGCGAGAGCAACAGGAAATATTTCCTTTTTTGGCACTGGGTTGTAAGTACGGGTGTGCACAAAAAAACTGGTATTTTTCAGGTTCAAGTATACCAAACCTGAAAAATATCAGTATATTCCAAAATTCTTGAACCCCAATAATGGTATGAATATTGGGATTCAGGAAATAATAGTTATTACTTAATTTATTCTGCAAAGTTCCATTTACATAGCGAGAAGCCATTAAACCCCTCTGTTTTGCTCCCACCCCCACTCTGGAGCAGGCGGAGCAAAAAAAAAGAGTATTGAAACAGCTTCCTTCCATTTAAACCAAACAGTGTGGAGGGTCTGCATGTTGGCTGATTGGTTTAAATGCCTTCCCTTCACTTGCTGAGGTTTGCCACTGTGACACAACTCAAGGAAGGAAGGGGAGATATTTAAAAGGAACTTTCTGTTTAAATAGCTTTTGCAAGGCTAAGTCACATGCTGAGGAACCCAGAAGTGGCATGAGTTCATCTGGAAAGTGGGTAAACTTGCACTGCTTCAGGTAGTGAAACTGAGCCTGAATAAAAGCTGAATAGTATCAGCTTTTATTCGGATTCAGTTACATCAGTAGCCAAACCAGATTAGAAAATCTGATTCAACTGAATAATCAGTCAATCAATCAATCTTTATTGCATTAGCAACAAAATGCCATAGCAACTGACAACCAGACACACCAATAATAATAATAAAAAACATTCAATACAATAGTTATATTAATCATGAAAAAATTTAGGCTGAATTAGCAATAAAATTTATCCAATGACATCCTAAGAAAACAACCCAGAGTAGTAAAAAGGAGAGTAGTTAATATATCTCATTACTCTTTTTTTAAAAAAATCTATAATGGCAGCCACAAACTTTGCCACTTGGAAACTAATATATTTATCTCTATCTGACAATAGGAATAAATACCCCAAAAATATCAATAAGCAGGGGTCATTTCATAGAAAAAAGGTGCCGGAGTGCATTAGCACAACTCATTTGCATAACTCATTTGCATATGCCACACACTCCTGACATCACTGGAATGCGTACTAAATTATATCAGCTCAGCATCTACCTTCAAATGCTTCTTGAATTATAATTGCCATAATGAAACCTTACTCCCATCATATTTTTTAAAATTACTTTCTCCTATGTGACCACAGTGGCATTATGAAGATTTCCATCTGTCTGCTTTATATGTTTTGGTTTTTTTTTTGGGGGGGGGGGTAAATATTAGAAAGTTTGTCAAATCTTAGAGCTCAGCAAATATTAGAGTTCAGCAAAATTCTCACAGGGGGTTTGAACAATGGAGCCCAGAAGCAAGTATTGGGGGGAGGGGATAACAAAGAAAGAGCACAATAAAATTTAGAGGTTCCAGAGCTCCACTCCTGTGAGCTCCAGCCGAAAATGAGGCCTGTTAATAAGGTATTTTGGGGGTATTTACTCGGCTCAGTATATTCTGAGCACACACTCCTAGTCATAAACTTAAAGTCATCAGTCCTGTCCTCTGATAGACTTAATAGGCAAATGTGCAGATGCAACAAAATCTACAAGCTGAGAGTCATGAAATCTACTAATATGGTCCTGAGAAAGTATACCCATCACATAGTTGTTGGGATGGTTAAAATCTCCTCGAAGAAAGAACAGGATACATTTTTATCAATTACTCAAAAGGAAGGCAGCTCTGGATGTAAGAAGACCTACAAATGTTATACATGATCTCCCCCCACCCCCTGCTTTTAAACTGGATACTACTGTCATTTGTATGCAACTGCAAGATCTCTCCCTTTTCTGATGGAATACCTAGAAAACAACCTAGGCTTGCACTGGAGTAAATACTGTAAGTAAAATGGATCTGTGCTGAAGTCTTTCTCCCTAACCATTGTGCTATGTTAGCCCAATTAATAAATGCAGTTTGTTCTTTGCTCTTGTTTGATCAAGCTACTCTTTAATACAAGCCTGGACACATTTAATACTTTATCACTTAGACCCACACTGTTTCTATTAGAAACACATGACTTAAAAGCTGTTGTTTGGTATCTTTAAATACACTAGACTGGCATGGTTCAATAATGCCACACACAGTGAAAACAAAATGTGCATAGCATATGTGACTCTGAAACCTGTTAGATCTTTCTTTCCCCCCCACCCCAAAGATTTCTGAATGAATAATTGAGAGTGAATACTAAGTACAATGTAAATTAATTAACAAGATTGAGGAGGAGAGAAGCAGCTCAATCCTGTGTTCCTTAAACCTTCACAACAGCTGTCCTATTGAACAGAATACATAAAACTCTTAACAGGCTATTGCTTCAGACAACCTAACAGGCAGAAAGGATTGCACAAATGGTGCACGAACACTGCAGCAATTCATTTCTAGCAGCCAGCAGCACGCTGCTAGGCTGCTGGAACGTCTTTGCCTCCCTGGGAGGAAAGGGAGGACTTTCGCGGCCCATTTGGGCACGCTTCTGAAGGGGCGGGGCTTGCTGTTATAACAGCAGCACTATCCGCCCCCTACCTCAGTCTCCAGGCTGAGATCAGGAGCTCCGTTGGCTTTGTCAGTTTCAGGGCTGGGAGGCTGAGCAGTGCGTTCGCTTGCTCTTCTGCTGCCCGGATCAGATGGTAGATAAGGCGCGCTCCTGAAGAGCGGCCTGGACGGAGACTGTAGGGGCTTGTCTCAAGTTCAGCTGCTGCGATCGGACCTCTGATAAGGCCCCATGGCTGACTGTTTCTCAGCGTTGGTCTGGGTGGCGTATTGGAAGAGGAGCTCCATTTCACGGCTTGTTACATCTTTCTCTTCTCCCCACACCCCTCCCAACTAAGGATTTGAGGGTTCTCAGGGTGGTAGTGTTTTTCAGCACACCTTTCCCTTTTATTTTTGCCAAGGGGAGGGGGATTTTGTGAGGGGTCAAATTTTGTTTTGTGGGCTGTTGTGGGCTGGGTCAGCCATATTTGCTTCTTTTTCATAAGGACAGTGACCATTTTGGAGGCAGTGGAGCAGAGGCCATTTTGGGGGTCTGTTTCAGTATAAGGCAGCTTCATATAGGCATCCAGTATCAGCTTCCGGTGGTTGTTCTTTGTGAAGGTGTAGGCAGCCATTTTAAGTGGTGCCTGGCGGCAGCCACTTTAAGATGGCAGCCATTTTAGGTCAGTTTCAGTGAATTCAAGGGGCATTTTTAGGGGTATTTTGTAAGTTTTTAATCTTATCTAAGTTTGCAAAATGCCTGGGAAGAAAGAGTCTGGGAAGCCTAAAGGCAAGCAGCCAGCACCCAAGGCCCCACCAAAAAGGCCAGCCCCCCTTTCATCTTCTTCCGATGAGGAGGGTGATGAGGGGGTTAATACAGTTATTCTGCAAAGGCTTTTGGCATTGGAAAAGGTGGCGGGCATTCCTTCCTCGCAGAGGTCAGGCTTGGGCTTGGGAAAAACCTCTAAGGTGGTATTGCAGGCTGATATATTAACTAGGTTGTCCATCCTTGAGGGCAGGTCTGCAGGACTCGGTGCTGGAGAAGTCGAGGGCACCGGAGGTGCAGATGGAGGTGCAGCTCTGTTTCCAGCAGATGCCAGAGCAGGGTCAGCACTGGTGCCGATTGAATCCAGGGGTAAGGCTGAGGGCACTACACAGTCATACAGGGGCATGGCTTGGCCATGGGGTCCTTGGGCCCCCGCTTCTCAGGCGGTGCCATATGCTGCTGCTGGGGCTTCAGGTACCTCTCCATTCATGAGAACGGGTCTGCAGCAAGTTTGGTCATGGCCAATGGGCCAGTCTGGTCCCTATGGACCCTGGCTTGTAACCGGTCAACAAGGGATGACATGCCCCTTTTCAGGGGGATGGGGCTGTTCCCCTCAGTTCGGTGCTGCATATGGGTCGGTCCCATTTATTGCCATGCCTTTGGGGGAAGTAGCGTTACCTTTAGGCGATCATTTGTTGCCTGCAACAAAGGATAAGATCCTAAAGGGTGAGTATGTTGATATTTTCTCCCAACTTTTCCATGAGTTGGAGAAGAAAGATAAAGAGGAGCTGGATGACAAAGAAAAAGAGAAATTGAAGAAGCGTAAAGTGGACTGGACTTGGGCCAATTGGCTGCCTGGTTTTTTTTATATATGCTGGCGTGGTTGCACATGCCCAGCCTTGGCTGCCGGCTGCGCTCATCCAGTATATGGATATCATTTATAAGGGGCACACGATGTTTAGTGAGCCCGCCTGGATTCAATATGATGAAGAATTCAGGATTAGGGCCGCTTTGTACCCTTCCCTTCACTGGGATCGCATCCACCAGCAGTTGTGGCTTCAGGTCATGTCCCCGGCATGCCCAAATTTGAGTGACCACTCTGACAGTGGTCATTTGGTTGATAGGACATCGGCTACTTCTTTTGCTTCATCATCCTCTTTCCACAGTTCTGCGGGGCAGGCGGTTCAACCCCGCTTGCTTTGCTGGGAGTTTGGATCCCAAGGAGTGTGCAGCAGAAAAGCTTGTCAGTTCAAGCATGAATGCCCCATTTGTGGTGGCCTGCACTCCTTTAGTAACTGTCCCAGAGCCCGGCCACGTAAAGGTCAAAAGAGACAAGGTGGGGGTGCAAGTACTTACCAAGCTGAAAAAGGGGCCCAGTCCGATAAAGGTGGAACCTCTTGAGCAGTCGCTGTATAGGTATCCATGAAGGGCTGATAGGGTTTACGTGTTAAATGGTTTCACGTTCGGTTTTAGAATTCCTTTTCAGGGTCCCCGGGTTGCATTTCAGTCTGGGAACCTTAGTTCTGTTAAAGGTTTAGAGCGTGTAGTTAAGGATAAGATTGCCAAGGAGTTAGCAGAGGGCAGGATTTTGGGCCCAGTTCTTAATCCTCCAGTGCCTAACCTTAGGGTTTCCCCCTTGGGAGTGGTGCCAAAGAAGGCGCCTGGTGAATTTTGTTTGATTCACCACTTTTCCTACCCCAAGGGTGTGTCAGTTAATGATGGGATTCCTGAGCATTTATGCTCAGTTAGGTATACCAGCTTTGATCAGGCCGTGGATGCTGTACGACGCTGCGGAAAGGGGACAGAGATGGCTAAATGCGATATTATGTGATATTAAGTCTGCGTTTCACCTTCTACCTGTCCATCTGGCTGATTTTGAGCTTTTAGGATTTTCCTTTGATGGGCAATTTTACATGGACAGAACTTTGCCAATGGGCTGTTCTGTCTCATGTGTGGCTTTTGAGTGTTTCAGCAAGTTCTTGGAATGGGCTGTTCGCGAGAAAGTTGGATCTCAGGATGTTCATTATTTGGATGACTACTCTTTGTGGATCCTGCAGGGACTGGGCGTTGCGCACGGCTGATGTCTGGCTTAACTGAGCTGGCTGCTGAACTGGGGGTTCCGTTGGCGCAAGAAAAAACAGAAGGTCCAGCCCCAAAACTTATTTTTTTAGGGATTGAGCTGGATACCCTGGCGCAATTGTCCAGAATTACTATTCCAAAGTGGAAGATTTGAGGAGTAGGATTAATTCCTTCCTTCTTAAGAAAAAGGTCACATTACTTGAGCTCCAGCAGCTGCTTGGGCATCTTAACTTTGCTTGCAAAGTGGTTGCTCCTGGACGAGCTTTTCTTCGTAGGCTATGTGATACTATGGCAGGCCTCCGCCTGCCCCAACATAGAACACGGATTACCAGCAGCATGAGGGAGGATTTAAGGGTATGGCAAGAATTTGAGGAGTCCTTTAATGAGATTTCTTATTGGAGAGACAACATGAGGCTTGAGGTGGAGCTTCAGGTCATGTCTGATGCTGCTGGGTCTTTAGGTTTTGGGGTTTATTTCTGCGGACATTGGTGCACACATGCAAGGCCAGAGTCACGGGCTCAGGCAGGTTTGAACCAAGATCTAACGTTTCTTGAGTTTTTTTCCCATTCTTGTTGCAGTTTGGCTGTGGGGGAATTATACGGCCAATCGCACAATTCATTTTTGGTGTGATAACATGGCAGTGGTCCATGTCATTAATTCCCTTTCATTCAAATCTCAAAGGGTTATGAAACTGGTGAGGGCCTTCACTCTGTACTGTCTGCGACTTAACATACTGTTTTTTGTCAGCTGGCCCCAGATGCTGATCAAGAGCTGGCGCCAATGCCGCAGGAGCTATGGCTGATTGGAGAGCCGAGGCCTGCAGAGCGATAGGTTTGGCCATTGCGCCTAGCACCAGGAAGTCTTGCAAATGTGCTGTGCGGCAGTTTGAGGACTTTAGGGCTGAGGTAGGGTATCGCATTGTTTGGCCCCTCCCAGTGGAGCAGTTGCTCCATTACTGTGTTTCTCTAAAAGGTAAGGGATTGGCCGTGCGATCCATTAGGGGACACCTGTCTGCTCTGGCTTTTGCTAGCAAGGTGTTGGGATACAAGGAGGAAACAGCAGACTTTTGGCTTTGAAAGATGCTGGAGGGATGGGCCAGAGAGGCTGGAACTAATCTCAACACTAGAAAGCCTATTTCCCCTCTGATTCTTAAGGGTTTGAAGGGGGTTTGGGGCACAGTGTGTGCATCTTATTTTGAGTCTGCACTGTTCCATGCTGCTTCCTTGGTTGCCTTTTTTGGGGCCCTTAGAGTTAGTAAGTTAGTGGTGGGCTCCAGAAATGATGTTTCTGGTAATGCTTTGTTGCTACGGGACCTGAGGTTAGTTGAGGGTAAGGTGGTCATTACCGTTCGACGCTCTAAGACTGACCAGCGTCGCAAAGGGGCCGTGCTGGAGCCAGGCACGTGCTCTGAGCTTGAGTTGTGCCCAGTTTCCGCTTTGGCTGCTTATCTGGCAGTGCGGGGGCCCAATGATAGGTTTTTGTTTTGTTACCTCAACGGCAGCCCACTGACAAAGCATCAGTTTTGGGCTGTGACTTCTCAGGCTTTAGCTAAACTGGGGTTGTCCGAAGTGCGGTTTGGTACACACTTCTTTAGAATTGGGGCAGCCTCTACAGCTGAAGAAGAAGAAGAAGATATTGGATTTATATCCCACCCTCCACTCCGAAGAGTCTCAGAGCGGCTCACAATCTCCTTTACCTTCCTCCCCCACAGCAGACATCCTGTGAGGTGGGTGGGGCTGGAGAGGGCTCTCACAGCAGCTGCCCTTTCAAGGACAACCTCTGCCAGAGCTATGGCTGACCCAAGGCCATGCTAGCAGGTGCAAGTGGAGGAGTGGGGAATCAAACCCGGTTCTCCCAGATAAGAGTCCACACACTTAACCACTACACCAAACTGGCTCTCCTGGGATATCCTGGGATATCCTTCTCCCTCCATTCAGCACCTGGACCGTTGGCGGTCATCGGCCCATAAATTTTATGTTCAGCCTCTGCTCAGTTCCTAGCTTCGTTTGTTTGTAATTGAGATGTTATGGTTCTTGTTTCTAGTTCGACTGTTTTTTCTTTTTAGATGCTGTTGTTCCTGGCCAGAGGAGCCGAGTTCACAGACAAGAACTCGGCTCCTCTGGCCAGGAACAACAGCATCTAAAAAGAAAAAAACAGTCAAACTAGAAACAAGAACCATAACATCTCAATTACAAACAAATGAAGCTAGGAACTGAGCAGAGGCTGAACATAAGATTTATAGGCCGATCACCGCCAACGGCCCAGGCGCTGAATGGAGGGAGAAGGATATCCCAGGGCTATGTGTTTTGGGCCGCCCATCCAGCTATGTGTTTTGGGCTGCACATCAGGCTCGGAGAACTTCGGTCGGCTCTCAGTTGGGACTCAGTCAATATGTTACTGTCGAATGGCCTGGCCTGCTGCCATTGTTATTTCATGGAAATGCGGGCTTTCCTCCTGAGGTTATAATCATCTACCTGGGAAGGAATGATCTAGGGCTAGTAAAAGGCAAGGCTTTGGTCTTACAGGCCCATGAGGATTTTTGGTACATTAGGGAAAGATGGCCCAGGACCACTATAATTTGGTCAGCTATGATCCCCCACCTTGTTTGGCATAGTGCTTGGGACCCTGCAGGTATAGAGAGGGCCCGTTATAAAACTAACAAAGAAATTAGGAAGGCATTGGAAGGGGGGTTGGGCCACTTTCTGCCCCATCCGGATATTTCTACGAAATTTCCTGATCTATAGAGAGGGAATGGGGTGCATCTCTCTGAAAAAGGTAACTTGCTTTTCTAGAGAGATCTCCGGAAAGGGCTTCGTGTGGCCTTGGGCCTCCTGGTGGGTGCTAAGCTCTAAGAAGAGACTTGGCCTTAGTAGTGGCAGGCTGTTAATGCGTTTATGGTTCTATGCGGCTAGGGGAGGACCAGAAAGCATCCCCCTTTTGGGGAGTTAGGGGTCTGGCAGGAGCAACCTTAGGGTTTGATGACCTGGGGTGTGAGAATGCAGACCATCCTGGAGGCTCAACTAGAGGGTGCCTTCCATTGAGATGTGTGTCTGGTGGCCGGGCCCTCTGGGGCTTGTCTCCTTGCTGGGCCAGCCTGGCAGGAGCTGTGCCACACAGCTCCGGCTGGGGGGTTGGGTCTCTCACCTGCTAATGGCAGGGGAGCGGTCTGTTGAGACCCCTGGCCCTGACTAGGCCACAGTTCTTGTTGCCCTTGCTGTTTATTATTATACTTTATAAAGTGGTCCTTAGTTATACCAATACCTTGTGTCCAACTTTTCATTCTGAATTGGGGGGCAATTTGTTTCTAGCAGCCAGCAGCACGTTGCTAGGCTGCTGGAACGCCTTTGCCTCCCTGGGAGGAAAGGGAGGACTTTCGCTGCCCATTTGGGTGCACTTCTGAAGGAGTGGGGCTTGCTGTTATTACAGCAGCACCATCCACCCCCTACCTCATTCTCCAGGCTGAGATCGGCCCTCCCTCCTGCCCTGTTTGTTATGTAGGTAAGTGCTAGTCGCCTCATGGTTTGGGGGGGCAGGTAGGAATTTTTTGCTCCCCAGCTGATTGGCAGTTTGCTGGGGTGTTTTTCCGCCTACCCTCCATAGCAAGTCAGTGGATTGTGGATCTGGCTATAGGGAGCTGCTGTTAAATAGGTTGGTCACTTTAGTTTGGCAGGTTGTTAATGGGTTTATGGTTCTATGCGGCTAGGGAAGAACCAGAAAGCACCCCCCCTTTTGGGGAGTTAGGGGTCTGGCTGGATCAACCTTAGGGTTTGATGACCTGGGGTGTGAGAATGTAGACCATCCTGGAGGTTCGACAACAGGGTGCCTTCCATTGAGATGTGCGTCTGGTGGTCGGGCCCCCTGGGGCTTGCCTCTTTGCTGGGCCAGCCTGGCGGGAGCTCTACCACACAGCTCCGGCTGGGGGGCTGGGTCTCTTGCCCGCTAATGGCAGGGGAGCAGTCTGTTGAGACCCCCATCCCTGACAAGGCCACAGTTCTTGTTGCCCTTGCCGTTTATTATTATACTTAATAAAGTGGCCCTTAATTATATCATTACCTTGTGTCCGACTCTTCATTCCGACTTGGGGGGCAAAAGAGGCATGTGCAGCTGAAGTGTAGCCTTATAAAAACAGAAAAAGTATAGCCTTATAACCGCCCCCCCCCCTAGAAAATAGCCAGCAATTATGATCTAATTGGAAACACAAACTGAGCAGGGCTATACTGCCATAGTGTGTGTGTGTGTAATAATTTTAAAAAATCACAATTTGTTAAAGAGCACATTTTACAACAAGAGGTGATGGCTTATAGCATTTTTGAAAGCATGTATGATAAGCATGGGACAAACTAAAGGCTAGCATACAATGGAAGTGCTCTATTCCCAAATGAGTAATATTAATATCATAAAAATTTAGCAATCCCAAGAACGCTCTGCCTAACAATGGAGCAGCCACAACAAGATGCAAATCAATGCCCTCGGCTAATGAATAATGCAAATGAGTGCTCTCACAGCAAGGCAGTCTGCAGGAATCCTCTCCTGTCTCACCTCGCATTTCTGGAGAATTTTAGCACCAGGTGTCACAAGGAATTAAAGGAAGGCATTGCAGAGTAATGACAAAGCCTTGGAGCCACAAGTCGGTACAGCCAGCAAGGTGCATTAAGATGCATGGGACAGCAAGGGTGAGATCTGACATCTTATTAAAGGGAAAACCTGGCTACTTTCCCATTCTTCTATTTAATGGAATTGTAAACCGCTGCAATTTGAGATTATACTTTATGGCTATACCTTAAAGACACACTTCCATCCCAGGGAAAAAATCATAAACCATTCCTTCCTGTTTTAAGTGATGTGTGCCTAATATACCAAAGAGGTTGCCTTGTCTATTATGTCTTATTGCAGTTTCTCATTTTTCAAGGCCCAGGACTTGATTTCAATCTCAATCTACAATTTTTAATTCATATATTATTTTGCCTTTACTATGTAACTAACGCCTCTGTTCCTTGTTTTTCTCCCTTTTCTTTGTGCTTTTTTCCTCATATTTCCTTCTGTTTCCAAAAGATAGTCAAATCCTCACTGTCATGATTCAACAGACCAAATTCTGTTTTGGGATCCATCAGGTGAAGACCAGTCTCTTAGACTGACGCCAATATTTTTATAACTGTGCCATATTAAGACATGAAGTACATTAAGAACATAAGAGAAGCCATGTTGGATCAGGCCAATGGCCCATCCAGTCCAACACTCTGTATCACACAGTGGCCAAATTATTTTTGTATATATATATATATACACACACACTGTGGCTAATAGCCACTGATGGACCTCTGCTCCATAATTTTATCTAACCCCCTCTTGAAGCTGGCTATGCTTGTAGCCACCACCACCTCCTGTGGCAGTGAATTCCACATGTTAATCACCCTTTGGGTGAAGAAGTACCTCCTTTTATCCGTTCTAACCCGACTGCTCAGCAATTTCTTGAATGCCCATGAGTTCTTGTATTGTGAGAAAGGGAGAAAAGTACTTCTTTCTCTACCTTCTCCATCCCATGCATAATCTTGTAAACCTCTATCATGTCACCCCGCAGTCGACGTTTCTCCAAGCTAAAGAGCCCCAAGCGTTTTAACCTTTCTTCAGAGGGAAAGTGTTCCAAACCTTTAATCATTCTAGTTGCCCTTTTCTGCACTTTTCCAATGCTATAATATCCTTTTTGAGGTGCGGTGACCAGAATTGTACACAGTATTCCAAATGAGACCGCACCATCTATTTATACAGGGGCATTATGATACTGGCTGATTTGTTTTCAATTCACTTCCTAATAATTCCCAGCATGGTGTTGGCCTTTTTTATTGCAATCGCACACTGTCGTCATTTTCAGTGAGTTATCTACCACGACCCCAAGATCTCTCTCTTGATCAGTCTCTGCCGGTTCACACCCCATCAACTTGTATTTGTAGCTGGGATTCTTGGCCCCAATGTGCATTACTTTGCACTTGGCCACACTGAACCTCATCTGCCACGTTGACGCCCACTCAACCAGCCTCAACAGATCCCTTTGGAGTTCCTCACAATCCTCTCTGGTTCTCACCACCCTGAACAATTTAGTGTCATCCGCAAACTTGGCCACTTCACTGCTTACTCTCAACTCCAAATCATTTATGAACAAGTTAAAGAGCATGGGACCCAGTACTGAGCCCTGCGGCACTCCACTGCTTACCGTCCTCCACTGCGAAGACTGTCCATTTATACTCACTCTCTGCTTCCACAAGAGGACCTGTCCTTTTACTCCATGACTCTCGAGCTTACTAAGGAGCCTTTGATGAGGAACTTTATCAAAAGCTTTCTGGAAGTCAAGGTAAACAATATCTATCAGGTCTCCTTTGTCCACATGTTTGTTCACCCCCTCAAAGAAATGTAACAGATTAGTGAGGCAAGATCTTCCCTTACAGAACCCATGCTGAGACTTCCTCAATAACTCGTGTTCATCAATGTGCCTACTCATTCTGTCCTTGATAATGGTTTCTACCAACTTTCCCGATATTGAAGTCAGACTGACTGGCCTGTAGTTACCCGGATCTCCTCTGGAACCCTTTTTAGAGATGGGGTGACATTTGCTACCTTCCAGTTCTCAGGAACGGAGGCAGATTTCAATGAAAGATTACATATTTTTGTCAGAAGATCCAAAAGTTCAACTTTGAGTTCTTACAGAACTCTTGGATGTATGCCATCCGGACCTGGTGACATTACTTTTTAATTTGTCTATCAGTTGTAGGACCTCCTCTCTTGTCACTTCAATCTGACTCAGGTCTTTCAACACCCCTTCCAATATAAGCTGTTTTGGAGCAGGCAAACACTTCTCATCTTCCACAGTGAAAACGGAGGCAAAAATGCATTCAGCTTCTCAGCCATTTCCCTATCCTCCTTCAGTAATCCTTTGACCCCTTGGTCATCCAAGGGCCCCACTGCATCTGTGGCTGGTTTCCTGCTTCTAATATATTTGAAGAAAATTTTATTGTTGGTCTTTATGTTTTTTGCAATATGCTCCTCATAGTCCCTTTTTGCCTGTGTTCCCTTTTATTAATTTCACTTGGACTAGCTTTCCACCGCTTAAAGGAGTCCTTCTTACCTTTTACAGCTAACCATGCAGGCCTTCTCTTATACCTGTTTGTACCTTTCCTAACTTGTGGTATATATTTTATCTGAGCTTCTAGGATTGTAGTTTTAAATACCCTCCAAGCTTCCCCAAGGGTTTTGACTGTATTTACCTTTACCTTTCCTTTCAGTTTCCTCTTCCCATGCCTCCTCATCTCAGAGAGTTTACCCCTTTTAAAGTTAAACATGGTTGTGCTGGTTTTTTGGAGCAACTCTCTATTTATACAAATGGTGAAATCAATAACATTATGGTCACTGCTCCCAAGCGGTGCAATCACTTTTATATCTCTCACCAAGTCTTGGGCATTACTTAGGACCAAATCCAGGATCGCCCCACCCCTGGTAGGTTCAAAGACCATCTGCTCCATAGCACAGTCATTGAGAGCATCTAGAAATTCAATCTCTTTCTCTCAACCAGAACACATATTGACCCAATCAATCTGCGGGTAGTTAAAATCACCTATGATGTCACAGTTTTTATGTCTAGCCACCATCTTTAAGCATTTCATCATATTATAGTCATCCTTTATCTTTTGATTTGGTGGGCGATAACAAACTCCCATAGTTAAATTGCCTTTTGGGCCCTCTATTTCAACCCAAAACATTTCTAGAAGGGAGTCTAATTCTCTGACCTCAGTCTTACTGGACCGTAAGACATACAGAGCCACCCCACCTCCAACCCTTCCCTCCCTATCCTTCCAGTATAACTTTTATCCAGGAATCACCGTGTCCCACTGATTCTCCTCATTCCACCAAGTTTCTGAAATTCCCACAATGTCTATGTTTTATCCCAACACTAAACATTCCAATTCACCAATTTTACTTTGAAGACTTCTAGCATTTGTGTACAAACATCTATAATTTCCCAGGCAAGCTAGGCCCGCAACCTTCCTCCTGCCGCCTCTAGACTCTGGCAGGCAGTCCATTCTGTTTGTCACCATCTCAGTGGGCAACTTTGATCCATTACCCGGTAGAAAAGTATCAGCTAACCCTTCATCTCTTTGAGATGAGTCTTCCCAAACCAGAGACATTTCATCTCCTGTCGGCTTTCCCCCAAGATTTAGTTTAAAAACTGCTCTACCACCTTTTTGATTTTAAGCGCCAGCAGCCTGGTTCCATCAGGGGACAAGTGGAGACCGTCTTTTTTGTACAGCTCCCGCTTGTTCCAGAAAGCATCCCAGTGCCTAACAAACTTAAATCCTTCCTCCTTACACCATCATCTCATCCACACATTGATACTTCTAATTTGTGCCTGTCTCTCCAGCCCTGCATGTGGAACAGGTAGCACTTCTGAAAAGGCTACCTTGGAGGTCCTGGCCTTAAGTCTCCCGCCTAGCAGCCTAAATTTTTCCTCCAGGACCTCACGACTGCATTTCCCCACATCGTTGGTGCCAACATGCACCACGACCACTGGCTCCTCCCCAGCACTATCTATCAGCCTATCTACTACACGCGTAATGTCCGCTACCTTTGCACCAGGCAGGCAAGTCACCATACGGTCAGTACGCAGTTTTGCCACCCAGCTGTCTACTTGCCTAAGGATCGAATCACCAGCTACCAAGACCCCCCTTCTCTCCCTGCCCAGGGATGGTTCCTTGGCACGAAAGGATTCCCACTCACCAACTGAAGAAGAGGTCCCTTCTGAGGGCACATTCCCCTTATCCTCAGCCCGGTGCCCTGTTCCCTCTTGACCCTCATGCTCTCTGGCAGCAACGGGGCTGCCACGTTCAGAGCGGGGCTAATCTAACACGTCCCCGAGAGTCTTCTGTGAGTGCCTAACTGACTGTCTCTGCTTCTCCAGGTCAGTCACCTCAGCCTCAAGGGTACGAACTCGTTCCCTGAGGACCAGGAGCTCCTTGCATCGAGCACACTCCCAAGACTTCTGTCCTGTGGGCAGATAGTCATACATGTGACATTCAATGCAAAACACTGGAAAGCCCCCACCCCCCTGCTGGCATTCTACCTTCATGATAGCTTTTTAAAAATATGCAGTCCCCTTTTAAACCCTGTTTGTTTATGTGGCTCCCCAGCTGGAGAGTCTATTTACCTTATTGGGAACACAAGGAATCTGGGTTCCTGGTCCTTACACAGCCACCAGGCCAAGAGTCCTTTAGCTCTCGCCCTTCAGCTCACACCAAAGGCTCACGCCTCTGGCAAGGCACAGCTTAATAATGCAAAGAGGGTGGGGAACACAGCCACTCTAATCAATCAGCAGCAGCAATCACCTTCAACCTTCAGCCCTTCACACGAACTCAGAAGTTTTCAGCAACTTCCGCAGCTGCCAAGCCACAAACTTCACCCTTGTAGCACTCTCTGCTCTATTCCAGAGGTCTCTGCAATGTCATTCTTGAGTCCTAGGCCTGTGCATCTTTCACAGATGCTGCAAAAATCCATTTGGGCTGGCAGTGGGAACCTATACTGCTGGGATTTTTGTAGCATTCATTATTTTATTTTTACATGATTTTGTGTGTACATCAGTTTCAACTGCCTATTTTATGAAATAGGCAGCCATCCAGAGACAGTAGGCAGGTTTACAAGTGCCTGGCATGGATTATGTGTTCAAAGTGGAGTTCAGAAATGGGCTCATTGACTTTCTCAAAACCACATACAAGACCTTAAAACAGCACAATGTTGCCCTAAGATTCCATTGTATTGTCCCACTACTGCTAACATGTTATTAATAGTATTAGCAGCACTGGATGTCTTATTTTCATTTCATTATCTTCCAGTTGTATTACAATCTTTAATTCATTAATTCCATATATTTGTATACGGCCTTTTCACTGTTTCTGTTTGAATGGTCTAATAAAAAGGTACCAATAATAAAACAAAACTATCTCTAAAAGTATTTATCTTTGACAGTGACAAATAATTTCTCTCTGTCACCACTCTGATTGGGGTAAAAAGTATAAGACAACAGAAAAACCAAAATGGGAAAACTGCACTCCAGAATAAAAAGACATCTAAATAGCAATAATGGAGGTAATAAGTAAACCTCATGGGGGAAGTTATTTTAAGGATGTGGCACACATTGCACCTCAGATGACAAAAAAACATGAGGCAGAGAACAACCTCAGAGAAGGACCTTCATGAATTACCAGGTTTATATGGATGTAAACTGAACTGTTGATATAGCCTGTAATTTATAGGAAAGTTCAAATCACAGCAAAATATAAATTTAGGACCTCAGAATCTGTAAGAATGTGGAGATGGAGTCACTGGGTTGCCACAACTGTCTGCAAGATTTGCCTAGATAAATAGGTAGCACTGTAGGTAGGTAGAGCCAGTTTAGTGTAGTGGTTAAGTGTGCATCTGGGAGATCTGGGTTTGAATCCCCACTCCTCCCCTTGCAGCTGCTGGAATGGCCTTGGGTCAGCCATAGTGCTTGCAGAGGTGTCCTTGAAAGGGCAGCTTCTGGGAGAGCTCACTCAGCCCCACCCACCTCACAGGGTAAAAGAGATTATGAGTCACTCTGAGGCTGGTTTCACACTGTGAAACTGATATGATTTTACCCCGTTGCGAAAAAGTTCGCTTCAGTTTGAACCATTTCTGGGCTATCAGACAGCCACTGCTGAAGCGGCAGGATCCCAGCAGTGGTCAGTGGTTGCCCATTCACACTGCTAGCCCGGCTCGACCACAGACCCACTGTAGAAAGCCTTGTCTTTTTTTAAAAAAAAAAAAAAGCCTGTGTGTGCGTTCAATAGGAGAAGCACACAAGCACATCTTGGGGGTGGGGGGGAATGGCTGGAAATGGCTTGGCGCAATCACACAGCTCTTCCACTTATGAGTCACCCCAGGGCATTCAGACAGCAGTCGATTATGCAACCTACATCCAATTCAAGGGAATGCTACCTGGAAAATCCAGGTAGCTTTTTAATGCGGATAGGAGGCATCTGGAGATGGGGTGAGAACGGATGCAGCACAGAGGATGGATGTGCTAGTGTGATCATACACTTTTAATCCGAATGAGAGGCAGGGCTAGGTTGGGTGAAATCTCCTATGTGAAACCACCCTGAGATTCAGAGTGGAGAGCGGGATATAAATCCAATATCATCATCATCATCATCATCTCCACCTCTTCCTCTATGACCCATGCACCCAAATAGGGATTTTTTTTGTCACTTTTAAAGCAAATGGTTGTGTAACTTGAATGATCAGAGTATGTGACGTTATGATATATGGAAAAGATTTATCTGCCTGTTCACTGAGATAAAACTCTGAATAAATTGGGCAAATTTATTTCTAACATCCAAAGTCTCTATCTCTAAGCTTAAAGGACACATTCACCTTTCCATAAATACAAAACTGGGGATCCTGAGCCTTAGAGCAAAAGGCAATGGGCCGTTTCCTGGCAAATACAAACCCCCCCCCCCCACACCCTTTATAGGGAACAATCACAAGCAGGTCTAATCAGAAGTAAGTCTCACTTTGTTCAGTGGACTTACTCCTAGGAATGTTCTTAGGATGGCACTGGTACGTACACACATGCAACTAGCTGAACTGGACTGAGAATTTCACATCATCCCATCAATACTCTGGCATTTTCTAGTTTATAATGGTGTTAATGGTTTTGCTGTAATCAGTGCCATGTTACTTTTATTCCGTGTTTAAGTTTTCAAAGCAGCTAGAGACAGATCAGTGTGCTGGCTAAAGAAACATGCAGTAAACCCCCCTCCACCACAAATGCTGATCTAGGTACTGAATACAAAAATAAGATTACAGAGATTTTATCAGGAGTTCTCCTAGGGGGCTCCCAAAAGAAGCATTGTTATCACAAGCAGACAAAGTCATCATGGTGGAAAAAGGGGTCTCACAGGTTAATTTATATTTTTGGCATAGCTGGCACTTTGGTTTGCTTGATTTAGATCCGTAAAGATTTGGCAATATTTGAAATAGATTTACTATTCTCCCTAAAACACAGTGGACATATATGCAAATGCTTTTGCTTACTTTAGCTTCTGAAACTTTTGCCTCTCCTGTCCTTCCCCATTTCTACTCTCACTGCACTGTCAAACAATGACTACAGCCTTCAGGAGACAGTTTTAATTTTGTTTTGCTTGTGTCATACTACCATGTACAACAGTACTGCACGTTATACTTAGCAGTACTGGTATTATCAACAATTACAAATTCAGCAGAGATGGGAGGCAAACTCCTGGGTATAGTTCCCTTTACCCAAATCCCTTCCCTAAGAATACCACTAACTTTTAACTACTTTGAATTCTGTTTCCCTTCTCTTCTGCTTTCCTTTCCATCTAATGCATCCTCACCAATCAGTTGAAGCAGTTGTGAAGAAAGGCTTATTTTTCTGTTACACAGTAATATCATTCTCCTACAGCAAAGTAGAAGAATGGCAACTTTGACCCTCTACAACAGTTTGGTGTAGTGGTTAAATGTGTGGACTCGAAGGCGGTTTAGACTTCAGGAGGACTCGATTCAATACTTAGGAATACAAATTCCCAATCGAAGTCAAAACTTAGTGGGGATGAATTTTAGAAAGCTCCTGGAGAAAACACAAGCTGACTTCACCCGATGGAAACCCATCCCATTGTCATTGTGGGGTAAAGTGAATGCCCTTAAGATGGTTACATTCCCCCGCTTCTTTTATGTTCTCCGAGGTCTCCATCAGTATATTCCGCAGAAGTGGTTTAAAAGAGTCAATACTCTAATAACAAACTTCTTGTGGGAAGGGAAAAGGCCACGACTTTCCTTGGCTAGGCTCCAGCTCCCAATTGATCAAGGTGGCTTTGGTATGCCAGACTTAAGTGTATACCATAGGGCCTATATGTTGGCAAGTGTTAGTAAGTGGAGGCAGGATGTAGGGAAGGAATCTCCAGACTGGGTGGCCCTTGAGGCTTCAACAGTGGCTCCTCTTTCTACGCTAGAGGTTTTGGGTTCGAAGCACTACCAAGGGGAAGTATTGCTTCCAGCAATTCAGGCCACCAGGCGATTATGGCAGCTAATAGGGTCCAAGCAAGGCTTTAACGCCTTCTTACATGGATCAATGACTCTTTGGGGAAACCCAGAATTGAGGATCGGAGGGTGCCAAGTGGTTTGGAAGGGTTGGATTGAAAAAGGGATAACAACTCTTGATCATCTACGAGACCCAAACAGAGAAGAATTCTGGACATTTAAGGAGCTTCAAGACAAGTATAATCTTGAATCTAACCAATGGCTACATTATTACCAAATAAAGATGGCGCTGACGCAGCTGCTGGGTCCGGATGCCTTGGCTGCCCCTGATCCACCATCCCTTTTAGCTGTATTAAGGCGGACATGGCAGCAAGATAATCCAGTGCAAGCCCTGTACACGTACTTTCGATATGGGACGCAACAACAACAGCTAATTGAAGAATTACGGGTAAAATGGGCAGATGAACTGAACCTTAGTATTCTACCATTCCAATGGTTCACAATCAACAGGGCGATCCGAAAAGTTTCTAAAGATCAACGCTTGATATTAATTCAGCAAAAAATTCATTTCCGTATTTACTGGACACCTGTTCGACTACACAAATTTAACCTCTTGACTTCACCAGCATGTTGGCGATGCCAGGGAGGTGAAGCGGGGCTAAGCCACATGATTTGGTCATGCCCGGTGCTGCTTGATTTCTGGGGCGATATACTCAGGTGGATAAACCGCGTATTGGGAGGTCAGCACAGATTCACAGCCATGCAAGTTCTTTTAAACTACTTCCCGTCAGCATGGGTGTTGTCTCGCCCACAGCGATATTGGGGATTTCGGGCACTGATGACGGCAAAGAGGATAATCATGCAGATGTGGAGAACGGAATTTTCAGGAACCGTAGCGCAATGGCTGGAGGACATGCTGCGATTGGCGGTGGATGAAAGGCTGGTCTACCGACGAATGATGCAACAACAACAATTCGAGGACATTTGGGCACCGTTTTTGGCGGCTGTCAATAATTTACAGGGTCCGGGATGTGAATTTGAACATAGTTCCCTCTAGGCTGTGGGGGCCAAGGTGGTCCAGAGAGCTATATCAAGTATTAGGCATACAATAGGCAGAGATAGATAAGTATGGGCAACAAGGGTGACGGGTCACAGGGTGCTGGATGAGTGGATAATTGTGAACTACGTAATTTTTTGTTTGTTTAATTGTTAAATATTTATTATTACTATGGATCTGTTACATATACTAATTTCAATAAATGATGAATATATAAGGACAAAAAAAAAAAAAAATGTGTGGACTCTTATCCGGGAGAACTGGGTTTGATTCCCCACTCCTCCACTTGCACCTGCTGGAATGGCCTTGGGTCAGCCATAGCTCTGGCAGAAATTGTCCTTGAAAGGGCAGCTGCTGTGAGAGTCCTCTCAGCCCCACCTACTTCACGGGGTGTCTGCTGTGGGAGAGAAAGATAAAGGAGATTGTGAGCCACTCTGAGATTTGGAGTGGATGGTGGGATATAAATCCAATATCATCATCATCTTCTTCTTTTGCTTAAAATCCATTTCAAGGTCTATCCCATGGCAGTAATGGCAGCAAAGAGATCTCTGTCAGAACTGCATCTGCACAAACAAAATTGTTTGATCTTCTGTAAGCAATAAAACAACTTCACACTCTCTCATTGCAATGTCCATATCTAGTTATAGGAAAAATTAAAGATGCTAGTTTTTCTCTTTAAAGTGCTACATGCCCCAGGTCCACCATACCCAATGCAGCTTTTCCTCCCAACTATGCTGCTCATTCATTAAACTCTAGCGGGGAAACAGTTGCCTGCAGATGCCACTTCTAGCACTGGTTAGTTTACTCTCAATTTCTAACACAAACTTTTCAGTGACAGTTGAATGCCTATCCACCTGCCATCTTAGGGTTCTTGGCTTATTATAAAGGCAAACAGCCTTTCAGGATACTGAATTTATAGCTACTATAACAGTTGATTCATTTTGTCTGCTGGATATCATGCCCTATTGCATGTTATTATTGTGTGCTGATTATTGTATCAAATTGCATTCATAATTGGTCTGTCCTGAACGAATTTATACATATTCAAAATTGTTCTATAGTTCATATATGAAGGAATAATGAAATTAAAAGCATCATGCTCTATCTATAAAGGGCCAATCTATGCACAGAAATGTCTTTAGAAATTAAACTATCTAGGTGAAGCTCATATGCCTGCTTCTTTTTTAAAAAGGTATCATATGAAGTTCTGAGGAGGTCTAGAGAGCTTATGTTTCCAAACAAAAGCAAGGGCAGCAGTTAATAACAGACTACTTGGGAAGAAAGGTTTTGCTAGAGCAGACTAGGCTGTCAATCTAAAAAGAGAAACAATCAAACTCCAACATTTTTGAAGAGTAATAAAAATGTCAGTATGAGTGAATGATCTGTTCCAGGTCCTTGGTTGCCAACAGGGACTCCAAAGGATATTTGTATTTAACCTGTCCTACAAGATTGATAGGGTGAAGTGTATCATATTTTCATGCACACCCCAACTCCAAATACTTTTTCATTGTTTCCATACATCCATAGTATGAGAAGTGTGGATGCGTAGGATCCCAAATAATTTTTTTTCTTCTTTTAGTTGATGTAGCAAGGCTTGGGTTGACTAGAAATACATGAACACAAAAAAATCCATTGCTTGCCAGCCCTGAAAAGAAGACTCCTAATATTTTTGCAGATCTGCGCACTATTGTATTATTAGTACTTGCAAGGTACATATCAAGGAAAGGAAAGGTCCCCTGTGCAAGCACCAGTCGTTTCTGACTCTGGGGAGACGTTGCTTTCATATGAAAGTCAGTGTCAATAAAACACCACATTTTATGTAGGGAAACAGTCAATAAATAAAATCTGTGCACAGAATTTTTTGACTTGAGACAAAATCTGTACATTAGCTGTTGCAGATAAGTATCCTAAACAGGAAATAAGATGATGATGTAGCTATCAGATCTACAAAAGAAAGCAGCAACTGGGTACAGAAGATAATCTGTAGCTAAGAAAGTTCTAAGGAGGTCTAGAGAGTGTCAACAATACCTTCCATACACCAGATCTTTTCCACAGGGCTCTTCTTGTAACTTCTTAATCCTCCTTTCCAACTGCCTATGTCCCTCCCTATGCTGATTTCTTGTAAGCTCCTTTTGGGCAGTAAATAACCTGTTTGGTTTACAAAACTCTGTAAAATACTATGCACATCAGTGGGGTTGCATTATTAACAATAAAATATTAATAGCTGTGCATTCACTGTGAAGTATGGAGTTAGATTTGCAGTATGTTCCTTAGAGAGGTGACTAAATTTTTGAATGGGAATATTTCAATTTACAGCAGATAATAAGATAAAGCAATGTTTGAGATTTATATGCCTCCTTAAAAAAATACACTCACTTTTGCTTTTAAGGGTCCTGAACATGAAATATCAGCATGCATGAAGGTAAAAATATCTCCAGGAATAAATGGGTAAATTTCGTACATCCTCGATTCTAATTTGTTACAAGAATGGCAATCTGTATTTTTCCCTATGGCTGTGCACATGATACTTTTGAAAAAAATGAGTCACGTTTTTGTTAGTAGCTTGCTATTTAGATTTTTTTCTTTTCTTTCATTTTTCCCTCCCTTCTCCCATCCTCAGTAAATGTCAGCCATGAGCAGCTCTATTGCTAATATTCTCCAGAAGTAACATTCCTAGAATTGGGCAAAGGGAAAAAATACTGCTTAATTCAGATGCTGGCTCTCAACAGTTTTACAGATAAAAAATGTAAAAGCCCCCATATAGAAAAGCACTACACTTAATAGTATGGAAATGCTCTTCTCATCATAAAATCCCTTTTAATGGCTTTTTAACTAGCTAGTTATAAAAAGGCTTTCCTTCTGCCTCTTGGCATAACGTAGTGAACATGTAATTAAAATTTACTTTTGTTATTTTTCTGTTAAAAATTTAAAATCTGCATAGACAAAGGTTTCTAAGGAAATACCAAGACAAAGATACAGCTTGGAAGGGAGTGGTGGGTGGTGGGAGGGAAGTAAAGCACCAACAGCATAATACCGGTGCTGCTACAAACACTAAAGTACAGTTGATATCTGCAACAATCCATGACTTTCTAAGCCTTATGTAAAAAGTGCATACTGCAGTTTCATCCACATATCTGCAACATGAAATAGCAACATATGGGAAGACGGAAATGGCTACAGAATAATGGAATAATATTTTTAAGATTGTTATATTGCGTTATTGTATGAACTATTTTTAACTCTGCATATTTCTTAATTGTTGTTCCTTGCCCTGAGCCCATTGGAGGAAGGGCAGGTTATAAATAAAAAATAATAAAGAAATAATAAATATTTACACATCCCTAACTACAACAACTGTTAGCATTCAGCACCAGCAACAGGCTCAACATAACATAAAACACCGTCCATACCCAGCCCAAACAAAAGGATCTCACACAGTTTAGTTTCAACCCTTGGTGAGCCATTAGGAAAACAGCGTGCAGATACCAGCTCTCAACATGCCCTGGAAAATGAGCTTTTGATGTATCAATGGTCCTGTAATGAGAACTCTTTGAAACCTCAGCCAACTTCACACTATTTTTCTTTAAAAAACACCTATGAGTGAATCAGAATGATCCATTTTTCATATGAATGTTTGGTACTCCATTCACAGTACACTAGAGCCAGATGAAGATGGATATATGCAAGGCTCTTTTTGTAGCAGGAACTCCTTTGTATATTAGGCCACACCCCCTGATGTAGACAATCCTCCTGGAGCTTACAGTAGGCCCTGTACTAAGAGCCTGTAAGCTCTTTGAGGATTGGCTATATTAGGGGTGTGCGGCCTAATAGGCAAAGAAGTTCCTGCTACAAAAAAAGCCCTGGATATATAAAACCACAAGGCTGGAAGCACAGTAGAAGCTGGGGGAGGAAGAAAGCCAGAAAGCAAAAGTATTTTGAGTACATCAAATTCCTTGCTCCTCCTCCACGCCTCTGTTCTTTTCACCAGAACTTGCACTCATATAGCTCCCCTTTGTTCCACATGCAGGGAGGGGTAAATCCCTTCCCTTTCTATCATTCTCCTTTGATACCTAGCCACTCCTTCAATTATGGCTGCCCATCTTTTCCTTCTACCTTTGTTGGGGAGGGTGCCAAATCTTTATCATTCCTTTGCTTGCTATTTTAAAAAAACAATAATGTCATTCACCCTAATCTATTTACTCATGCTTAAAATGGAAGTGTATTTATGCACAACTATCTGTGGATAGAGATGAAAAACACAGTATAGACAGAATTCACACTTAAATGTGCATTCTGAGCATGGTGGATGCAAACCTGATTTATGCTCATGGTGCCAGATCCAACAGTCAATATATATGCACTTCACCTTAAGATGGATCAAGGCAGGTGTCTGGAGAAGACCAGAGCCAAAGGTGGTAACTTTAGTTACTGGTTACTCTTTTTTCCCCTTTCTGCTCCATGCAATTTTCAGTTATATTTCGTTATTTGGTCAGGTGCCTACAGCAGTTTTTCCCTGCAGAATAAGTATGTGAGTAGAAGGAGATTAATAACCAAAATTGCAAGAAACTATTCTCTTCATAGGGCATACATGTTATTAAAATTCATTCAAAGGCTACTCTAATTACATTCACAGTGTCAAGACTTAAATATCAAGACAGTGTCACTGCCAAGTGATTGCTTCCATGTGGATTTATTACATTCTAGAGACAAAAAAAATACTAAAAATATGACCTTAAAAGTGATGTGTTTATGTATATTTTTGCTTCAAGATATTATCGAACCTTTTGCTCTAACATTTTTATATCCAATCCTTCTTTGCTTCACTCTGTTAGATAAAGCATCCAGGATTACTGCCAATTTTTCACAGTAAAATACCACATGAAGAATGGGGGGTCGCATCCGTCTAGCTGAATTCTCCAGTTGCTAACTTGATTTATTTGTAAGGGATAAGAGTTCCTCCTGTCTTTACAAATTTCAGCCCTAGATTATTACAGCGTGGTGCAAGACAAATACGTCTATTCAGAGGAGGCAAATGAACCTACTCTTTGTTCACCCCACTAGAAGACAAGAGTAGCATGAACTGCCATTTCAGATCAAGGTCACACAAGGGCAGAAGAAGGTTTCTGGCATTTATCACTAACGAGATGTGGAGCTTCATACACAAACAGGTGTTGCACGTGGTTCTTCCCTGATCCTGCATGCACAGAGACCTCAATTATATAATGTATTTGTTGTATCCTGGATCAAGACTGACTGAGAGAATAGCTTGGGTCAAGGATAGCCTGCATTCTCAGAAGTTCTTGCATCCACACACCATTCCAGCATCCACATCTATCCAATTTCCTCTAGGTAGACAGTTAAGACTTTGTGGGTATAGAACACATGGGGTGCGGTCACATGTCACATAAAAAGCGTGTGTGTAGCGCTCAAATTTGAACAGCTGAATATTGATTCAATGCAGGGCCATTCAGACGTGCATCCAAGAATGCGACTCATTCTGTTGTTGAGCGTTCAGACATCCAATACTATCATGATCTTTTCTTGGAGCATGCGTGATCAGGTGGTGATTTCTGGGAGGGGTGGGGTCCATTGAACATGCGCCCAACTGTTTGGAGGTGGGAAATTAAACGTTACTTCAGAGGGGGGGGGGAAGTTTCCAGAAATCCTCCACATTGAAAAAAGAGAGATTTTTTTCCTTTTCTAAATAGTGGGATAATGTCCCCCCCCCCCCCCGATCCTGTGTTGATTGGAGAAGCAGAAGCATCACCTCAGATTCCCGGATAATCTGGCAATGCACATGTATCCTGGGGCTTTTTTTTTTTTAAAGGTGGGAGGCAGTGTCGCACGTAAGCTGTCCAAACAACAAAAAGCCGATCTTGTGCTGCTGTTTTGAAAAAGGGCCGGACTTTCTGTGCTGTCAAATTAATGCGCCATTCAGGCGTAGCAAGCCTGGATGACCCTGGATGACGCTCGATTGCCAGATGTGGATGTTTGAACAAACACATTTAATCCGTCAGCCAGACGGAGCTGTGTCGTCACTAATGGTACGTGTGACCTCACCCATGGTGAGATCAATGATAGGAGAGTATGAAGGATCATAAAAATAAATGAATGGCTATGCTAGAACAGACCAATGGTCCATCTAGAGCAGCATCTTGTTTTACACAGTGGCTGATCAGACACCCCTGAAAGGCCTACAAGAGGGGACTGAGGCCCAAGTTTTCTGTTGCTGTCATAACCACATCATCAGTATTCAAAAGGCAAAAATGTGCTTCCTCAAGAAAAAGAATGCTAATGGTTCTTTGTTTTTTTAGAATGCCTTTGCCATAAAACCAGACTAACTTCCATATTAAATACACAGAGAGATTAACTGCCTCTTTCTTTGCAAATGGAACTGTACACAGTTTTTAAGCCTCCTTCCTTGGAGGTCTTCAAACAGAGGCTAGATGGCCATCTGACAGCAATGAAGATCCTGTGAATTTAGGTGGAGGTATCTGTGAGTTTCCTGCATTGTGCAGGAGGTTGGACTAAATGACCCTGGAGGTACCTTCTAACTCTATGATTCTGTTTTGTTTAAAAAATTGTCATCCTGAGCCAAATAACAGACCTGACAAGGGTGTAATTCCTAGGTGGACAAAAAACATTTCATCTAAAGTTTAAGTCAGAGAATGTGAAATATTAACAGCTTGACTGAGGTCACATTATACAGTTCCATCTACTCACATATAGTTTCTGGATCACAGGCAGTGCTCAAACAACCAGCTCACCGCAGCCTTACAGCATTTGCTTTTACTTCTCCTTGTCACATTCCAGACATCTCCCACAATCCACATCATTACACATCTATTTAATCTTTGAATGTCTAAATGCCTCCCGCATGCTCAACACTGAGCACACTACCAGGTGCCTTTTTTAAAAAACCAAGGTTTGTGCATGTGCATGAACAAGCAGATGATTCACTGCTTCTCTGATTGTGAGATCCCTATCAGCCATCCCTTTTGCAATGGCTATGTTTCGATGGTTTTGTCTGAGAGACTCCTGGGCCTTCTTTTTGTCCCATACAGCCAGCAAATCCAGAGTTTTCACACACCACCAGGGGACTCCATGAACCACTGCCATTTTAAGTCTTTCCCACCTAGGATGCAACATCACATAACCATTGTTCAGGCAGCTGAAGATGGGCCCCCCCACCAGACTTGTGGGGGGTTGCGCATCAAGGCAAGCCACACACAGGGACACTTCTCCCTGTTAAAAAAAAATAAAGACTACATACATTACTCCCGAACACAGGTTGAGACAGAGAAAAAGAAAGTGTATATTCATTCATTTAAATCCCAACAGCAAATATGTGGTTATACACATATCACTAAGAGCTAAAAGGAAATGATGCCATGAGGGAAGGAGGCTTTCCCTTCCCTTGCAGCTCAATAGTGCTGTAGAGTGGTCAGGCACTGGAGAAGGTACACCTGATCTGTTTGTGCCGGATCTTTGCCACTCCAGAGAAGATCATCTCAGTAGAGGGGTGAGAACAGGAGGCAGACGACTTGTGAACCCTCAACAGATGCGGCCATCTAAATGCACAGTTCAACTCCATGCTTGAGGAGCAATGACAGCACATCAGATGAGCCATCTGAACACAGCAAGAGATGCATCCATGAATGAATGAACTCATGCTTCAGAAATTGTTTCCCCACACCCTTACAAAGAAACCCTTACTTTAACAAAACATAGATCAATGGCTGAATTCATTACTAATTTGCAAATGTGCTTATGTGAGTTAGTAAATAACAGTCCAGTCTGATTTTCCTAGAATGTGGCTAATTCTGACTTATGAAAGACACTTTTCAATTTTTGCTCCAAAATAAGCATGCATCACACAGTGAGCTTCCACTTATGTAATTTGTATTATTTTAAAGAGACTAAAAGGGATGTTATTTCAAATACAAAACCTATAAAGAGATATCTAGCACATATAAAGAAACAAATAATTTGAAATAAATAAATGGGAAAGGCATTGACAAATGGAGACTGTCATCGTACACTAAACACATGTAACTAGTGTCAGGCTTTTTGTTTGTTGTATTTTTTTATTTTTATATGTATGTTTGTGTATGAGCATTTATGCACCTAGAAACCATAGCAACCTCTGGTAACTGACCTCTACTGGGGGCTTGGAGGATATTCAGAGAGGTGGCTGAATAAAACCTGCCCCTGCCTCTCATCACTGATATTCCAAGGAGGTCTCCCAACCAAGTACTTGCCAGAGTTGACCCTGCTTAGCTTCTGAGATCCGATGAGATTGGGTTTGCCTGGGTTATCCAGGACAGAACTAACTAGTGTCAGTCATCATGTATTAATCTGCTCCTGTAAATCTCCAGATTAGTCTGAGTTGTGGTGCCCGTCTCTGAACCAAAAGTGAATGTGACAACATGTCAGGGGCTAACAGTCTTTAACCTTTTTGTTTCAGCAGAATGTATGTAACACATGTTCTCTACCTAAGCACCCTAACAGCATCAAAAAAACCTGGTGCCTATATTGGGCTTGCAACCCAGGAAGCGGGGCTCCATGTCCTCCATGAGAGTCTGAACGTACACAGACTGAAGACCACTGCCACAGACAGTACATTTCTTGTTGTGTGTATGACCAATATGGAATGGAAGACCATGGTAATTGGGCATACATGTATACCATTCACATACAGTCCCGAGCACAGCAAGAGGTTTACCAAGCCTCCACACCCCACAATTCATGGAAGCTCTACAGTCTGGCAGAAGAATCAGCCCTCCAAAAATAAAAGTGTTTAATTTATCTCATTAGCTTCTACAGTGCATCTCCAAATATTCAGGATTGCTCTATGCTTCATAAAAACACAAAGCCACCAAACCATAAGCATAAAAACGATAAAGTCTCAGTTTTAAAAACCAGCCACAGCCTAATACAATGCTTAGGGCTTGCGTAATTTTAACACATAAAAAAAGAGCTTTTTATCAAATTAGAAGAAAAAGAAAGAAAAGCTTACACTTTAATTTCATATAAGAGTAATGGAAAGCATACAACCTGAATTGGTCATTTCCCCCCTCATGATAAATTACCAGACAGCAACTTCCCCAGCTAGATTTGTTTTTGATATTACAGAAGCAGTGACATATTGATTTGTTGTCCTTTGGTATTTATGCATATATTATTAGGGCAACCCAACCCACCCCCATTTTAATTTTACATATTGCCTTCTAAACCAGTCTGACAAATGGAATTCACTGGTTTAATTATTTCAGTAAACATAATCATGGCACTGCTAACGACACCAGAGAGTCCTTTATTTTCTTAAATTTTTAGTAATGCGAGCTTACTTGTAATGAAAGGCCTGACGCATTAATGAATCCAAAAATCTCTAAGGGAAACATTTAAGGCACAACTCATAACATTATGCCAGAATTACACGCATAGAAGGCTTTTTAATAATCTTTGTTTCTTAATTTAGTTTTGATTGGCTATGAAATCCATAGCGGCACTCAAAGGCTCGCTTTTCCGCCGCCATCAGCACTTGTGCTCCATAAATTGTACAAATGTATATGACTTCCTCTGTCTGTAGGCTCCTTCAAAGCTTCTGTATAACCTCTCCAGAAAAAAAAAGCTGCCGGTTGCAGATAATTCCAGGATAATGTTACCAATTTTAAGCCACTCAAATGTTGCATAGGGTTGTGACAGCCAAGGCTGCTGAAGCACTAAGAGCAAATCTCTTCTATTGATTGCCACTATTCTGGTCCTCAAAACCTGCACTCCTGACTGCAAGTTGTGACCAGCTCCTTGCAAGCTGCACTGCAACTCTTTCTGCTTCCCTTCCATGCATGCTACCAGCCACCTAGGCATTTCCAGACAGTACCATTTTTAAACATTTTACTACTGTCACATCAGACTATGAGCCACCAAACAGCTAGGTAAGTTTATGTCATCGCACTGACCACTGGCCCTTTCAAACTCTAGGTAAGTTGACCCAAATATTTAAAAATGATGTGTAGGATACAGTTCCCAAGAAAGGATGGTTGTGACATTCACCCCATCTCCAAGTCACCTTTAGTTTTAGTACACATTCTTGTTCTGTTCTAATACTATGATTTAACCAATACACATGTGCATGTATTTAACAGCACAAAGAGACATCAGTATAACCTTTTGGCTGAGATTTTAAGCAATGTGCATATGTACTCTTGCACTCTGACATCTTGCAGATTATCTTGCATGTGTTGGCTCTGCATTGGGTATCATTCTGCATGCTGATTTAACCTGGGGGATTTCTAAAATTCATTTAAAAACTGGCAGATGGACAAGTCCTTGAAGTTTTTCCCCAGTTAATCGCTTTTTTAAAATTTATGTTTTTAAAGAGATACGGTATATATTTTTAGAAAAAAGAGATTTTAAAAACCTTCAGAAAATTGTCCATTTGCCAATTTTGAAATGAATTTTTGAAATCCCCAATGTTAAATCAGTATGTAGAACACAATCTGGTCCACAGTCAGCACATGTAAAAGGTAAAGGAATGAAACCAGAAGGGATCAACACATCTGACCTCTCCCAAAAGTGAGAGTGCAAATTGCTCCTGGAGCAACTATACACCAGCTCAGCCTATTCGTGTCAAAGGCCTTACAGCCATAATTGTAACACCATAAGGACAATTATATCCAAAAAGTCTCTTTGGCAAGCAAAAATGATTCAGCATTACTGTGTGGGATGCAGCTCCTTTCATTGCTCCCCAGCATCCACTGAGTTTTGAGAACAGCTGACTGAAATATAGAGGAGGAGAGGAGAACAGGCAGGCAGCTACAGACTTTCCTCAAGGTTAGAACAGAGCAATCCAGTCTCTGTCACACATTCCTTGTTTCCAGATGCTTTTGACCTGAGACTGCACTTCTTGGCAACCTTGAGCAGAAGACCAATGCAGGTATCCTCTATATATGGCCATGTTTCCTTTTCCTATAATGATTAGCTATGAACTTCTGAAAAATTTGTTTTTCTTTCAATTTTTGCTAGTCTTTTGAAAAATGGACTAGTTCCCATTAGATCAAGTCATAGGGCCTTGCTGACATTCCACTATGAATTACACAGACACCTCAGGCAAAGTCTAGACATGCAGCAGAATGAGGTGGTGGTATTGTTAGATGGTAGATCTAAGAATTGTACCGGATTCGTTACAATAGAGTACCGGATTCGTTACAAGGTGCTGGTAATTACCTATAAAGCCCTATATGGCCGAGGTCCTGTCTACCTTAGGGATCATCTCTCCCCATATATTCCCCAGAGGGTATTTTGATCTGGCTCCCAAAACCTACTGGTAATTCCTGGGCCGAAGGAGGCCAAACTGAAAGTCACCAGGGAAAGGGCCTTTTCGATCACCGCCCCCCACTGGTGGAACCAGCTGCCAGAAGAAGTGTGGGCCTTGCGGAATCATGGCCAGTTCCGCAGGGCCTGCAAAACCATCCTCTTCAAGCTGGCCTTTAACTAACATGGTGCCTGCAGCACAGATAGAATGCCGTCATACTGGAAAAATGGAATAATACTTAGATCTTAGCACCAAATGACATGAAATGCTGATTTTAATTACTGAATGTATAATTTTATTGAATGTATTTTATAGCTTGTATATTTTACAACTGTGGAGTTTTTATGTTGTGAGCCGCCCTGAGCCTGCTTCGGTGGGGAGGGCGGGATATAATTCAAATAAAATAAATAAATAAATAAAATAGATTGCTACAGATTTTAATGTTGCCCCATGTAAACTCCACATAAATTATAAAAATAGCTCATTAAATGAAAGATTCTTCATCTGTTGTGTTAGTTTTTCACTAAAAGGTAATATTTAATGCAGGGACTTTACATAATCCAGCCCCTGCACTCTCAAACAGTACAGCCTATTCTACCACAACAGCACTCTGCCAAGTAGTCACCTCCCTGTTCCACAGCATGCATAGGCATGTCTCAGTTATTTTCCATCAGGATTCTCTAAACATCTGGGTGGGTGGGGGAAATGGGAACTGAACTTTGTACTCTTTGCCCAAGAAACCTCTGGGTATTTACTTCAGCAGACATGCAGCAGATAATTTGATGCATGCTGTGCAAGATCCCACCTACACCAATCCCCTTCTTCCCTCAACCACTCTCTTACACTACAAGAATGTTAAAAATCATCACTGCCTGGAGCAAGGATGGAAAAGAGGGACACAATCAAATCTGGGTCCATTGTACCAAACAGGATCTCCTGTCTGGATAACTCTGTGAAGCATGTTCTAGCTTTTAATTTAGCATCATTTTATGTTCTCCATTTTGATTGTTTGCAGAAAAAAACTGGTTAACAATTTCAACAATGGGGCAACCCTGCAAACAAACCCAGGAAAGCTATTAGCCCATCCAAATGGCCCACCTGCTCACACATACCTGTTCTCCTTACTTATAATATAAAAGAACCAACACACTCTAAAGTGCCCATGACCTGGAAGCAATTCTGACTCACCAAAAGTAACTAGAAAAGTAGCCACATAACGTTTGTTCTGTTTGAGCCATACTTCTTCCTTTCAAAGCTAAAGTGCAATCTTTCATGAGTGTATTTTTCAGATGTTATAATTTTATATGGGTTAAAAACACACACAAATGCACAGCCACAAGCCATACAGAGAATTTATTCTTTCTCCCAATGTTTCAACTTTTGAACAGGCTACAATGAGAATAAACCAATTACAGATTTCAGTATATTCCCTAGTGCATTCTACTGCATTTGCATTACTAGATTACAGGCTCTACACAATATCATTCTGCTCTTTGAATCCTCCAGCACTACAGAAAAGGAACAAGAAAATAATGTAAGCCTGCCAAGGCTCCAGTTATCAAGCTGAAAAAGAATTCTACAATGTGTTTACTTTATGAACCAACAGGTTAGAACAATCTTGCAAAAGCTTCTGCATACTGTGCTTTGTCTTTGTAAAAGCATAGCAGTTCGAATCCAGATCTTCCTGGTTTTAGACAACAACTATTGGCAACATGCAACTCCCAGCCGTTTTGCAACAAGGGACCCCTTTGCAACACTCACTTGGTATTTCAAAAACACATGCCACAATCTGAGCAGACTAGGAACACAACTAGATGTTTCCAGTTTGACCTGGGAACACCACTGACATTTTAGAGCCTATTGGATGCAATTTTAAAATGCCATAAGGGCTTGATGGCACTCTTGTCCTCCCACATCCGCTATTGTGGCTGTTTCAGCACTTGGACAGTGCCTGTAAAAAGCACCTGCTACTGCTGTGCTATGCGCCTCTTGTGGTAGACACTCAGGTTGAGGTCTTTCATATCACCTACTACCTGATCATTAGAACTGAAAATATCAGAGACCGACCCAGGGTTTTCTGTATGCAAAACAGATGCTCTGTTACTAAGCCACAGTATCTCCACTTCATAGGCACTAGGAGTACAATCTACTGGGAAGGCCTTCTGCACAACTGGGATTAGCAGGAGCCATATACAGAAGTGCTCTTGCACAGCTTCTATTCATTTGGATGGAGCTTTCACAGGGTGGATTTCACTATGGCGGTTCTACCATTTGCAATGTCAACAAAAATTTTTCAAGTTCTGCCCTATCAAGTCATCCAAACAACATGCCAGTCTATCTTTGCTTCTATTTTCTCGTGGGTTTTTTTGTCTTTTTGCCTTCAGATTTTTCTTACGTTCTGTGGTATGCAACGCCAGTATCCACAGTATAAATAAATAAATAAACGTCTCAGTCTTGAGCTGACTGCTCATAGCTGATTTGCATAGTCTGGATGCACACTATTTATACATGACATATGAACGAGTGGAGCAGAAACCAGGCTAAGGCTGGAGGATATGCTGCAGTTCTTAAGTGCTACTCCTTCATCAAATTTGAAAGCCTGTGGAATCAGCTCCCCCCCACCCGCCACAAATTCTGGAACACAGTGCAGAAATGCTGAATTTTTACCAACAAAACCAATATTTCTCCCATCCCCTCCCTGAAACATGGCCCTTCAAATCATGATGATGATGCCAGTATGCTTGTTACCGCCATTTTACATCACTGACAGGTCATTCTTTTCAACCTAAAAAGTACTCATATCACTTTTAAGGAAGCCCGTTTTGAGTTCAGTTCTAAATGGGAAACACAATTTACAAAAGCATATTTTATATGTCTCCAGAATAGAGATGAGCATCATGCTTATAGCAACTCTCATAAATATGTCTGCTGGAGAGCCAAACATATTGGTTTACTTGCCCAAGAACCTACAGCCATGAAGAAGCTAACATCTTATTTGACAAAGCATTAAGTTTCATGCACCACCGTATGATACTATCAATGTTTAAACATACTTAAGATCACACCAACCAACCTCATATTAATCCTAAACAACAGCTGAATCCAGACACACATTCCCACACAATACAACTTTTTTTGGGAAAAAATCACTTGTTTCATTTATTGAAACCTATGAAAAATTCACCGTTGGTTTCAACTGGACCTAAAGAACTTCCTGAATGGCCACTTATATCTGCTCTCTGGTTTAAATGCTTATTTGCCAGAAGCCTTCAGACCCACAACAAAGAATGTCACACAGCTTTCCTCTTGGCCTTGGCCTCAAGACTGAAGACAAAAGGCACTCATTTGGGCTTATGATGCAGTATTTTTTCTTCTTCTTACCATTCCACAGACGTTCTCTGGCGGATTTCCACATGTTATATCAGGAGGATCCAAGTTTACTTTCACATATCTCATCATATCTATGGCTTCCGGCTGACAAGCTGTGTAATCCCAAAATTTCCCATCCTCTGTGTAAATCTGGGTCTTGCATACATCATAATGTCCCCACACTGAAGGATAGTGCTGCATCACTGAAGACACAGTAACCCAAAGGGCATGAAGCGACAAGAATCTTGACAAATACATCTCTAAATCCTTCAAAATGTGCTGCGATAGCTGTGACCAGTGGAGACCTAAATGCAGTCAGTTCTGTACGTATATGTACACAGGGGACTGAAAGTACTGTGACATGGGTTCCAAACCAGACAGGAACAGTTATATTACAGTGGTTTCTTTATACAGGAGGAAACTTTGGTGGACACCTAGCATATCTGAAGAGATGTTGTTCAGAGAAAGATTGAAGCAAGTTGCTTTTCTTAAAATGTGTCTGTCAGGGCTTTTTAAAAATCGTGCATGTAAATAATGTCCAAAAGCAGATGACGATTCAGCAAGGTTGCTGGTCCTCAGTTCTGCTATCAATAACCCTGAGTGATCCTCCTCCTTCCCGACTCATGAAGAACAGCCAGTCAAACTGATAAATCAGTTGGGGGAGCAAAACGATGAGCATCTACAGCACCACATCTGTCTGCTATCAATCATTCTTTTCTTCTGGCACCAGCACCCTTTTAGAAACAATAAAAATAAGAGTTATTGTCCAAGGATCAATGCATTAGAAAAATATATGATATGTTGACATTTCAAGAGGCTTGATGCAATATGAGGCAAATTGGAATAATCTGGATAACCTTTACTGGAGGTGCTTTGCCGGAGTGAACAAACTACCAGAATCACTCATTGCCCAAACTGTTTTGACATGAGGGATTTAACTCATCTATAACAAAGACATATATAATGTTTTCTGCAAGTCCCCCCCTCATTTTGTTTGTTTCAAAAATGATTATTTCCATCTTGGCAAAACCTGAATGTAAGCAACAGAACTTAAACAGGTCTCATATTTCATAACTTGATAGAGGATAGAAACCCCAGCCCACCAGTGCTGGTAGATCTTTTATTACAGTAACAAAGGGCTGACAACAACTTGTGTGCTTTTCATTTCCTGGAAAGAGGGCCTCAGAGAGCTCAAAATGTCGAGTACACGTTTCAGCTTTTGTTAGTTAAATAAGAGAAATATTATAAGCACCCTTCTGTCTCCTTGGGTTTCTTCTCATTAGGACTGGAAGAGTTCCGCATCTTTTGTTTAATTGTGTTTAATAACAAAGATAACAGTTGACTCATTTGCAGCTTATAACAATAATTCCCTTTTTATATAGGCCTTCCATATTTTCTTTTTAAAATTATTATTGTAGTGTCCTTTTATGTGTCAATTTCAATAACAGAAAGCATCCACGGAAAACTCTTTTCTGTACACCGTATCAAGACGTAAAGTGATATACTATAATTTCAGTGATTTAGAAACTCACATTTAAAAGAAATCCAAATATTTCCATGACTGCCAGCCAACTTTACAATGTATCATTGCCAAAGTTGGTAAAATAGTATTCAGCAGATCAATTCCAGGTCCCCAAAGCAAATATTCTGCTTGCTGGTGCCCTGCAAGATTGCAGTCAAATTATAGTGAAACACTTTCCCCCCATTTTTATTATCCCCCCCCCCATTTTATAATAACTGAGTGGTTTGACCTTAGTTGAATGGTCATTTTAAGAGGCAAAGGACACTTCTGGACCCTAGACAACACACTGTGGAATAGACTGACCCCTGAGAGTGGAGAGAATGGCCATCTCTAGTACACTCTGCAGTCCTAGGAATGGAACTACCACAGCTGCATATGTATTTTTAAGTCAGAGGTATTTTTATGTGCCAACCTCTTTTTCTTCAGTGTTACAGTTTGAGTAACAGGATGATTACAGATTACAAGAGAACTAGAAGTTGCTCCTTTTCAGAACATTTTTCAACACATTTTTCTCTGTATTATCATATTTTAAAGCTTCTGTGTCTCTAACCACTATCTCACCAAATTCTTAAGATTGGCATGTAAATGTATGAAAGTAGTTAGCTGGTGAATAATGCTGCTTACCTCATTTGGCCAGTTTTAAGTCTGATCTTCTAACTAGTCATGAAATTCTTCTATGCATAAGAACACACCATTCTGGTGACTCCTTAAGTTTTAAAGCTCATTCCAACACCCACTTTCAGTGAAAGGGAACCTGGTCTTCAAGGTAATTTTGTAAACAAGTTCCTTCCATTCAAATAAGGCACTGTCTTTAAACTCAGCTTAGCTACAGACACTCTACAGTCCCAACAGATGGTTGAATTGTGTTTCCATAGCAAATTACAATAATTGCCTTATGGATGCAAGCGCAATTTCCCATTATATTCATTTTATAAAATGGTATCATACAGCTGTTACATGCGTTGAATTGTATTAGAGAACGTGATGACTGTCTGGATTTCCTTTCAGCAATAAGCTGAACAATACTAAAACTTCAAATTTTTAAAATGTCAGAAGCTTTTAAAAATGAATATTATTTTAATTTCACATCATTATATTATTTAATAATTACAAATATCATTTTAATTTCACATCATCCTGTTCAGTGGCTCCCTTCTTTGTATAAACTCTGTCTTAAACAATAATCACCAAATTATATTATTCTTTAAGAATGCATCCATTGCTCTGGAATTTCTGTGTGTTCTGGGGGGGCGGAGGTCTGATTGTAATTTTCTGAATCATCACTGTGAAATAAAAGTTTACTGCAAGAATTAATTTTCCTTTCTTGGATAATTTGATTTAAAAACCCAATATATGTAGTTACCAAAAAAGCTGCATATAATGGACACTGAAGAAATGAAGAGTTTTATAATACTAGTAGACAAAGGTTTATGAAAGATCATGCCACTACTTTCATTGAAACTTAAGTGCAAGTGTGTATTGAAATATTCTGTTTAAACAAAAACTGAACATTTGCTGAGTGTTATTTTAAACTATAAGAGAATGATCTATAAGAGAATGATCCCTCTATTTCTTTTTCTATTTTCTGCAACTAGGACTAACAGTACCAGTCTAACCACAGTCACACTCTTCTAACTACAATAGACTTAGACAGATGAAACTCTGCTTAGGATGTCAATATAAATCATATATGATCAGAACGTTAACCAGAAGCACCAATGCAGAATACGGAGACAAAGTGCGACACTATCTGCTCTGCTAACTAGGCTATATAGACTTATCTCCTGCATAACAACTGGCATTAAAACAAGTGAAGAGTCATAATGATGGTCATTATACAGAATTATAGACTATAGTATTAATCAAATTTGGTGGGCTGACAAGGAGGAAGTGGAAAAGATTGTGCAGGTTATCTGAGTATCAGACAGATGCCAAAACATGTGACTGGTATGCTTGACAAGAAGCAGCCAATTATAGCTTAAAATTTGGCACCTATCCAGTATGTGATTAATAGTTTTCCATTCCATTACAGACATATTATTAATGTATTAAAAATGTCATGCTTTGGCAAGCGCCAACACAGCATATCTTAGCTAGCTTGGCAATATCTCATTATTAATGAGCTCTCGTTGACACAGAGAAAGATACTGACTATAGTGTTATGCTAAGGGTCGCTGGAGCTTAGGTAACAGCATCACACAATCTATGTTGTGTATCACATGACCTATGTTGTATTTGTGTATGTAGGAGTCACTTAAGAAGTCAAGATCTCCACCAGCTACAGCTATAGGATATGATTACTTTCAAACGTGCAAATGAATTTTATCACCACAAATTTCTTTGAAACTAGAGTTGATTTGAGTGCAATCCAGAGATTTCAATGTGAATATTTCTGGGATTTTAATGCTTCTGAACTTTAAAATCTATGATGTTAAATGACAAACAATACAAGGCAGGATTAGCTTGAGTTTTAAAACATACATATTTGGTTCATCACAGCTGAGTGTCCCATGTTAATAAATGACAGATGCCTGGTTTTTTTAATCCTCTCTGACTTTATAGCCCCTGTTAGCCATCTGATCATGCAATCTGCTGTGTTAAAGTGTCTTGATCCACAGAATCCCATATACAGAAACTGACATTTTCACTGATTTAAAGCAAAAGTGACTGCAACATGCTTTTTAAAAATGGGTTATGCTAAACATATTCAATAGTGCCATGGCACATGATCAGCCAAAGCTTTCCTTTGTTGCTGTAACTCGTTACTGCTATGGCTGACCTCAGATTTTCCACATGCACCACCATACCCCCTATGAGCTGAAACAACATCAGGCATCTCCCCAGGCAGCCAAAGATAGAAGGAAAATACTCATGGCAACCAACAGTGTTGTGACTGCTAGATACAGCTTCAAAAATATTACCCTGTCACCAATACCCCCTCTTCATACCACTCACTGTGACATACACACCCATCCTTCAAAATTATTTACCAGAAGCAGTTACATAAATGAGCACTAGTCTCTTCCAAGGTATCTATGGATACCTTCTGCCCTCAAACACATTCATTATGCAAGCCTATCTTATATGCTAACTCAGACCCCAAAAGTGTGCTCCAACTGAAATTAACTGTTGTAAAATACAACAGTCAATTCTTATCAGTCTTTGTGCACAAATTTAGCTGCTTGTAGTGGGACTGGCCACTGACAACAATCTGCTCATCTCACATGCACAGTTATCATTTTCCCATTATAAAAACTATTATCATTGAGAGTTCTGTTGGGACAGCTCTCCTGGTGAGTATTGTCTCTACTCAAAGACTTGATTTAAACAAAACAAAACCCAAACATCCAAATATTTCTATTTTAGTAATATCCACTGGCACCTCTGTCCTAGTATTAAATATTTAACTTACTTCTTCAAGTCAGCATGCACATATTTGTAATCTCTGTTACATTATCATGTACAAGTCAAACAGAATTTAGGTTTTTTCTTTATCTGTTAAGTTTCCTTATCTGTTAAGTTATATTATAAAACTGAATATATACTAAATTTGTGCTTGAGACTATCTTTTACAGATTTTTTAAAAATCCTTTTATGACATTTTGGTTGTGTGCTCTTAAACCTCTCCAACAACCGTTTTAACACAATACAAATAAGCAAAAAAACCAAATTTCCATTTTTCTCTTAGCATTTAAGAAATTGGATCTGCTAGGATATATGAAATGTCAGCATTTAAAACCAGCCTACTGTTTTTCAGAAAAAGAGAGCTAAACTAGTCTCATTTGCAAGCTAAATAGGAACACACATATAATAGGATTTACACACTATGCCCTGGGATGTGGATCAAAGGTGATAAATGTCAATTTTCCATGGTGCCACACCATTTATGAAATCTGTTTATCATAACATATCTGAAAACTCTTAATTTAAAATCAATCCGCTTTTCATAAATGCTAAATTAGTTCTCTGAAAATGCTAAATGGAACCATACAAATAATGGGATAGACGGCTGAGTGAAAGGCATGAAAATCCAACCTTATTAAGAACTCCAAGACAATGGGGGGGGGGGTGAGTCTATGTAATTTTTATTTAACTTTAGGAAGGAGAAGATAATTATGCCTGTATGGGAAACTGGAATTCTAAGACACAGTAAGAGAGAGAGTGAGATTCTGAAGTTTCATCATTTAAAAAAAACACAATGATTCAGAACCTGTTTAAAACCAACATCCCAGATCTTTGTTTTTTTTAGCATTATATGTAAAACATAAGTTCATAGTATCTTTCACCACAACGTAATTATTCAAAACAGGGTGATATGAATCACGTGCTTTCATTTGAAGGTGATATTATTAGTAACCTGAAACACCTATTGTAAATTGATGAAACAGGTCTTATTCTTTTAGTGGCTCGTATGGAAATTCATTTCTTTTTAAACTGTTAGACACAGCACTGACATGAGCAATCAGATCATTTTGGAACAAACTGATCCCTTAAAAGTGTAACAAATAAATTGCTGGAAAGCAAACACCTACTGTGGCTTTAATCCTATGCACATTCCAGTACCCATGAGTAACCGTGGACCAGGTTTAGTCCTATGCTTTCCCTACATTTTCTGGCAACATTTTAAATATTTTTCAGATGTTCAGTGTATGTAAAGAACTAACTACTGACAAATTGGGGGGGGGGGTTGGGGGGGAAGGAAAATTCCTGGTTTTGTTAATAGTTTTATGTTCTTCAAATAGTTAATTCCAGGTATAATTTACATCTGCTCTTTCACCAAGGAATTAACACAAGCTCATATGAAAAAAATCAGATATGATCCAAAATAGCAACAATTAATAGCATAGCACAGTAAGATTTGGAATTATCTAAAACACTTCTTCAGAGAGAGACGTATGGACAGCATATTGTCTACTGGGAAACATTATAAATTACTTCTCTGCGTTTTCTTTTATAGTTACAAGAATACAACATAACAGGCATCTGCATTTCTCTTTCTCAGAGATTCCCCACATAGGAAATCTTTCTTTGTTGGATGCTTAAACATATGAGCCCTGGGAAATACCAGGTGCTTGTTTTGCAAGTACTTGGCATGCTTATTTATTCACTCCTTTTTTAATATTTGGGGGGGGGGGGGGTGGAAATAGAAAAAATGCCTAATATGGAATTAGCACAAGGCCTTTTCATTTCAGTCCCTTAACCCTGGTGTACAAACTTTGAAAGTTCCATTTACTGAATTCACCATTTCATTGCAGTTCCCCATCATCCATTGCTTTTATTTACTTATTTTGAATGTGCTCATTTTTCTTTATGTTTGGCTGATTTAAGAAACTGTCAATCATTTCAGTTCTGCTCAAAGAAGTTCTTTTTGGGCAAACATGCAAACTCCTAGCGCCATCGTAGCCAGGGTTCTGAAACCCATACCAACCTTTCATTGCTGTGTTGTATATTCATATTTCCCCCCTGCAGAAAAATCTTTATTCATAGAACTCAAAAGAGCTGTTCAGATTTTGAACAACTGACACACTCATTAGCCCCTGCTCCATTCCACGCTATTTTTATTTCCTGGCTTCATTCCTTATTCAATATGTTATTGTTTCTGAAAGAATGGTATTATTTTTAACAATTGTATTTATAAAACTGAAAGTTGGGTGGGGGGTTGCCCTTTTTCTTTTTCTCATTAAAAATGAGATCACTTCCTTCCTTTCTTTTTTTTTTAAAAGGTATCATTGATCACATGATTTTAAAACAAAAAGGCTAAGCCATCCATATCCTTGTCAGCAAGATGACCAAATGAAGGTTTCCATAAGAGCCAAAATTTAATTATCATTAGATGGTTCCGAATAGAGGACACCTCACAAGGAGTCTAGTGCAGTGCAGTTCTCCACTGCCCACCTAATAAATGTATAGCCCCATCACTTTGGAGGAAGGCAGACCAATTCCTACCATATTCTGTCTATTATAACAGGTCACCTGCCACAGACAAATCTTTTGGATACATCTTTGCTTCTTCTCCTTTCGGTCAGGATAACAGACTCCTAAACCGAGCTGCCTTCCCAGCGGAAGACATCCAGATGGGACAGTAGAGGGCGCAGTTTCTATTTGTATCTAAGTTTGATCTCCTTTTTCCTCTTCTAAGAATCTCTTAATTGGTTCCTGGCTCGGGGCGGGGGGGGGGGGGGCAGCAATGCCATAAAATCACAGTCATCCCGTTGGTTTATAGATATATCCCGTATACATCCTGCCTCGCAGCATTAAAATGCTGCCGATCCTCGTCTTTACCAAACGATGCGAATGACCCACTGCGCGCCCAAGGTGTTCACAAAAACAATAACCTCCCCACCCGGCTTTGGGGTCTTCTTCCCCTCGCGAGTTTCGAAGCGGCGGCTCTCCGCCAGCCGCGCCACTTGCCTCCAGCGCGAGCCCGGTGGGCAGCTCTCCTCCCTCCGCTCTGCAGCCTGCCAGCCAAGCGCTCACTTTAGCGACCCTCGAGAGTAGCCGGGGTGGGCGCGTCGCTAGGCAGGAGAGCGTCAGCCTCCGACGGGGTTGGGGCTGGGTTTGCAAAGGGCACCTGAAGTTTTCTCCGGGCCGAGGCTGCTCCCCTCATCCCCGGCAAGGGGAGAGGAGGGCGGGCGGGCGGGCGAGCAGTCGCTTCTTCGGAAAGTTTCCTCCCGCCGCCCCTCCCTCCTGGTGACCCACCCTGCGCTGGCCAGAGAGAGGCTGGAGCGGCGCGCGGGTACTCACCATGTGGCTGAAGAGGCCAAGGCAGCCGAGCGGAGGCTGGAGCCCGAGCCCTCTCCAGCACGGGGACGCGGCGGGGCCGGAGAGCCCGGCAGCTGGCTACCTTCGGCCGCTCCTCCCGCGTGTCGCCGCTCCTACTGCCGCCGCTTCCTCCTCTCCTCTCCCAACAAAGTTGCGGCTCACGCCGAAAAGAAAAAAAAAAAGAGGGGAAGGGGGGGGAGAGCAAAGACTGGAACGGGCGAGGCGAAAAGCTGCCGGGGCAACCCCCCGAGCGGCGGCTCAGCGCTCCCCTTGCGCGCCCGCCGGGCTTAGCCACTCCTCCGGCGCTGCCCCTTTGGAGAGAAGCCCGCGGCGGCCACTGCCAGGGCGCGGGACTCCGGCTGCGGGGCGGGGGGGGGGGGAGAGAAGAGCGGCGTCCCCGGGAGTCCCCCCTGCCGCTCCAGCCCCGCCTCCGCCCTTCCTTCGCGGCGGGCTCGGGCTGTCCCCCTGGCGAGGCGGCCGCGCTTCTGGGCGTCAAACTTTTGGGCGGGAGGCGGGAGGCGCTCGCTGGCTGCCCGCCCGTGGCGGCGCCTCAAGGCGGTGCGGCTGCTCCCGCGGCGGCTGCTGGGGCTGCGGGACCCCCGCGGCGTGCATTTTTATTTTCCAGCGCCGACGTTGAAGGTACTCGGAAGGGACATCAATCACCGCAATTAGCCTTGGCGCCGTGGAGCTCCTCCGCGCCACCCCGGGCCGACGGGGCTTCCTGGGCGCGTCGCGACACTCCAGACAGAAATGTCACTGCACATCAGCGTCGTCCGAGAGACACACGGAGAAAAGTCCATCGGAGGGAGAAAGCGACGCGCGCGCGATCCTCTCCCCCCCCCCGCCCCCCGCAGCCTTCGCCCGCGCCGATGCCGGGATTTTCTTGCTTTTCTTTTTTGGGGCTCGGCTTGCAAAAAGCACCTTCTTGGGGCGGCAGCGGCTCTTCGACGTCCGCCGCGGCCCCTGCGGTGGCGGAAAGGAGCTGGCCAACTTAAGGACGGGACGCGATCAATTGGGGAGTGGGGGAGAGAGAGAGAGAGAGAGAGAGAGAGAAAGGCAGACGCCGAGGGGGTGGCACGGCCGCTTCACTTAAAAGCAAGGCTTCTTCGGCAACTGCCGGCAAGTAGCGAGATTGCAAACCTTATACCGCTTCCAGACCTGAGCGCTCCGAGCGGTCCTAAAGCCGATGCAATCTCAAGGCGGCGCGATCTCCCCCTCCTGACAACCCGTGTACTGCCACCACATATATACATATATCTATACGCCTCCCCTTATTCGATCAGCTTAACAACAACGCAAAGATGCCCCTCCTTAGAGGCCTTTAAACAAATGAAATGTCTTCGATAGAAACTTCCAAGTAGAGTGCTTTATGATGGCGATCTGCATCCCATTCTCTCTCTCATCGACCAATTCCACACTAGACCTTTAACCCTGGTCCAGCCCTGTCCCCAAACTGATATTCTACACTAGAATCATAAACTCGTAGAGTTGGTTTCTATTATGCCATGATTCAAGTATAGGATGTCAGTTTGGGGACAGGGCTGAGCCAGGATTAAAGGTCTAGTGCGGGATTGGCCATTCTCTGCCATCTGCTTTCATGGAATACTTGTGCCACTTGTGCCATCTCATGTGAATGGCATTTGTGGGTGGGGATGACTAGATTTCCCTGCTTTAAATACCAAAGTGGCTGTGTCAGGAAAGTTTTGCATCTCCAACTCTGTTTCTCTGCTCTGCAGCTATCAAAATGTGTGCTGTCTTCTCAGTGGAGGGTGCCACACATTTGATTGGCCCTTTTTGCTCAGGTCCAATTGGCCTGACTGCAATGGGGTGTACCTTGGCAACACCATGGTTATATATTCTTAAACTAGACTTTTTTAGGTGTCAATAACAGGTCCCACAAGGGGAAGTTACAAGTGCAATGTTCAGAACAAATAAGACAGGATGGAGGCTGACATGTCAGATCTCCCATTTTTAAAGGGGTCAAATCAGCCACAGAGGATTATTAGGGGGGGTGGCTGTGCATAGGAGGAGATATTAATCCTCAATATTCGCTTTGTTTACACGATCATCTTTCCCCTTCCTGAATGCTATTTGCTGCACAAATCAGTTTCTAATAGGGCTGAACTACACATTGCACTGGATCTTCTGAAGTGGCTATTTTACTCTTAAAAAAACCCCAAATGATTCCTGATTTCTTGGATCTCACCTAATCTTTCTTTGCCTGTTTGGCTTTGCATAACACTTCAACTGGGAAAAACAATGCACTGGGGATGAAAACTTCTGCATGCCCACAACCATTATCTGAATCCACTGTGACACACAGCCCTCCTCTGCTTTTTAAAATAAAAAAAACCCATGATCAAGGATCGTCAATCAATGTCATTACATTAGTTAGTTTGGCCCTAAAGCAGCTCTATCATATTTATTTGGAAACAAGTTCCACTGAACTCAGCAAAACTTGCTTCTGAGTAAATGTGGCTAATGCTATCCTTAGCTAACATCGCTGTTGTTGCTACAGATGAAGGCTACTATGCAGCTATAGTTAAGCTCCTTTACGTCTCAGTGACTCTACAAATTTCATCCTCTCAGGACTACAGGATAGAAACCTAATTTGTGGTTCCTCTGTAAATTACTTACATATGGAGCAAATTTAGATGGGGACTTACCAGCCTGAAGTCAGTATTTTTAAAATGTATGGTTTTACCCTATGAACCCAAAGTTGGTAGGGTCACTAGGATTGAATAAAATTGCTTTGGGGGCTGGCGAGCTCCAATTTATAGACTACCTATTGGCCATCTCAGATTTAACAGATTAAATGTCACTATTTCAAAACCTGGATTCTACTAGTTTACCAAGTGCAATAGTTCCCCTGGCAGTGCTCACGCTAATGGGAGAAGAGGGTTCTGGGACTTGAGGTTTCCTTGAAGCCTTTGATTAAGTATTGTAGGCAAAAAGCCTTGCAGCTCCCACCTGACTGGTCCCCAGGGTTCATTCAATTGACCTTCTACTCAAGCAAACTCAACAGGCAATCTGCGCTGCTCATATTTGCACAGTACAATCATATGCAGAGTTACTCTAGTCTAATGCCATTGAAAGCAGTGGATTTAAAATAACTGAATCGGATTACACTGTCGCTTTCCCTTTTCCATACCATCGTCAGCCCTTTTAGCAGGCATAAGGATGACTAGAATGAAATGTATTCAGATGGAGCACCCATGAGCATAAAGTACCAGCATATGGCCAACAGTGATGCATAACTACAGAAATTTTCATAACTGGGTAAAACATCACTGTATTGGGGGAAAGAGCCTATGTGCAGCATAGACATCTTATACACAGACAACAAGCCTTCTCACTGCTCTCAAGTATCAAACTCATGTAGGAGAGAATGATAGGGAGAGGCCATAGCTCAGTGCTGAACATCTGTAATTCCAGATTTAATCCACAGTATCTCCTATTAAAAGGATGTTCTAGTGAGTGGTGTGTATGACCATTCTGTGCCAGAGATCTTAAAGAACCACTTCTATTCAGAACAAACTATACTGACCTTGACAGACCAATGATCCAACTCAGTATGAAGCAACTTTATTGTGTTCATGTGATAACTATGGTTTTGGATCAATCTCTTCCATGGATTTTAGGCTTGTTCTCAGTTTCCAGAATCCAGGAAAGCTGTATCTTTTTTTATGTGCACATGAATTACTATGAACTTAAAGTAACATTTTAAAAATGTATGGACAATTTTACCCATTCTCATTTACCCTGCAGGCATAAAATGGAGGAGGGGAGAGTGCTGTAAGCTGCTTTGTGCCCCCCTGGGGACAAAAAATAGGGTATATTTGAAGTAAATTATTTTTTAAAATCTTCAGCTTTCTTTCTTTTGTTTACCATAGCATCCTGCCTTACTTCAGATCACTCAGGGTGATGCAGATATTCTGTGTTATATTTATAGTACTTATGACTGTGCAGAAAACATACAATATAGTTTTGACCATTCTTCCCCTTGCATCTGTTGTTAGAACCAGCCAGTCAGAATGGACTTGGGGATTAGCAGAATCGACTCCCTGCCCTAATGTAAAATTGTATTTCCTTCTTTCAATTTTTAATACGAGTGGTTTCAGCTCCCCTGCTCTTTGTTATGTCTAAAAGAAAATGGCCTTCTTTATTGGACTATAACATTCATAGCCAAACAGAAGCAATGAGTGGGGTTACAGGAAGCCATTTGGCTGAGAGTTTAGTTAAGGGGAATTTTTAAAAAGAGCAATAACTACACAAACGTAGAAGATGAAGAAAGGGACATACATTGTAGGCACATTGCAGCTGCCACTCCTGATACATTTCCATCTCTTTTCAACTGTTGTTGACTTAGACAGAGGCAAGGGCTGAGCTCCCCAAGCTTGCCTGTCAGAGTTCTCATTGCTTTTTCTTGCCCTAACTCAGCTTCCAATTTGGCCAATCGATAAGCGATTATTTGGATATTGATCTGAGCCTCTCCTTTAGTGCCTCTAGCTGCTTTATTTGCTGTTCCCTTGAGGAGAGGAGGGGCTGGAAAAATGCACAAGAAAGAGAGAAATGTCTTAATTGAAAGGATGCAGCACTCACCAGAAAACAAATGCCTAGAGCAATTGAAACAAGGAGTCCTGTAAGATATTAAATACTAACATATTGCATGTCTTCCCAGATTTCACAGGTAATAATAGGGGCAGCTTTACTCTCTTTTTTTCTCTTTCTTGTGGGAAGGGTTCTGATTTTGATAGAATATTGCCAACAAAGAATGGGTGGATTCTTTCCACTCCCACCTTTTCTTGCTCTGTGCTGCATTAAATTCTTCTGTAATTCTAGTTTCCACCTTATTCTCCCTGTACTTTACCTATAAACAAATGTGTATCAGTAAAACATGGCAAAAAAGCAATCTCAATATGATTGTGTCTGTGAATAAATTAAGTTCTTTTTGTGCCATGTTTCGCTGGTGCAGATGGGAATTGTGTTTTAATTTTAAATAGCCACAAAAAGAAACTTGATGCAACCATACAGTCATATTAAGATTGCTTTACTGTAATATTTTATCAGTATATACATGTCAGTAACAGAGAAAGAGAAAAGGTGTATATCTAAGCAATGGTGTGATTAAACAATTTTACACTCTATACTTAGTGGTCTTATGCTCCTCCCCCTTTAAACAGTAACATATACTTCAACTCTGAAGTACAGGATGAATATTTAACAACTCATCATTTCTGAAGGCAGCATATGTGATGTAATCTGATTCTATGCATATTTACTAACTCTGCTCAATAGGACTAGAGGTTAGATGGCCATTTGATAGCAGCCAGATGGCCATCTGACAGTGATAAAGATCCTGTGAATTTGGGGTAGGTATTTGTGAGTTAATTAATTAATTAATTAAGAGCCCCATGGTGCAGAGTGGTAAAGCTGCAGTACTGCAGTCAGAACTCTCTGCTCACAACCTGAGTCCGATCCCAGCGGAAGCTGGTTCAGGTAGCCGGCTCCAGGTTGACTCAGCCTTCCATTCTTCCAAGGTCGTCAAAATGAGTACCCAGCTTGCTGGGGGGGAAGTGTTGATGACTGGGGAAGGCAATGGCAAACCACCCCATAAAAAATCTGCCGTGAAAACGTGAAAGCAACGTCACCCCAGAGTCAAAAACAACTGGTGCTTGCACAAGAGACTACCTTTACCTTTTTTCTTTTATTTGTGGGTTTCCTGCATTGTGCAGGGGGCTGGACTAGATGACTCTGGAGGTCCCTTCCAACTCTTATGATTCTATGACTTCTCAGCTGCAGCCTGTGTTTGAGCTCACCTGTGAGCTGGAGCCCCAGATTCCCATCTAAAAATCTAGGCATGATTGTGACACTAAACATAGAAACTGAATGCTGAACATAACCTGTACATTCCCTAAAAAACTGAAAATAAAAAAAACAACAACTATGAAGGATTCCTAACATTTATTTTATAAGACTAGATAATTCAGAACTTCACAATTCAGGGGAGAAACTGAGATATGAACATACTTTTTCATAATAAAACTAGGTATTTTTTTCCTGGTGAGACTTCATTTTCGCCTTTGCAAGTATGAACTGATTCAGAATTTTAGCATGAAATTGGATCTGAATACCAGAGACACTGCATGAGTGTCTTCTTATGGATTAAAAAAGAAAAGGGTGCATTTTTGAGTCTTGAATTCTAAATGGGCAGCAGAATTGCATACCTGCTCCTTGAATTTAATATCATGGATTGAAGGATTCCATAAAGATATAGGACCTTTTGATACTTGTTAAAAGGAGCTTCAGACCAAGCTGTCACATTAAAGTGAAGCTCAGGAGAAAAGTACTATTCTATCCTAGCTGTTTAAAGTATTAAGAGGCACATGTAGGGATTTAGGCATTTTAAATGGGAAAAAAATAAGAAATATGGAACAAGGATAATCAGTATATATATTTCATTATTGTAAAAGGCAAAACAGAAGACTTTGGTATTCACAGAGATCAACAAGTGCTCAACACATTATGGGTTGGCCTAAAGCAGTGGTATTCATTCTGCTCATGGAGAGCCACATTCATAATTACCATCAACTTAAAGACCAATATGACTACTGTGCTCTCATTGTGCCCCCATCAAAGGCACATAGACAATACATGGCTGTTTTCAAAGCTTTTTTTCTGGGGGAACATGGCGGAATGGAGTTCCAAAACCTCTTCAGGGAAACAAAATTCTCAAAAAATGGGGGAGGGCGCTGGAGGAGCATGACAGTCTTTGATCCAACAATGTTTGTTAAAACACAGTTGCTTCAAAGTCATCATTTAGCGTTAGGCACTAAAAGCAACTCCCCAAAAAGAACTGAGGAAACTGGTGACATGTCTAAAGTTTGGAAACTGCTTTAAAGTAGAGTGCAGGAATATAATATTGTTTCAAAGAATCCTGTGTGTTTCTCCTTCATTTCCCTCCTGAGAGTTCCAGCACCTCTTGTTCCAGAAAAAAAGCCCTGGCTGTTTTATCAGTGGGAGTTAACTGTTGGTTAGAGGTGGGCACGAACTTCATGATGAGTCAAAATTAGGGTTGCCATCTGCCAGGTTGGAGCAGGGGATACCCGATTTTGCAGGCTCCTGCCTGCTGCTGGCCATCCGACTGGCAAGGGATGGCCACCACCCAGTCACCACCCAGCATGATGTCTTTAGCATGGAAGTGACAGCCCTATAAGAGATGGAAGAGCCAGAATTCCCAGTTCCCTTTAATCATTCTAGTTGCCCTTTTCTGGACTTTCTCCAATGCTATAGTATCCTTTTTGAGGTGCGGCGACCAGAACTGCACACAGTACTCCAAATGAGACTGCACCATCGATTTATACGGGGGCATTATGATACTGGCTGATTTGTTTTCAGTTCCCTTCCTAATCATTCCCAGCATGGCGTTGGCCTTTTTTATTGCAAACGCACACTGTCTTTACATTTTCAGTGAGTTATCTACCATGACCCCAAGATCTCTCTCTTGGTCAGTCTCTGCCAGTTTACACCCCATCAACTTGTATTTGTAGCTGGGATTCTTGGCCCCAATGTGCATTACTTTGCACTTGGCCACATTGAACCGCATCTGCCACGTTGACGCCCACTCACCCAGCCTCAACAGATCCCTTTGGAGTTCCTCACAATCCTCTCTGGTTCTCACCACCCTGAACAATTTAGTGTCATCCGCAAACTTGGCCACTTCACTGCTCACTCTCAACTCTAAATCATTTATGAACAAGTTAAAGAGCATGGGATCCAATACCAAGCCCTGCGGCACCCCACTGCTTACCGTCCTCCACTGCGAAGACTGCCCATTTATACTCACTCTCTGCTTCCTATTACTCAGCCAGTTTTTGATCCACAAGAGGACCTGTCCTTTTACTCCATGACTCTCAAGCTTTCTAAGGAGCCTTTGATGAGGAACTTTATCAAAAGCTTTCTGGAAGTCAAGGAAAACAACATCTATCGGGTCTCCTTTGTCGACATGTTTGTTCACCCCCTCAAAGAAATGTAACAGGCTAGTGAGGCAAGATCTTCCCTTACAGAATCCATGCTGAGTCTTCCTCAATAACCCGTGTTCATCAATGTGCCTACTCATTCTGTCCTTGATAATGGTTTCTACCAACTTTCCCGGTATTGAAGTCAGACTGACTGGCCTGTAATTTCCCAGATCTCCTCTGGAACCCTTTTTAAAGATGGGGGTGACATTTGCTACCTTCCAGTCCTCAGGAACGGAGGCAGATTTCAATGAAAGATTACAGATTTTTGTTAGAAGATCCACAAGTTCAACTAACTTGCATGCATCAATGGGCTCTTGAATCTTTCCCCTCAAGGGGAATTGTTGTTAATATGAGAAGAATAGGATTAAAGACTCTGTTGCCTAACTATTGCCAAGCTGCTGGATTTTGAGACCATCTGAGGGGCTCAAATGGGAAACCCCTTGTGGCCAAACTGAACCTCTGAGTCACCAGTGGCCTATCCTTAATGTACAGCTTTAATGTGACTAAGGGGCCATGGCTCAGTGTTAGAGACCTCTGCTTTGCACGCTGGAAGTCTCAGGTTCAAACCTCTCCACTTAAACAGTAGAAGGAGAAAAACTTCCATCTGGAGAGTTGCTACCAGTCAGCATACATAATATTGACCATGACAGCCTAATGGTCAGACTAAGAGTAAAGTACCTTTGTGAGTCTGAGGCTAGCTGAAGAGCAAAAGACAACCAAAAAGAAACTTTCAACGTGATTGCATATTTTGATGGTGCAGAATGTGGAGGTCTGGCAGCCTTGCTTTCAACACTGTTTCTACAATGATGCTTTCAGGTGAGCTGTGCCAGATCTGCAACAGAAAATGTGAGGCAAATAGGGAAACATAGTATCCAGTTGACACTCTGAGGCTCTTGGCCTCCATTTAACCTAATCTGCTTTCCCAGAGGGGAGTATGATGTTGCACTGATGTGCAATATATAAAGAGCTCCGTGAGCCTGGCATTTTACCCTTCCCTTTATTTCCCAGTTGCTCCGTAATGATTTTTCTCCCTCAAGGGCAAGAAGATCCTTCCCACTCTTGTCTGGTGTCTCTGAACTCTTTTGGTACAGAACCCTTCAGTCTGAAATCTTTCAAGGAAGAATGTGAAAAACTAAAACGAAGGAAAAAATAAGCCTGGATTTGTTTTGTGTGTGTTTTCTGTTTTGTTTTCATTCTAGGCACCTTATTTCCCATAGAATGTGAACCCATTGCTTAGGGCTGGATTGAAATACACCATTTCTGATGTGCTGGAAAGAACAAGGCAGAATGTGGATGCGTGCAAGTTGCAACTCCTGAGAGCTAGAGCCAGAAAAATTGCTGAACTTTTCTCAGAATACAAACCTATTCCAAACAAACGCCTGTATCTAAATATGTATACTGGAAAGGGGGAAGGTACACAGTTTTTCCTAAGTTTATCTACATTTGGGCAACAATCTCCAGCCCTTGCAAAGATCATTCCTATGCTCATGGGACTCAGTAAGAAGAAGAAAAAGGTAAAATTACCTTCTTCTCTCTCAGTGAAGTTGTGACACAGGTGGAGCCATGTCTTAGTCTCCTTGAAGTGCTCCAGCCCATATGGCTATTTCTTCATGTGGGTCTTGTGGAGCCCGCAATAATCTTCCCAGGCAATGGAAGAGGCTGCAGGAATGGAGAAGAATGTAGAAAAACCAGGGTTCATGCAGGCATGGTTGGGTATAGACTAGACTGGGTCCCCAGCCTCCTTCTACATATGGGCACCTTTGAAATTCTGACATAAGGTTGTGGGCACAACCACAAAATGGCTGCAATAGGAGGCAGAGCTAACCACAAAGTTTCAGGGAGTGAAGCTATGCATAACTAGACTACTTCCAGACTAGACTACTGTAACTTACTCTATGCTGGCTTACCCTTGAGACTGATCTGGAAACTGCAGCGGGTGCAGAATGTGGCAGCTCACTGCACCACCTTTACGGGTGGGCATTTGGCCAGCGCTCCTCAGTCTGCACTGGTTGCCCATTGAGTACTGGATCCACTTCAAGGTTTTAGTTTTAACACTTAAAGCCTTACGCGGCCTGGGACCAACATACCTTCGGGATCGTCTCCTTCCATATATGCCCAGGAGGTCATTACATTCTGCCTCCCAATATCTGTTGGCCATCCCCGCTCCAAGAGATGCCTGCTTTGCCTCAACTAGGGCCAGAGCTTTTTCAGTCCTGTCCCCAACCTGGTGGAATCAGCTCCCTACAGAGATCTGGGCCCTACCTGGCTTAATAGCCTTCTGTAGGGCCTGTAAAATGGAGCTTTTAGTTGAGGCTGCGGGCGTCTATTCTTGATCTGGTTGACCTCCCCTATTGGCACTGTCACCTGTGCTTCAAAATGGACTAATATCTGCCATCTCTATGAGATATGATGTGAGATGGCCATGCTGGGCAATATGTGATGATGGTAAAGTTTTCTGAGTGCTGCTGAGTTGTCTGTTGATAAAATGTTTTTATTGTATATTATTGTTTTATCATATGTTGTACTCCGCCCTGAGCCCTATGGGGAATGGGCAGAATAGAAATATACTATATAATAATAATAATAACAATAATAACAATAATAATAATAATAATAATAATAATAATAATAATAATAATAATAATAATTTCAACATTTCAGGCAGAAGCTCTGCTTAACAGAACACCTTTTTAAATGAACACATTGTTTAAAAATATTTTCTTGCTTACACACAGTTTACCTTCAGTTTCACAGTGAAGATGCTTGTGGAAGTTGCTGTGGAAGCAATGTTTTTTTAAAAATATGCACAGTCAATCAGATCTCTGATGGCCAATCAGAAGCCCTGCTGGAAACAGCCCCACCCACCATTTAAAAATACTTGTTATGTGACAGGACAGTTGTTGATGGACACTATGATAACCATGGATACTGGGGACCCCTGGACAAGAAGCTGTAATGAGTGAACACTCTTTCTGATGGCTCAGAAGGCTGTCCCAAGGAGAGGAACAGGATTAAATCATTTCCTCTTCCCTCCATGAAGCCCCCTTGTAGAAAAGGGAAGGGGAGTTAATTCTACCTAGTTCCTCCTCCTCCCAACTCATATGGGGAAGGAAACACATGAAAATCCTGCCCACATTGCACTGGCAGATGGATATAGTTTAGTTTAATTTAGTTTATTGAATTTATACGCCTCCCTCCCCGCTGAGGCAGGCTCAGGGTGGCTTACAACAATAGTCATAGCAATAAGTGAATGAACTTATTAGTGCGTCATCATAATAAAATCAATTGTGAAATTAGCTGCTAATATTTTAAAACTAGGGTTTTGGATTTGGAATGAACAAACTAATTGATGACTTTCTAGAGTTCAGGACATGTACTTAAATTAACTTATTATATTTAGCGCAAGCAAAAAAAAAAATTCTAGTTTAACAGAGCAAGCGCAGAGCAGGTGATGCTGGGCATGCGGTCCCCTAAAATAACTACAATATCAGTGAAAAGAGGAACTCAGTGCAGTCTCACTCTCCCCTTCTGAACAGCTGTCTGAATAACTTTTAACTGTTTTGAAGATGCACACATCCTTCGTTGTTGAATTGGAGAAGTATACACCATGCGCAGCACCATACAGCTAAGGAACCATGTGGAAGCTGCTTCAATGTACATCATCCACTTAGCTGGACTGGGACATAATTGTGTGTGATCATTCATCAGAATGGTCCAAACCTATAAACTCTAATAATTCATCTGAAGGCATTGACAGACTCATAAATAATGATTTGAAAGCCTTACTAATTGCTTAAGAAAATTTATTCTCCCGTCACAATGAGTTTCATTTAACTATGGCCGTTTTCGCACTCACGTTTTACTGGCGCCTCGACCATCCTGACGCCGGCGAATCTGCATGGATTTCGCACCAGAAGCTCCGGCGCTCCCAGAAGCGCCGGCTACTTCCGTCGCTAAGCCAGCGCAAACGGAAATCGCAAAGATGCAGGAAAACGTTTGCGCTGGCTTAGCGACGGAAAGCGCCGGCGCTTCTGGGAGTGCCGGCGCTTCTGTTGCGAAATCCATGCAGATTCGCCGGCGTCAGGAGGGTCGTGGCGCCAGTAAAACGTGAGTGCAAAAACACCCTATGTGAAATCTACTCTCTCTCTTGGAACTCTGTGCCTGTTGAAAACGCATATCCTGAAAGGATTTAGTAAAAATGGTAAAACCCAATGAGCCTTAAAATATGTGCTGCTATATTACTAGTAAGTTTCATTCATGAACAACGCCCCCCCCCCCTATTTTGTGATGGACAGAGATGAGATGGGGAAGTTCCATGGCTCAGGGACCAGCATCTGCTTTGTATGCAGAAGGTCCCAGGTTCAATCTAAATAAGAATAGACCATACCAACCTTGATAGACTAATGATCTGACTCTGACTCAGTATAAGGCAGTTCCCTGTGTGTTTGTGCAAGTTCATGTATGAAATTCTGACATGTTCTTAGTCAGTTTGCAAGAGATCTTAGCTGTGATCCAGTGCAACAAGGAATTCTGATGAACATCAGGAGATCCACCTGAATTGATGCATCCTCTTTATCCAGTGTCAGAGCATGCAGTAGTTACACCAAAACATTCTAAAATGAATACGACTGATCACAGCTCACTTGAAGCTCTTTAAGATACTTTTGTACAATGGAGCTGCTGGGCTGGGGTGCTTTGCCACAGTCTAATTTTTATTGAAATCAACAGCAAAAATCCCACTGAGTTGTAGTCTCAGGTATCCTTCACAAGAATGATATTGAAAGGCAAAAGGCCACCTATCTGTCTACAATGGCCAGCCATGTTTCCCTGTCTGTAATCTTGAGTAATAAAAGAAATGTACATCCAATCACACTGGATTCATTTCTGGGTGGTGGGTGGGATTTATGTTATCTGTTGGATGAATTAATGGGGCAATGCAGTTGATTGTTGGAGCTAAATCTCTATTCAGACATGAAGTTCATTGGATTAATCAATCATTATCTCTCAGCCTAATTTATCTTGCAAGGCTATTGGGAAGATAAAATGGGAGAGGAGAAGGAGCCTGATCTCTTTAAATGAAGGGTGGGAACTGAGACTAGTCTGATGCTCCTCTTGCTAATTCTAGAATGATGAAACCTCATACCCAAAGAGAACTTTTTTCATCTTCCATTAAGAATGGAGAAGTCCCCATGATAGGGTTTTGTTTCTCTTTGTTGAATCTCTCAAAAATGTGTTTGGGTTACCAATGTCTAACGCACCAAAAAAGAAAAGAACGCCCCCCCACACCTTTATAGAAAAAGAGTGTTATGGTTCTAAATTGTAGCCTTAGGAAAAGGAAAGTATGTCTTTTTAGTATGTTCCTTTCCTTTGCCTGATGGAGTGTGGAATTGCCATTGACAAGAATACATAATACCCATTTAACTGCTGTAGGTTTGCAGGATATTTTGGCAGTAAGCTATTAGTTTGATGTGTGGTATTCTATCCCAAACCAGTAAAGGGCAGCACTAACCAAGTGTTTCAAGCAATGAAAAATGGCTAATTAGTTTTCCAGGTTTTAAATAATGGAAACAGTTATAGTTTCACTGGATAAGCAATTAAATTAGTAGACAGAGCAATATTATTTCCAAATATCCCAGTTGGAGCATGTTTGAACACTCTTTAAGCATGAGGATGTTTGAGCTACAAATTAGCATCCCTTAGTTACTCAGAACTTTGATAAAGATCATCATTTTGGCTCCTATTTTATCTGGTCACTCTAATTACTTTATGAGCTCTCTTCCAAGTGTACCTCATTTGGAATAAAACAACAGCCATCTTTTTCTTGAGCATACTAAATAAATTCAATAGAATTATTACTATTCACAGTATTAATTTCTGTATCAGTTGTGTACAAATGGTGCATAATGTGAGATGCACTGTGCAAAGCTAAGCAGAGTCACCCTCTGCTAAAGTAATTTAAATCAGTGGGCTTAGAAGGATGTAAATCTATTTAGGATTGTGGTCTGAAGCTAGTAAACTCTGCTCCTCAGACCAGTGTATGTATTTGATAAGAATTACAGCACGCATGTAGCCCCAGTTTAGTTCCAAAGCCCACTGTCATTTTCTGAGCCTTTTGGCTGTGAAACAGCCATAACCACAAGCAGAAAGCAGCTTCTTTGGATGGGACAGCCTACCTGATCTCCTGCTTGGTTAGACATGCTTGGAAAAACTACTTTGTTCATCTCATAAGGACTTGATTTCTAATTCACCTTAGAATGGTAGCATCAGAGCTTCTTTTGTAGAAAAAGCCCAGCAGAAACTCATTTGCATATTATGCCACACCTCCTGACACCAAGCCAGCTGGAACTGTGTTCCTGTGCATTCCTCCTAAAAAAAAAAAAGCCCTGGGTAGCGTTTTTCTGATTTAGAATATATGCCCAAAATGTATGTATGTGGTAGTTAGGGGGCTGTTTCTGTCTTAGATTTTTGTTAGTCTTTTTAGATTGATAAACCTTGAGCTGTGCTATGTGAGGGAACTGTAAGATTTTTTAAATGTATAAGTTGCATGAATGCTGCACCAAGAACAGCAGCAATAAAAATGGCTCATGGCAGTGTACAGTGGGTTCCCAGGTGATCTCCCTGACATTAACAAGATCCAGACCTGCTTAGATTTAGCAAGGTTTCTTTATCACATGCCCTCTTGTCATCATTCTAATAATCTCTCTATGTATTCCTAAAGAATAATCACACAGGGCATAAAACACAGAATAAGGGATCCCTTTCAAAAGTTGATTTTGTACTTTTGCCTGTATGAACTAATAGCATAAGAACTAACCTCTTACTTGCCTGGGAACATCTCAGGCAAAGTATACAGCATGTGTATGTTTATTTGTGTTACATATACACATCTCTTTCTCTAACTCATTTAGGGTACTCCCACCATTTTATGCTCATTATGACCATGTAAGAAAAGTCGGACTGAGAGAACGTGACCGATCCAAGCTCTTCCACTGAGTTTCATGGCTGAGTCATTTGAGCCATGCCTCTCCATCATGTTGACCACTATACCACATTGCTGTATTGATGTATGTGCATATGTGCACTGTCAGCTTCTGGAATATTACACTATAAGAAAATAGTCTGAGCCTGGCAAAATTCCACCTTCTGTGAAACAGACATTCTGCTGATCATCCTCTTCTTCAGACCATTAAGTGTTTCTCTGAGGGTGGGGGGAGTAAAGAAATGGCCTTTCTGCAATTCTTTTAAAAAAAATCAAACAGGTGTATTCAGGGGTCCTTTTGTAGAAATATAGGTGGTAGAGCACATTAGCATAACTCATTAGCATATTCCCCTCTCTCCTAATCCAGGGATTGTTATGCAGCTGCACCTACTATTCAATGGACAAGGTATGTGGGGAGGAGGACAGAGAACCCTCAGAAAGGTTCAGGAGCTGTGCTCCTGTGAACTCCCGCTGAGTCTGAGGCCTGGGTGTATGTATTTGGGGCTTTTTTTGTAGCAGGGACTCCTTTGTATATTAGGCCTGATGTAGTCAATCCTCCAAGAGCTTACAGTAAGCCCTGTAATAAGAGCCCTGTAAGATCTTGGAGTATTGGCTACATCAGGGCTGTGTGGCCTAATATGCAAAGGAGCTCCTACTACAAAAACAGCCTTGTATGTATTAATCAGACAGAATCATCAGGATTCCTAGTATGTACATTCAATAAAAAAGGCCAATGGGAATATAGTTTTTTTTTAAGTGATGGTAAGAAGATGCTGAAATAAAAAATATAATGATCTGGGAATAACAGAGGGATGGAAAAAATGGAGCCTCCGGCAGCCCGCTGCATTGTGGCGTGGCTGCCGGGGAGTTTTTGCCCCCTCCGGAGGAGAGAGCGGGCAATCTAATGTGCTTTTGGTGCGTTTGTAGGGGGCGGGGCTTCTGCAAGCCTTCAGAAGCCTCCACTCCCCTCCTCGCTGTCCTCCGGTGTTGCTCGGCCCTCCCGCCCGCCCTATTTGTTATGTAGGCATCTGCTGGTCGCCTCTTTTGTGGAGGGGCCGGGTAGGAATTTTTTACTCCTTGGCTGTTTGGCTTATGGCTAGGGTGTGTTTTTTGCTTACCCTGCATAGCATATCAGTGGATTGAGGAATTGGCTTTGGGATGGTGCCTTATTATAGATTGGTCACTGTTTAGGGCAGGTTTTATGGGGTTTATGGCACCATGCGGGAGGACCAGTTAGCCTCCCCTTTTTGGGGAGTGAGGGGTCTGGCAGGATCAACCTTTGGGTGTGGCCCGAGGTGTGTGAATGCAGACTGTCCTGGAGACTCGATTGAATGGGTGCCTTTCACTGAGACTCGCGTCTGGTGTCTGGGCTCTCCGGTGCGAGCCTCCCTGCTGGGCCTGCCTGACGGGAGCTGTGGCACAGGTCTCTCGCCCGCTGAAAAGGCAGGGGAGCGGTCTGTGGAGACCCCTGGCCCTGACCTGGCCACAGTTCGGTTGCCCTTGCCGTTGCTATGTTATTTAATAAAGTGGCCCAGAGTTTTTACCAATCTAATTGTGTCCGCCTCTTTATTCCGACTGGGTGTGGGGGGGCAATGGATAAATGTAGTATCTGGAAAACATCAACAGAAGCTACATTGTCAGAGAGAGAAATGGCAAAGAAATGCAAAGCAGAAGAATACTTGAGTACAATTGCCACTCATTTGAATACGCTGTGAGTGTTCTGCTCATAGCATTAAATGGGGTCTCTCCTAAGTGGCTCATGTTAGATTTTCCTCTTGAGTTTTCAGCACATATTTGTTGATGGTTGCATTGTAGTTTCTGCAGAAGTGATGGTTATATGTAGAATTTTATTCTAATGCAGTATGCAAAGAAATACTGCCAGGTAGATTGGAAATCCTGTCAGTTAATCTAAAAACAGAACTGAAAAATATTTCAACATGCACCTATGCAATCTATTGTAGGTGGAAAGATTTTTGGAGAACATTTGCAGTGAATTATTAGCAATTTTTATTTGTATATTGTCATGATATTATCCTGCCTGGCATATACATGAACTTTGACACTACACAACCCAGAATGCAGTGTAGTTTCGAACAAAATATTCCCATGAGCAGTTAAAGGAAAAGCAATAAAAATAGGATTGATTGCAATTATTATTTTTATTTATTCATTTATATTATTTATAGTCTGCCTATCTCATATGGACTCAAGGTGGATTACACAAAGTAACATAGGGAAACAGAATTAGGTTTGGAATTTTTTATGAATGCCTAATTTTAATATGAAAAGGCTTATATTTGTGTCTTTAAAAGGTCACAGGTCTAAATGCCCTGTTCGTTTCACTACTCAGAAGACCCATTTGCCCCCCCCCCCATAGCATCTTCATTTTATTGGGATTAAATATATGAAACCCAGCAGAGGTATATTTACACACTCTCACAAATCTAAAATCATAGGACATTGTGGGGTAATCCTACAGTGGCTTACCCAGGGATTTTTTTTGGTAGAAAAAGACCAGCAGGAACTCATTAGCACATTAGGTCACACCCCCTGACATCACTGGAAGTGTGGTCATCCTGCCACTAATGATTAGTAGCAGCAGAGAAAACTAACAGAATAATGTGAGTGTAAGTAACTTTGTGAAGATATGGGTTTTATGAATCAACAGCCCCCACCCCCATCCCAACACAAATGTTCACTAGCAATACACTTTCTTGGGATAGAGTGTTGTAATTTATGGGTCCTGCTTGTCGACTTCTCTGTGGCATCTGACTGGAAACAGGATGCTAAACTAGATTAGTCTGACCCACTATGTTTACAGAGGTATAATGACAGCTGCAAAGCACTAAGCTCAAATCACACCTTTGCGCAAATCACACCTTGCCCCCTGGCCATCAGCAGGGAATCAGATCAGGTTGGAAAACTTCTGGAGATTTGGGTATGGAGCCTGGGGAGAGTAGGGACATCAGTGGGGTACAATGCTATAGAACCCACCCACCAAAACGTCCATTTGCTTCAAGGGAACTGATGTCTGTAGTCTAGAGATAAGCTTGAAATATTTCTAAAGTACTGTTTAATTATTAAGGATTCTTCTGAGAAGTTTGTTACTGGCTATACCAGGGGTGGCCAAACTGTAGCTCAGGAGCCGCATGTGGCTCTTTTGCACTTGTTGTGTGGCTCTTGAAGCCCCAACTGCCCTATCGGCCAGCTTGGAGAAGGGATTTCTTTCTTAAAATCACTTCTCCAAGCCAAGCCAGCTGGCAGCTTGGAGAATGCATTTAAAGTTAAAGTTGCCTTCTTTCTACCTCTTCCTCCCCCCTCCTCTTCATCTATTTGCCTTCCTTCCTTGTGGCTCTCAAGCATCTGATGTTCATGTCTTGTGGCTGTCAAACATCTGATGTTTATTCTATATGGCTCTTATGTTAAGCAAGTTTAGCCACTCCTGAGCTATACAAAAGTATGTCCTCTTTACTCTGCCCTTCCAGAAAAGAACTTCCAAACCAGTGGTAGCCTTTTTGTTATTATTACATAAAGGCTCTGAAACAGTTAAAAAATGGACTAATTTTGCATCGCCCAGCAGTCTAAGAGTTCAAACGATAAGCATTTCTCAGCGTGAATAACCTGAAATGTGTTTCAAGATAAAGTCATTAAAAACACTGGCTTCTAATACATTTTGCAGTTTCTTCATGCTGAGCAGTGCAGAAATGGTGGGGGAAATGCAACTGAGCATCATTTTGTCACTGGACCATCCCAGGAACTGTGATTAGAATCTGATAACAATGAATAATAAACAATGTGTGGCTACAAGGACTGGATCTGAACAAATGTTGCTCCAGAAATTCTAGGGTGCTAGTCATAAGTATTTGACATTTCACAACATATACAATGTTGGGATGAATACCTTAACCTGTGACCTGCAATTTTTCCTTTATATTATCTTAGTTTATTCTGAAGCAGGGGAGTTGGGTAACAACAAAAATTGGTGTTGATTCAGAAAGCTTTTTTCTGCACCATGGCTCCAAAGTCAACCCCCCCCCCCCCAGGAGCCAGAGAACTTCTAGGATCAGGAGTGGCTGAGTGACAAACCATCTGATTTGCATACAGAAGGTCCCAGATTCAGTTCCCAGCACCTCCAGTTAAAAAAGGGTCAAGTAGCTGATGTGTGGAACACTCTAACAAAGATGCTGGAGATTGCCACCAGTCTGAGTAGACAGAAATTACCTTTTTAGACCAATACCAGTGATAGGACTCAATACAAGACAGTTGCGTCTCAGTAGAATACTTGAGGACCTTGAATTCCAGCCAAACTACAAATAAAACAAAGACTGTTGGACCAGATTGCTCAAGTCAGTGTAGGTCTAGTAGAATATCAATACTTCATCTGCTTTTACAGCTATTTCTCTCTCCCCTAACTCTTCCAGTGTACCAATTTAGGGAATTGCAGGTACAAAAAGGTCTTTACCAAGGCATGTTTAGATATTTTACCACTTGCATTTCTGGAAGACCATTTTAATGGGATCCCATATAGGAAAAGAATCTGCTCCTATGATCAAAAGTCTCTTGAGAGTGTGTCTGACTGTTGTGTCCTGGGCTCAAAAGGGAGAACTGTTACTTTTGGAGGGAAGCCGAACAAGCCAGAGCTTGAACACCACACCAGGGTTTCAGAGAAGTCCTAAGCGTGCCCAATCAGGGAAAGGATTGAAACATACACAGCCTATCAACATCCAGGCTCATACTGTCCCCTGATAGGCCCTTAGGACCCTGTAAATAGCCAATCCGTGCAAATAGTTAAGGACCAATCAGAAGGGGGCAAGAACTGTATAAAAGAGAGCGGGAAGTTTGAACAGAGTTCAGTGTGTGTTCCTGAAGTAAAGCTTGCTGAAATCACTCTCCGACCCCAGTACTTTACACCGACGTCACATTCCAATGTTCAGAGCTCTGATATGGATAGCCCAGGAAAGCCCAATTTTGTCAGACCTTGGAAGCTAAGCAGGGCTGACCCTGCCAAGTACTCAGAAGGGAAATCTCCAAAAGAATACCAAGGCTGGGCAGAGGCAGGCATATCAAGCCACCTCTTTGAAAATGTCCAAGCCCCAGCAGGGGTCACCATGCAGGCATGCTAGAACATATGCGCACAAGTATGCATGCACACACACAAAATATGTTTATTTTTTTAAAAAGAACATTCCAATGTCCAAGGTATGAGGCTGAATGGCAGTACAGTTTTGCAGACCACAATATCCTGCTTCCCAGGAAGGTCATATCAGGAGAAATCAGTCATATTATTGGTGGACAGGGACAAATTCATGGCAAGATTTGTTGCCGCCATCATAAAGGATAAAACATGATGGCATATGCTATTTGCTAACGGGCCCTACATCCAATGTCCCTTCTAAGCTACAGAGTCTTATGAGCAAAAATTCTACTTTGTGAGCTACTGGCATTAAAGTTGTGAGCTACTGCATAAATTAGTGTGCCCTGGGGTCATCCTTCCTGAGCTAAGACAAAAATGTGTAAGCTGGAGGCTAAAAATCTGTGAGCTAGCTCACGCTAACTCAGCATGGAGGGAACACTGCCTACATCTACCTTGAGGTCGCACCATTTCAGACAAAATCTATTTTAGTTCAGTTGTTGCACAGCACTTAGAAATGTTGGCATGATGATAACACCCACTGATTTATTAGGATGCCTGTAGCCTGCCTTTCCTTTCAAAGCTCAAGGCAGCCTACAATTCATCATTAAAACAACATGATTTGTTTAAAAATCCAGTTGTGGCTCAAACTCTATTAAATATCCTAGGAAATAAAATGGCTTGGCAATGCCTCCTAAAAACCTGCATGAGCAGCACGCATCACCTCCTCAGTGGAGTTGGCTCTATAAAGTGGGATACACTTGATAGAGAGATTCAAGTGGGCAGCATTAAGCAGGAAGACTGGTTGATGAGCTGTAATTGCTAGAGGAGACTCATGGAAGCAACAGAAGGTCTTTTATCTTTGTTTGAGGGATGCTCAGACATCCGCTGGCTCAGCTCAGTCTTTGTACCCCGGCAATGTTCACGGCATCCTAGTTCGTTTTCAGAAATCTGATTATATTGCATGGAACACTATTCAAAGGATTAACTAAACTGAAAACTTTCCTGGAACTTTATAACTTAACATATTTGTCCCTCTGCTTTCCACCAATCCCCAGTTATTATTGTTTGAAGTAGGGTTGCCATTCCTCAGGTCTTGGCAGAGATTCCCTAGTTTGGGGGGTTCCAGCCTGCTGGCAGCCAGCTGGCTGATGGGGGAAAGTCCCACCCCCAAGTCCCACAGTTGATGCCCCTGCTTCTTCCTCCAAGACTTTTGCAGCTTGGAGTGCAAATGCATGCAGTTCCCCCCCCCCCCTTCCCTAAAGCATTTAAAGGTATCTTTTAAATGCTTTGGGAGAGAAAGTGTATGTGTGTAAGTTCGCACTCCAAGCCACAATTTTACAGCTTTGATTGCATGCACATGCCCTCCACTTCTTCCCCAAAGCATTTAAAGGTATCCTTTGGGGAAGAGGAAGGTGGTGTGTGCCTGCAATCCAAGTCACAATCATAGCTTGGAGTGCAAACATGCATGATCCCTGTCCCCAATGTGATGACATCTCTTTTGTTGTCATCACATTTGGGCTGCCTTGCTCCCTCCCAGACCACCCTCAAAGTCCCCCACCAGGGACTCAGAGGGATCTGGCAACCCTAGTTTGAAGGGAGAGTTTCATGTGGACATTCCCTTTGCTAGCTATGTGTTTGTGGTGTCTCAGATCATTACACTCTGCATTGCCAGCATGGTGTAGTGGTTAAAGTGTCAGACTAGGATCTGGAAAAACCTAGTTCAAATCCCCATTCTGCCATGGAAGCTTGCTGGGTGACCTTGGGCCAGTCACACACTCTCAGTCCAACCTTCCTCACAGGGTTGTTGTGAAGATAAAATGGAAGAGAGGAATATGTTGTGGAGCCACTTTGGGTCCCCACTAGGGAGAAAGGTGGGATAATAATAATAATAATAATAATAATAATAATAATAATAATAATAATAATAATAATAACTAAATCTGAGAAGCTGCTGGCTAATGGGATGGTGGATTAGACTGCTCCTGTGACAGGAAAGAGGTAGGTGTTACTGGTTTTAACTGGGATATTAACAAGATTGTTGATTTTGTTTTTTATATTTAGCTGCATCAAAAATACAAACAAGGCAACATTAAAATCACCCATCAAGCAATTCATTTGAAACATAGCATCCAAAACCATCCCCAGATAAAAGCAGATACTAGCAATAATCACCAGCATCAGTTCTACTTGGCTTTAAATTCTGCAGCAGTCTACATGCCATAGGGAGGAAAGACTTTTATTAAAGGAAGGTTATTACTTGCTGATGAAAGTGAGTTAAAGAGGTGGTCAGGCAGAATTCATTTGAGCAGCTTGCACTAACTGGGCACCAAGACTGAGAAAGGTGCCCTGCTTGCCCTACTATACATAAACAGTGCGGTTCATTGCAGAGTTTACATTGCAGTGTCCTTACATGGGTATGTGTGTGTTGAGGCTTAACAAAAGGAATCCCACAACACTGCTTTGTGTCTTCCAGCTGTGTAACAGGAAGTGATGTTACCATGTTGCAGAGGCCATTTCCCCCATTCAGTTTCCAAGCTAGAGGGTGGGAGACTGCCCACCAAAGCTTCCAGGAAACTGTTCTTGGATTGCAGTCTTGATATAGTTTATTATTAACATTAACGTTCTTCGCCACACACCCCAGAAAATATTGTAAATGAGAATATACCCATAAGTTTGTCATAAGTGGTAAAAAAGGATGGAGAATCTACTGAGTGGGATTTATGAAAGTTTTGTGGCCCTAGAAATGTAAAGTGGAATCTGTGGTTGCATCCACACACTGATGGGTATTGAACTCTCACTACATTATAGCAGTCATTTACAAGTGGATTGTTTTATCTACATCAGGAAGATCCAGCTGTGAATTATTAATATAGCACAAAGATATCAATGTGGGATGCAGCCCACTTGTCCCCCTCTCCTACCCACCCAAGTCAGCTAACACATTAACATCTTCACAGGTAGATTTCAAAGATTCTTCTGCACTTGGATCAAAATGGTTTGCTATCCCTATCCTACCATAGACTGTTATTTGAATAATTAAATCTGTGTACAAACTGAAAGGCTGTTAAGAACAATGAGCAGGATTCTATTGTAATCCTTTTAATTCTTGGTTTTAATTTAAAATAGTTATCGGGCTATGCTGTGTCTTCTGTGGTTGCCAAAGGTCAAACAAAGAAACCGAGTGGTGTCAGTGGCCCATGTAACAGATAATATAAACACTTAAAATTAATTAGGCTAGATTCATTTCCTATGAATCACAATGATATGACTGCAAAAGGTTCCAAAAGGTTAAGCTCTGACATATCAATTTAGTATCCACAGCTGGAGACCATTTGACCTAGCATCCCACTGAGGATGATGAGGGTGATCCTATCTGCTTGAGAAAAGCTTAATAGCTATATTTTAAATATACCTTCAGATGAAAACACTTTTTCAAGAGGAATTGCCATAGCCTCTTCACTTGCAAGAGCAAGCCTAGTCTGAAAAACATATTCTCTAGCAACTCAAATTCTGGTTCAGGTGTCAGTCCTGCCTTTTCCTCCTTGAGCTCTAGGTTGGCTGTCTGCTGCTTCACATATAAAGCAGCACATGTTCATTTATTCAGTCATATTTTTATCCTTCACTGCAAGCTGTTCAAAAGCAGTTATGAGGACTGAGTGCATGTGCTGGTGATATCACAAGACCAAACTAGACATTATGGCATCCAATGCTCTCTCTAAGCTGTGGAGTCTTGTGAGCAAAAAATTCTACTTGTGAGCTACTGGCATTAAAGCTGTGAGCTACTGCATACTTCATTTGCTCTGGAGCTATTTTTCCTGAGCTAAGACACAAATGTGTGAGCCAGAGGCTAAAAAACTGTGAGCTAGCTCACACAAACTCAACTTAGAGGGAACACTGATGGCTTCTATGCTGCGAGGGCCCTATCCAGATCAAGCCTATAGCTCAGCAGGACCAGATGATCTTGACTCCACCCTCACACATTTTTCAAGTGCTAAGCCAGCTTTCTCACAAACTTTGTGGAATTTGAAAAGATGTGAATGTTGAATGAGATTGCTTGGCCCTGCTGCTCCACAGCCTGATCAGGATTGGGCACTCACAGCACGGGAGCTAATGTGGTGTAGTGCTTAAGAGTGGTTGATGCCTTTCTGGAGAACCATGTTTGATTCCCCACTCCTCCACATGAAGCCTGCTGGGTGGCCTTGGGCCAGTTGCAGTCCCCTCAGAACTCTCTCAGCCCCACTTACCTCACAAGGTGACTGTTGTGGGGAGCGGAAGGGAAAGGCCATTGTAAGCCACCTTGAGGCTCCTTAGGGTAGAGAAAAGTAGGACATAAAATCTACTCTTCTTTATCTTCCTCTTCATTTTTAAATGGCCGAATTCTTCTCTAAAATAGTGTTGTGTCCATTTGGTGCTAGGGGTTGCCAGCCTCCAGGTGAGACCTTGGGATCTCCCGCTTTTACAACTGATCTCCAGCTGGCAGAGATTAGCTTTCTTGAAGAAAATGGCTGCCTTGAAGGGTGGTCTTTATGGCACTGTACCATGCTGAGACTCCTCCCCTCCCCAAAACCCACCCTCTCTCAGCTGCACCCCCAAAGTCTCCAGGTGTTTTCCAACACGGACCTGGCACAGGCACAAGTCAGTCAATGCTCCCATCAACCAATTGGTTCGATCTTTTGGTTCAAACTGAATATGTTGCAGAGTTCAGAAATGGTTTTTCAGAGTTTGACTCAAGAAAAAAAATACACATCTGGACCAAACATGATGAGGTGCTGTCAAACTATTTTCACTGTCATGACAAGATGGCCAGATTTCATCCGAAGTAAGGTTAAAAAGCATTTACCCTATTTAATTTTGAAGGTTACACTGAGATGTGGAGTGATTTTTGATCTGTGTGCAGGATTTTGGAGTGCAGAACCAAAGTGGCATTTAATTAATTTTTCAGCCAGATGGCCTGAAGAGTTTGGGGAATGGCTTGTTCAAAATAAGAGGCACCTCTGGGCCTTTTAGATTTGTTTTTGCACAGCATGTACAGATCCAAGGAGCTCTGTTATAAGTGCAAAGGCTCAGAGCAGTTGGAATCTCTCTTCTGTTCTCTTTTGCTGTTTATTATACCCTCTCGTTCATACCAATACATGATCTTCTGGGTGCAGTTTCATCTTGAGCTTTTGATGACTGAGCATGTGAAAGGAAAGCAGGGTTGCCAATCCCCAGCTGGGGGCAGAGAATCTCCTGGTTTGGAGGCTCTCCCCCACTTCAGGGTTACAGAAAGCAGTGGGGAGAGGGGAGGGAAATGTCCAACTGGGCACTCCATATATCCTGTGGAAACTGGTCCCCATGGGGTATAATGGATAATTGATCTGTGGGTATTTGGAGCCAGTTTGGTGTAGTGCAGGGGTGGCCAATGGTAGATCTCCAGATGTTTTTTGCCTACAACTCCCATCAGCCCCAGCCAGCATGGCCAATGTCTGGGGCTGATGGGAGTTGTAGGCAAAAAACATCTGGAGAGCTACCGTTGGCCACCCCTGGTATAGTGGTTAAGTGTGTGGACTCTTATCTGGGAGAACCGGGTTTGATTCCCCACTCCTCCACTTGCACCTGCTGGAATGGCCTTGGGTCAGCCATAGCTCTGGCAGAAGTTGTCCTTGAAAGGGCAGCTACTGTGGGAGCCCTCTCAGCCCCACCCACCTCACAGGGTGTCTGTTGTGGGGGAGGAAGATAAAGGAGATTGTGAGCTGCTCTGAGACTCGGAGATTCAGGGTGGAGGGCGGGATATAAATCCAATGTCTTCTTCTTCTGGGCTATTTGTTGAGGTAGAGGCACCAAAGTGTCAGCATAGCATCTGATGCCTCCCCTAGAAAAAATTCCCAGAATTTCAAAAGGATTGGACCAGGGGATCCAATTCAGTGAGCCCCCAAAGAAGGTGCCCCAATCCCCCATTATTTCCAAAGGAACAAACGCATTCTAAAGGAACACGATCCCTTTAAATGTGATGGCCAGAACTCCCCAGATATTTCCTAAATCAGACCTGGCAACCCTAAAGGGAAAGGAAAACTAGTAATTCAAGAAAAAGATGACTTCTAAAAAGTATGGCATAGCCAACATTGAAGTTGTATGGCACACACATTTGGGATAGGCATTTATGAGCTAGGAAAGACTATAAGAATGTACAGTCTCTGATCTTATGCTACAAAGGCCAAATGAAACACTTTAGTATCCCATTCATCAAGTCTTGCTGCAATCCTAAACAGTCATTTGCGGTCAATATGCCAGGAACTGAGTACCTTTGTCTAGGACTGTATTGTAAATACTGTGGCTGATCACTGATATAGTCAAGGAATAGTATTTGGGCTCATTTTCCAAGATTATTGCATAAATTATGTTTTCTTTTAATGTATCAAAATTAATGTATTCAGTGTATCCATTTTTGAATCCCTAAAGTTCGAGATTTTCAGTAATATAGATGAGAAATTGATTGCAGTCCTACACAGAGTTTTACACTTCTGATCTCACTGACTTCAACATTGACTTCTAACTCCAGTTAGAATTATGATTCTGGAAGACAGAATCATAGAAGCAGACAGTTGGAAAGGGCCATATATATTTTGTGCAATCTTTTAGCAACTCGGGGATTTACGAAATCTGACAAAACTACACTCGCTCAGTGTTTACCTATGTGAGTGTGTGATGAGAACAGGATTTGAACCCAGGTATAAAGCCAGCATGACCTTGGCTGGATCTGCATTAATACATTGATTATGGGAATAGACTAGATGGCCTGCATGTCCTCTTCCAGCTCTGGGATTCTATGATGGGGCATAGCTCAGGGAGTGATTTTTTTTCTTGCATTTAAAATTCAGTATTGTGGCTGCTTGTCTGTCTATCAGATATAGGCAGATATACTTTGATTATTCCACTACAATTCATTCTATTATAATTCTATTATACTGTATTAATTATTATTACTACATTAACATCATATTGTTTAATTTATTTTCTCTCTTATGCAACTAATTTTGTAGGATTAAGGCTGAGCTGAAGTTACTCATGCATTTCAAGTTTTGTTCTAGCTGGGAAGAAAAATGATTCTTTTTCTAACTATTTTTGGTGCCCGTTTGAAATGTTATTTCATTTCCATGCATGTTTTAAATTGTACAGCACTGTGTTCACATTTAGTGAAATCAACCTTTCCAGAATTGTATGTTGTGACATAAGGCTGCCAGTTTCCCACGCATTGGTAGAGGATTCCCTGACTCTGAAGTGACATCATCTTGTCCCCCTTGCCCACACCCCCTGGTCTCCCAACAGTTGCTGGGCCATGCCTGGCAAACCTGTGATGTCTTGGATGTAGTAATATCCTGTGTGGTGTAGTAGAATTTACAGTGTTGAACTAGGATGGGAGACAAAGTTTGAAATTCTGACCTCACAAGACTATTCGTATAAAAATGAAAAATGAATGAAGTTTTGTGTTGTAAAAGGAAGAAAAAAACCTGAGAATTAGTTACAAATATTTAAGTAAGTATAAATACAGCAGAAATGTCTTGGGAAACCTCTTTCATGTGCAATGCAGCCGTCAAGATGATTTTTTCACCCATCTTTTAGGTCATCTAGGGATATTTTTCAAGGAGGGGAGAATATGCCACTGGCGACTACAACTGATCTTTCCTGGTTTGTAGAATGCTTCTCATACACCTCATTTTACTATCCACAGAGCTGGATGGAAAACCAGAGAGTTTTAGGGAGAGATGGGCAGAAGGTATTCTTGCTTTATAAATAGTGCACCACATGAATCTTTATTAAAGAACATAAATAGTGCACCACACAAAACAGGCCTAATGAGTGCTTTTTTGTTTTTAAAAAAACCCAGCAGGAGTTTATTTGCATATTAGGCCACACCTCCTGGGCTGGGGGCACATGGCTGCCACATGGCAGGTTGGGCCAGCCAGGGCCCTGGGCAGCCCAGGCAAAGCTCTGCTTTTGTGGGCTCCAGCAGGAAAAAAGCCCTGGGCATAATCCTGGTCTACTAGGATTAATGGGTTAGTGCCGCACCAACTCAGGATATCCCAGCTCTCTCCTGCCTGCCTTCTTAGTAACCCCCTTCACTTTTTACAGTGAATGTGAATACATCTGTTTGTAAGAAAGAGCCAAAACTTTGCAACTGTAACCAGGGACCTGGTTAAATGTGAGTTTGTATCACACATTCAGCTGTGCATGCACGAATTTAACATGAGACTTACTCATGAATTTAACGTGAGAATTGCCTGTATGGTTTAATGAAGGGAGTTCTACACTAGGGAGACCTGAGTTCAAATCCCTGCCTAGCCCTAATCTACAACCCAGGTTTATTGCAATGATGACATAGAGGTGGATGGAGAATCATACTTACCATTCTGAGGTCTTTGAAGGAGGGAAAGAAATGTATAATTAATAAACTTCTAAAAAAACTCCTCATCAAGGCTTAAACTAACTGAATCCACTGTCATTTGAACCATTCAGTCTTCCTAGTTTGAGGATAATTTTCTAACTATTAAATCACTACTGCCTGCTAATACCCATTTTTTTTTTAAAAAAGCAACCCCCCCCCCAAGTCTGTTGAAGTTGTCTATGCTTTATAAATAAATTGTGTTCACTTAATCTGATATGAAATATTTATACACTTAGTGAGAAAGACTCACTTTCTATGCAAGGCGATTAGACATTTTAGATTGGAGGAAAATTGAAATTGGTCAATCATGAGAAATTATGAGGATTCTAACTCACAAAGCTCTTATAGTGAAAGAGACACAAAGTCAAATTTCCAGCTGGGTTCAAGGAGACTGACAGATTTTTACTTTTCTTAATTATCTTTATTTCCCAACTGTATCACTCTTTGGTTCAATTTACTGTATATCAATGAAAGAATAATCAGCTTCAGGCATAATGTTATTTGGCATGGCAGAGTTTGAGACTTTTGCACTTCCAGAATATAAAATTTTAACGTGCAGGCACTGAGTAGCAGACTATGAATATTATGGATACCATATATTCTTCTAGTAAAATCATGACAAAATGTGCTCCAAAGATAGCATCTCTGTAGGGTCAGTTTTTCAGATTTCAGCTTTTTTGTATTCACCCAGGATTACATTCAAAATGTGTAAGAATAAAAATGAACTGCCATTTGAGGAACTGAATCCTCTGTTCAGCATTACTCTCTGAGGGCCAAAACAGATGTGACAGAGACATCGGTGACCAGATCATCTGAGTATTATAAAAATACCAATATCCACCGTGTGAGACTCCAGTTTGGAATGGGGCTACAGCACAGAAAGAAAAAAGAGTTAACTCTTGCACCCCTACATGGGTTTTATCGATCAAAATTGCTTTCCCACCAGCACTGTTACTAGCCCTGGGAAAGAAGGCAGGATGGGCAAAGAGAGGAGATGAAGAAGGAAAAGGAGAAGAAGAGATTGGATTTATACCCTGCTCTTCACTACCTGAAGGAGTCTCAGAGTGGGTTACAATCTCCTTTCCCTTCCCCTCCCCACAACAGACATCGATCTTTTTCACACAGCCTAAGTATTCCAGTATGGCAGCTGGTCAGTTACTGAACAGTAACGGGTTTCTGTTGGCATTTCAGACAGACCCGATTCAGTAACTGGCTGCTACCAGAATACTCTCACCTTTTCACACAGTCCCGCGGCTGTCCCGGTAGTGAGGCATGCCTGAGTCGTTACTAACAAAGAGCAGCTTCTTCCACTTTTCAACCCCTCCTTCCGGGTTGAAATCGCTATGGGGCGCTGTGTGAAATGTCCAGTATCTAACCCGGGAGCAGTTTTCGCGCCGTTTTTTGCCTGCCGGCGCACGATCTCCGGCTTTTTTTTTTTGAACATCGGCTAAAATCGCTATAGCGCTATAGTGACATATCACAACAGCAGCACCATAGATCGCCGCTGCTGAAACTTGGTAACTTATCTCAATGGAGCCTAGCCATCTCTATGGTGGTGCTGTTGTGATACGATGCTATAGCGATCTTTGCCTGACGTTCCCCCCCCCAAAAAAATAAGCCGGAGATCGCGCGCCGGCAGGTGAAAACGGCTGGCGCTGGTGGAAGCGAGATAAAAGCGGAACAGTGTGAAATGGCTTGCTTCAATCACGGAACCCTACCGGGAAAAAAAACATGTGTCTGAAAACTCCCATCCCTGTGTCGGATTACTGCAAAGCGGCACAATACCGACTCCCTTCCGGCTTCCACTGGTAAGTGTGAAAAGGGCCATCCTGTGAGCAATGTTCCGTCTAAACTGCGTGAATGCAGGAAGAAGCACATGCCCAGCCAACTCCATCTGAAGCGAGCTCCCTCAGTGCGAGCAGGGACAGGGAAGGGGTGCCTGTTCCCACCCCTGTGCCCTCGGCAAGGTGGCATCCTAGGTGGCCACCAACCTCACTGACTCCCACGCACTGGCCCTGCTCTCAGATACGAGTCCATGCATTTAACCACAACACCAAATTGGCTCTTGCCTCTCTCTCTTCCTTTCCAGGGCTAATGGGAGGGAGATGTATTTCAACTGATGACACCATATGGGATGGAGAACTTAAATCCCTTTTCCTCCACTGCTCTTCACCATCCACTTAAAACAGGGTCCACTAGTTTAGCTGCTAGTGGTCTCCTTAAATTTACAGAAAAATCCAAATCCAGTTCCTCATCCAAGTTTTTGCTTTTCCAGGGATAATAAGAGCTCTGGAGGAGGTATTTATTTTTAACAGTAGAAGTTTGTGAGGGAGAAGGATTAAATCTGTCCACTTCAATCATATGGCCCTGATCTGAATTAGGACGTTGGCAACTATTTAAAATCATTGGAAAAATTCAGTCCTAGTTTGTCAAGAATAAAGTCAGCCTGACTCTCAGCACTGATTTGGGTGAGCTTCCTGATTGCTCCGGGCTTGTTTCCTCTTAGTCACAAGTATCTTTAGATATTTATACTCCATTTTTTCCCCCCAAAGCAGCTTAAAATATGGTTATCTTCAACTCCATTTTATCACCCCAGTAACAACCCTCCATTTAAAACAGGGCCATGCTCACCTGTTAGTGGTTATAGGGTCAGATTACGATTTAGAAGAGCCCGGTTTCAGCCACTACTCTGCCATGGAACCTTGCGGGGTGGCAATTGGTCAGTCATATATACTTCTTCTAATCTATTTCACAGGATTGTTTTGAAGATGAAATGGCAGAGAGGAGAACAATGTAACTGAAAAACAGGGATTTTAATTTGAGTCTCCCCAGTATTTATTGGATACTCTCACCATACACTGTGCTCACCACACTGGCTATAAATCAATACTGTGTATCCACAATTGTGCATTCTACTATAGTAATTTTGTTGTGAAAAGTTGTAATTGCTCTTTCAGCTAGCAACTTGATATATGGGAAACATTGCCAGAGAAAAATATTTGCAAAATGTTTATATTCCTTTCAAAGTCCAGATAATTCTCCCTTGAGGGTATTGGTGAAGAGGGCTACTGCGTTTATAACATTTAAGATCCATATTTTCCCCTAGATCTGTGCACTGTAGATATTATTACTGTACATATGCAGGCTGTTTTATTCTTCTTCTTTCCAAATGTTGCAGAAATGGCCTGACAGTTTTTATTAATGTATGCCTCCATAATAGCTGTCAATAACTATTCATCAATATGCCTTTACCGGCCAGTTGTTTTCAGCATTTTGCAGTTCTCGTAATGTGTTGTGATCATGTTAGTTTAAAATAGCTATGGTTCCAGTCACTTCATATCAGCTCAAAACAAGCCAGCAGAGCATTGGAAAATGGCACTGCTTAAAACATACCAAGTGTACTGATTTTGGGGAAAAGATCTTGGCCTCAAACTAACTCTACGTGCAAGCAGCTGGGGATGCACACATATGTATAGCCCTGATCTTCTCACGGGTGATTGTGTCTTTTCTCTGATTTTGCATGGGGAAGGACTGAATCTAGTCCCCATGCTCTCTATAGTCCTGACACTGATGCTCTAACTAGGACTATGAGGAGCTACTGGCTCAGGCTAGGAACCTGTATGCAGCTCCCATATGTACAGTTGGCTTCCTCATTCATTAAAGTCTATGTGCACAGTTTCCATGCACATGTGCTCTAACTGGATTGGGGTGAATGTGAATTGTGAATTTCAGCAGGAACTATATTTTTACCAGCTCAGAAGCTGGAGTAAACATTATGGCAGATGTAGCCCCTGGTAGCTATTCTGTGTTTCTCTTTATCTCAAAATATAGAGGGATTAGGGATGCTTGAACTCTCGCCAGTTCAGCTTGTGTCCTGTTTGCTAGTTGTGAACAGAGACCTGGCTTTTCAATAGATGGTTTTATCTGTTCATGGGTTTTCAATAGCTTGTTTCACTGTATTCCTTTCTAACCGTGCAGTACAGCATAATTGGCTTTTCACACATGGGTGTTTTCACACAGTTCTACTATCCCCCACATCCTTGCTGCACTCCTCTCAGCAGGCATTTTTAAAAATAGACAACTAGATCACCGAGCCCGCTTGCAGGATAGGGCGGGATAGAAATAGCAAATTAAATTAAAATTAAAATTAAAACTAAAAAACCAGTATTAATCAGTCATCAATAAATGTTGCACTTCAATATAATCCCATCCTTTGGTGTTCATCTAAGTGATGCTAATGGCTGCCAATCAGTTGGAACTGGCAGAATCTTTGTGCATGTGCAGTTTTGGAAAAACCTGAAGCAAACCAATTTGGTGGCTTGACTCAGACTGAAAAAGATAAAGCAATTGTCTCATGTCTGATTGTCACCCTCAAACATGGCAAGTTTGACAGCCAGATGTGTTAATGGTGAAATTTGAGGGGTCTTCTTCTTGTAAGGCCATCTGGCCCAACTTTTTGATTGACTGCCTCTTGCAAGGATAAAGTTGGGTTGTATGTGCTGGTTGTTGAAGACAAAAATATTTTGGAAGTTGCATCAGGAGGGCAATGGAGTGGTGAACTGATCTCTGCAGTCTGGAGATCAGTTGTGATTCCAGGAGATCTCCAGGTCCTACTTTGAGACTGATAACTTTAGTTTGTATGCAAGATTCATAGAAAAGATGCCATTCTAGATATATTCAAAAGACTACTTCAGTTGAATTTTTTTTTTATCTTGCCATTCTCCCTTAGACTTAAGGGAAATTATCAAATATATAAAACTATTCAGACAGTTGAAGATATCCAATAAACAATGCAATAAGATTAGTGTTACAGAACTGGAAAACAATACAAACAAAAAATTGTCTGAGGCATGACAAACCACAATGCAGAAAGTGGTTTACAAGGTAAAAAACAATGCTATACAAGCAAGGTGATAATGCAGTGATAATGCAATAGACTACAATCCAATTCCTTTCAAAAAGCAGCCTTCTGAATTATTTCATTATGATACAGCTCTAATCCCTTTATTAAAAATGCCCTCCTGTTTTGACTATTCTGTGAAATTATAGAAATGTGTGTGTGTGGGGGGCTTCTTGGTCTTCATAGCAACTACAGAACTACAGAACTGCCATTAATGCAGGGCAGTTACTCTTAGATATGAAAAAGAAAGGATGTGTGTTTTTCTGATTAAGACAATAGCTGTATAAGCAGTACTAGATAAATAGATAGAATTGTGTGTCTTTAACTTACATAGCTAGTATGCATACCCATTGATTGTTTTATTACAGAGTTTTAAGCAATTCCTAGACTTACCATAGAGTCTGATTTTTCCATGGAGTTTTCAAATGATTCCTGAAGCTACTCCATGTCACTTCCAGATTGTAACTAGAAATGTCATACTGGTACAGAGGAAGCTAGAGGGTTTTTTTTTAAAAAAAGGTTCTCCTATTGTAGGCAACACTAGCATACAACAAATTGCTTGGTAACTCTACTAAGCAGGTGGACTCAGAAGTAAGTCCTGTTTTACTTAGAGTAGTGTAGTGGTTAAGACCGCGGACTCTAGTCTAGGAGAACCAGGTTTGATACCCCACTCCTCCATATTCAGCTGCTTGTGTGACCTTGGGTCATTCACAAATTGTCTCAGAGCTGTTCTAGAAAGAGCAATTCTTGAAAGAGGTCTCTCAGCCCCTTCTTCTTCTTCTATTCCATAGGACTTACTTCCAGGATAGTATTCATAGGGTTGCAGCCTAAAGCACCCAAGTAAGCAGTTGAATTCAGCAGTTGACCGGACCATGCAGCTGCAATATCTTTTTAGAGCCATTCCTTCTCATGTACCTTAGCCCTAGTTCCATGGCTGGGATCTCCCCTGACCCCTCAGCAGTCCTTCTTTGGATAATGTTTCTTGCCTGGCTGAACATGGCTTGCTGGAAAATTTGATGGGGAAATTGAGCCCTTTAGCTCCAGTGTTGTTGGGAACAGATCAGTGGTGTGTGTGTGAATTGTATTCCTCAGTACTCTGACAAATGATCAGCATTGACTCATGGCATTACGTTATGTTAAAATTTGTGGTAAAAGACCAGATCACATGCTGTTCTTTGATGGGAACAAAACCTGAGTATATTTCACGATTCTATCTCTAATTTTATGGCCAAATATTTCAGTCATGAATATAGCACTAAGCTGAAGCATAGTAAAGTTGACTCAGCATTTTCACAAAACTTTTAATCATCACTATCACAGTCAGATTTATAGCATTGCAAAACAGAGATGTTATGAATTTGGCATTAAAATTTTACTCTACAGTTGAGGAGGAGGAGAAAGAATAGGTGATACAGGAAGAAACAAATTCCTCTGGCAGCAAGTAGCAATGACTGCATGTTGTAAGGCAAATGCAATGGCTTAAAGAATTTGAGGGGAAGATCTGGGGTAAAAGATGACCAAGGATAATCTTCATGGTAGAAATAACACAAATAAATCAAAGCTTATAAGGAAAGCACCCCCCTCCCCCAAAACAACAAACCCCAAGCTATTTGGGTCACCTTGTCTGCCACCTCCTTCATCTGAGCAAAGGCAGACATTCCCATTAAAATCCTAACTGAAACTACTTTTTGAGCTTGCTCCGTGATGTTACCTCCCTTAGGAATTATGTTTGCTCTTCCAGTTAAAAATCTCTACTTCAAGCTTCTCTCTCCTTCACCTCCGGGCATGTGTGATGATGCCTGCTGGCGCTATGGCTAATGCAGTTTCTTACAAGGTATTAGGTATTTTGACATGCCCTGAATAATCCCTTAAAAAAACAATTCGGCATAACGATGCTCATTCAAGTGTACCCTTTATTTATTTGCATGTTTATACCATGTATGTGTAAATGTGAATATACAGATCTATGTCATATAGAACAAAGGAATTCAGTGGTGCTGGTGATGAAACCCCATGGAAAGATGCCCGTCACTTTGTTCTCTACTTTTTCTGCAGGTTTACTTTGACATGTGTTCCATTTTGTATCATTCTGCTGCATGCAAATTTCTGTGGACTTTATTCTTGCAGATATGCACATAGTTCATTTGCATATACATTTGAATACATGTTTTATTATAGAGATGTTGCAATCCTTACTTCTGCAAGATGATAATAATCAAATATTTACTGAATACACTGAGAGAAAATGGCCCCCCAAATGTGCTGTTCCATTCTACTGGATGCACAACTATGATTGGAATGGAATATTCTTGGGGAGAATTTCCATTGGGTAGAATTTCAGAAGTAGCCATACATTCTATGGAGGAAAAGGCAAAAAAAAAAAAAATCTCCAGTAGCTGTTGGCTAAATAGTTATTACTGCTATTCACTGAGGTGCTCTGATCCTAAAAAAGGCTTCACAGATAGAAGGGTCTAGTGCAGGGGTGTCAAATATGTGACCTGGGGGCTGAATCAAGCCCCTGAGCAACTGGCTGTCATCTGCTTCCTTCTCCCTCTCTCTTGCTTCCTTCTGCATCACAGTTTGCTTTGCCAGGCTTGCACAATCACACAGGAGCTACAGAGCAAAGCCTCTATTTTCTCCATTGGCTCAGGCTCCTCCCTTGGTGAGGAAGGGAGGAGAAATAGCTTGCTTTGCCAGGCTCTCTCCATCACACAGCAGAGCTACTGAGCCAAGCCTTTCTTCCTTCTGTTGGCTGAGGCTCCTCCACCTTCTGGTCCCCTGGGGAAGGAAGGAAAGAGCCAGAGCTTCTTTTGCCCAGTTCCCTGGATTGTGCAGGAGAAGTACAAAGAAAGCACCTTTAAGACCAATGAGTCCTAATGTTTTAAGCATGTTTTATTTTAAGGGTGTTTTTTTTAAAAAAAAACTTTGTCTGTGTCCTTTATAAAGTTTATATTTCTGCTACCTAGGATTACATTTTATGACACATATGGCCCAGCCCAACAAGGTCTCATTTATGTCTGATGAGGCCCTCATGAGTTTGGCACCCCTGGTCTATGAGAATTGGAAGCAGGGGCAGAGCTGGATTTATGCATAAGCTAAGTAACTAGGGGCAATCTTAGTGATTATGGGGCTCTGGGCAAAAGCCAAGGATGGGACCCCAGAATTACTATGTGGGGCAAATGGAGCTGGGAAGTAGCAAGCAATCACCATGCTGTGCACCCCCACTGATCCCTGCAGTTCATTTAGGGATGGGTGGGTGGTTGTGCAGGTTCTGGTGTGAGGATGAGGGATAGAGGCTGGGGCATCTCTGAATGCCCATCCCTTGTTGCTGCTAGGTGTGCTCTTGGAGAAATGACTCCTGAAGGGTGGCGGAGCAGCAATAGGGAGTGGTGCTGGTCAGGATGGGGAGCTTGGCAATTTCAGGCTGGCCTCAGAACTGAAGATTGATGCAGAACCATCAGAACCTAGCTGTTGAGAGACTACAACTAGGGCAGGGACAGTGTGGGCACCAAGTACAGCAGCCACACAGCTCCCCCCAAGGCTTTGTTCATCACTCTTATCACCTTTCTGCTGGATGGGGCTGAGGTCAGTGGCTGATGAAGGGAGAGCTCTTCCACCTCCCTAGAACAATAGCTGGAGGGAGACAATTCTAGAGGCTGCATGGACCGGTGGCTGGAAGTATCATGGACCTCCCCAGTGTGAGACCTGGGGAAGCTGTCCCAGTTGCGCTGTGCCTAAGACTGTCCCTAACACTTTAGGGCCTCAAATTATGAAGGACCTCTAAATACAAGAAATGGATCAATATTACTAAGTCACCATTTTGGGCAAATGCTAAAATGCTTTTAAACTTGACAGTTGCTTAGGGTCTCTATATGTCTTTCCCTAGCCTTGAGCTGGGGCCTAGGTAAAAAGGAGAAGAAGAAGATGAAGAAGATATTGGATTTATATCCTGCCCTCCACTCCGAAGAGTCTCAGAGCGGCTCACAATCTCCTTTACCTTCCTCCCCCACAACAGACACCCTGTGAGGTGGGTGGGGCTGGAAAGGGCTCTCACAGCAGCTGCCCTTTCAAGGACAACCTCTGCCAGAGCTATGGCTGACCCAAGGCCATGCTAGCAGGTGCAAGTGGAGGAGTGGGGAATCAAACCCGGTTCTTCCAGATAAGAGTCCGCACACTTAACCACTACACCAAATTGGGATTTGAGAAAACAGCAGACTGGGGAAGAAGGGATTTCTGGAAGATAATGTCCTCAGACAAGTGAGAGAAAGCACAGAGGCCAGAGAGAGGATCTGACAATGAACAAAAAAGTGCATTTGCTGAATTTCTCCCAGAGGAAGACTATCCATGAAATCCCCTGAATGCATATAAAACTTTCCCCCAGTTTAGCTAGAAAGCAGCTCATTTGCACAGTAGAGCAGGATCTCTGTGCTTGGTCGGGCTGGTGTCAAGCCCCACAGTGTCCTCATCCTACTCACACCAGCATGGTAAATCCTGCTGAAAATGAAAGGTTTTCAGTATGACTCTATGCAAGCACTGCTCAGAATAATCAGAATAGAATTCATTTGTTGCCAGTATGTTTCATATTATATTATACTTGAGGCTGAGACACCTGTTGAGAAGAACTAGTCTGATGATTTCCCATCTGCCTGCTTGGCAATCCACCCTTTTAAATTAGTTCTATTTACTGGCTACTTCAAAGAATCCCTGACACTCATCTCTGAGGAATCTGATGAACAGTGGCATGTCATCCATAGGGAAGACAGTGCATTTCTGAGGTTGTTTGTATGGTGGATTCACAAAATCAATATGTTGGTCTTTTCCCTCTCTTCCAACTGGAAGAAAATTCTGCACATCCTCTTTGTAGAGCTGGCAAGGACTGCTTGTTTATGCAAGTCATATTTTGCTGTAACCATCAGTCTGAAAGTATATTAAGGTGCTAAGATAGTTTATGTTATACAAAAAATATTATTATTTTTAAAAATAATCTAAAATTTGTGAGCAATTACTAAACTGAAAGATCCTAAATGGCCTAAATAAAACCCAGTCTCTGACCTTTTGGTATGCTTATGATCTCAATTTGATATGTTTGTGATCTCAAAATGGCTGAACATTAACGTCATGTTCCAAGCTGAGAAACCTAGCTCTAGAACTGTCACGTTTTAAAAAAATCATATCATATATGCTTAGAATTCCATAGATTGTTATTACAGAATGAGTTGAAATGATACCCATGAAGACCTCTGTCTTCCCTTGAATGATACAGAATCTATGTAGCTGAAGCCCTGGGTCATGAGATCTTTGCATGAAACTCCTTTGCATAAATTCATCTCAGTTTTTTTTTTTAAAGAGGCATTATGGCAGAACTGGGAAAATTGGAACTTTTTCATTCCATGTGGCTACTGGCAACTCCCAAGAGAATTTGACAGTCAGAACAGAAGTAGCATGTTAATGTGGAAGCAGCCAGAAGCAATGTAGCCAGAAGCAATGACACATCAGTGCATATACTGAGGTCTAGTGCCTTGCCTGATCAAGAATGCTTTAAAAAAATGGCCAAAGGAGGGTGATCATTGATTATCTTATATGAAAACCTGAGCTCAGGAAGCTCTGGACAAGCATGTCTAATGTGTACATCAAGTGGTTCTTCCCTGACCAAAAGTGCTAAGTGTGCCTTAGAAAACGTGCAGAGTTTTGGAGTTCAGATGTACACCCCCATAAATCTCCCTGCTATGTAAATACTGTATCAAAGCTCTTATTGTCAAAACAAGCATTTGCAAAAGGTATCATTTCCACAAGTCTTGTATATGTATATGTTTTGGTTATTAAAAATATATAAAAAAAGATTTTGAAGTGCAAACATGATTTATGAAGACATGGAAATCCATGTCATTGTGTCAGCATGAAATAGATGGATCAGCTGAGAGATGCATCAATTAGAATCTCAAGCTGGGAAAAGCATGTAAGGAAAATTAACCTGGACCTCCTTTTGATTAACCAGCTTTAAAAAGACTAACATAAGCACTTGGAACAAAGGGCTTCCTTGGAACAAAGGGCTTCCAAGTAGGATTGAGAGTTGTTTTTAACAAAAATAAGCTTCTAATAAATTAATCCTGACCCAGGAAGCTATGGATGGGAGACGTAATCCCACAGCAAAGTTGTTTTGACCTTCATTACCCCTCAAGCTCTGAGGCTTTAATATTACAACCCTACACAGAAGAAAATTTGATTCTAGTGGAACCTTTAAGACCAACAAAGTTTTATTCAAGGTATAAACTTTAATGTGCACGCACACTTCTTTAGGTACCAGGTATCTGAAGAAGTGTACATGCACACAAAAGCTTATACCTTGAATAAAACTTTGTTGGTCTTAAAGATGCAACTTGACTCAAACTTTGTTCAGTGACTTCAAACTGATACGGCTACTCAGCTGAATGAATCCTACATAGAATGACATAGTTTAAGGACATCAACTTCAGTGAGTTTAGAAGGGTTTAAATTTCCAAAAGGATTGCGTTGACAGTTAGTTGCATGTGATGTGCCCATTATGTTAAATAGGTTTTTTAAATTGCTGAAGATTTTTTTTAAAAAAAATATTTTAAAAATTCACCCTAGTTGACTCAACAGCTCTTCTTTCCAGTATGGTGGGAACTCATGAATACAGAGATGCTAGTCTTTGATTGCTTGATACTTTTAATATTATGGAACACATTCTGGGGAGAATTTTAAATCCTCATTCCTAAGCAATCTAACCTGTTCCATTCGATCAGCAATAAGGAAGGGTTTTAGCCTTAGGGCAAAGGAGAACAAAATGGGATCAACTATATTATAGTTCTGTGATTCCCCCCCATTTCCCCCCCCCAAGTAAAAGTATCTGGGGAGATTGAGTAAAGCACCCTTTCTTGCCTATGAATTGCTTTTTGTGAACAGAGACCCTCAGTTTTAAGCATTATTGCCTGCCTCGGTGGGGAGGGCGGGGTATAAATAAAATGTTATTATTATTATTATTATTATTATTATTATTATTATTATTATTATTAACAAGCCTGGAGAAATATGCCCTGTCCCTTCATAGAGGCTTACTTTGTGAAATGGCCAGTTGAAACTTTTCATGACTTGGAGAGAAATAAAGTCACCTGGTAAATAACATCCCACTAATCCTCTATGAAAGAGACAGGAAATTTTCTTCCCAATATATCCCTCCTTTGTTTGTGTGTATTTAAAAAAAAAAAAATCCCGCAAGAAAAACACAAAGTACACATAATATGTGGGCTGGTTTCAAATGAGGCCCAGAGGCTGTGGTAAAGAACCAAATAATGCAAAATCCATTGATTTTACAGTAAAAATAAAAACAACACAACATATATAGTACCCATAAAACAACAACAAAAAACTACTGGTTATTCAAAAGCCACCGTAAAGCCAAATCTGTAGATACTTAAATCCAGAGACTGGAGCCATGAACAGACAAGAAAGAACTGAGAAAAGCCCCAGATCTGCAAAAAAATCTGAAATCTCAAAAAGTGTGGGTGTGTGTGAGATGCACTTCACAGGTTATTATAGATTCCTCACTGTGCAACAGGGCCTGGCTCAGTGACCAACACAATGCAAGTGGTCCATATTTTGCCTGAGTAGAGGGCACCAGAAGAGGCGAAAGGAGGGAAAACATAAGACAGAGGGGCAGATAATTGTAGGTTAGCTAGCAGGTGAAAAGAAAGCTGTTATGTCCAGACATGTTTACTTAAGAAGTGTGTGAGCTTCAACCCTGTAAACAAAAAACAGATAGGATTGAAACAGCTGCAGTCTGGTTGGCTGGGCTGCCATGGACTACCTATAGGGGGACTGAGGTTAAGTTTGAACGCACCTATGGGTCTACAGCTGTCAGAACTTGTATCTTTACTGCTGGTTCCCTATAATGTGACCAATGCTGTACTGTACTTTTACTGTGGCTTAGAGCTGCTTTGTTACTGAACCAAACTGACTCCATGTTGTAACCCTTGCTTGACCCAAAGTGCTTGAATAGTAATTAACCTTGCCCCACTGGTATCCAAAATATTTGGGGCTGTAGAATGAGTTATGTTATGTCTCTGCACATTCTCACACTGGGACCCTTTGAAGCCGAGCAGCATGGCCTTCGGAGTAGGGAGGCATCCTCTCTACTGATAGTGATGGTGAGAAGACAGATGTGCCTGTAACGGTGTGAATTGTGGCTTTGTGAGATGTTTGCTTTACGTGTATAAAATTGTGCTGGTGCTGGCTCTCGCCATCACTGTTATCTTGCCTTTTCCAGTGCTTAGTTCTCTTCAATAAAATCCTAACTTTGTAACCAAGTATGGGATCCGTTTGAAGTTCTTAAGTTCTGACATTATAACAGTGATCCCATTGTTCGTGGCTTATCTGTACTGGAGGCTTGGCCTGATGGCGGCAAAAGTGCCAGACGACGGAGAGCCCACCACCCCAACAGAGGACCCGCCGCTCGACCCAAATGTGACGGGGGTTCGGCGCAAAATTAAGGTCCCAGCGCCTTTCTCGGTCGACGCCGCGTTTCCCGCCCCGCGAACCTGGAGCCCGCGGAAGTCCACGGCAGCAATCGACGCCGCGGAGCAACGGTACCGAAGCATGTTGGGCGAAGGGGGAGCCGGAGACGGCGACGGCGACCAGGCGGAGGGCCCGGAGCCCCGAGGGGGAGACGACCAGATCCGGACCCTCCGCAACGACTTATTCGACTGGGTGCGGGAGATCCACGACGACGTGCATCGATCCCGCGTGACGATGGCCAAGGAGTTGCAGCAGAACCTGGGCGCGATCTACGACCAGCTCCGCACTTTGCAAACTGCGGTCCTGGGAGTCCCGATTGGAGGGCTACCACTGGGGCAACCGCCCGTAGCCCCGCCGGCTCCGCCGGCCCCAGCTCCGCAGGCTCCGGCCGCCCCGGCCCCGCCAGCTCCGGCCGCCCCGGCCCCGCCGGCTCCGGCCGCCCCGGCGCCGCCGGCTCCGCCTGCCCCGGCACCACCAGCCCCGCTGGCCCCGGCTGCCCCGGCGCCACCGGCTCTGCCCGCTCCGGGGCCCCCGGCGCCACCCGCCCCGATCCTGCCGGCTCTACCGGGCCCAGCGCCGCCGCCGGGGGCGCCGGGAGCCCCGGGGGGGGGGCCGAGGGTCGAGGAAGGGAGTTGAAGATTACTTTCGATGGGAATCCGGAGGACGTGGAGTATTTTACCATACAGTGCGACACGTTCTTCACCCACTGGGGTGCAGATTACCCGACCGAAGCCAGCCGAGTGTACCACATCGCGTCCCGACTGAGAGGTGCGGCCCGCAAGTGGTACGTGGGGCTTTTCATGGGGAGAAAGCCTGAACTAGCTACTGTGGCGGGGTTCCTGCACGCGATGCTCCGCCAGTATGGCGATCCTCTACGGGAGGAGAAGGCTGTCGCCGCCCTTCAGCGCATAGAGCAAGGCAACCGCTCCACTCGCGAGTATGCCACCGAGTTCCTGGGGTACTGCGCAGCAGCGAGGGGATGGAACGAGGTCATGAAATATACCGCGTTCATCAATGGTCTGAACCCGAACATCCTCGACCGCTGCTACAGTCAAGGGAGGCCCGACACGTTGGTCGGATGGATCCAACTGGCCGGAGAAGTGGAGACCAACCTCCAACATGTGGGGATGCGACGACAGCAGCTGGCGAAGAAGGGGGCAAAACTCACCCCGACTAAATCCGAAGGGAGGAAGGCCCCGGCGACCTCCACCCCGTCTCCCGCCCGCAAGTGCTTCAAATGCGGAGACCCAAATCATCTCGCTGCCAACTGCCCAGTGAAAGCGGGTTCCACCCCACCCACGGCGAAGCAAACTACCCCGGGGCCGAAAAAGAAAAAGAGCGGCCGCTCGAAGGAGCCCAGCCGGGGCTCTGTCGCCACTTCCTTGGCGACTGACGAGGATTTTACCACCGACTTGGCGACAGTGGAAGAATCGACCGAGGAGTCGGACGACACCGAGTCGGCGGGAAACGACAGCGACCTGCTTTAATGGGTGCCGCAAAGCAGGTCCAACAACAGCCGGCACTCCTCACGGTGAGAGCAACAGGGGGTTTACTATTTATGGCCGTTACCCTCCTCAACCCTAACCTAAAGAGATTCATGCACGCCCGAGCGCTGATCGACTCCGGGTGTAACAGGGACCTGATCACCCCCCCGCCTAGTTGAGGCGTTGGGATTAGCCACCTCACCCCTACCACAACCGATGCAGTTCCAGCAGATGGACGGGGGGCCCATGAGGGGGGAACCATGTACTTTAGAGACTCAGGCGGTCCCGGTGGGAACCGAGGAGCATTGGGGGATTGAGACTTTCGTAATTGCCCCCTCTTGCTCTTTTGACGTGGTGGTAGGCTCGGCTTGGCTCGCCCGCCACCAACCAGACATAAGGTGGGAGGAACAAATCGTCCGGTTCCCGGATTGGAGGTGTGAGCACCACCACTGGCGCCCCGAATGGGGGCCGCACGCTCCCCCCCAAAACATGCGGGCTTGCCTCACTCTCGAGGAAGTCGCCTCAATCCCCAAGGAATACCAGGATCTAAGACTAGCGTTTAGCGAGAAGGAAGCGGACGAGCTACTGCCCCACCGCCCTACGGACTGTGCCATTGAGCTGATCCCAGGGCAACAGCTTCCCAAGGCGAAACTGTACTCCATGGGTTGGGCGGAGAAAGCTGAACTCCGAAAGTTTTTGGACAAGAATCTTAAGCGCGGCTTCATACGGCCGCCCACTGCCCCCCATGCCGCTCCCGTCCTCTTCCGAAAGAAAAAGGACGGGTCTCTTAGGCTTTGCACAGATTTTCGTGCTATAAACGGGATTTCCATGTCCAACGCCTACCCGATCCCGTTGATAAAGGATTTGTTGAACACCGTAGCAAAGGGAAAAGTATTTACAAAGCTTGATCTCCGAGACGCGTACTTCCGCGTCCGCATCAAAGAGGGGGACGAGTGGAAGACAGCGTTCAACACCCCCCTGGGACAGTTTGAGTACCTAGTCATGCCCTTCGGACTGCAAGGAGCCCCTGGTGTATTCATGAACTTTATCAATGAAGTGCTACGGGACTTCCTGTTTAAGGGGGTGGTGGTGTACCTTGATGACATCATTATCTATTCACAAGATCTAAAGTCTCATGTGCCCCTGGTCCGAAAAGTGTTACGCACCCTTTGCAAACACAAACTGTATGCCAAATTGTCAAAATGCGAGTTCCACAAGACCGAATTGGACTATTTGGGTTTCCGGGTGTCGGGGGAGGGATTGGCCATGGACCCCGCAAAGGTCCAAGCGGTACTAGACTGGGAGCCCCCTCGAACCCGCAAACAATTACAAAGTTTTATCGGGTTCGCTAACTTTTACCGCGACTTCATTAAGGGGTTTGCCACAGTCATGCTCCCCCTCACGGAACTCCTCAAAACCAAAGGGAAGGGTGATGAGGCGAAAAAGCCAGGCGCGCGCCTAACGTGGACGCCTGAATGCCAAAAAGCTTTCACTGAACTGAAACGCCTCTTCACCTCCGAACCCGTGTTGGCTCATCCCGATGAACTGAAACCCTTCGTGGTCCAATGCGACGCCTCCGACGCCGCAGTGGGAGCCATATTGATGCAGAGAGGGGAAAATGGGGTGCTCCGTCCATGTGCCTATATCTCAAGGAAATTTTCCAACGAACAAAGAAATTGGTCGGTCTGGGACAAGGAGGCGTTTGCAGTCATGTTTGCCCTAAAAACCTGGCGCTCCTGGCTTGAGGGAGCGAGAGTGCCCTTTGAAATCTGGACCGATCATAAAAACCTTGAAGCCCTCACCGGGCGTCGCAAAATGACTGCAAAACAAATCCGGTGGGCAGGTTTCTTTGCTAAATTTGACTTTGTGCTGAAACACATCCCAGGCTCAAAGAACTTTTTAGCAGACGCCCTCTCTCGCATGCCACAACACGACAGTCTCCGGGAGGAGGTAGTGGACTCATTAATTTCCCCCTCAGCCATCTCGGGGGGGGGGGGTCACTACCCGCTCCGGCAAGCAGACCAGCCCTCCTGATTCAGATCTGCTGCCTCGATTCCTCTCAGAATATAACCAGGAGGCCGACCGCCCCCCTAACTTGGTTAAAGCCGAAAACGGGCTCTGGCTGCACAATGAAAAAATCTATGTGCCCACTCCCCTCAGAAAAGATGTCTTGGAGCGCTGCCACTCGAGTTGCCTGGCCGGCCACTTTGGCTATGTCAAAACCCTCAACTTACTCACCCGCCAGTTCTGGTGGCCAAAAATTAAAAAAGATGTGTCGGAGTTTGTTCTTTCATGTCCCACCTGCCTCATGGCAAAACGAAGGGGGGGTAAACCCCCGGGCCACCTGGTTCCCCTCCCTACAGCCACCCGACCGTGGTCGGTAGTCTCCATGGATTTCATTGTCGAACTCCCACCTTCACAGGGCAAAACAGTCATCCTGGTCATAGTCGACACATTTTCAAAGCAAGCCCACTTCGTCCCGTGCAAAAAGCTACCCACGGCCAAAAAACTCGCCCAGCTCTTTTTCACCCACATTGTACGCCTACACTCGTTCCCAGACAAGGTCATTAGCGACCGCGGGACGCAGTTCGTTGCCAACTTCTGGCGGGAGTTCTGCAAACTCGCTGGCATCGAGCAGGGACTAAGCTCTGCCTACCACCCCCAGTCGGACGGACAGACGGAGAGGGTTAATGGTCTTCTGGAACAGTACCTCCGCTGCTTCATTAATTTCCAACAGTCCAACTGGGTGGATCTCCTCCCTTTTGCAGAATATGGCTACAACAATAGCCTCCATAGCTCAACCAAAACCTCCCCTTTTCAAATTATCAATGGTTACGAGGGCAAGCCGTTTCCCACTCTCGCCCTCCCCGCCAGCCCGGCCGAACCCACATCCTGTCAACAATGGTGGGAGGGCCTCCGTGAAGGCTGGAAGGGTATTCAGGAAAACCTGGAGGAAGCGAAAAAAGCCTACAAAAAGCAGTTTGACAAAAAACACTCCCCAGAGTGGGACCTAAAGGTGGGGGATACAGTTTTCCTGTCCACAAAAAACCTTCCCCTTCCCCAGTCCTGTCGCAAACTCGCACTGAAGTTTCTTGGGCCTTTCAAAATAAAAAGGGTAATAAACAAAGTAACGGTGGAACTCGAACTGCCCAAATCTCTAAGTAAGATCCATCCTGTTTTTCATTGCAGCTTGCTTCGGAAAGACCCTGGTGCTACGTCCTTCCATCCCAGGGCCCCACCGCCCCCTCCGACGACAGTGAGGGGTCAGAGTCACCATGAGGTCCAGGAGATCCTGGACTCCAAAGTCAAAAGGGGGAAACTGTATTATTTGATCAGGTGGAAACACTTCCCCCCGAGCTGTGACGAGTGGGTCGAATCTCAGAACGTAGCCGCTCCGCAACTGCTGAAAAAGTTTCACCTACTGTACCCGCACAAGCCCAAGGCTGGCCCCGCGGGAGGGGGCGCTTAGGGGGGGCAGTATGTCAGAACTTGTATCTTTACTGCTGGTTCCCTATAATGTGACCAATGCTGTACTGTACTTTTACTGTGGCTTAGAGCTGCTTTGTTACTGAACCAAACTGACTCCATGTTGTAACCCTTGCTTGACCCAAAGTGCTTGAATAGTAATTAACCTTGCCCCACTGGTATCCAAAATATTTGGGGCTGTAGAATGAGTTATGTTATGTCTCTGCACATTCTCACACTGGGACCCTTTGAAGCCGAGCAGCATGGCCTTCGGAGTAGGGAGGCATCCTCTCTACTGATAGTGATGGTGAGAAGACAGATGTGCCTGTAACGGTGTGAATTGTGGCTTTGTGAGATGTTTGCTTTACGTGTATAAAATTGTGCTGGTGCTGGCTCTCGCCATCACTGTTATCTTGCCTTTTCCAGTGCTTAGTTCTCTTCAATAAAATCCTAACTTTGTAACCAAGTATGGGATCCGTTTGAAGTTCTTAAGTTCTGACATTAGCAGGGTGGAGCTTCACTGTATATAATAGGGCCTGGGGTTTTTCCATGCAACAACAAGACAGCCTTTATTGGCATATGTATAAGAATATAAAATGGAGGGTCCACCAGTTTACATATTAAAAGAATACATAATCCATACAGAATAAAATTAGGATTACAAAATAGAGGTAAAGCAGACTGGAAAGAGACATTATGCTGGAAGTGGAAAAGTGGTTATCGGAAGCTGGATAAGAATTTTTTTGTGGTTAGGAACTGTCAACATTTTTCAGGGTATAAGCTTTCAAGACTCAGAGGTCATTTTGTCAGATAACAAAACTTTGACTCATGACCAATTATATCTTGGAAAATTTCACTGGTTTTTAATGTGCTACTGGATTCAAATTCTGCTCAACTTCTACAGGCTGTCGATGCTACCCACATGAAACTATCTTCATAGTTATAAAAACCCTTTGTTCCAAAAATGTTAAACACCTGAGATTCTCTTCTTTATTCCCCCCCTCCATGTCTCTCCTCCACTGTAAGAAAAACATGTGAGTTCAGTTCAGTTTAGGTTTATTAGTAGTTGACCAGTACATTTCAATCATTTAAAACAACCTTGAAATACATTGTAGGAAGTCCCAATGAGAAACTACATTGTAGGACCCAAGTAGGATCCCATACTAACAATTGATATAAACATGTGAGTTAGTTTGGTTTCCTTTACCTGGGAGGGAAAAGGCACACAAAAAGTTTCCTCCTTTGGAGTCCTTGTTTCTGCTGTAGCTTTGTTCCATTTTTTAAAATCTCCTTGTGCTAGCTGCAGTACCAGTGACTAGTTCTCATGGGAAACTGCTTACTGTATTTGCCCTTCTAATTTTCTGTGACAGTAATGTTTCCATCTATGGCCTGTTACTTCTACCTCAGCAGGAGCACTTTCCTGTTATATCGCTATCTGGACAAATTATATGATAATGAAGACAAAGGAAGCGGAACACCTGGGTGCTATTCTCTTTGAGAACTATGGCTCACCCATATTAGTTATTGTTTTGGGTGCTAATAACTGTGCAACTCTTCCCTGTGTGCATGATTCATATTTCCAGCTGTTATATGCTATGTAATGAATGATAACACTAGCTTGCTAGTTCCCTGTAGCCCTAGCAATGCAATCTTTTTTCCTCATTAGGGAGGAAACCAGCAAATATTATAGAATACTTTTACATCTAGACTACGTGGCTGTAAAATTAATTTTGTTAGCTTAATTTTGTCACTGTGGTTGGAGCACGGAGGCATTCTTATATTTTGCAGTGGTTTAATATGATATTGTAGGATTTTCTTTTTTCTTTTTTCTTTGCTATTATTAGCTGTTATAAATTGAGGAAATGGAATGTTAAGAAGGCAAGGATGGTGAAGGGGATCATTGCTGAGGCTTTAGAAAAAGATATTGGATTTAAATCCCGCCCTATACTCTCAATCTCAAGACTCAGAATGGTCACAATCTCCTCTACCTTCCCCTCTCCATACAACAGACACCCTGTGAGCAATGTTCCTTCTAACCTGTAGAGTCTCATGAGCAAAAATTCTACTTTGTGAGCTACTGGCATTACAGTTGTGAGCTACTGCATAAATTAGTTTGCTCTAGGGCTATTTTTTCTGAAACAAAAATGTGTGAGCTGGAGGCTAAAAAATTCTGAGGTAACTTACACTAACTCAACTTAGAGAGAACACTGCCAGTGAGGTACGTGGGGCTGAGAGAGCTATTACAGCAGCTGCCCTTTCAAGGACAACTCCTGTGAGAGCTATGGCTGACCCAAGGCCATTCCAGCAGCTGCAAGTGGGTGAAGTGGAGAACCAAACCCAGTTCTCCCAGATAAGAGTCCACGCACTTAGCAACTACACCAAACTGGCTCTCTTTACATGTATTGTTCCAAAATTAGGATGGTCTGGGCTGTTACCTATACCTGAGCTTTTCTGAATGTTTTGACAAGGAGGATACTGCCTATTACAAAACCCATATATCAATTTAAAAAAAACTTAAATAATAACAGAGCTCCTAAAGTCCTAGTTACAGTTTCACATCCAGTTTGAAAAACAGTTGAGGTAACTTTTGACATTTGTCTATCGCTTGGCAGTTGGTTCTCAGGTGTTGTTGATGTTTGAGGGTGTCTGCATTGAGAAGCAGCACAGTCCTAAGAAGTAAATGAAGGGTGTGACTGTTTAGGATTGTACGGTAAGCTTTTTACCTAGCTAAATTTAAGCCTGAGCAGAAAAAGAGGGAAGCCTTTGCAAATGTTTTGGTAATACTATGAAGTTTCCTTTCTTCTTTCATCCATTTATTATAAGGTGCTCTGAAAGGGGCTAAAAGTGCCTGTTCATTCATAATGAGGACCAGGCCTTGGATTCAGTGGGAGCTCACAGGAGCGCAGCTCCTGAACCTTTCTGAGAGTGCCACCTCCTCCTTCCCACCTTGTCCATTGAATAGTAGGTGCAGCTGCATAATAATCCTGGATGAGCTCCACCACCTATTTTTTCTACAAAACGACCTCTGATGAGGACTATGCTGATATAGGAAGCATGGTTCTCATTTTCCATTGGTTACATTAGCTCAGTGACCTTGTCATGTGCTTAAATCTGGTTGGTTTTTATAGGGTTGTGACTTCATCTTATTTTTTTTAAAAAACATTTTTATTTACATACACTTTAACTCCAAAACTGAAATGGAGGATCATTTAGTGCAGCCCTAATTACACTACCTCAAAGTACTCTGAGTCCAGAGTGATGTTCACTAAGGTCTGTAGATGTGCCTTAATCTGGTACTCATTTTCCCCCAAAAACCAATGAAATCCAGCAGCCTATGGCCTGCTTGGTAAAAAAAAGTAAAGGTAAAGGTAGTCCCCTGTGCAAGCACCGAGTCGTTACCAACCTATGGGATGATGTCACATCATGATGTTTTCTTGGCAGACTTTTTTGGGGGTGGTTTGCTACTGCCTTCCCCAGTCATCTACACTTTACCCCCAGCAAACTGGGTATTCATTTTATGGACCTTGGAAGGATAGAAGGCTGAGTCAATCCTGAGCTGGCTACTTGAACCCAGCTTCTGCCAGAATCGAAATGAGGTCATGAGCAGAGCTTGGACTGCAGTACAGCAGCCACTCTGTGCCATGGGGCCATTGCCAGATACTTGATGACTCCCTTATTTTTGCAGTCCCTGACAATCAATGCTAATACAAGATTTAACACTCTTTTGAATATCACTGTACATGAGTGACTGGCTGCATTCATCTGCATGGGTTTGTGCAGGGCTGGAACTAATCAAGGTGTGCCATACGAATGACATCTATCACACAAACATAAGCAACTTGGTGCATAGTTTGAGGATATTCAAGATTCATGGGTAAATATATGAGTAAAAAGAACATCATATGAATGTATATCTCTTGGTGGAAGGACATAGATATACATCAAGTGCAGTTATACAAGTCTGTGCTGTAGATAAGACTTAATGGAGCTAGAAATGTGTTTCTCTCAAGCACACTACTAGAAATAAAAGAGTTCATGTATCATTAAAGAATACAAATATTTATAACTGATTTTTATGAAGCACTGCAGGAGAGCGTGTTTTTGAGGTTCTCTGTTTGAATGTATGCTTTTTATGTAGTCCATAATAAGTGCCCTCATCAAGCCTCAGTTTCTTGTCTTTTGACTTTTTGGGATTGATAATAAAGATTAGAGTATCAGATAATGTTCATCAGGCTGTATCTCTAAACTAATAAGAAGGGAAGGAATCACTTTGTTCCCAAGGGCCATAAATAATGTTGTAAGACTGAATATCAATTTTGTACTCACAGACACAAAAAAATTACAGGCTATTAAAAAGGAGGGAAAAAACTGTTGTGGTTTTCTATTATGAGAGGCTTTAATTTACAAGAATTTGCACTGACTGCAGTGGTTTCAGAGCTTGCCAGTTTATGATATATTTTGCTTTTTTGAGCCAGAAATGTTTTAATGTCTCTTATTCTCCTCTTGCTTTTAACTTCCAATTTCTGACAAGTATAGTTGTAATCAGCTTTTGTGTTGGAATGACCTGCCCTTCTAATGAATCCTGAGTCAGCAGCAAGGTTGAATTCCCTGGTGCCACACTACTGCTAATTCCCAACTGGCAACTGGGTTGTGATTGGTGCAAGGTTAAACAAATTTTAGCTTTGCCCTTCCAAAATGTTGGGCTTTGGGGCTGGTGTCAAAACCCAGAATTCACACTGGTTTGTTATATGTTGCACTTTTATGATATTCACAGAGAAGCTGAGATGCCAGAATATTAGTGTGAATTAAAGGGAGTGCATCCAAATTTATAAACTGCCAAAATGTATCAATTTATACAGGGGCATTATGATACTGGCTGATTTGTTTTCAATTCCCTTCCTAATAATTCCCAGCATGGCATTGGCCTTTTTTATTGCAATAGCACACTCTCTTGACATTTTCAGTGAGTTATCTGCCATGACCCCAAGATCTCTCTCTTGATCAGTTTCTGCCAGTTCACATCCCATCAACTTGTATTTGTAGCTGGGATTCTTGGCCCTAATGTGCATTACTTTGCACTTGGCCACATTGAACATCATCTGCCATGTTGACACCCAGCCTCAACAGATCCCTTTGGAGTGCCTCACAATCTTCTCTGGTTCTCACCCTGAACAATTTAGTGTCGTCTGCAAACCTGGCCACTTCACTGCTTACTCCCAACTCCAGATCATTAATGAACAAGTTAAAGAGCATGGGACCCAGTACTGAGCCCTACGGCACCTCACTGCTTACCGTCTTCCACTGCGAAGACTGCCCATTTATACTCACTCTCTGCTTCCTATTAATTAGCCAGTTTTTGATCCACAAGAGGACCTGTCCTTTTACTCCATGACTCTCGAGCTTACTAAGGAGCCTTTGATGAGGAACTTTATCAAAAGCTTTCTGGAAGTCAAGGTAAACAACATCTATTGGGTCTCCTTTGTCCACATGCTTGTTCACCCCCTCAAAGAAATGTAACAGGTTAGTGAGGCAAGATCTTCCCTTCAAGAACCCATGCTGAGTCTTCCTCAATAACTTGTGTTCATCAATGTGCCTACTCATTCTGTCCTTGATAATGGTTTCTACCAACTTTCCTTGATCATACAAACCACAGATTAATTAAAACATAGTTTTGCATTATGGCTGGACTGAGCGAATATATACCTTGCATAATAGTGCTCAAATACATCAAACAGAGATGTAAGATGGGAATGAGATGGTAAAATGACAATGGCAGTACAATGGACAGCTCCACATCAGGAGGATGCCATTTTGGCATGTTCTACATGTTAAAAACAACAATAGCCCTACAAACAGAAAACAAGGCAACAGAAAACAGCAACATTTTCCTTGCTGTGCTAGTTTTCTGTTTACAAGGCATTTTGTCATGTTAAAGAGCATTCAGAATGGGAATCCACTGCCTGTGGTGTGAAGTAGTGCACTCCATTCTCCCACTTTATTCTGTTGTCTGAGTGAACCATACCTTAAGCAGAGATAAGATAAATGGGATGGAGCAATGGAGGCTATGCTCTAGTTAAATAATCTACAAATTAAGCCCAAATTCTTCTTTTCTTACATTACCAATGTAAAAGATAGGGAAAACTTCCAATATCTATTTATGATTATCAACCTCCAGGTGGTGGCTGCAGATCTCCTGGGATTACCCATTGCTGTCCTCAGCCAAAAGGCTGGAGTGCTCTTGGGATTACAACAGATCTCCAGGCAACAGAGATCACTTCCCTGGAGAAAATGGCCATTTTGGAAGGTGGACTCTATGGTATTATGCCCTGTTGAAATTCATCCCCTCCCCAAACCCCGCCCTCCCTAGGCTTCACTCCCAACACCTTCAGGTATTTGCCAACCCTACATATCATCCAGATGTGCAATTTCCTCAGTGTTTGTATCCAGACTGCTACACTGCTGTTAGTCTGTTAATGGTATGTACTACTTTTCACTTAAGTGATGTTTGGGGTTGGTATGAAGTTGTTCTGTTGCAGCTAAAATTGCCTCTTCTGCAGAGCAAATAGCAGTCAGCCATTCGCTTGTGGCATGCTTGTAAGACAAAAACATCTATAGTTTATCTGGTTTTGTCTAGATGGAAGACTGTGAGCACAGGGTGGTTTTGGGTGCCCTGGCTAGGGAGGGGGGTCACCTTACCTTTTTGTTCACTGAAAAAGATGTAACCTAGAAGGATATTAGACATTTTTTCCATTCAGAAGACACTTTTTCTAATTAACTTTTCTCTTTAAACTAGATTATACTCTTCATTCTACTGTTTGACCATTCAACCTTGTACACCCACCTGTGTTTTCCCCGCCAGTTCTGAGTGAAAGCCTTCATATGCTAATATTAGAAAGTATGTAGGAATCTGGCAACTGTTCTAAGAAATACTGGAGGAGAGAATGTTTCTTCTTATATCATGAGAACTTCATTTATTTAGTCATTTCAAAATTTATTCGTTTGCTAATGGTTTAGTGCCAAGTCCGGTTTCCTGGGGGAAAAAAGGATAATTAAATATAACAGATTCTAATAAAAGGAATATACTTTCTGCTGAAATGTCAGGAAGCCCTGCCTTGCTTGTTTTGCTTTATATTTAAAATTTTCTATGCCAGCTTTCAGCACATAGAGTACCATCATTCATTTTAAAAAGTCAGTAAAAACACAATACCAATTACAAATTCAAAACAAGGCCATTACTATGACTTGCTTCCTTCTCCTGCTTTCCATGCATATTGCATCCTTCTGCATTTAAAGGCTCCACCCCTTCCTGTCTCATTCCATTACTAGCTAGGGGTTACATATCCATTTATTAGCATCAACAGTTTAAGGTTCCTTTAAAAAAAGAAATATGTTTATGGTGTGTTTCTAGACTGATGACAGTTTTATGAATATGATTTCAGGCTGCTGAGTGGTGTTTTATGTCTTGTTTGTTTTTGTGTTGTTGGTTTTATGATTTTGTTATATTAGTTTTATGATTTTATTATATTTGTCATAAATTGCCTTCAGCAGGTATCTGGAGAGATGACATAATTTTTCAAAAATTTATAAACAAACAAGAAATAATATCTACAGCCCACAGCAACCTTTGTCGGTAGCTGTGATTTGTATTCTTTGGTGTCTTGGGACTGTTAGATCCTACTTTTTGAGATCTAAATTTCTGTTCCACATGTTTGACATGCTAGGGTTGCCACTTCTGAGTTAAGAAACTCCCAGAGATTTGGGGGCAGAGCCTGGGAAGGGCAAAGTTCAGGGAAGGAGCTTAGTAGTGATGTGATGCCATAAAGTCCAAAACAGCTATTTTCTCCAAGGAAACTGATTTCTGTCACCTGGAGATGAGATGTAATTTAGGGAGATCTCCAGGCCTCACCTGAAGGTTTAGGATACACTGTCCATTCACACAAATATTCAGACTGTTGCATCTAGCCTGACTCTCTACAGTTTCAGTCTCACTCAAACACCAATGGTCCACCAGCCATGGGGCCCAGGGATTGATGAAGCTGAAGAAAAAGAAGAATTGGATTTATATCCCACCCTCTACTTGGAATCAAAGAGTTGCTTACAGTCTCCTTCCCTTCCTCTCCCCACAACAGAGGTAGTAGGGCTGAAAGAGCTCTGAGAGAACTACTTTTAAGAGAATAGTTCTATGAGAACTGACCCATGGTCACCCAGTTGGCTGCATGTGAAGGAGTGGGGAATAAAACCCAGTTCTCCAAATTAGAGTTCACCTCTCTTAACATCAAACTGGCTCTCAGCTCTGAAACTGGTTCTTAACCACTACACCAAACTGCTCACTCTCCCCCTCCCCCCCTTTTTTTGCTGTTCTTGCAGTCAGCAAAACTGGAAGACATATTGAGCCTGCAGTAGGCTTCTATACATTGCTGGTGGCCTGTGTTCTGCTTGGTGGTTCACAGCTTATTCAAGATTGCTGCCCTGCATGAACTGAGAGTATTCATACAACATACCTATGCTCATTTGCAATTGTGTATTGCATGGCTATATAGATAACGATAGGCAGGAAAGGTGCCATGGTATAGCCCAGGCGTGGCCAACGGTAGTTCTCCAGAAGTTTTTTTTGCCTACAACTCCCATCAGCCCCAGCCAGCATAGCTAATGGCTGGGGCTTATGAGAGTTGTAGGCAAAAAACATCTGGAGAGCTACCGTTGGCCACCCCTGGATAATCTCATAAGGATTTCAAAGCTAAATAGTATCAGTATTTGGAAGGGAGACCCCCAAGGAAGCCTCTGTAGAGCAGACTGGTAGGCATGGGGCAGGAGGCCTGTGGAGGCACTGCACCAACTTCCAGGCAGACCCCCCTGATTTCTAGGGGGCCCTAGACTGTTTTTTTCCTTGCCATGGCTGAGCCAGTGGAGCAGCAGCAGCAGCAGCCAGAGTTGGTAGAGCTGAGCAGGGAACAGTGCACTGCAGCAGTAAAAGCAGCAAGTGGAGAGAAGGGAGGCAGCAGAACAGGAGGTGGAATGGGCTGGGGGAAGGGGGCAGATGGAGCTGCTGGCTCCATCAAGAGCCAAGATGGGGGAGCCAAGATGGGGGAGAGGGAGGTGGAAGGAAACCTCTTTACTTGCATGGAAGATGCAGTCCCTTTGTGACTCTAAGGTTTTAGGGCTGGCTGCCTTGACTTGGCCACTTTCAGAGCCTCCAGCTTTTGCCACTGCCCCAGAAAGCTCCTGAGAAGTGGTGAGCCCCACAGTGGATGGTTAAGGGTGCCTCCAACTTTTTAAAAAGACCCCCAAATTTTAAAATCCTGGCTACGGCCCTGTTGCAGTGGAAGGCAATAGCAAACTGCCTCTGCTTCTCACTTGCTTTGAAAGGCCTTTGCTGGGGCTGTGACTTGTTGGCATTTTACACACATAGATAATGATGCAAAGTTTGTTTGCCATTAATGATTTTCATTGACAATCCTCCTAATAATCTTCAGAGGAACCCTGCAGCTCCTCAAAGCTCAGTTTGGAAACCATTGCTCTAAATGAAGACATGTACACAAATGCATGCAACAGCAATTGATTCTCAGTTCTTTCCCAGATGAACACGTGTCCCCATCCAGTGACTTCCACTCATGATCCCACCAGTGTTGCTTTTCTTGATCTTACCTTTCTATTCTACCTGAACAGGATAGCACAGATTAGACAGTGCACCAACTGACAGGTAACACAGCAATTACGATTGAGCAGCTTAATTGTTTCTCAGATGGAAAGTGCCAAAAGGAATCAATGGCATCGAAGGCAATAACAGGTGTTCAACCTAACTCAGTTTTTTGTTTTGCAAGGCAATTGATTTTTCCTTGATAGGACAGCAAGGTGTTTTGTATTTGATCGTTTCTACCTAAAAATGTTCTTCAGCAGCTGATTTTCACAGTCCTTTCATCTTGACAAACTGTAACAAGCAAAAGTTATTTTAATTCTGTGATACTGAAATATTTATTCACTCAAGTAAAGCAAAATTGAATTTACAGCTGAGCATGATTTGTTTATTGGTATATTCGTACTTTGCCTGTTCCATATGGGCTCAAGGTGGTTTACCTCATTTGTCCCCCCTCTAGTTGGAATAAAGAGGCAGACACAGCATTTTGGATAACTAAAGGTTCACTTTATTAAAATAACTGAAAAGCAAGGGCAATAAAAACTGAACAGGTCAAGCCAAAGGTCAGCCCATTCACCCTTCTTTATCCTGACTAGGATGAACCCCCTTGCCCCTGGCATGAGCCATCCCAGGCATGGCTTGTACCAGGCTGGCTGGGCAATAATCAATCCTCCCCTACCTGAAGCTCCAACCTGTAAAGTTTGCAGAAAGGAGTCATTCATGAGGTTGGGTTCCCATTCACAGCCACAAGCCATACAGCCCACTAAAAGAACCTGACAGGCCACTTACACTCCAAATGGGGATTTGCTCTAAGTTCTCACCTTTCAGCTTTCTTAAACCCAACTATCTCATGCCAAGTGACCAATCTATTCAAATAGCACCACCAAAGCCAAGTACCCAAACCGCTACTAAACAGTACAAGTTAGGTGGAAACACCCCTAACCCAGTCCAATCAGGTGGAGGTGAAAAATTTCTACCTGGCCCTGCAAAACATGATGACCAGCCAAAGCCTGCACTGCAACAGAAAGGGTGGGTGGACTGAGAGCTGAAGGCAACTGCACATTTGGAGACGGAGCTGGCATTAATAAAGCATAGTGCTTTACCTCCAGCCACTCTTCAGATGCCTGGGAGAGGCTTGTCAGTCTTCCCCTTCTTCCAGGGAGGCAAAAGCAGCCCCGTCCTTAGCCACTGATGGCAAGTCAGCTAGGAAGGGGCCAGGTTCATTAAAAATCACCACAAAATCAGCTTTGTTGCCTGCAGTTGTCACATCACTTTGATACTCTGGTGAACAATGCTGCTGTGCAGCATGTCCTAAAGCAAATATTCCCCCTTTACCTTCTCTGGGAGCCTGTTCCAGAAGGCAGGAGCTACCACCTAAAGGCTCTGGTGCATGCTGTACTGGAAGCCTTGAATGGGGATAGAAGCAGCTGGTCTGGTAAACACAATTGGTGCAAAGGAGCCATGGAGAGGAAGTGGCTGGAGACTGAGCATATCTGGTTGTTGTCATAAGTTAGAGAAGTTGTACTGAATTCCATAACAACAGCTGGTTGAAGAGTATAACAATATGTGGCATAATCTGGTTTGGCACCATGGACACTGGAGCATTGAACATATGAACATATTGAACATATGAAGCTGCCTTATACTGAATTAGACCTTTGATCCATCAAAGTCAGTATTGTCTTCTCAGACTGGCAGCGGCTCTCCAGGGTCTCAAGCTGAGGTTTTTCACACCTATTTGCCTGGACCTTTTTTGGAGAAGCCAGGGATTGAACCTGGGACCTTCTGCTTACCAAGCAGATGCTCTACCACTGAGCCACCATCCCTTCCCCAATATCATTGTGCTGATATTTAGCATATCATGAATAATGACACCAACTGAGGGTGCTCAGTGCACCCCAGGGAAATGTTGGACAACAGTGACATCAGTATTCACATTGTCTTGTAAGACTGTGCTGAAATTTGGAGATCAAATGCTGAGGTCATATTTCCTGGAGAGGGGAATCTTTTAAACATTTACCTTTTTTCACCCCCCCCCCCCCACTTCTTGAAGCTGTTTGCTGTTGTCTCTCAATTTGCAGTTATTTTGAAGACATATCATTCCTCAGGACTTTTTTTGTAGAAAAAGGCCAGGAGGAACTCATTTGCATATTAGGCCACACCCCCAACACAACCATTGTTTCACACAGGGCTTTTTGTAGAAAAAGACCAGCAGGAACTCATTTGCATATTAGGCCACATCCTCTGATGCAAAGCCCTGTCATTCCTCATTATGGCTTCCTAGAGTGGTCCCAGCCTATACGGATGAAGACCTTAATCCTATCTGTTAGCTGTACCTTAAAAAAATTTCTAAGGAAGAAGCCTTAGTGCTAAGAAAAATGTTCACAAAAGTTTCTCCTCTTTTTGCCCTAATGCAGAGCTTTAAAGCACGAGTACTCCATGGCTGCTATGACAACTATTTGTTTCTCTCAGGTAACATCTGCTCCAAAACATATAGCTGGTCATCCCTGTGGTCTGTTGTTTTATGCAGAGTGAGAAAATCTGGATATAAATATCTAAATCAATTAGTAAGTTGCCTGGGTTCACCAGCTCCAGCTGTTCATTAAAAAAGTCACACATGTATTAATAGCATCCTGACTGTAACACACTCTACATGGGGCTGTCCTCAAATATGATTTGAAAACTTCAGCTGGTTCAGAACATGGCTGCTAGAGGTAGGACTGATGGGAGATGATAGGGGTTGGGGACTTATTCAGCATCGCACCAACACCATGTTGTACCAGAAGTGACATCATTGCACCTAGGCATTGCTCTAGCATTTGCCCAAACTCTATTGTTCAATGTTAGAGTGGCCCTTGATGTGATGATGTCAGTTCAGGGTTACACCAGAAGTGATGTTGTGGCATCAATGTGACACTGTGACAATGTGACAGCTCCTCATCACAATAAATCTATTAAGCCAATGTTTTGCTCACAATACTGATTTCTAGTTTGTTTTCCAGGCCTGATTCAGGGTGCTGTCAACAATCTAAACAGTTTGGGGTCCAACTTAGATGAAAGACTGCCTCCACCCATACTAACCACTACCTTAACCTTGAAAGTGGCATATGGGGCCTTCCTTAAGGAACTTATCCGAAGTTAGGCTGCCAGGGAACTACAGAAGGCTATGGAACAACTTCTTGGATGGTAAGATTCTTGCCATCCTTTCTGACTTTCCAAACTTTTTTTTTTAAATCCCAGGAAGCATTTGAATGATGTTTTCTAATTATTTTCCAGCTACCCTGTTTTAAATTGATGACTGTTTTTGTGGCTCATCAAGTTGTTTTCCTGCTGTTCTGAGGGTTTAATTGCTTTAAGGTTTTCAATGTATTTGTGTGTATGTGTGTGTGTTACAGTCTATCCAATGTATTTGTACTCAGAACTAGGTTAATTTGTGTTTACTCCCAGGTAAGTGTGTTTAGAATTGCAACTCAATTTCAATTGTAAAGGATGTTGTGCAGGTAGTATAAAACTAAACTAGTTTTCATATCACCTTTTCCTTTTGGCTTCTATCAGAACATGCACATAAAACCCCAGCTTTACATAGGATGTTAATATTAAAACATGTCTATGGATGTATATGCCTATACTATAAAATGAAAAACTTACCTCCCATTTTATCTGTTACATGATAATTTACAGAGTCCCCCTCATCAAGAATATTGTTGCTGAATTGTGGCAATTCATTGTCACGGAACCTTCTTGCTAGAGTATTTGCATCTGGGAAGTGCAGAGTCTCTTTAAGAAAAGTTGGTGGTATTATTGACATTTATTTTATTCCCCTCAGAATTTCTCAGATGTTATGTTGGAACTGGAACATCCAAAGTAAAGTCTAGATGGGATTTAGTGGCTGCTTAAGGATGCTGAAACCCCGCTGAGAAATTTTGCTTGTCTTATTGAAGCTCATTTAGTTTACCTCAAAAATCTCTCTGATGTTTAGGAAAAATTGGAAGGCAACAGACCTCAGTATTCTCCTTTGAAAGCAGCCAAACTGGGAGTAAGCTGTTACTGATTCAGAAAGATCATGAGCTTCAGTATGTCTGATTTTTTTTAAGTGAAAAGCAAAACAAGGGAGTGAGCAGTATAAGGCAGCAAATGCAGAAGTCTAAATCTGATACAGACCTACTGTGGTGCAATGCCTAGATAGTCAGATTGGCACTGGGCAGATTTGGGTTCAAATCTCTGATCAGGTGTGAATCTCTCTGGGTGACTCTGTGCAAGACATTCTTTCAGCCTAACTTACACAACAGGGTTGTAATGAGTGTAAAACAGAGGAGAGGAAAACAATGTACTGAAAGGATAATATGTAACAGGTTATGATGTGAAAGGAGGAAATTTATTTAGTGCACCTGGCTGGGGAATAGTACAAAAAGTGTTGCTTTGGCATAGCTGCATGTATCTCTGTTGGTAAAGAATTCTAGCCATTTCCCCAGCATTTCTAGAACTCAAATTCTATTCATGGGAAGACAGTAATTACTTGGTTTACTGCCAAGATTACAGTATGGTTCCAGCACCTGATCTTGGAATGAGATGGAATTCCTGGTGGTTTAGTGGCACATTTTTCAAGAGATGCTTATTGCCGCTCTCCACCACCTCGTAAATCACTGAGGGTGGGTGCCTAGAGGAAGAGGGGGGGGGTTGCTTGCCAGCTTTCAAGTAGTTGGCAATACTAAGGGAGCCTTCCTTTCAAATGTGCATTGAAATTGACAAGGTGGCAGCCAGATACAATTAGGCAAATTTCCTTTGCTCTCCTTGGGATTTAGTACCCCATTAGTTCATGCGCCTTCTTTAATTCCCTCAGCTGTGCAAAAATGCCATTACTTGGCACTGAGAGGAATGCAAAATTGAAACAGGTAATATTGGCTGGAGGACTGCTATGGATGCTGACTGGCAACAGACATTGTAGAAGTTTAGTCTCTCTCTTAGGAGCACTTGTTGGTTGTGGTGCATTTTCTCAAAGGGTTCCTAAGAGCAGAATGGGATTAGAATGTGGATGAGTTTATCATTTGCTTGATGTTTCTACCACATGCTGCACAGCCAAGTCACTTTTCAGTTTAAGCTGAAAGTTACCTTTTCCGCAGAGCATAGGGATTGTGATGGGGCTCCAAAGAATGTGTGTGCATGATTTCATTACTAGCCACAGAGGACAAGCACAGATTTTAACAACCCAGAGTTAGATATGCCAGCTGATTAGCTGCATTTCTGGTTTATATATGGCTACATGGACAAAGCTGATTTAATTCAAGTTACAAAACTCCCATATGGATGGGCTTTCAGGACGTGATGAGTTGGTGAAAGGATTCATTAAGGCAGGAGTTCTTAACTGCATTCTGATTCATGGGAGGGAATGGATTCACACTGCACAGAAAAAAGCCAGGAATAAATGTTTGTAAAATGTCTAGACCGATATTCATGGTCAGATTTCTTAATGGAAGTTAATTGGCAAGAGATTCATATGAGTAGAGTTGCTCACATATGGCCAAGCAGTCTTGAGGAAAAGATGATGTCATAGGAATTCTCCTCCTTGTGTGTCTTCAGATTTTAGATTCTGTACCTTTTGTCAGAGACTGGAATTTACCCACCAAAGAAGCCATTTGCTCCAGGGGGACTGATCTCTGTAGTTTGGAAAGGAGATGTAATTCTGGGGGATCGTCAGGTCCTACCTGGAGGCTGCCATTCACATGCTTTGGCCAAACTGCCCTGTCCTGAAACTCTTCTCTGAAGACTGGGAGACCTTCATGAACAAAATGTACCAGAAGTGCTACAGCAATTAGGGGGAGGGGATAAAGTCATATTAATTATTTTTCTCTCAAAAGAGGGAAAGCAAAAGAGAGAAAAACAGATGATCTTACTAGATTTCCCCTTGTCACTGCAATACCCTCTCCTGTGGCTCATTTAGCTTGTGAGTTCTCTTAGCCTAATTTTTTTTTTGGCCCCTTAAGCACTCAGGCTGCCCTCTTTGGGTCTTAAGATTTCCAATTCTGGGTTGGGAAATTCCTGGAGATTTGGATGTAGAACCTGGGGAGTGCAGGATTTGGGGAGGGACTTCAGTGGGGTGTAATGTCATAAACTCCACCCTCTAAAGCAGCCATTTTCTCTATTTCTGTCATCTGGAGACCAGTTGTAATTCCAGGAGAGCACCACCCCCACCTGGAGTCTGACAACCCTACTAGGGTCAGAGCTGCTCCTGAACCTGGTAATAGGAGAAGATCTTGTCTGCTGCTCATGTGCTGTGACATGGTGTGGCTGTGAAAGAAAAAAAGAGGGGAACAAAAACTTAATCCCACACCCAAAAATGAATTAAGAACCAAAAGGGTTAATCGGATACAAAATAAGGGGCCTGATATTAATTTCAATAAGTATAAAACAACAAATGATACAAAAACTGATGGTGGGGGAGATCCCACCCACTGCCCAGATGCCTCAGTGTGGTACTGCCCACCGTGGCCAATCTGTGATTGTTGTGGGAGGCTGGCTTGGCACCTCTCCAGCTCAGGAGAGACTGCCATCTTTTGCAATTGCCCTGGTTTGCTACTGGATGGGCCAGTTCCGAGCTCTCCCAGGACAAAGAGATAGAATGTCAAGAACTGGCTATTTGTCTACATAACTGTATCTTTGTAGTAAGAAATGTAAAAAAAAGATTTTAAAAATATGATGTATTAATCTAATAGTTCCATTAAATTTTGATATATTAATCTATTCTTTTTTATGGGAATGATCTGAATTACATTTTAGAATGCAGAAGGAATCTCTTGAGGGAAGGTCTCACTGAGTGTGTATTAGAAGTACACAATGAGGGCAAAGCCCAACACAAATCCACACCAACTCAAATTCCAAATCATTTCAATTTTGCAAAAAGATAGAGATTGATAGTGACAGTTTATTGTTTAGAATATGCTGAATGGGATAAGAAGGAAGACAAGAGACCAATTAGTGGAAGGGCAGAAGTAGCTTTTAAGTCATGCACCCATAAATTATCTGTTCCCACAATGCACATAAATTATAGCTGCAATTTTGCCTTGATGTTCTGGTGACATGATGAAAACTCTGGAGTTTTGCTTGTAGAGTTTCTACTCTCTACAAAGACCTAGAAGTGGGCTTTATTCTTCGGTACGAAGTGATACGACTCTTTGCAGATTTATATTTTTGTCATTGATTGCAGTTCTCTGTTGTGTTGCAGGTTTTGCATGTTAATGGGTTTTGTACACTATTTATATGGTATATATTTGTTCAATGCATGCCAGGGCATAGTGGGTAAAGTGCTGAATTGGAATTTGAATCACCCATGTTCATGTTCCTACTTAGCCATTAAACTTACCAGGTGACCTTGAATCAGTCACCTTGTCTCATTGTAACTCAGGATTGTTGTGAGGAAAATGGGGGAGGGAACAACCTTGAGCTAAGGGTCAGATAAAGATAGCTATGTACAATATACCATGCTTATTTATTGGTTTACCAGTAACAATTTAAATTTGCTACATATTGTAGGAGAAACAAATCACAAAATCTCCATCATTTTGGAAATGATACAAAAGAAAAAAGAAAATGATGCAAAATCCAATGTATTATTATGTAATTTTGGAAATGATACAAAAGAAAAAAGAAAATGATGCAAAAGAGAGAAAGAGTTATGGTTCATGGAGACATGGAATGAAAATGGGCACAAGAACTAGAAATCCACAATAATCCCTAATTTAGAGAGTTCTTACGTCATTGGCAAAAATATAGGCTCTAACATCATTACCTTAACAAAATGAAATATGTCAGCTTCAGTTCATCCACCTTAACCATAACCTATAAACCAACTTGATTCTCTTTGGCCTGAGCTGAAGCAGAGGCTGAATCCCTGCCAGTATTCCTCCCAGCAACTTAAACTGTGATGCTTTCACTTGGCCATAGAAAAGTCCAATGAATACAATCACTGAGTGTGATGAACGGCAAGATTTACATCGTTATTGTGTTAGCTTTTACAATTAGTTGTTTATTGAGTCTTTTGACAGGAGATTCCCACCATTCTCTCAATTTTCAGTAAATGCATTTGAATTATTCCCATATTGATTCCTTCTGAAGTGCATCAATTTAGTCAGCACTGCTGCTATTGTCCAGGTTGTTTTTAACCAATTTGAAATTGGCCGTGGATTTGCTTTCCCCACAACATGTTGCTTGGTAAATGTTTGTCACTGTAAGGAGATTCATTATTTAATCTAACAGTGAAGGTAACAGTAACAGGACTTCTAAGCCCATAAACTTTAATAAATTTAGAAGGATGCAACTCTACTTAGGATTGCTCTCTAAAGCTGAATTCAGACTGGCAGATTGGGGCGGTAGCCTCCCAGCTTTTTTTTTAAAAAAAGTTAGCACAGTATGAGGTGCCCTGGAGCATTCAGACAGCACATACCTGGCAGCCGGGAGAAGGATGCACTATGTGCACACTGGAGGAGTGGTTACACTGCTCTTGCACTTGGGAGGTGCTTCCCTGGTGCACCCTGGCCATTCAGATGGCTGGGAAAGGTGACAGGGAAGCGCTTTAGAGATTTTCCAGCAGAGAGGTGGCGGATAATGAGGTAAGGGTTGGAGTGAGGTGCCGGCGTATAAATGTGCCATTTCCCTGGTGCACCCTGGCCATTCAGATGGCTGGGAAAGGTGACAGGGAAGTGCTTTAGAGATTTTCCAGCAGAGACATGGAGGATAATGAGGTAAGGATTGGAGTGAGGTGGGGCCCAGATGCCAGCGTATAAATGTGCCATTTTGATTTGGATGTGGAGGTAACTGTGTTGCCCCAAATCTCTCATCTGAATCTAGCCTAAGTCACCCTATATATAAAAAAATTCCTTCAAGGAGGAACAAAATGATCACAAAGTAACAGGAATCCTGTTCTTTTCTTAATCAAGGTGGGTTTTCCTTTCAAAATTCATTTAATCAAAGAACATACCCAGACTATTTTAATGTCTGAACTATTTGTGCCCTCACATAAATGAAGAAAAACCAGATGAGTCCACAGCACTGAATGTGCTGAACTGAAAAGTTTGCATTGTGATTCTGTTACTTTAAAGAACAAGTTCACTGAAAATTTTTCTTTTAAATTACAGAACGTTTGCATAATTCTCTCCAGTGGCAAACTGGTCACTGAGTCATCCTTATTCCTAAATCCCAGTTCTCACTATGAGTTATAAACTATACACCATTATACACCAACCTAGCAAAGAAAAATCCCATCATAAATTAATAACATGGAGACGTAGGGGGTGAAAGTAGAGCATAAGGACCAGAAAACTGCAGTGGTGGATTTGCCATCTGAATATATATTCTCCTAGGTGTTGACTGACTTTTCTGTCCTTCCCCCAAGAGCATAGAAAGCTGCCATCACTTCAGGACAAGGCCTTAAATATTAAACAAGAACTCCAAGTACATTTACAGGATATTTTGGTAATTTTTCTTTTCTAAACTGAATAATGCATTTCAGGAGTAGCAGAGACTGTGGTTGGGCAGCTTCTTGCCTGTTCAGGAAACAAATTTTGTATTAACTTCCCCTGGCAAGACTAGTCCCTCCTGCTTTTGGCTGGTGGCCAGATGAATACCTCACCCCATCCTATACCATGGAAAGAATAGGAAAGAAGCTGATCTTTAACATAATGTATTTTAAGGAAAAGGAGCCTTGACCTGAATAGGCCAAGGCAAACCCGATCTCATCAGAATTTAAAAATTAAGCAGCATTGGCCCTGGTCAGTATTTGGATGGGAGACCACCAAGGAAGTCCAGGGTTGCTATGCAGAGGCAGGCAATGACAAACCACCTCTGAACATCTCTTGCCTTGAAAACCCTACAGGGTCATCATAAGTCTGCTGTAACTTGTTGCAGGGGAAGGAAGAAAAAAAATACATTTGCTGCTAATTTTAACTTCATTTGCAGCATCTCAAAAGCAGCATATCTAATCTTGCAGCTCTGCTAGGCTGCCTTTACTGATTCCCTGATATCACCTCAATAAAATGGGAGCAGGGAGACAGAAAGATAAACTAATACTTTCTGCTGTCTCTGCCCTTTAATCCCTCAGGATGGCTCTTGGTGCTCTACCCTGTGACCCCACTGAGCTGCACCTCCCTACTCCATGTTGGCCCTGGATGGTGCTAGGCTAGGTCCCATATCTGAATTGTTATTATTATTTATTTGATTTATCTCCCGCCCTCCCCACCGAGGCAGGCTTAGGGTGGCTCACAGATTTAAGGTCACACAGTTGCATTGTGTGACCAATTAAAATAAAACAACAATAAAAACATAACACAAAACAATTTCTAAAAACATCTACTTATACTGGTATCAAGGTTTCAGGCAGCGATCTAAATGGTGGTTAGCCATTCAAAGAGGTCCTAGGATTGCGATAGCATGAAGAGGTAGACCGTCGGTGACGTTTCTATGGGCCAATCCTGTGGCTGCAGATGTTATGAAAATGCATGGCGGAAGAGTGCTGTTTTGCAGGCCCTGTGGAACTGTGGAAACTCTCGCAGGGCCCTGATCTCTTCCGGCAGTTCATTCCACCAGCTAGGGGCAGCAACGGAAAAGGCCCTGGCTCTTGTTGATTGGAGCCTCGCTTCTCTGATGCTGGGAACTGTCAACAGGTTTTGAGACCCGGACCAAAGTGCTCGCTGGGGCATATGCAGGGAAAGACGGTCCCTAAGGTATGCAGGACCCTGGCCATATAGGGTGATCATTTCTTGCCAGAATTGTGACCATTTCTTGCCAGATTCATGTCTTCTTCTAAGAGTGGGCAGTCCTAGCAGAGATACTCTTGAATTACATATTGAACAGAATGTGGAAAGCAGCTCTGGTTGTCAGTTAGTGGATGTAGTATATCCAGGCCACTCTGAGGTCCCCAACCCCGGGACGTGGACCAGTACCAGTCCATGGCCTGTTAGCAACCGGGCCATGAGTTGTAGAATTATTCCATTTTATATTACAATGTAACAACAACAACAACAATACATTGGATTTATATTTTGCCCTCCACTCCAAATCTCAGAGTGACTCACAATCTTCTTTATCTTCCTCCCACACAACAGACACCTTGTGAGAACTCTCCCCAGAAGCTGCCCTTTCAAGGACAACTCTGCGAGAGGTATGGCTGACCTAAGGTCATTCCAGCAACTGCAAGTGGAGGAGTAGGAAATCAAATCCACTTAACCACCACATCAAACTAACAGAAATAAAGTGAACAATTATATCATCCCGAAACCATTGCCCACTCCCACTCTGGTCCATGGAAAAATTATCTTCCACAAAACCAGTCCCTGGTGCCAAAAAGGCTGGGGACCGCTGCTCTAGAGAGCTACTTTACAAATAAAGATGATAGACATTTTCAGTGGTTATAAGTTTTTAAATACCTGTGAGTTTAACTGGGAGACTCTGAGTATGCAAAGTGGCTTCCTGGAGTGGTTTGAGTTGTCCCTGAACTCCTCTAGAATGTTACCTCATATACTATCATTATGCGTAGCATGCTTAATGAAGACACCATTGACTGGTCACACTAGAAACTGGAGATGTCCCTGGGCAGTGCTAGACCACCACCTCACGTGCTCCATGTCTGGCATGTGCCAAGAGCTCAGCTAGGACTCTGTATGTGTCTAGAATAAGCAAAAAACAAGCAACCCCCCCCCCCCTTTCAATGTCCATTGTAGAGGACTGGCAAATGAAATGAAGGAGAATGGTCTAATTTGGCTATAGCTTGAAAAATTGTTGCACCCAAATAACCACTTTGCCTCATGGAGAAAGAAGTGAAAAATCATAGGTAAGAAAGATGTGTTCCTCTTGTTGCAGGAGTCTGGCTATTTTCTCCTATACAGTGTTCACTGTACAGCAGATGGAATTTACAATATCCCATGCTTTTGATTGTCTGTTCAAAATTGTCTTTGTTCCATTTGTGCTACAGTAGCTTATTTCTCCTTAACCCCTCACCCCCTTGAAAATGTTCTAATTTTTTTTTTTTTTTTGCACCACAGGAATTTTCTTTCTATAGAACACTTAGGTTGTGCTAGATCTGATGGTCCCTTTTGCTCTCCTTGATCCAGGGGCAATTATGTTTCCTTTTGTGATTCTACTAGCAATGCTTTTCAAAAAGTTTCCTGAACTTCTGGCAATACCTAGCAACAGGATGAGAAAGGAAAAGGGTTGATTAAAGTCACCATTGCACGTTTAAGGCACTCAATCTGAAATAAATTTGGACCTTGTTGGGTGGAATGAATTTGCCTGCTCTCAGAGCCTGAGAAAAGAACATGAGAGCCTTGTGATGGAATGTAATTAGCCTGATGTGTGCATGGATGTGTATAAGTGGAACTGTGCAGTCACTGACCCATAGAACATGCATTCTCCTATGCTAGTATATAGTATGAATGGGGAACCCCCACATGTATACATTCAAAGTGCAGACCCTGTGCACAGACAGATCCCTGCAGAACATAAAGGAGGATGATTCCCCCCTGCCGTGCACTCAGTGTGACAGCCCATTACAAGAAATAGTAGGTTTATTCTGCACCTCCCCTATCTGCCCCTCAAGGAAAACTCAATGGAGATACTGCAGATGCACACAATTTTGTACTAGTTTGCCACTGTTCCTGCTGTGGTACAGAGGGAGGAGGCAAAGAGATTTCTGTTATACTCTATGGGGATCCCTCTACACAAAGGTGCTGCACAGAAAAGACATTGGACCAAGGCTTCATTCTTATCTGCTGCATTCCACTAAATATTTACTTGCATTATTGAAGATGCAGTTGAATCCAAACACTGTTAATGGGACTGCAGAAATTACCAATAGCTCTCTTGCATATTCCAGGCCTTTGGCCCTCTTGTACATGGGGTAATAAATCAAATGGATGAGCTCTTGCAGTTGCCATCTTTGCCATCAGACACAGGTTTGGGTTCTTTCAAGAAGACAGAAGAACTTTCTTTGTGTTAAATGCCAGAAATGCAACACCATAATAATGCATTCAATAATAATAGTGATATTGTAAATACAAATTGCATTACAAATAGGGCTGTCAAAACACTAAGATTTTTTTGTTAATAATTTACCTTCTAATTTAAATGAATTTGCATATGAAACCTTAAAACACCATCCATCCATCCCTCTTTTAGACTGCCTTTCCCTGCAAGCTAGGTGCCTTTTAGAGACTGAAGTTCATACTGGAAATTTACTTGCTCCATAAAATAAATAAATACATCTTTAGTACCTCGTTCTGCGGATTCAATTTTGTCCTTAGTAATTAAAATCCATTTTGATACCGAAGATCTGTGACTGAATTTTATCTTTCCCTGGGGAGAAAATTTGTATTGGGACCATTGCATTTGACAAAGGTGATACTTTTCCACCTAGGGAAAACATTCAAAGGTAAATAGCATATCCAGGGGGTAGATTTATGTTAGGAAAAGAGAAGAGAGGAAAAGGTTTATGAAGATGCTACAAAACTACAGTTATATTTCTCCCCTAACATACAAACAAAATTTGATAGAAACATTATCATGAAAATTGATGCCCATATTTCCATCAGTTTCTTATAAGAGTCATAAAAGTGCTTTACACCATATAAATGCCATCAAAGAAATAAACCAATTGAGAATACCTAAAGTGAAAATGGGTAAAAAAAGAAGAAGCTCAAATGGGATGAAAGCTACCCTCTACATGAAATCCATATTTGTACATCTCTAGGGTTAACACCCTTTTACCTAGTGCCATGGTCCCAATCCAAATGCTCCTCAGCTTCTAGTTGTAGAAGAGATGTGATATTAAGGACTCCAGTGTCTTGTGTGATTTGGCTCTTAGTCAACAAAGACTTTGTTTAGCCTGCTAATTAGATTGATGAAACATTGCAGCCCTAATTATATTGCATACCTGCCAGGACTGAGCTAAAGCTGTGTAGGAAATCTCAAATGCTAGTTGTAAAGTTGAATTTATGTTTCTTCCTGTTCAAGGCAGTTTACTGCCACACAAAGAAAAACATAAAACTGGAGAAACAAAAACAATATAGATGACCCCAACTCTTGGGCTGATCCTGGATCCACTGGGCTAGCTCACTCCAAGCTATGGACTGTGACCCATAGGCTAAGAGCAAAAGACCAACATCTCTTTGGCTTTTGCCTTTCAGCTGCTACCTCTGGTCATGCCAGGCAAAATATCTGCAACACAGAGAAGAAACAGATACTCAACCCTGAAGCTCTTCTTCAGCTGGCCAGTTTTCCAGCTAAAAGGTCAATGGAAGTGCATGTGATAATCTGTTGTAATGCTGAGATTAGGGACTACATCAACCAATAACCCTTGATGCTGGCATAATAAATAATTTCTTCCTGATGGGGTTTGGGGGACAAGAGCAGGGGACAGAGAAAGCAGAAGAGTTAAAGAGAACTGCGGCTGGAACAGGCCTCTGAGATTTGGAAATAGCCCTCATCTGGCAACATCTGGGAGCACTGTGGGGAGTTTAGAGATGTCCAAGATATCATTTCCTGTATTGGAACAGGAAATGATATCACAATCCTCTAGGGATTTTAAAATCTCTGTGATAAAACCACAGATTTTTTAAAAAATACCGAGAGCATCATGGCATTTACTACCTGTACCAAAACAGATATCACTTCTCACCCTTTTGTTCCTGATTACTGACCTCATTTAAGATCTTGCTGCTGCTAATTACAAATCAGTACAGTGAGGCAGCTATGGCAAACCTTGGCAGTATAATTAAAAGTAGAGACATCACCCTGCCAACAAAAGCCCTTATAGTCTAAAAGATGGTATTCTCAGTAGTAATGTTTGGCTGTGAGAGTTAGACCATAGGGAAGGCCGAGCGCAGAATAGATGCTTTCGAGCTGTGGGGCTGGAGAAGAATCTTGAGAGTCCCTTGGACTGCAAGAAGATCCAATTAGTCAGTCCTAAGGGAAATCAACCCTGACTGTTCCCTGGAAGGTCAGGTGCTGAAGCTGAAGCTCAAATTCTTTAGCCACCAAATGAGAAGGGAGCACTCACTGGAAAAGATCCTGATGCTGGGAAAGACAGAAGGCAAAAGAAGAAGGGGACGGCAAAAGTTGAGATGGCTGGACAACATTACTGATGTAACTAACATGAATTTGAGCAGACTTTGGAGGATGATGGAAGACAGGAGGGCCTGGCGTGACTTTGTCCATGGGGTCACAAAGAGTTGGATTTGACTGTGTGACTGAACAACAAACAGTTGCTGGAAATACCATTCAATATGCAAGTTACTAGCCCTGAACAGGGCTGGCCCTAGACTGTCTGGGACCCTAGGCAAGGCTAACGTCTGCCCCCCCTCCCCCCAGTGCACTGATAACATCACTGAATCACAGGTGGCCAGTACCCTAGGCAATCACCTAGTTTGGCTAGTGGCAGGGCTGATCCTGGCCCTGAAACATGTTTAGCATTTGCCTCAGATCTTATCCACATAGGTACACTACACATTTTTTAAAAAAATGATTTACTGCTTTTCTTCCAAAGGCCCAAAGGGTATTTTTCATTGCTGTTCCCCCTCCAGTTTATCTTCACAACAGCAACACTGTAGGTTCTTTAGGCTGAGAGATTGTGAAAGGTCTAGATTCCATGGGAGGAGGAGGAGGAGGAGAAGGAAGAAGAAGATTTATACCCCACCCATCACTTGTCTCAGAGAGTCTTACAATCTCCTTCCTTGCCCCTTCCCACAACAGACACCCTGTGAGATAAGTGGAGCTGAAAGAGCTCTTTTGAGAACTGCTCTTAAGAGAACAGCTTTGAAAGAACTTGTGGTGGAATCAAGGTCACACCAGCAGGTGCATGTGGAGCAGTGGGAATCAAACCTATTTCTCCCAGATTAGAGTCCATGCTCTAATCACTATACCAAAATAAAAAGAAAAAAGAAATTCAAATGACCTGCTAAAACAGCACCAGCAAACCAGGTAAGGTGATAATGTATAATAAGAACAGCTGAACTGAATAATAATGAACTTTTTTTTAAATATAATGCAGAATGTTGAATGAGATGCAGCTTGTTTGACTTATATGCTGATATAAGACTAAAAAACTTGAAAGAGCCTTAATACACCTAATAAAGGCCATGGCTTGTAACAGCACATTTTATATTTTTTGAAAAAATCTCTTATTAGAGCAGAACATTTACCAACTGTTCACATGGGAATGGGCCAGGATTCATCATTTAAAGTAATACCCAATTAATCCTGCCTAGCAACAGATGTCAGCCTCATTCCACTGCCTCTTATACATGAATTCAATGTTTGCAGCATTTTCCCCAAGATAAACACTCTATATCATCATCTCCTGGTCTGGTTCGTAGCAGCTGCAGGGCTGCTCTGACGAGACTTTCAGGAATTCAATTGATGGAAGAGAATTCCTGAATGGTTGTAGATGAGATTATCAACAATGATGTCCACCTGTCTCTTAGAGCCAAACTAAAGTTGGTTTTAAATGATACTCTGAAGGGAATGAATACTGGGGTGGTGATGATGGTGGTGGAAAGAGGCTGCAGCAATAAGCTCCAACCCAAATTACACTTATTATGCAACCCTAAATTGATTGAAATAAAGGGCTCAGAAAGGTGCAACTTTGTTTAGATTTACAGTATTAGTCATTAAGGTGTGGGGTGGGGAAGGCAGCGTGGTACAGCCTGATCTCATCAGATCTCAGAAGCTAAGCAGGGTCAGTACTTGGAAATGAGACCACCAAGGAAGACTTCAGAGGGATGCAATGACAAACCATCTCTGCTTCTCACTTGCCTTGAAAGCCCCTTGAGGGGGTTACCATGTTTGTCTGTGACAGTGTGCGTGGGAAGTTCTTCGGTTTGAGTACTCTAAGTGTAGCCCCAGCTGCTGTTCTATGAAGACAAACTCCAAACAAAGCCGTTCCAACAGATATATTTGGGATTAAGGCAATAGAGGTAGTTATAGTCAGTCCAATGGTCAGTATACAGATAATCAGTCCAGCCAAGTCAACAGTACAGAATCAGAATCCAGTAGAGTAGTTAACACATACCAGTCCATACATCAATATCGTTATCCAGTCCAACAGAGTAACAGTCTTGATCCAAATATCTCTCCTCTCCTACACACCGTCCTCCTCTCCTATCGACCCACATGAGACTGAGAGTTTGGCCTCTGTTGTTATAGTGCAGCTAGCCAATCATATGCCTTGATTAGTTAACTAGCTGCACATGCTACTCACATGTTATTCATTATCCTGTATAGCTGGAGTTACATAACTTTGACTCAGCATTTTGGCCCCTTAAAGTGCCCAATGCTGTCAGTCTGTGACCTGAAGTCTTTACACACATACATTAATTAAGGTAAGCAGGGGGATGCCAGCCTCCAGGTAGGATCTGGAGATCCCCTGGAATTAAAGCTCCTATTCAGACTTCAGAGATCAATTTGCTTGGATTTGTGAATCAATGAGCTCCTAAAGGTACAAAGGAAAGTTCCCCTGGAGAAAATGGATGCTTTGGAGAGTGGACCCTGTGCCATTGTACCCTTCTGAAGTCCCCGTCCTCCCCAGACTGTACCCTCAAATCTCCAGGAGTTTCCCAACCTGAATCTGGCAATCCTACTTACAAATGGACCTTGAGCTTGTTTGGAGATTCTAGCAGGGGAACACAGCTCTTGTGTACCCTTGACCAAAGAATAGTACACTCCTTCTATCTAGAATGGTTATCCTATTCCACTGAGTGTGCAGGTTTGAGAGGAATGCACATGGAGCAGTGAGGGTAGGAGGGGACACCTGCCTAGCAAGCCAGATCATCTGAACCAATCCTGGCGATCAATGAGGTGACAGAGGTATAGGTAGATCACCCTCACATTCTCAGTAGAATGGACTGAGGACCCTTGGACTGAGGACTTCTGTATTCTATGCAGCCAAACTACTCATGAAACAAAGATTGTTAGACCAGAGTGCTCAAATCAATGTAGATCTTTGGGAACATCTATAGTTTTTCTCTTCCAGCGTACTTTTCCAGTTTAAGTCATTGCAAGTCCGGAAAAGCCATAGATATTTTACTGCTTGCTGTCTTGGAAGGCCCTTTTAATAGCATCCCATATAGGAAAAGAATCTGCTCCTGTGATCAAAAGTGTCTTGAGAATCTGTCCCTTGTCACATTCCAATTAGATATGAGACCGAACATAGTAGATTTTTTGCAGACCATAATATCCTGCTTCCCAGGAATGTCAGATCAGGAGAAATTAGTCATATTATTGGTGGACAGGGACAAATTCATTACTTTCTGAATGGCAAGATTTGCTGCCATCATCAAAAAGGCTAAAAAGATGATGGGGGCATGCTGTCAAAAGTATATCTGACCCAGGACCACTCTGAGTCACTTGTCAGTTGTTTCTGGACTGTGTGGTCTGCCTTTCTTATTATTAGATATATTTTTAATGGGGCCTTTAATTTCTGTAAAAATGTCCAATTCATTATTATTTTATTATTTTTCGTATTCTATCTTGTTGGACATTTCATTTTACTTAGAATTGTTGCTATGGCGCTTTTTTTTTGGCATTAGCAATAAAGATTTCCAAGCATTCTCAGCCATGGGGAAGGAAGGAGTGTACACATGGACACTGTCTCCGTATGTAGCAAGCACACTTGCAAGCAGACAATCACATGGGCAGTGGGGCAGTGTGCTTGTGTCCATCTCCACACATTCAGTGCAGGGGGGTCAGGTGAACAAGGCTCTGGAAAGGTGTCCATGTGAGTACACTTGCATATGCACCTATACATTCTTTCAGGAACACTGCATGATTTGGCATGTGCTTGTTTGCACTGTAATCCCATCAGATGTATCTGTTTCACTATTAAAGGTAAAGGTAGTCCCCTGTGCAAGCACCAGTCATTTCCAACTCTGGAGTGACATTGCATCACAACATTTTCACGGCAGACTTTTTATGGGGTGGTTTGCCATTGCCTTCCCCAGTCATCTACACTTTCCCCCCAGCAAGCTGGGTACGCATTTTACCGACCTCAGAATGGAAGGCTGAGTCAACCTTGAGCTGGCTACTTGAACCCAGCTTCTGCCAGAATGAAACTCAGGTCATAAGCAGAGCTTGGACTGCAATACTGCAGCTTACCACACTGCACCACGGAACTCTTTTTCATTTCACTGTTACCCTGTATAAAATAAATAAACAACAACCCCATACATGTAGAGAACTGTCTTGCTGGTAATAGGATAGGACAGAATCCCTTTCATTGCATGTTTGGGAACTAGTGAGTCCCATCAAGTCTGGGGTGTGATTTGGATGCTGTTGGTGGCAGAAAGATTGACAGAGGGACAATGTTGGTAGCAAACTAGGGGGTGACCTGAGAAACTGAAATTAATTGGGGCAAGAACAAACAAGCAACCATTTTAATCTTTTTGAGTTAGCAAAGTGGGAGGGGATCAGAAGGCCAGAGGGGCAGGCAGGTGTATCTAGACAAGTCTAGCAAGCTGTGCTAAGAAGTCAGGGCTGATCTGAGTGGAGTTTCTGATATGGCAACTACTTCTCAAAGTTAAAAAAAAAAGTAATCAGTCCCACTGGCCACATTACTAAAATAAGCTCCTTGAATACCATCTGTAGGTATTTATGGATCTGAGGCACCTTATCTCTAATTATGTTTGGGTTTTGTGTATTCACTTAGGAGGGGAAATCATATTGTCAGTAAAGGGATCCAGCATGCTAAGTTCCAGGGTTGGTGGTGTGGGTGTTTGTGTTAATATAATTATTTTAGTGTTTGCATATAATTCCTGTAGAGACCAAGGCTGAACGATTCTCTGCTGAAGGCTATCAGATTAGAAATTCAGAGACATATAGCTCCTATAAACATTTCTATTTTGACTACAAAGGTGTAAGTTCACAGAAAGGAAGGTGGCAGAATCTAGCTACAATGCGTGAAAGAGAAGGAGAATCTTGGCAGGAAATCACAGTGGTTACACACTCTCTTGTACCACTTGTGGATGGTGCACATTCCTTTTTAATAAGCACCATCCCTACTGCATGCAGAGTGCATTATTCATATCAGTGCCTCTGTCACTTTACAAACACATCCAAGGAGCTTGTGGCTTAACTAGACAAAGAACATAAGGGGAAAAAAATGTCAAAGCTCATGAAGAGACCGAAAAAATGGAGCTACAACTGAGAACAAAAGCAGAGCCTAAACATTTGTGAAAGACTGAATCATCATGTGTTCCCTCCTTCTCTTTTCGGCTCATTCCCTGCCTGCTGTGCATCAGAAGCCCGTGAATGAAGTCAGAAAAAAGAAGACAGACCAGAGGAGGTTGTATACTGGAGAGCCTTTCGAAATGGAGAGAGAAAACACTTGAGAGCAGCTCCTATGGAGGGTGAGGGGGGAGAGTTGTTTCTTCCACTAATTTTAAATAGTAGATAGCCTGTATTCATTTTTTTTAAAAAGCTCTCTTTCCCTGCCCTCTTGTTGTGATTCATTTCTGAGACAACACATTTCTTGGGACTGAGAGTTGATATTGAAGTACCACAAGGTGAACTCAAAAACTTGCTTACTATTTTTGTGATTTTTGGTGTGTTTTTTTAGTTGACCCTGGTGAAAGCTTTTGTACTCAACCTGCAATTTATGTCAAGGTAGGAGCAGCGAGAGCAGGATGTATTGGGAGTGGGTAAAAGCCTTCTTGTCTGAGGGTTATTATGGTGCCTCACTTCTAATTTCTCAGGCCATGAAAGGTGAGAGGGTTTGGGGAAGTGAGGGGGGGAAGTGACTCAGCATTATCAGGAATGTGTGGGGCAGGGATGCCATTCAAAAAGAAGACTCTTGACAAAAAAAATTAGCTCCAATTAATGTTTGTGTATTCCTGCTTCCCCCTCAATCAGCGCACTGTATGACAATGCTCTGATTTTATATAAGCACAGGTCACAGCTGCCTAACTTAGTATTTGAGGGTGCACATATGCAAGGCAGGCAGAAGGTAGCATTTTACTTGTATCTGCTGGCAGACAGGCTGGGCTGGATGTCTGGGGGATAAATGCACAGAGGAATAGAGACAGATGCTCAAACTCCTACCTTTTGGCAATAGGCAGCCCACTGTCCTGCCCAGAGTCTTGAGAAGCACTTCTGTTTGCCCTGAGATTAGCTGCTGTATGGAGAAAAGACAGGTAATTCTACATCTGTATTTAAAGGAAGTTCTGAATCTACCTTTTTGTTTCCTTATCCTTGTGCAGAAGGTTGCAACTTATCTTGATCATTGTATTATTTATTAAAAACCTGGCACGATCAAAGGTAGGTTAAAAGATGGCAGGCAGCTTTCAGTTGTAACATAATTGTTAGTCATCTAAAATCAAATGGATTCTGAAATTTCTCGTCAGTATAGAAAATGCAAGCAGTTTTCTTAATTTCAGATCTCATAGGTAAACTTTGGAAAAGAAAATAACCCAACAAAATAAATCCATATTACATTTATTTATTGAATTCATATCGCACCCTTCCCAAAGTAGGCTCAGGGCGGGTAACGTCAAACTGCATAGACACTAAAATCAGTTAATACATAATCATTAAAACAGATATAACAATTAAACAATCAAAAGATGGCAAAATAGATATAGCAGGTTCAGAATTCCCTCATAACTTGGACATACCTATTAGATGGTAATATATCTATTAGATGGTAACACACCAGTCATAAACCAAAGAGTTTTAAAATTCTGCTATATGTAGATTTAGGTCCCATGTAAAAGGCATGCAAAATAACACCCTTATCATTGTTACTTGATCGGCTTTGGGGGGGGGGGCAAGTGTTGAAGATGCTGGTATGTTAACAAGCAAAAGGGGAGAAGCCAGACAGAAGGCCAAATACATTGGTAGGAAGCCAAGCCCTAGTGGTGCTGCCCATTGTCTTAGGAACTTGTTTCAAATACAGCTAGTGACTTTGTAGATTCAGGAGGTAACAATACACATAAGTCTTCATTTATGGATGTGGTTGCTTGCCGCGTAGGAATTAGAATTCCTAACTTCCAGGTGGAGCTGGAAGTTATTCCATAATTACAAGCGGTCTCCAGACCACAGAGATCAGTTTCTTTGGAGTGAATGGCAGCTTTGTAGGAAAGACTCCATGGCACCATATCCCTGCAGAACTCCCTCTCCAGGCACCACTTCCCAAATCTCCAGGAATTTTCCCAGCTAGACTTGGCTATCCTGCTAAGGATGCTTAATCCTGTTTAGCATTCCCATGCCAACCTCTTGGTAGTGTCTGGAGATCTCCCAGAGTTACAACGAATCTCCAGACTACAGAGATGAACTCCCCTGGAGAAAATGGCTGCTTTAGAGGGTGAAAATGGCTGCTTTGGATGGCTGCTTTGGAGGCATCATACCCCAGTGAGGTACCTTCACTTCCCAAGCTCCACACCCAAATCTCCAGGAATTTCCCAATCTGGAGCAGGCAACACTAATCCTGACCCTCAAGGAATGTTGAGTACCTCACAGAAAATCTGAACACTTAAAGTGAAATTCCTTTGATATTTTGTTCCAATTGCAGGCTCCAAATTTGCCTTGAAATTACTCTAGGTGAAACTTAGAAGGCATGTATGGGTGTTTGATACTGTCCCCCATGAAGAATTCCAACTGCCCTGAAAATTAATCACGCATTCCCCCCAAGCAGAAACCACTAAATTTGCCTTGAAATGTGGTGCCAACACTAACCATCTCAGAATCCCTCAGATTCCCAGCTCACTCTTTCACAGTAGGGAACATCTGAAAGTTAGAAATCTACATTTCCTTTAAAATGGTGTCCCCAGGATTCTTAATTTGTGAAACTGAATTTGCTGCCACTAAGAAATGTTGAGGTTATTGTATATACTATTGTAGAGATACCCAAAGCTGAGTCTTCTAGGCAGTGAAAGAGTAAAGCAAGGCAGAGCTCACTTGAAGTTAAAACCTTGTTGGCTGACACACACAGGCTGCTTCAGTTCTCTTTAATTAGTTCAGAGTTAAGTGACAAAGTATTTAATCAGCAAGCTAACAAGTGCAGCAGCAGATTGCTCCATGTGTGTGCATGCATGAGGGTGTGACAAAAAAGGTAAATAAATTACTTTCCTTGTTTTAAATGTAATGGAATCCCTAATTTTATTACCCAGGCAGTTGGCTGAAAGGGATTATAGAGTAATAAAAATGGATTCTTTTCCCTGCTTCCCTCTGTCTAATAAGGTATTTTATTAAAAATTGAACCATTATAATATAGCTCTCTGTGCTTGTTGTGGTATTATGGTTCCAACAAATTAGGAAATGTTCTTTAAAAGGAATTTTCTATCAATATTCAATGGTAATAAGACAAATACTTACAAATTCCCACGTGATTAATGGACAAACTAACTTGGGTTGAGATTCTCACAGGATTTCTCCACTTGCCCTTGCAATTTACTGGGTGGATAGTTTAATTTGGATTTTTGTCCAGTTTAACAAACTAAATTGTGAATTCTTTACAATTATGTCATGTAGTTTTGGTTTTCTTAATAACAGCTTATGAACTGCACTCTGTATGTGCTTTGTGAAAATGTTTTGTGTTTTATCAGTTTTTAAAATTACGTGTCAAATATGTTCTGTTTTTTATCATTTAATTAGATTCTTCATGATGAAGCTGCACATGAAACATGTAGGGGTTATATAACTATTAAAGATTCTATTTCCCTCTGCACCTTTTCATCTTATTTCTTCCGTGTCATACAGCAGATAGAGTGATTTGACATCCATTAATGGACACTTGAATCCAGGGCTTTTTTTTTGTAGCAGGAACTCCTTTTCATATTAGGCCATGCACCCCTGATGTAGCCTATCCTCCAAGAGCTTACAGGGCTCTTAGTAAAGCGGCCCCTACTGTAAGCTCCAAAAGGATTGGCTACATCAGGAGGATGTGGCCTAACATGCAAAGGAATCCCTACCACAAAAAAAGCCCTGCTTTGATTCAAAATCCCACCAAAGCCATGAAACTTGCAGAGTGACCTTGAGTGAGTCTATATTTGACACAAACCTACCTCACAGGATGTTGTGAGGTAAAAATGGAATAGCATGGTGTATGGCTCTTGCTGAAGTAGTATGGCAAATAAAGAATGGTAATTTAGGCAAAATTCAAGTTGCCTGGCTAGATTTTGCCTGGCATCTGAAAACATCCTCAGATAAACCTGAAAATCAAAGCCTTTGTTGCTGTAAGAGCTGAGAGAGGGTAAAAAGAGAAGCAAGGTTTATAAAACAGACCCTCAACTGTGAGGGTTAGCAAGTGTACAGTGTGTGTGTGTTCATAGCTGAAATGTTCCTGACTTGACAGGTGATGTCTAGCACAGTGTATATTAAGACAAAATCCTTTTAGATCTGGAGCATCTTTCCTTCATTTGAGCTATTCCAGGAACTCTCAACCTTTTAGGACAGGCATTGATTTTGTTTTGCTGAAGGTGCTTATCATCTGTCTCTATTTTTTTTTTCTTTTGCCCCATCACTCATTGGAAATGTGTTTTTAAAATGATTTGATTTACTATTTATACGCTGGTTTCTCTTCAGATTTACTATTTAGAGTAGCAGCTTATATTTGCCATGTGCATGGGATTACTTTGCTATCAAAGTTAACCGGAGATTGTAAACAGATGACAATGGAATATGGTACTAATGACTGTATGGTGGTATTTTCTTCCAGATGCTGAGCTAACACCTGTCAAATACACAGAAGGAAGCACAGTGTAATATCAAAAGAATGCTCTTATCTACAAAGAAATGGCAAATAGCAACCAAAGACTTCTGGATGTGAGTTGAAGCAATGTTCAAAATACAGCATTTTGCTTGATGGGGGAATATATCTGCATGTTTCAATCAGTGAGATGATTACTATTAAGAGAACAGCTGGCTAATATATGCTGCATTATAAGGAACCTGGTATAACAAGGACTGAGTTGAATTACCAACGTGTTTGAGTTTTTTTGCTTAGACTTTCCTCACTAGCAGTTGCTCTGCCCCCAGGCTTCTGCTTTCCGTGGCTCAAGTGGTCAATTCCCCACCAGTTGCTGCCCAGGTGCATTTTGATTCGCTTTTCTCTCCAATTTCCCTTGTGGCTTCTGGAATGCTAAAAACAAGAGCAGGAAGCTGCAAGAGAAGCTGGAGGGAGCCACAGATCAAATTGTGCCTGCGCAGGCAACTGCTGGGGAATTGATCACATGAGCTGAGGAAAGCAAGAAGCTCAGGTGTGGAGCAACTGCTAGTAAGGAATCAGTCTCTGTAAAAGCTTCATTTGAAATGGAAGGCATTTCTCTGACCTGTGCTAGCTTTCCTTATTGCAAAATGACATTTCATTCAACATTTAATGGGGGCCTTTTCAGAGCAGCATTGCTCATCCTTTACTAGAATTCCACACCTCTGAAATGATTTCTTGGTTGTGCTTGTGTATCTTCATAATTGCTGGCTTTTAAAGATATTGCTAGCCTTAAGGTCTGCATATTCCTCACACTGGCTGGGAATCAGATGCCATTATTGGCCTTAATTTGTGGTTTGTATCATTCTGAATCTGAAGAGGAAATAGAAACTTGGGGGTGGGAAAAACCCATTTTTGGGCTTGTTGGACACTGCTGAGTGAGTAATATTGATTAATAACTTCTAACAGTTTCTCTTCTGCAGCAATGTCATAATGGGGTGAGGTTTTGATTGCAATTTTAAGGGATAATCTGGGACTTAATCCCCTCCCCCCTCCCCATACAATGTGCTAGGTCTGAGTGACAGCAGTTTTTCTGCCAAAGAGGGAATTTTGCTTCTGACATTTGTGAGGTACTACATATACTAAAGGCCTAGAAGGTACAGTGTGTTCAAAAGTCAATGGAGTGGCAGTTAGGTCAGAATTTCATTTTAAACATCTTTTTTCTGCAGATCACTATATGGGACAATTTAGGATTTCTTTTATTACTTTTTGTATCATAGCAAAGTAGAACATTGTAGGTCATGCAACTAAAAACAAACAAACAAAACCAGACAAACATGGATAAATATTTTATGTAGGATGTTCTCTACATTAGGAATCAGCAGGAACTGGGGGAATGGATGTTCATCCCAGTTCATGGTTTGTGAGGTCACATGAACCTCCCAATTTTCTGAACTGGTTTGGTACATGAGGTCTGGGGGGAGATTTGAGATCATCCTTTTTTCTTCTTTCTGTTAGCAGTGGCTCCCCAAGGCCAACAGAATGGAAAGCGGGGGAGGAGAGATCTTTCCAAAGCTATTTATAGGGAATGTTCCCATTAAATAGCATTTACAAGTGGGTGCCATGCACAATTGAAGTCCAAGTGCTGAGTTTATCTGGAAGTGAACTTCGAAGCTCGGCGGGGAGGGGGGGGCGGAGTGAAAGGAATTGCTGAAGTCCAAGTGTTGGGAGGGAGTTCCCCAAAAGTAAAGTTCCAAGTGTGTGTGTGTGTGGCGGAGTGGGGAGTGAAAAGATACTGCTGAAATGGCTTGCATCTCTTTCAGCAATCCCTCTTGCTTGTCCCTAATTTCCAACATGAACCCCATGAACCTTCCTGAAACCATGTGGAGAGTCATGGGAAGGTCATGGATAGGGATGGGCATGAACCTCCGTGTTTGGCATGAAGTTAGGTTCATAATGAGGTACGTGCCCATCCTTAATCTACATACCATGGTCTGAGGACACATTACTCAGTAATGGGTTAAATAAGGGTCAAATTTATAAAAACTTGATCGGCAGTGACAAAATCTAGATAAAACTTTCCCAAATCATAGGTTGCCTTAAAACTGTACATAGATTCTACCTCCTATGGCCATAAAAATTGAGGAGACACTCTGTATCCTGACACTCATCTATGTTTCACTGTTTGTATATCAACAGCGATTATGCTAAGAATGAAGATGATGGTGATATTGGATTTATACCCTGCCCTACACTCTGAATTTCAGAGTCTCAGAGCAGCTTACAATCTCCCTTATCTCCCCCCCCCCATAACAGACACCCTGTGATGTTGATGGGTCTGAGAGAGCTCTCCCAGAAGCTGCCCTTCCAAAGACAGCTGTGCAATGGCTATGGCTGACCCAAGACCATCCCAGCAGCTGCAAGTGGAGGAGTGGGGAATCAAACCTGGTTCTCCCAGATAAGAGTCCGAGCACTTAACCACTACACCAAACTGGCTCTCCATGGCCCAGCAGTGTGTTCTTTCAATCTGATCAGTCAGAGATTAGCATTTCTGGCTTCTTGAACCATCAGCTTTGACTCAGTTATTAATGCCCAGTTGTGTTTCATTGCTTCTTGGAGAAGAGTAGGTTTTTATATCCTGCTTTTTTCTACCTTAAAAAGTCTCAAAGTGGCTTACAGTCACACTCGCATCCCCTTCCCCATAACAGGAATCTTGTGAGGTAGATTGGGCTGAGAATTCTAAGAGAATTTTGACTGGCCTAAGGATACCCATCAGGTATTATGTGGAGGAATTGAGAATCAAACCTGGTTCTCCATATTGGAGTCTGCTGCTCTTAATCACTATGCCACACTGGTTCAACTTGGCCTCCTATTGACCCAGAAAATGATGGTGTTTCTACAAATGATGGTGTTTTTGTTTTGAGGATTATTCCAGCTGCCAGCACCTGCAAAAGAATAATGGTGAACTTGCACAATAGCACTGGAAGATTTCCAGAACCCTAAGGATTTTTGAAGCAGCAGGTAGTTCCCAGCCTTAACTATCCTGTTCTCTCTCTCTCTCTCTCTCTCTCTCTCTCTCTCTCTCTCTCTCTCTCTCGGCTTATGACTGTAATGCCTAGGCCCTAGGGCCTTCCTGCATAGAAGCAGGCCAACAAATGGATGACTCCTTCCAAAATGGCCATTATGCTAAAATGGGTGCCGCTCCACCTCAAGAAAGCAAGGGTGGCTCCTTAATGGCAGCAAGTCTCCATGAGGCCCACAAGCCTGCCTTAAACCAGGTATGTTCAGGATGCCTTCCCAGTGCCAGATTAACCCCTGTGGAGGCACCTAGGCAGTCAAAATCTTGGGGGGAGGCCTTGCAAATTATCTCAGTTGGAGCACCTGCCCCTCTACCCACAGCCCTCACTGCAACCTTCAGGCACCTTCTCAAAGGCCCCTTTGACAAAGCTGTAGGGGAGAGGCAAAGAGGGGCAAACTTGGCGACAACACCAGCAGCAGCCACACCAGGCAAGTCAGGCAAAGAGCAGTTCAATTGCTGGCTGCATGTGCAGACTGGGTGGGCTGCAAGCAGGGGGGGGGGGAAATGGGGGCAAAGCTGGTCCGGGGCCCCTAAAGGTGTGGGGGGGCCATAGGTCAGTGCCTACTTGGCCTAATGGTTAATCCGGTTCTGTGCCTTTCCAACTTAGCCACTCACTCCTAACTGCCCTGCTCTTTCTTCCCTGGCCTAGCAGTGTGTGGGAAATACCCAAACACTACCACATGACTTGTGTGCTTGCTTCCCTGCTGATAAAAATTACAGATGACAGACATCCTCTGAGAACAGATAATTCTATTTATTTCTTTCACTTATAATTAGGGTTGCCAACTCTGGCTCAGGAAATTCCTGAAAATACAATGGTGGTACCTGTAGGGTTGCCATCAGGTCCTCCCTGGCCACCAATGGAGGATGGGGGGTAGGGTTCCCAATTCCAGGATGGGAAACTCCTAGTGATTTGGGGGTGGAGCCTTGAGAGGACAAGGATTTCAGTGGGGTACAATGGCACAGAGTCCACCCTCCAAAGCATCCATTTTCCCCTGGGAAATTGATTTCTATAGTTTGGAGATGAGCTGAAATTCTTGAGAATCTCTTGATTCCACTTGGAGACTGGCATCTTTAGCGCCTGGGAAGGGCAGAGTTTGAGGAAGAGAGTGATCTCAATGGAGATGTGATGCCATAGAATCTGTGCTCTGAAGCCACCACTTCTTACAGGGGAACTGATTTTTGTAGTCTGGAGATCAGTTATGATTCTGGGAGAACTCCACCCAACATGTTAAGGTTGACAGCCCTATATATAGTCTAGTCTGGAGATGAGCTGTAATTTCAGGGGATTCTCAGGTCTCACCTGGAGGCTGGCATCTCTATGCCTACCTCAATTAACGTGTGTGTGTAAAGTGCCTTCAAGTTGCAGCCAAACTTATGCCGACCTCAGCAAGGGACTTTCAATCAGAGGAGAATCAGAGGTGGTTTGCCATCGCCTTCCTCTGCAGTCTTCTTTGGTGGTGTCATTTCTTAGGTCTCATTTCCAATTACCCTGCTGTTTTCCCTCTGACCTTAATGACTAATGATGAAAATCTAAGCAGAGTTGCACCTTTCTATGCCCATTAATTTCAATCAACGTAGGGTTGTCTGCCTTACAACTTGGTCAAGGAAGGGACCTGATTCATTTAGAATATTTATGTACCTCACTGACATACCCATTTAAGTGGGTAACAACAGTAATACTATACTTGGACTTGGTATCCTTTGTGTCAGGGCTGCACCTTCACAATGCTAGCAAGTAGCTGCCCATCAGTAATGAACCTTCCCCTCTTGTGCTATGATTGGTGCATAAGCGTAGCTGAAGATGCTGGAGTTTTCGGTGTGCCCTCTGATGCTGCCAGAGGAGGTGTAATATTCAATGTGTCCCCTGAATTGACTCGTAGGCTAGTTGAAACTTTTGCTGCCATAAGAAAAGGTTAGGAAAAAGGTCTTCCTTCTAGACTGAGGGAGAGTATGCTCCTTCCTGTTTACCATGTTGGTGAAAACTTGAGCCTAAAGGAAAGACCCACATTTCTAGGGCATCAAACACTTCTGCAATTGGCTGACCGTCCAGTGCACATCCTTGGGTGCCTGCTGGATTAGCCTGTGTATTCCCTTCCTTTAAAGCAGTGGTCCCCAACATTTTTGGCCCCAGGGACCGGCTCCATGGCCAGTCCACTGACCGCGGCCTCAGAGCCGGCAGGGTGGGGGGACCCAATTTGGCCTTCCCCCCTGCAGTGCCTCCTCCCTCCTGTTTCCCTCCCCCATTTTCCTCCTCCCTCCTTTGCCCCCCCTGCACAGCCTCACCACTTCCTCCTCCCTCCCCGTTTTCCTCCTCTCCCCCCCCCCCGTGCAGCCTTGCCACCTCGACTCCTACTTTGTTCTACTGCTTCAGACCGACATGGCTGCCCACCTGGATCTATCCTCCTCCCCCTGTTTTCCTCCTTTGCCCCCGTGCAGCCTCCCCACCTCCCCCCCATTTTCATCATTTTAAGACCCGGGAAGGTGTGGCGAAGTCCTCCCAGGCCGCCCCCCCCACCAAACAGCTGCGGGGGGGGGGGGGAAACTGCTGCAGCCAGCAGCAGCCGAGGGCATGTGGCACCCCAGGCAAGCACCCTCTGCAGTGCTTTAAATCCCTTTTGGGCCCACGGTACTCACCCCCTCCTTCCCTTCTTGTCCCGTTCTGTTGCCTCTCCCCCACGTGCACAATCACAGCGCCACTGCTGGCAGGGCCGGGGGGGGGGCAGGTGACAGGACAGAAAGGGAAGGGAAGGAGGGGGCAGATGGTGGTGGTGAGCTCAGAGGAGGAAGCAAATATGCCGTGGCCAGCAGGGTCTGGGGGGGAGGTGACGGGAAGGGAAGAGAAGGAGGTGATGGAGGAGGAGGCAAGCACGCCATGGCTGCAGAGCCCAGGCGCAGGGGGATGGGAGGCGAAGGGACGGGAAGGGAAATGAAGGATGGCTGGCGGCTGGCAGCAGCAGCAAGCGATGCTGCTGCAGTGGTTTTCCTGGCTGATCAGCTGATCAGTGGGAGGGGGGGAGGAGGTGCTGCCGGGGGGGCAGCAAGGCTGTGCATCCAATTGAAAACAGGCTGCAGCCCAGTACCCATCCCTGGACCGAGCGTTGGGGACCCTTGCTTTAAAGAGATGGGTAAAAGTATCCCTATTCATAAACATGGACAAGGGGGCAAAAATAAATAAATGCAAAAAACTGGAGCCATCTTCTGGCAATGATGAAAGCAAAAAGTAGTTCTGGCAAAGGTATGCTAATATCCTGTGGAACATTCTGTGTTTTTAAATACTCTGGCCAGTTTGGCAGTGTGTAGTAGCTAGCTCTACTCTCCATTGTTCATGCCAAGCTCTTTGTTGCCAATTGATGCTGAAAAGCTCAGAGCTTGCTTACATGGTTAGTTGGCCTTGAAAACACAAGCACCTCACTTTCTTCAGGCTCTTGTGAAAAACAGAAAGGAGTCAATTTAGGACACTGACAGATTTACAGTACAATCCTAAACAGATTTATACCATTCTAAGCTTATTGACTTCAGTGAACTTAGAACGTGTAACTTTGGTTAGGATTGCACTGCTTTTGTAGCATTAAGTGAAACCTCAGCCAGCAAATAAATATATGGACATATGCAATAAGTATATAAAAGGGAAACATATTTTAAAAATATAATTGGGTTAAAAGATCTTGAAAGTATAGTTTATGACACTTTCATACAAAACTCAAAAAGTATAGAAATAAAGTGTAGTGTCTAAAACAACTCCTAATTGCTGGTAACAGAATATCTAGTTATGGTAAACTAATTAAAAACCTATACTGGGTGTGGAATCTCTATGGAAATCTGCTATTTATGTTCCAGACAGTTTGCCAAATTGGAAGCTTTATTAGCTGAAAATCAGAGGAACTTTCAGTCAGTGAGAGCTCTTTGGCCACTTCTTTTCCATCTTGTGATCATGTGGATACAGGAGCAAATCACTGAGATGCGAGGGTAACAATAGAGCAGATTTTTTCTTCCTCTTTAAAAGAGATGCATCTGTGGGTTGTAGGGTCAACACTCATTGAAAAATCCTTCTGAAACCAGTTCTAAAATGGCTCCAACCATAGGAAGCAGAATCCATTACTCCTGAAAGGCACTATGCAATGATTGCTAAAAATGTACTTTTAAAGGAATTTAATTTCAAATTAATTCTCCCAGTGATAGTATTTGAGAGACTGAAGGAAGAGACTGTTGAATTGCTTCAAGAGCAGTCCTACAATACAAGTTGTTGGCTACTTTGTGGATAAACTGATTAGTAGGACTTTCTTCTAATCACATTTCTCCTGATGAACCCATACCACAGGAGTCCTTGTGGGCTTTTTTTCTGTTTAATTCTTTAAGGAGATTAAATCCTGGTGCTTTACTAAACCACCTGTTGTTTAGGCCTTTGGCTTTTCTTGATTTTCGTGCAGTCTTTTGATAGCTGAACAATTTGGTTTTCAATACACCTTCTCCATGTGTGTACATAGGAGGTTTGGAAATAGGAATTAAAGTATATGCAGCACTGGGAAAGTCAGTTCTGTGGTTGTCCAGGTTGGGGCAATTTATCAACCACTGGAAAAAGCAGCATCGTGGAGGTAGCCAGGGTGTTTGTCTTTTTTGGTGACTCCCAATGAGAGATCCTTCTTCCCGGACTCCTCGTTTTGACCTTCTCTGGCTTGCAGACTGGTTGTTATTAGCCATAAATAACTCCAATATTTAGCCAAAACCTTCAGAAGAACCAAACCCAAATGGATAGAATACTGAAAATAATGCAGAAAATAAAATACTAATAAATAAATGTTAATGAAAAATAAACCAACGAACTCTGAGGATTACAAATAACTTTCTAACACTTCACTATAGCAACTTTTCTTATGCTGAAAAAATAATGAACATGATAATACCAATATACATAAGGATGTCAAATGAATCATTTTAAAATGACCAAAACTTTGTAATCACCACTATACACATTTCTACCTAGAGTCTTTTTCAGTGGTCACCCGTTGATCCCCAGCATTCATAGCACAGGCTCATCATTATATTTTTTCCTGGGTTTGAATGCCCTCTGTCCACCGAGTTCCCAGTTTCAGTCCTCACTCCTTGATAAAGTTCTCTGTATCTTCAGTGCCCCCATCTTCTGTGACCAGGAGAGGGCTTTATTAGTCATGGCACCAAAGCTTTGGAACTCTATCCCCATTCTGTGATAGATGGGTGCCACTCAGAGACCTCTGAGTTATACCTTATCATAAGTAAATATCAGCTGCTTGTTGAATCCTGCATTATCTCATTTTTGTCATCAGACACCAATCTGGAAATAATGTATTCTCTTTCCATATTTCTAGTGCTTGTGGTTTCTCCATGCCATAATAGAGATGGGTTTCACCATGTTGTATTTTAATGTTTCCTGTTTTGTATTTTATCTTGTATTTGTTTTTACTTTATTATTATTATTTGTTTTTACTTTATTCAAGACCACTGGTCAGAGAAGCATAATAAGGAAAGGAAAGGAACTCTCTTCTCCAGGGAGATTCATCCATCCCCTGCTGCTGCTGCCTTTCACCCACAGGTGAAGTTTTTTTTTTGGTTTGGCATTCCCTCAATAATTTCTTCTTAATCAATGTTTTTATGTTTTGTATTTTTACTCTGCTTAGCATTTGTTTTAATGATATGTGTTTGGGAGGGAGGTTGGTTTTGAAATGTAATTTTGTCATGTATATTTTAAACTGTCAACTGCCTTGGTCGTCCTTGTGAGGGTGGAAGGGCTGGAAACAAATTCTGCAAATAATAAATAAATAAATATAATGATAAGATTGGGCTGCTTTCTCTGTTCCAATCTATAGTTTGCCTAGAATGAGGATGTAAGAAGGGTCTACCCTTGTAAGAAGCAAAGTCATCAGAAAGCCTTACATTTGTTTTGTTCAGGCAGGCATGCCTATGTCTGGAGGCCAGGTTAGACCTGGACAGTTGAATAAGTGATGGTAAGTTCATAGCCTATAGTGCTGGAATTCTTCAAGCTCCATACATGAATGGACCCCATCAGAGGGAAGTGCTCTACTCAGAAGACTTTACAGATTCTGCTCTTTAGAGGGACATGACAGGCAGCAATCTGGAACATTGTACATTAATCTGAGTGCTGTTACCTCATAGTGCGGGCAACATCAACCAGTGACTCCATGGGTAGAAGGTCCTCCATTAGGTCCCAACAGGTCTTCAAGAGGATAGTCCACCCTGGCATATACTATAGCCCAATGATTCAAGACTGTTCTGAGCCACTGGATGACAGAAAATTTGTTCACTTACTATGAATTTTGCTTCTCAGTGGTCCTAAGGTGTGGGAGTCTTCCCATCTCTTTGTATGAATCCTGACAGAGACCTAGAGATGACCTGCTTGGTATAGCTTGACAGCTATACTGGATTGCATGGTTAAATTTTTGAAGCTGTGACGAACTCGAGAAAGGGGAACCATTTTTTTAAAAGGTGTATCTTTAGTGTAGAACTCAAATTGCTGAAGATGGTCTGTGAACTTCTTGATATTAAAAAGGTCGCAAACTTTCAATAACCAACAGCTCCTTGGAGGTGTCAGGTATGATTTCCAGTTCAAAGCAATGGAAGATTTAGCAGCTACCAGGAAGTGATAAGGTCTTGTCTTGTCTGATTTTTGGGATATCATCAAAGCTGATATTTAAGAAAATTAGTTCAGGAGAAAGCATTATAGAGTGCCCTGTAATGAGTTGAATTTGAGAGATGATGTGAAGCCAGAGGCGCTTTATATGCTTACATTGCCACCAGCAGTAAGATGTCAGCCTTTCTGACCATTAAAGGCTATTTTGAAATTGAATGTCTCCCTGCCCCCCATATATCTGGAGTTAGATTGAATCTGGACTAGTCTAGGAATCTAGCTTCTCCCATCTGGAGAGACAAAAAAGACTAATGACTCTTCTTGCCTTCTGTGAGGTGCTGGTTCCGCAGCGGTTCAAGACCGCCTTAGCTATGTGGCTTTGGTCATCAAAATTGCTCCTACCGAATGTACTATTAGCTTTGGAAGGAAAAAATACCATGTCTCTGCTTGATTGTATAGCTTTTCATTGGAAGGCCAGGAGCAATTTGGAGAGTCCATTTCAATGAGTGATGCTGCATGAGGGGAGGGTTGAAGCTCCTTGTCTCCAAGTACTTTTCTCCCCAATCTGAATTGGAGCCCTGCACAGCATTCCATTTAAAAATTCAGGGGAAATATTTCTATAGATCTCTCTCTGGCATGCTAATTTAGTGTTATATCGTAGGTCTATCTGGCTTCATGTTGTATCCCTGTAATCATTCTGAATCATTTCCATTTTGGGGAACATCGCTCTTGAACACTCAAATGATTGGTTGTGCGTGTTCAAAATGTATGCAGTGCATCTGTATCCATACACACAGCTACACAAACATGTATTTCAGCTCACTCTTCCTGGAAGGGGAAAATAGTTTAGCATAGAGGATTGTTCTTTAAAAGTGGCACAGGAGGCCTTGTTGGGGGCTATTGTTCTTATAAATTCCTGAAGGAAATTGAAGAAATGGACCATGTACTTTTAGCCTGTAGATTCTACTGTGATTTATGTGCATCTTATCTGGATCCTATAATATAGTCCCTGGAGGGTAAATCTGATGAAAGCAAGACAGTGAGTTTACTAGCCTCAAATAAGGCTGAAATCATCGAAGTGGTGGCAAACTTCCTTTACTGTGCTTACAGGAGGAGGAGTCTATTTAGAATGTTTAATTAACCAACTCTCCCCCCCCCCCCCTTCCTTGATTTGATAATGATGTTATTATGCCAATAAAGGTTCTGGGGCTGTGACTGTTACAAATTCCTTTTCCCAGTCTTCTACAGCACAACTTTGCTGCCAGGCTTTATGCAAGTTGGGACCTCCCAAACTGAATCAGAAGTTTGAGAAACCTAAAATTCACATCAATTCCAGCAAGTTTTGATCATTTGCCAGCAGTAACTGCTGACCAGTAGCTCATATGGTTGTGAATGCCTCCAACTGCAATGACAGTCAAAATACTACTTGAGTTGTAAAAAACACAAAATCATTAGCGTATGTATAGGGGGTGCTCAATTTGTCAAAAATGGCCATTTTTGTGAACAGAGTAAGTTAATAGTCAAAGTAATAGTAAGTTAATAGTACATTATTTGGTACCATAGCAGCAGCATCATTGTTGGCTTCTCTTGTCAGGCAGCGGCCCTGCAAGGTCTCAGGCACAGAAATGGCTTTCCACATCCTTTTACTTGTGATCCTTTAAATGGAAATCCTGGGAACTGAACCCAAGCCCTGCATTTAGGACTATAGCCCTTCTGCATTAAAAGTTCTGCATAAAGGAGCATCTAGCTCTGTCACCTCTGTGTCTCCTTGTGAGGAGGAAAGGGTGGGCATCACTTGGTAGGGCCGTCAGTGACCAGATGCAATTTCATTGGGTTTGCCAGGTTCCCATACCTGATTCAGTACAGTGCAGGTACACCTTTGTCATGAGCATTAAAATAAGGATATTTCTCTTGCAGAGTGATTAATGTTTTTGTGGTTGGAATGTTGAGAGCTTAGAGTGCAGAGAAAAGAATAATGAATATGGGAGTATGTGAGACATGTGTTTGAGTTCCTGGAAGATTTACCTTTTTGAAAGCTTCCTAGCATGAATGCTGGCTCACTGAGACTATAGATGAGTCCTGCCACACAGATGTTTATTGTGATGCGTTCTTTACTTGACAGTTTATTCATCAGGGCACTAGTTGTCTCCCAGAATCTAGCCTTATATTTGCTTGTAGTCATCAGACTGAATAATGTCTCCGTCACTCAGAAATTTGGTTGCCATGATCTTGCTTGGTTAGCTGCCCAATAATATGGAACTGAAGAACTGAAGCAACTGACTTTGCTATCTAAGTTGTGTTATCATCTATCTCTCACCGCTACCTCAAATGATAATATATGATATTCATAATCATAATCTCTTTGGTAGTGGTGGTGGGGGGATATCAGATATGTCTTTTCATGGAAATGTTTTTTTCAGGAAATGTGAGCTGTTCCAAGTACCTCTAGGGCAGTGGTGGCAAACCTATGGCACGAGTGCCAGAGGCGACACTCAGAGCCCTCTATGTGCTCCCTGCCCCCCCCTCTGTGCACAAGGCTCTGGAGTCATATCTCATTGAAGCTCCTCCTCTCCCCAAACTCAGGCTCCTTCCCCCAAATCTCCAGGTATTTCCCAACCCAAACCTGAGAACCTTAACTGGGCCTCCTTCAGAAAGACAACAGGGCACTCCAACCTTTTTGAGCTCATGGGCAACTTTGGAATTCTGATGTTGCGAGTGGGGGTGCAACCACTATGCAGCCCCCAAGCACAACACACAGAGAAAAATTCCTTGCAGTTGTTCCTGCAGTTTTAGGGAGGGGGTTAGATGGGACCCACTAGGGCAGGGGTGGCCAAACTTGCTTAACATAAGAGCCATATAGAATAAATTCAGATATGTGAGAGCCACCAGACATGAACGTCAGATGTCGGAAGGAAGGAAGGAAGGAAGGAAGGAAGGAAGGAAAATAGGTGGGGGAGAGAGAGAGGTGGAAAGAAAGCAACTTGAACTTTAAATGCATTCTCCAAGCCACTGGCTGGCATGGCTTGAAGAAGTGGTTTAAAGAGACAAATGCTTTCTCTGGTGGGGGCTTCAAGAGCCACACAATGTGTGTGAAAGAGCCACAGTTTGGCCACCCCTGCACTAGAGAGATGGGTGTAAGGCAACTTCATGTTTTCATGTGGCCAAGACCTGGCTGTGTTTCATATTTCAAAACTGTTGTGGCACAATCCAAGCTGAAGGGAAGAAGAAAGCATGGGTGTGTGGGGATGGGGTGGGTGGGGAGGAGAGATCAGGACCTTGAATCAAGCACTTTTTCGAAGGAGTGTGGGTTTATTACAGGAAATGTTGGATCCCACTAATCTGGCAGAAACAGCAGCCAGGATTGTCTCTGGTTTAGGAGTGGTAAGGGAGGAACTGCAGGCTTCCTTGCTTTCAAATATGATGCTTCTGATAGCTGTATCTGAGCAGAGCTCTTTCAAGCTACAGGGACCATAGGGCAAATTGTTGATAAGCTGTTTTTCAACTGTTGCACTGCCATTCTGGTTTTCCAGGGCATCCCTGACAAGTGTTTGTCCAGTCACTGCTTAATGGCTGCCAGTGAGGGGGCCGATTGCACTGTTGAACGAAAAAGTTTTTCTTATGCCAGTCCTCTCCTCTGCTGCCAGCAGGAACAGCTCCCTGCCCTCCTCTAAGTGGCAGCCCTTCTAATATTTCAAAAGAGCGATCATGTCTCCCACCTCAATCTCTTCTTCTCCAGACTGAATATCCCCAAGTCCCTTAGCCTTTCCTCATTGGGCTTGCTCTACATGGTTTCTTAGAAGTAATCTACAGTGAGCACTGTGGCACCTACTCTCTACACATGCTCAGCATTGCAGTTTTAGTTTAAAGAAAGAAGAAGATATTGGATTTATATCCCACCCTTCATTCTGAATCTCAGGGTCTCAGAGCAACTCACAATCTCCTTTATTTTCCTCCTCCACAACAGACACCCTGTGAGGTAGGTGGGGCTGAGAGCTCTCCCAGAAGCTGCCCTTTAAAGGACAGCTCTGTGATAGCTATGGCTGACCCAAGGCCATTCCAGCAGCTGAAAGTGGAGGAGTGGGGAATCAAATTCGGTTCTTCCAGGTAAGAGTCCAAGCACATAACCTCTACACCAAACTGGCCTTCCTTTCTCACATCAGACTTTCTAGTTAATATAATTTAGACTATCCCTGAAGTTTCCAAGGGTAGCCATGCTGGTCCATAGTAGAACAACTAGATTCAAGCCCAGGAGCACCTTAGAGACCAACAAGATTTGGGGGAGGAGGCACAAGCTTTCCAGCATTAGAGCTCCCTCGATTAGATAAAAGGAGCTTTGACTCTCAAAAATCTTGTTCTCTAAGGTGCTGCTGGACTCAGATTTAGCCATATAAATCAGTGGACTCCTTTCATCAGCTTAATTTATTAACTAACATCATGCATCCCCTGCCTTCTTCCCCAAAAGGACACTGAAGTGGTTTGACACACTCGCCCCTTCTCTTTTATCCTCACAACAAACCTCTGCTTTAGGACAAATGTTACCAATCCACTGTCTGACATGGACATATTCAATTAGGTGCCATGTAATGTTAATAATGATTACTTGAGGTCAGGCTAAGGCCAATCAGGAAGTGATTTATCCATATTTAGGCTTCACAACCTCTGCACATCATGTCAGGAAAGATGAAAAAGCAGATCAATCAAGGATAATTGTTGTATGTTGACAGATGTTTCTTGATAATGATTCTCCCCACAGCCATAGCCCACTACCTTATGACACCATAATACTGAAGCGTTGTTTTTTCAGAACCCCAAACATGCTGTGTGATGTGTTTAATTATCTGCATCAATTAACCACAACTATGGCAATCAGTGTCAATCAGATGTCAAAATAATTTCTGAATGGGCTGTTTTATGTACTAACTCAAGCATTCCTTAGGTGTGATGGGACTGGATATTCTGTTTTATTTATTATATGTGTATCATATTTTTAAGCTAAAATTGGCTCCTAAATCCATCACAGAATTGCAATACAAGACTGCAGGGATTTCATGGTGAGAGGGCATGATGGAAGCAAGAGCAGTAGCAGATTTACAGGTTTCACTCTAGAGGTTTTCATCCCAAACAATACCCTGTTCTTTCCGCTTGTATTCTGTTCCCAGAACACATGGATAACTTTTGCTGAATCATATTCTATTTCTTTAACTTTCTTTGATTAAAATGGGCACTATGAAACCTCATATATTTAAGACAGGGTTCTTAAACTGGGCTGGATTGTGTGACAAGGAGGAGAAACAGTGTGAACTGGGAGAGGAGGCTTTCAAAAGCTCAAGGGCACATTTGATTTTCTTCTGTGTAATGTAAAACACAGCCATGGAACACAGATACCTGAGTATCATTTGGAAGTCACTGGTGTGATGATGTCATTCCTGTGCAATGCTGGCAATGAGGCCTGGACCCTTCTCTTTCTCAGGCTGGGGAGCACAGGGCTTGTCAGTGGGGGTCCCCTGCCTCCACTGGGTGGGTCTGGCAACCCTATCCTGTCAACATGCAGTGTATCCTCCTCTTCACTCTTTCTTGGCCTGCCTTCCTGTTGGGTCTTGAGGTTTAAAGGGCTGTTCCAACCTGGCACCGGACTGGTGTTTGGGAGATCAATTTGAGTCTGCCTCCTGTCATCAGGATAAAGGATCTGCCATGTCTGTGGGATCCCAATGTCACTGGACCCTTCCTCCTAGAGCAGCCACCAGTTGGGGAAACAGAGCTGGTAACCCCTCCCAAGTTTAGAAGTGGATCCTACTTCAACATGTCTGCAAACTACTGTTTTGGTTTAAGATACATTTACCAAACAGGTCCTTTAGAATACTGGTGAAATTTTTATTTTTCATAGACTGGCAAAAGGAGAAGTTATTCTTTGGGTTGGCAGAACAATAACAAACTTGCAAATATGGACTTTTTTTTTTACATCAAAGCAAGTTTTTAAAACTTCTACAATTTTCATGGCTGATGACTGGGGCTGATAGGAATTGTAGGTAAAAAACATCTGGAGAGCTACCGTTGGCCACCCCTGACTACTTTATCAGACTTTCTGAAGTTTGTACTCCTCTAATCAGGTTGATATTTTCATACCCCTGGGACAAACCTTCTTGATTTTATGATGATGTTTTTAAAGGCCATGTGATGCTAAAAGGCTAGAAAACATGCTCTGAAAATTTCCCTGTATGATCTGTCACAACTCCAGTTTCTTGTGTGAAATTTTGGGGAAGCCTACTCAACGCCAGCTTTCCATCCAAATTATGGACAATTTCACATGGTACTACTGCATTTGTTATTTGGTTGAAGAACTAAATCTTAAGTCAGAGATCTGTTTTGACTCTTCAATGAAAAAATAATTAGTGTGATTTTCCATTTTCTGGGTTTATTTATTTTTGCATATTCAGTTCTAATAGTCATTACACCAGTAGATAACATTCAGTTTTTTCTTTGATATGTCTGCATCACTGCTAGATTGCTTTAATGGTCCTTCTCTGGGAATGTTAGAAACTGTAGTTGTTATGTGTGTGGGCTGGGGTGGCTGCAGATCCCTATCAGAGTCACATGAATTTCATTAAATTGCAGCCCAGGATTCTTCAGGGAATAAGAACTGAAGTGATAAAAATTGGTATGTTTGTGTTATATATAGCCCTGACCTGGACAGTCCAGGCTAGCCTGATCTCAGAGAGCCAGTTTGGTGTAGTGGTTAAGTGTGCGGACTCTTATCTGGGAGAATCGGGTTTGATTCCCCATTCCTCCACTTGCACCTGCTGAGATGGCCTTGGGTCAGCCATAGCTTTCATAGAAGCTGTCCTTGAAAGGGCAGCTGCTGTAAAAGCACTCTTTGCCCCAGCTACCTCACAGGGTGTTTGTTATGGGTGTGGGGGGGAAGGTAGAGGAGATTGTGACCGCTCTGAGACTCAGAGTATAGGGCGGGATATAAATCCAAAATCTTCTTCTTCATCAGATCTTGGAAGCTAAGCAGGGTTGGCCCTGGCTAGTATACCACAAAGGAACAGCAGCATTGTGACATGGAGGCAGACAATGGCAAACCACTCCTGAATGTCTGTTTGTGTCTCTCTCTCCACACACACACACACACACACACACACACACACACACACACACACACACACTCACTCTAGGAATAAGGTCTTTGGGCTCTCCCACTCTTGCTGTCTTTCCACCCACCCAAGTGAAGCCACCCGTGGTATCTTCCCACTCACCCCTCAGCTTCCCACCCCACACTCACCCCCACCCACCTCTTCCTCTCAACTAACCCCGCATCCTTGGCATACCACTCCTCCCTTACTCATGACATTCACTCACCCCACCCTTGCTGTCCCCCCCAGCCCTTGGCATTAACTCACCTTCCCCCCTGCTGTCTTCCCACCCAACCTGCAGACAATGGGAGGCCAGAGATGTTGACTGAACTGTAATGGGCCAGTGGTTTATGGAGTGCATGGAATACACCCCTCAGCCAATGGGATACCTGGATTTGGCCACTCCACAGGGCTTTTATTATAGAGAGGCTATAGGCATGTACAGTCTTTTCACTGAAACTTTTGAGCAATTAAATTGTAATTTCTGGAACATTATATGACTAATATTACAAGGGAAAGAAGAGGAAGGCTAGTTATTGGCTATGACAGGAAATGGAGCCTTGTTGGTTAGAGGCAGTATACCTCTGAAGGTGTTGCCTTCCTACTCTGTGCTTCCCAGAGGCATCTTGTGGGCATTGATGAAAACTGGAAACTGGATTAAAAGAATCCTTGGTCTAAGCAAAAAGAAAGAAGGCTGTTGAGTAGATAAAGAGTGCTAAAGAAGGCAGTTTCTTCAAATTACTAGTGTCTGTTCTTTGTCTGGCAAGAGCCATATTTCTTGTTGCAATAAAAGAGAAGAATACAGACCCTAGAGAACAAAAGTGATTGTAACTGTATTTAATATGGCTATTTGCATATTCTAGATGATAAAAAAGATCAAATGAGGTGTTCCTTGGATCAGTACAAAAGGATTTTTCAATATTGTAGTCATTAATTTTGTATTTTCCATAAAATACTCAGAAGTCAAGACAGTTTATCTTCATGCCAAGGTCTTGCTAGAAATTAGCTGTTGCCCTGCTGGAAGGATTACTGCTAATGCCGGGGAAATGGAGGGTGATAGCTTATTGGAAGACTTTGCAATATGTGATATCCACCTGTTATTGGAACCCAAATTACAAAATAATAATAATAATAAATCTGTTTAATGGAAGCTCGCTAAAAAAGTTTTTAAAAAGCCTGCAAAAGATGGAGCTGCTTAGATCTTTATAATTTTATGTCGATTTTTTAAAGCACAGTCTTAAAGGCTCAGGCACATTCAAACACACATAAAACTGGGAATATATATAAACCATGCCAAATGTTAAAGCCTCACTCCACCCATGCCTAACATTGCTTGTGAAAAGTGCTCATTTTCAGATGCAGCAAGGGAGACCAGTGTGTGTAAGTGGACCTGTGCTGATGCAAATGCACATCCAGCCATAAAGTGTGGGTATAGCATAATGGCTAAAAAGTGAGTTTTGAGTAATGAAGTCCTCACTTTGAATCCTGTCTCTGCTGGGAGCCCAATAAGTGGTGTTAGACAAGCGACAGGATCTTAGCCTCAGTCCCACATCTGCAGTTGGAGGGATAATAATATCTTATATTCTAATAAGTAAAAAGGCTTATTTTGGTCTTTGACAGAGGATTCACTGGGGCCAGTCTAGGGTTGCCAGCTCTGGGCTGGAAAATTCCTGGAGATTTTGTGATGAAGTCTGAGGAGTGCAAAGTTTGGGAAGGATAGAAGCCTCAGAATGGTATAATGCCCCCGAGTTCACCCTTCAAAGCAGCCATTTCTCCAGGGGGACAGATGTCTGGAGTTCACTTGTAATTCTGGGGGGAATCTTCAGGTCCTACCTGGGGGCTGGCAACCCTAGACCTGCCAGCAACCTCTGTGTGCCTTCACACCATCTGACTTGTATGATTTAAGCAGGCCTGTATGCTTGCTGCTGTTCAGCCTCAGACACCCTATGAAAGCAGTGTAGTATAGCATTTAGAGATTCAGGGTAGAGTCTATGGAGACCTAGGTTCCAATCCCTATCTTGCTGTAGAAGCTGAATGAGTTATTTTTGACCAGTCACATAATTTTAGCCTAACCTACCTCACAGAATTGTTGTGTGGTTAAAAAGGAGAAGAGTATGATGCAAACTGCTTTTGTCCCCACTATGGAGGGAAAAAATCCCCATAGTTTTCCTAGGTAGTGGCTGGAGGGAGGGAGGTGATGAAAAGCTGGAGACAGAAGGGCAGATAGTAGCCTCAGACACCCTATGAAAGCAGTGTAGTATAGCATTTAGAGATTCAGAGTAGAGTCTATGGAGACCTAGGTTCCAATCCCTATCTTGCTGTAGAAGCTGAATGAGTTATTTTTGACCAGTCACATAATTTTAGCCTAACCTACCTCACAGAATTGTTGTGTGGTTAAAAAGAAGGAGAAGAGTATGATGCAAACTGCTTTTGTCCCCACTATGGAGGGAAAAAATCCCCATAGTTTTCCTAGGTAGTGGCTGGAGGGAGGGAGGTGATGAAAAGCTGGAGACAGAAGGGCAGATAGTAGCCTCAGACACCCTATGAAAGCAGTGTAGTATAGCATTTAGAGATTCAGAGTAGAGTCTATGGAGACCTAGGTTCCAATCCCTATCTTGCTGTAGAAGCTGAATGAGTTATTTTTGACCAGTCACATAATTTTAGCCTAACCTACCTCACAGAATTGTTGTGTGGTTAAAAAGAAGGAGAAGAGTATGATGCAAACTGCTTTTGTCCCCACTATGGAGGGAAAAAATCCCCATAGTTTTCCTAGGTAGTGGCTGGAGGGAGGGAGGTGATGAAAAGCTGGAGACAGAGGGGCAGATAGTAGGTTGGCTATTGAGTGGGAAGAAAATATGGTTGCAAACCCCAGGTTGGGAAATTCTCCCAATCATAGAGCTGGAATGGATCTTCAGGGTCATCCCATCCAACCCCTGCACAATGCAGGAAATTCACAGAGACTTTCCCATACCCCGAGTTACCCCAGCTCCATGCCCAGAAGATGGCAAACAAACAAACCATCCAGGATCTTTGGCCAAACTAGCCTGGAGAAAATTTGCTTCCTGACCCAAGAAGTATAAGAAAGGTCCTCACAAAGTAAGCACTGATGCAAACCTTCCTGCCCTATCTCACATTATTCACCTAACTTCGCAGAATCAGCATTCCTGTCAGATGGCCATATAGCCTCTGTTTAAAAACCTCCAAGGAAGAAGACCCACCAGCTCCCAAGGAAGCCTGTTCGACTGAGGAACTGTTGTGTCAGGAAGTTCTTCCTAATGCTTAGCCAAAGCCTCTTTTGATTTAATTTCAACCCTTTGGTTCTGGTTAGACCTTCTAGGGCAACAGAAAACAACACAGCACCATCCTCTATATGACAGCCCTTCAAGTACTTGAAAATACTCTGACATGTGGGCATGGGTTTTTGTTACTGTTTTATTGTGCCATCCATTTACTGTTTTTATTGTTTTGATGGGTTTGTGTTTAAGCCACCCTTAGCCCACTCATGGGATAGGGCAGGGTATAAATAAAATAAAATAAAATAAGATGGTTATCATATCAGTTCTCAGTCATCTTCTCTCCAGGCTAAACATAACAAGCTCCTTCAAACTTTCCTCACAGAATTTGTTCTCCAGACTCCTCACCATATTTATTACCCTCCTTTGGGCACATTCCAGCTTGTCTATATCCTTCTTAAATTGTGGTGCCTAAAACTGAACACAATATTCTAGGTGAAGTCTGACCAGAGCAGAGGAAAGTGATACCATCACTTTGTGTGATCTGGACACTATACTTCTGTTGATACTTCTGTCTTTTTAGCTACTGCATCACACTGTTGACTCATGTTCAATGTATGGTCTACTAAGACTCCTAGATCATTTTCACACATACTACTGCCAACAGAAATCTCCCCCATCCCATAATTACACATTTGAGTTTTCCTACCTAGATACAGAACTTAATATTTATCTCTGTCAAAATATACTTTATTTGTTTTAGCCCATTTTTCTAGCCTGTATCCTGACCCTGTCTACTACTATATTTTCTATCCCTCCCAATTCAGTCTCATCTGCAAATTTAATAAGCATTCCCTTTATTCCTTCATCCTTCCATTATGTAAGCACCCACTAAGAAAGGATTTTTAGAAATTCAACCACTAAGGAGGTGAAAAGGGGTAAAATGTATTTTTGCATAGGGGTAAAGCTGTGCTGTGTAGCTGGCAGGTTGCTGCCTGCTTGCACACCCCTTTCTCAGATTGGTCATCTGTGGAGCTTATGTTCTGAGGTAAAAAGCAACTAATGGAGATTGCAGATAGTTGAACAGGTGTCCTGACTGACTCATCAATGCCCAGCCCAAACCCCTGGACTTGTATAATTCGGCCCATCTCCAGCCATGCCGCAACAGCGGCCGTAGTCTGGGGAGCCGTGGTTGCCTCCTTGTTGGAGGAGGAGGCTGCACCATCTTCCTGGGCATCCGGGACTTCTTCGGGGGCGGAGTGTCGGAACTATAAGAGTCCCGCCCCGAGCCACGCAGTTTGTTTGTGGCTCTCGGCTGGGGAACGTTGCTCTCGGCTGCGGAGAGTTCTGGGCGGCCGAGAGTATTAGTGGGTGGCGAGGAGCCGGTTCCAGGCGGTGGGCTAGCGGCGGAGGAGCTTGTCTCTGGGTGGCTGCCTCTTGCCGGCCAGTTTGCGGGCCATTCATTCAGGGGGTGGTAGGCCTGGGCGTGGCTGAGCACTCGGGTCGGGGGGATTTTAGCGCTTCGGCTGGCACACTGCTGGGGCCTTTGAATTTTTTGTGCAGGCTAATTTGGGGAGGATGTGGGCCCAGCGGCTTAGGTGGGGTGTAGTGTAAGTTCAAGCATGAATGCTCATTGTGCGGGGGGTCACATGCTTTTTCGTGCTGCACAAAAGCCAAGACGAGAAGTGGCACCAAGCGTGCTGGGGGTGGGGGTAACCTTACACAGCCTTGTAAAGGGTCCCAGCCCCATTCAGATGAAAGTACTTAGAGAGTTATTGAAGGGGTATCCTTTAGTTGCGGACGGAATCTATTTATTGGAGGGGTTTACCCATGGGTTCCGGATCCCATATCAAGGTACCTGGGCACCTAGCATGGCATCCAATCTTTGTTCAGTTAGGGGTATGGAGCAGGTGGTTTGGGAAAAAATTGCCAAGGAGTGCAGGATTGACCCTTCGATGCCCCTCCGGTGCCCAGCTTGAAGGTGTCGCTCCTCTGGGTGGTTCCAAAGAACGCACCTGGAGAGTATTGGCTCATTCACCACCTGTCATACCCTAAGGGTGGATCAGTGAACGACGCCATCCCTGACCAGCTTTGTTCTGTGCGATACACCTCCTTTGACCAGGCATTCAAAGTGGTGCGTGGGTGTGGTAGGGGTGCTGAAATGGCAAAATGCGACATTAAGTCGGCATTTCGCTTGTTACCGGTCCACCCCAGGGATTTTGAGTTGTTGGGTTTTATGTTTGATGGTAAATATTTCATAGACCGGGCCCTGCCACTGGGTTGCTCAATTTCTTGCCCAGCCTTTGAGCGGTTCAGTTCCTTTTTTGAATGGGCGCTACAAGTTAAGTCGGGGTTAACCGAGACGGTTCATTACCTTGACAATTTTCTTTTCATGGGCCTGGCGGGCTCGGGGCAATGCGCCAGATTAATGGAAGCATTTGTTCAACTGGCAGCGGACCTTGGGATACCATTGGCGCATGAAAAAACCGAGGGCCCGTCATCAGTTTTGACATTTTTGGGCATTGAGTTGGACACCTGTAGGCAAGCTTCACGGCTTCCTGAGGACAAAGTCCAGGGTCTGAGGGCGTGCATTGAAACATTTATGGGGCAGAGGAAGGTGTCTTTGCTCGAGCTACAGCAGCTTGTTGGGCATTTGAACTTTGCATGTAGAGTAGTTGCCCTGAGAAGGGCTTTCCTTAGGTGACTATGCAATGCAATGGGTTCCCTCTGCTTGCCACATCATAGAATGAGGATAACTGCAGGCATGTGGAAAGATCTGGAGGTTTGGGGGAAAATTTTTAAAATCTTTTAATGGGGTCTCCTTTTGGAGGGAGGACATGCAAATTGAAGCTGACCTCCAGATAAATTCTGATGCAGCAGGTTCCATTGGATTTGGGGTGTTTTTTCGGGGGCATTGGTGCGCGGAAAGGTGGCCTAGGGAATGGTTGGCTGGTCGGCTCTGTAGAGATTTAACATTTTTGGATTTTTTTCCTATTGTTGTAGCATTGTGGCTCTGGGGGGATCAACTGGCCAACCATGTGGTGCATTTTTGGTGTGACAATTTGGCAGTGGTCCATGTGATTAACTCATTGTCCTCCAGATCTGCACCAGTAATGAATCTGGTCTGAGCCTTTACGCTTCACTGCTTTCAATTGAACCTGCTGTTTATGGCAAGGCACGTTCTGAGTGTTGGTAACAGTGTGGCGGACGTCATGTCTCGCCAACAGATGGAGCGTTTTCGCCAGCTGCCTCCGGAAGCTGACCCCTTGCCGGTCAGGATGCCTCAGGACCTGTGGCAGCTTGGAGGGTCGAAGCTGGTAGGGCAATCAGTTTAGCCTTGGCGGCAAGTACTAGAAGAGCGTGCGAGCGGGCCATTCGGCAATTTAAGGGGTTTAGAACTGCTGCAGGATTACAGGACATTTGGCCGGTGTCTGTGCCCCATTTGATGCAGTTTTTGGTATATCAAAAGAAAAGGGGCTTGGCAGTTAAATCTATAAGAGGGCAGCTGGCAGCCATTGCCTTTGTCAGTAAGGCCCAGGGAATTACTGAGAACACCGGAGACTTTAGGGTTAAGAAGATGCTGGAGGGTTGGTCCAGGGAAAGAGGGTCTAGGGCTGACTCATGGCAGCCTATTTCACCCGTCATGCTTAGGGGGTTGGGTCAGATTTGGCCAAAGGTGTGTGTGTCACCCTTTGAAGTTGCCTTGTTTCATGCTGCAGTGCTAACAGCCTTTTTTGGGGCCTTGAGAGTTAGCGAGCTGGTGTCTTGGTCCCGTAAGGATCAGTCTAACTGTGCTTTGAGGGCCAGCGATGTCACCTTTAAGGGTGAGCAAGTGGTATTAATGGTCAGGTGATCCAAGACAGATCAGGTGGACAAGGGTGCAGCGGTTATACTTGGACCGTGTGGCGAGTCTGAATTGTGCCCAGTTAGGGCAATGCAGCAGTACATTTCAATTAGGGGGGAGGCAGATGGTCCTTTATTTTGTCATAGGGACGGGGCCTCGCTTACCAAATTCCAATTTTGAGCTGTAACTGCTTGGGCTTTGGATAAATTAGGGCTCAAGGGGGTCAAATTTTGTACCCATTTGTTCAGGATTGGAGTGGCCTCCACAGCGGTGGCAATGGGGTACCCAGGCGTTGGTCGGTGGCGTTCCGCGGCCTACCACTCTTATGTACGCCCTTTGCTTCCTCCAGTTTGAAAATTGTTAACCTTTTTTCTAACAGGTTAGGCCTTTGTTGGGCATGTTGGGTTCTTGGTTGACTGTTTTCTCCTTTCAGGTGCTGTGGCTCATCAGGAGAGGCTGCGTATCCTCGTCTGTGGGCACAGTTTTGTGTTCTGGGTGGCCCACTATGCATGGAGGTCTTCAATTGGTTCACAATTGGGTCTCAGCGAATGGGCCATGGTTGAGTGGCAGGGTTGCCGTGGGCTTCGTAGGCCTTGTCTGCTGCCTCTCTTTTTTCAGGGGAAGAGGGGTCCTCCTCCAGATATACTGGTCATACACCTTGGAGGGAATGACCTTGGGTGGATGAAAGGGAAGGCCCTTTTTCTACAGGCGGTGGTGGACCTGCAGGTCATCGTGGGGAGGTGGCCTGGGGTCCGCCTAGTGTGGTCTGCCTTCCTGCCTCGTCGGGTCTGGCGAGGGGCTTGGGAGCCAGCGGGCATTGAAAGGGCTAGGAAAAAAAAGTGAACCAGGAACTTCAAAAGGCAATGAAGGGTGGTCTGGGGAATTTCTTGCTGCACCCAGCAATTCAAGTCAGCTGCGTCGTGCTGTATAGACCTGATGGAGTGCATCTATCAGATGCGGGTAACAGGGCCTTTCTGGATGAGCTTCGGCAAGGGCTTTGGGCGGCTCTGGGCCACCCGGTGGGGCGCTAATGCCTAAGCAGAGGCTTGGCATTGGCAGAATGAGCAAGGGGTTACGAAAGCCCAGGTGAGCACCCAGGGCACTGCACCAGTTGAGTGCAAGCAATCGGCATGAGAGGCAGATGGGCTCCACAGCTCATTGTTGCATAATGCCAATTATGTGATGCCTCCCCACAAGACTGGCTCTTTCTGGGTGATTATGCCAGTATGGGGTAGGATGATCTTGCCTGGCCAGCCTGCCATGAGCCAAATGTGTGGCTCATGTCAGGGGCAGGGTGGCTCGCTCACACCTGGACAAGGAAGGGTCATGGGATGACCCTGGGGCTTGTCCAGCTTCTGGTAACCCTTGCTGTGCTAGTTACATTAAGGTTATGTTCAATAAAGCGGCCTATTTTACCAAGCATACTTTGTCAGCATCTTCATTCTGACTTGGGGGGCAATTCGGCCCATCTCCAGCCGCACCACAACAGTGGCTGTAGGCTGGGGGGCCGCGGTTGCCTCCTTGTTGGAGGAGGAGGCTGCGCCGTCTTCCCAGGCATCTGGGACTTCTTCGGGGGTGGAGCGTTTGGACTATAAGAGTCCCGACCCCGCTTCGAGCCACGCAGTTCATTTGTGGCTGTCGGCCCACTCACCCACCTTGCAGCAGTAAAGGTTTTACCGGTCACCTTATTAGGGGCCAGGTAGGAATTTTTTCACTCTCATCTGATTGGCTTGTGGTGAGGTGTTTTTTGCCTACCTTGTACTGCTTGTTAGAGAGGGAACAGATGGTAGTAGTTGGTTAAGTGTTGGCAGAATGAGCAAGGGGTTACGGAAGCCCAGGTGAGCACCCAGGGCACCGCACCAGTTGAGTGCAAGCGATCAGCATGAGCGGCAGATGGGCTCCATGGCTCAATGTTGCATAATGCCAATTGTGTGATGCCTCCCCACAAGACTGGCTCTTCCTGGGTGATTATGCCAGTGTGGGGTAGGATGATCTTGCCTGGTCGGCCTGCCATGAACCAAATCTGTGGCTCATGTCAGGGGCAGGGTGGCTTGCTCACACCTGGACAAGGAAGGGTCATGGGATGACCCTGGGGCTTGTCCAGCTTCTGTTAACCCTTGCCGTGCTACTTACATTAAGGTTATGTTCAATAAAGTGGCCCATTTTACCAAGCATACTTTGTCAGCCTCTTCATTCCAACTTGGGGGGCAATAACATTGCTACTGTTACTGCTGCTGGGAAGGACATAGGGTTGCCGATTCCACACTGGAAAATTCCTGGAGATTTGAGGGGTGGAGAGTACAGAGGGTGGGCCTCCCCCATCTCATGGCAATCTTCTGCACTTTAGTGGATCTATAGACCCACAAAAATATTACAGAGAAGGTTGAAGAGGGGAATTGCAATGAGATAGTAGAATCTGTAAACATTGTCCCTTTTACTAGAGTCCAAGCCTTAATTTCAGTTTGGCTATACACAATTTAGCCTGAGATCTATTTGAATATTCACATAGAATCATAGGCTGAGAACAGACGGGCATTTTGGGGTGGCTGGGAGGTGTCCCGAATCAGACAGGCACAAAAAGAGCTGTTCAGGAGCCTCCACACACTCAACCACATGCTGCCCGCCTCTGGTCCGTCAAGTGGCTTGGCGCCTCCGCACAGGAAGGCGATCAGGAAGCTGGATTCCTCTTTGTTCCCCCTCGGGGGGAAGCGCTGATGCACACGAGCACTCCAGTGCTCTCATTGGGTTCTTAAACCCCCCCCCCTGGAAATAGCTTTGGGCGTCTTGGCAGTTCCACACTGCCAAGCCACCACACTTGCACCCCTCCCCTTCCAGACGGCGGGGAGGCGACTACCAGTCGGCTCAAATATTTGCTACCGCTTTCAAAGTGGTTGCTTTTTGAGCCGGGTGGAGTGGCTGGAAGGATGGGGTGAGTGCGGCCTGGCAGATGTTTCTGTGTGGAGGGATTATTTGGGCCGACTTCAGAGGCGTCTCTGAGTCAGCCCAAAGTGCCGGTCTGTAATCAGCCATAGAGCTGGAAGGGACCTCCAGGGTCATCTAGTCCAACCCCCTGCATAATGCAGGAAACTCACAAACTTCTCTGTAAGCTGACTTAGCATGAGCTAGCTTGCAGATTTTTAGCCTCCAGCTCACACATTTTTGTCATAGTTTAGGAAGGATGACCCCAGAGCACACTAATTTATGCAGTAGCTCATAACTTTAATGCTAGTAACTCACAAAGTGGACTTTTTGTTCACAGGACTCTGCAGCTCAGAGGGAACATTGCTCACAAATACCTCCCCCCAGGGCTTTTGTTTTGAGCAGGAATGCACAGGAATGGAGTTCCGGCTGGCTTGGTGTTGGGAGTGTGGTCTAATATGCAAATGTGTCCCTGCTGGGCTTCTTCTACAAAAAAGACCTATGTGAAACAATGGTGATGTCAGGAGGTGTGGCCTGATATGCAAATGAGTTCCTGCTGGGCTTTTTTCTACCAAAAAAGCCCTGTCTCCCCCTAAATTCACAGGATCTTCATTGCTGTCAGATAGCCATCTAGCCTCTGTTTAAAAACCTCCAAGGAAGGAGATCCCACCACCCCCTGAGGAAGCCTGTTCTACTGAGGAACTGCTCTAACAGTCAGGAAGTTCTTTTTAATGTTGAGCTGAAAACTCTTTTGATATAATTTCAGTCTGCTGGTTCTGGTTCTACCTTTTGGGATGACAGAAAACAATTCCACACCATCCTCCATATGACATCCCTTCATGTACTTGGAGATGGTGATCATATCACCGCTCAGCTGCCTTCTCTCCAGGCTAAACATGCCCAGCTCCTTCAACCTTTCTTCATAGGACTTGGTCTCCAGACCTTTCACCATCTTCGTTGCCCTCCTCTGGACCCATTCCAGCTTGTCTATATCCTTAAAATGTGGTGCCCAAAAGTGAACACAATGCTCCAAGTGAGGCCTTTCACAGTTTGCTATCTTTCATTTATGTACTTAGAAATAATATGTCCTGCTTTTTATGATCAAATATCTTCTCAAAGTGGCTAAGAAAAATATTTTTTTAAAGTATAATAAAGCATTACATGGCACATTGAACAATTTGAAGTCTCAAAGGGGAATGGCAGGTTGGCACAGCAGTTTTCTTTTTTGAATCAACTTTTGCCTGTCATAACTGTTCACTGAAATTTTTACAAAAAATATGATGGGGTGGGGGCATAGGGCAGAGATGGTTGTAATTTCATATTGTGCACTCCTAGAAAAATAAGTTCTTTATGGCATGAATTGTTCCATAAGCAGAAAAATGCTACCAAGTGGTTTTCCTGGATATGTTGAACATGTTCAATGTGGAATCTTGCAAAGGTTATGAGCCTATAGATTGCTGCAGTATTTAGTTTATATAGCAAATTTAATATTGCTCTGGACTGCATTTTCCTCTTACATATGCAGAAAAGTTCATTATCTAATTGTGGTATATGCAAGAAATGGTCACTGTGAATGGATTTCTTGTTATTCAGAGGAGCTAATATAAGGTTTAACTTCCACTATTCAGTCTGGTTTCTTCTGCCTCTAAACTTCCTTTGAACTTGATTATATCAGAAAAAATAAAATTAGTCATAAAGCTCTCTGTCTTTCTCACATGCACACATACACTTGAGTTAAAATGTGACTCATAAACCTTTAGAAACTTTAAACTCTGATTTAAGATTTGCCAGTAAAATAATATGAAAAATTCACATTAACTATTACATTAAACAATGAAAAATGACTAGATGTACATCAGATTGACAACTTCTTTTGGAGCTTATAGAACTGGATCCCCTGGTCCAATCTTTTTGAAACTTGGGGGTTATTTTAAGGAGAGACACCAGATGCTATGCTGCAAATGTGGTGCCTCTACCTCAAAAAACAGTCCCCCTAGAGCCCCAGATACCTGTGGATTGATTTTCCATTATACCCTCTGGGAAATGGTCTCCATAGGGAATAATGGAATGCCCAGCAGACATTCCCCCCCCCACTGCTTTCTGATAAGCCTGAAGCGGGGGGAGGGCTCCAAACCGAGGGATCCCCTACCCCCACCTAGGGATTGGCAGCCCTAGCTTTTAGTGGCAAAGATTCTGGTGCAAAAGCTGACATCTATCTTTATTCAATCTGTTTGGTTTTGCTGCCTACTTTGTCCTTGGAGGCTTGGGTTAGGGGAGTCTGCGAGAAACATATCTTCCCCACTTCGCCATGTGATTCCCCCATCATTCATATGAAGCCAGCTGGGTGACCTTGGGCCAGTTTTCTCAGAACTCTCTCTGTCCCACCTATCTTACAAGGTGCCTGCTGTGGGGAGAGGGAGGGAAGGCAATTGTAAATCACTTTGAGAGTCCTTGGGAAAAGTGGGATATAAAAACCTACTCTACTTATTTATTATTGTCAGCATAATTGTTGTCAGCTACATTAACAGAAGTGCCTGCTAAAAGTCTAATTCCAATTTTTGAATGAAATCTTGCGGTGAGACATTGTCCCATTTTAGTAACTGTGTTTATGGTGTTTCTACCTTCCCCATGTGCCAGTATTGTTCTAACTTTCTTATCTACGATATTTATATTAAGTATTATGACATCAGAATATTTTCTGAATACTAGCTGATTTAACATTTTGCCATGATGAAGCATTAGTCATGACACTCTATATGTAGATAGATTAATCTAATTGATAAATATGCATGTTATATAAAGCTATGCCATTGATGAACCAGAAATCTGAAGCTATAATAAGGAAACCATCTCATGTGACATAATAAAGTGTGTGTGGCATCTGATCCTCTGCATTATCAACAGCATTGAAAGCTATTTTGGCTTACTCACAATGACTATCAGTGATCACATCCCATATAGAACCCACATGGAATATTCTTGGAGGTGTCCTTGTGATAAATTTAAAACATGCTAGCTGAACAATTAATATATTCTTTTTATCTTATCCTTGTATCTTCATATAATCTAGTGCATGTTATGGATCAGTGTGTTTAAACCTGGAAAATATCTTTGATAATTGAAATGTATGCTTTTTGGATGACCCCCCGCCCCCATTTTTAGGCATTTCCTTGGTTAATTTATTTTAACTTACACTTGGTCTGAGCCAGTGGTCTAGTAGCACATCCAATGAATGTCAAAGATGAAACAACAGCAAAATGATTACAACTAGCTGAGTGCTTTAAAGAAACACATTTTAGTTGGCTAAATGCCTAAAAACCAGCAGTGGGGGATCCTGTTGTGATTCTTTAGGGAAAGAGTTCCCCAAGACACAGGTTCTCCTGATTCAGCACTGTTCCTTCGAGGCTTCAGTTAAGGTCTCATGACTTTGGCACTCTGAGTGTGGTTTCATGAGACAATCTGAACTCTTGGACATAGGGGTGGGGCTCAAAGTGGAAGAAGCAACCCCTGAGGATGCAAACTATTGTCTCTTCTAGAACAGACTTTTTAAACACTGGCTGACAACTCTGGTTAAGATGTTGTAACTGACATATGCTCCCTTACCTCACAAAGGAAGCCCTTCCCTTTCCAGCTTCAGCTTTGGTTAAATGTTACATTTACAATGATACTGGCTTTGGTTAACATTAGGCAAGTTTCCCTGTTCACCAGGATCTGTACCCTGGGCTCCATTCCTGATAATGTCAGTGATGGTTAATAGAACAACATAGGAGTCGATTGCACCTGTAAGACCAACTTAGTTTTATTCAGAATGTAAGCTTTCATGTGCATGCACACTTCTTCAGATGGGGAATGAGGTACAGTAAGCAGAGCCACATATAACTGACGGGGTTTGGAATGCCAAGTGGTACAAAGTTAAAATCCAATAGTAGAATAGTAAAATTAACAAATTCAGAAAACCTTTGATCTGGGTTGCATTAGCGTGGGAAACCATAAAACAGTAAATGTGAGAATGCCTGTTAATTATTCTTTTGCTAATAAACCTGGGTCAAAAAGAAGGCATTTCTTTCCCAGAAGTTTTTCCTGTCCAACTAATTTACCTTTTAACATGTAACATAAATATATACATCATTCCAGTTTGCCATTAGGAAAAAATACATTAAAATATAGTGGAAGATGGGTTTAGTATATGTAATGAGATAAACAGCCAATATCCCTTGTTTGAGTATGTCAATATAAAAGCATTATTCTGATACACTATCCTAAAAGAGAAATACATTGAAATACTGTGGATATATCGCCATACTTGGTGAAAGTGGGTTTAGCATATGTAATGAGATAAAAAAAACAAAACAACATCTCTGTTCAGTCCTGGGGAGGTGTTTGTTCCAAGTTTCACAAGAGATTATAATTCAGCAGTTCCCGTCTCCATTCTGTTCTTGAAGTTCTGAGAGTGGGTTTAGCATCTGTAATGAGATAAAAAAACCAATATCCCTGTTCAGTCCTGGGGAGGTGTTTGTTCCAAATTTCATAATAATTTGTAATTCAGCAATTTCTCTCTCCATTCTGTTCTTGAAGTTCCTTTGCAGTAAAACAGCTAATGTGATCTGGCATTTCCCATTAACTAGAATTTGAAACCAGGAGTCTGCTCCCAAGTTTAAGGGGCAGGAGGCATTGCAAATACTGCTCTGTGTGCAGAATCCAAGGAACATTTATATGTTGTACAACATGTGTGGAAAAGGCTATTTGGATAGGAATCATGTTTCTGTGTGCTCTGCACATGCTTTTGTGTGCTCTGCCACTGAAGAACATAATAAAAGCCACGTTAGATCAGCCCAAAGGCCTATCTAGTCTAGTATTCTGTTCACACAGTAGCCCGCCAGCTGCCTCTAGAAAGCCCATGACTGTAATATTGTAGACTAGATATTCATAATGACTAGTAGCCCTCATGACTAGTATCCCCTATGTGGTCAGGTATATGGCTCATGATTCATAACATTTTGCTGTAATGAACTGCTTTATTTATTTTAAAAATTGATATTAAATGTCTTGAACTTTGAAGTGAAAATGAAGGAGTCAGTCTGCCCATAACATTGCACAGTTCCAGTATCCTTGCCCTTTTAAACTGCTGTACACAGATTCTATCTTGTTATCTACAGGTTACCACAGAAAAGAAATATCACTTACGGAGATCCTTGCTCTCTCTCTCTCTCTCTGAGAGTGTGAGTGAGTGAGAGAGTAGATAGTCCCTTTTGACTAAGCCCAACAACTTAAAAAAGAGCTAAATTACACCATGCTGCACTTTAAATTATACAATAAGCAGTTCAAATATTAAAAAGAGAGAACATTTTCATAGCGAAAAAATCCAGGTGAAAATAATTTATGATAGTAATTATGACATACCACAACTTGTCAGTGGTTAGTTGTTTAAAACTCTTCTCTTTCTATATTCTTAAATTTCTGACTCTATGGGGATATCATTCAAAGAAATGACTCCCTCTGTACTTGGCATATTCATTGGAAACACAATGCTACACATGAATGCTTAACTTCATAATGAAAAAAAAGAGATTTCATTTGCAGTGATCCCAGAGATGCATGGTCAATAAGTATTCTTGTAACTGGGCTGGTATTTTACCAGCAACACAAATCACTAATTAATAATCATCACACACCTTTCACTGACAAAATCTGAATAACATTTATGAACATCATTATTGAGTCATCTGTTTTCCAATGCTTTGACAGCCATAATTTTTATGTTGTATGTCCTCCATTTTACTTAATCATCCATGAGATAACTAGGCAGTGTTTTACATAGCTAAGGTGTTGCAGATTGAATACTGACTTTATTTGGCGATAGATAAATTTTCATATATATATGTATTTTTTTGGCTAGAGATAAATTTTCATTTCTTTTACTTTCAATGCTCTCCACATTGTAGTTTAGATACCAAATAACATGGAGGTGTGCACAAAAACAGCTTACTTCTAATGACAACCCAGAGTTTCCAGCAATGCCTAGAGTTACCCGCATTGCTTCTGTTTTTTTTTAGCCACAGAAATAATGTAGTGATGCCACCAATGTTGCCATTTAAAAAAAATCCATTACTGCTTGGAGCAGTGATGGTGACTAGGATGCCTGCAGGGGTCTCCTGCCATAGTGACAGGCCTGACAACTCTAATTATAAAAGACATTGACTATCTAGTATAGTATATGGTACAAAAGTTATGTGCTTGTATTCTAGTAAATGTAGTTAATGAACCATGCAAAAAAACTTGCCATGGTAGGTACTGGTCGCCATGCAGTTGGGATCATCAGAAACCTAGAGGAAGCGGCACTAGAATTATTCCTAAAAACAATCAAAGTAAGGTTTTATGATATGAAAATGGCTGAACATTTACTGCTGGGTCAGAGCCCAATACATTTTGCATTAGTTGTGATTAAGCAACAGAATTTAAAGTAGTACTAACTTCCTTCTTCCTCTGGTTTAAGTGGGACATAGCCATAATGAATGTTAGAGGGATTAAGGCTCAGATGAATAGAGCAAAAGCTCGGTCTTTTTTTAAGTGTTTGCACTTTTTCTAATGTTTAAGTCTTCATAGGCTTAAATTGCACATAGGCTTAAATAGCATTGTGTTATTTCTTCATTGGTTTTTTAAAATCGGATCCTTTGACCGTTTAAGTCAGTGGTCCCCAACCTTTTTGGCCCCAGGGACCGACTCCAGGGCTGGCGTGCCATCCACAGTCCCAGAACCGGTAGGGTGGGGGGACCCAATTCGGCCTGCCCCCCCCCGCAGCGCCTCCTCCCTCCTGTTTTTCTCCCCCATTTTCCTCCTCCCTCCTTTGCCCCCTTGTGCTGCCTCACCGCTTCCTCCTCCCTCCTCATTTTCCTCCTCTCTCCTTCCCCCTCTGTGCAGCCTCACCACCTCTTAAAAGTGCAGCTTGACTCCTACTTTGTTTTACTGCTTCAGACCAACACGACTGCCCACCTGGGTCTATCCTCCTCCTCCTTTGCCCCCCCCCCCCGTGCAGCCTCGCCATCTCCTCCCCTCTGTTTTCACCATTTTAAGGCTGGGGAGGGGGTGGTGAAGTCCTCCCAAGCCACCCCCCCTCTAAAAAGCTGTGGGGGAAAAACTGCCACAGCCAGTGGCAGCCAAGGGCATGTGGCACCCCAGGCAGGCACCTCACACAGTGCTTCACCCCCCCCTGGGCCCGCGGTTCTCACCCCCTCCTTCCCTTCCCTTTCTGTCCCATTCCATCACCTCTCCCCCCCCCCTGTGAGGTGACGGGACAGAAAGGGAAGGGAAGGAGGGGGTGGGTGGCGGTGGTGGGCTCGGAGGAGGAAGCAGACACATTGCAGCTGGCAGGGCCCGGGGGAAGGCAACAGGATGGGAAGGGAAGAGAAGGAGGCAGGCATGCCGCGGCTGCAGAGCCCAGGCACAGGGAGACGGGAGGTGAAGGGATGGGAAAGGAAAGGAAGGGCGGGTGGCAGGCAGTGGCAGCAGCGAGTGATGCTGCCCTCGCCGACTTCCCACTTGGGAAGGAGGCAAGGGCAGCATCCCTCGACACTGCTGCAGCGGTTTTCCCGGCCAATCAGCTGATCGGGAAGAGGGGGGAGGAGGTGGGGGGATGAGGAGGTGCCGTGGGGGGTGGCAAGGCTGCACGGCCCATTGAAAACAGGCTGCAGCCCAGTACTGGTCCCTTGGGACCCTTGGTTTAAGTAAAACAACTATAACCTAATGTGGATTTTATTTCTCTTAGTCACTGACCCTGCTATTTATTGAACTATATTGCCTTGTCTGTGTTTTTTATCATGGGCTTGGAACATTATAGGATAGATGTCCTATAAACATTATAGGATAGATGTCCATTGCACCATTAAACTCTGATGGACAATTGTTCAGTTCATATTTTGCATACAGAAGGTCCCAGACCTGATCCCTGGCATCTCTAGTTAACAAATCTGAGGTACTGAAGGCTAGAAAGAAATCTGTCTGAGGCTTTGCCGGTTAGCATAGACAGCACTGAGCTAAGGGCCAAACTAGATGTTGCATTTTTTGTGGGGGAGGAGTATGTTGTATGTCTGGATTCCTTGCACCCAACTTGCTTTATCTGCAGTCACATGGCAGCTTCAGGGAATGCCATTTTAAAGATCAGAGAGACTCTTTTTCTGCTTGGAACTGTGATGTATGGGGGAGTAAGGTTCTTGCCTCTCTCCAACTAAGATAAAAAACTCCCTGCTAACATTATTTCAGCCTATCAAAATGGCGGTAGGGGGAAGCGGGAAACCCTTCTTGCACATGCTGCAGTATCAAGCAGAAAACATGGCCTCAGATCTTTAAAAGTTACATTTCCTCCAATTGCTTTGTCACTACAGGAAGAGCAAGTTGAGTCAAAGGAATCTGGACACAATTAGTGAAAACCTGTAATGCCTATTCTGGCTCTGAGATGGATAGTGATCCTACTCAGTATAAAGCAGCTCGATATGTCCAGCCCTTAAATTTATCACTACAATTTAAGTTTGGTTACACCAACAGAACTTTTACTCAGAAAAAGTTCCTTACATATTTTATAATTAGGTACACGTAAGTGTCCCAAATTTTAGGCCCTGTGCAAATTTTGTTTTCAGGTCCTGCTTTCCACTATAAGAACATAAGAGAAGCCATGTTGGATCAGGCCAAAGGCCCATCCAGTCCAACACTCTGTCACACAGTAGCAAAAAAACCCAGGTGCCATCAGGAGGTCCATCAGTGGGGCCAAGGCACTAGAAACCCTCACACTGTTGCCCCTCCCAAGCACCACAAATACAGAGCATCACTTGCCCCAGACAGAGAATTCCAACAATACGCTGTGGCTAATAGTCACTGATGGACCTCCAACCTATATGTTTATCCAATCCCCTCTTGAAGCTTGCTATGCTTGCAGCTGCCACAACCTCCTGTGGCAGTGAATTCCATGTGTTAATCACCCTTTGGGTGAAAAAGTACTTCCATTTATCTGTTCTAACCCAACTGCTCGCAATTTCATTGAGTGCCCACAAGTTCTCGTATTGTGAGAAAGGACAGAAAAATGGAGAAAAGTACTTCTTTCTCTACCTTCTCTATCCCATGCATAATCTTGTAAACCTCTATCATATCACCCCTCAGTTGATGTTTCTCCAAGCTAAAGAGCCCCAAGCGTTTTAGTTTTTCCTCATAGGAAAAGTGTTCCAACCCTTTAATCATTCTAGTTGCCCTTTTCTGTACTTTTTCCCATGATGTAATATCTTTTTTGAGGTGTGGTGACCAGAATTGTACCCAGTGCTCCAAATGAGGCCACACCATCAATTTATACAGGGGCATTATGATACTGGCTGATTTGTTTTCAATTCTTTCCTAATAATGCCCAGAATAGTGTCGGCCTTTTTTATTGCAGTTGCACACTGTCTTGACATTTTCAGTGAGTTATCTATCACATTATCTACAGTGAATTATTTACCACTACTCCAAGATCTCTCTCTTGGTCAGTCTCCTCCAGTTCACACCCCAGTTTACACTCCAGTTCACACCCCATCAACTTGTATATACTTGTACAAGTATAGCACAAGTATAGCACAAGACATATGGATCCCTGTGCTAAGTAAAATCAGTGCTGGGAAGCAGTGCCAGTCATCATGATTGCACAGGGTTAGACTTTTCTTTGTCTACATGGCTGCATTCATGTGGTACTTCATGTAAAAGGTTTTAGAACATACTGAACATCTTGAACCCGCACTAAGATAGTCATTAAATGGTGGCCATGAGGATGCTGTCATGTCTAGTTGAGCCCTGAGCCCCATTCCAGTCACTTACACAGAGCATTTACACTTGAAAGGGTCATCCTCTCTGTCTCAACTCCCCTTCTTTTTCTGAGGAAGTGAGATGTGACTCTCAAAAGCTCATATTGAAATAAATGTTGTTAATCTTAAGGTGCCACTGAACTTGGTTTTATTTCTCCAAAGCAGTAGTGCAAATTTGGGTTGGACTATGGTTATCTTTGGAGATAACTAAAATCAAATCCAGAATTTTCTCTGGTTAGTGCAGTGTGACCCGAACAGTAGATGAGAGTTCCCCCCCCCTCCAGAACATTCTTTTGCAATCATAGCTGACACTAGGAAATAAATTTATTGACCCTCCCTTTCTTAATATAAACATTGAATAAAGAAAACTACTGGATGCCTGGTGGGTTGAATCAGAGTGGTGAGCATCCATCTTTGAGAATAAGGACTGAATATAAGTTGTTCTGTTAAATGAAGCATGTTTGGCACTGCCTCAATTTAGGACTCCTGTCGGGTTGATATATATCTCTTTACTTATGTGTAATTCACCAAATGCTTCCTGTCTTTGCTGAGGGAGGTCTAGGATGGATCTGTATAGAGGTTGATGAATAATCTACCTCTGGAGGACAGTTGCTTTTTGGGGTTTTTTAGAAGGTCAATGTAAAAAAAATTGCACTAGTGATTTTTCTAATATTTTTCACCCGACCTCAGAGCTCTGCTATCTCTGGGGAGATCTGACAATTGTTCACTTTCACTATATTTTTGCCTTTGGATAAAAATGAGGCTTTTAAAATGTCTATGCAAGGTTTATGCTGACGCACTCAGTGAGTGAGCTGGTCTACTTTAATTGCCTGTGTTCATATTGTGTCCTTTGCTAGTAAGCTTTTAAGGTAAAGATTAATGCTAACTGTTGGGGGCATATAGAATTCAAAGACCGCAAGAAAATGGGGGTCAACCTTTAGACGCTGTTCAGATTGCCTGTTTTGAAACCAGATCAAGAAATTAGATGCTTGCAAAAAATAATTAGAACAGTGTGAGATTTTTTTTTAAAAAAAATTCCATTTCCCTCTGTCACTATAATTGGTGCAACTAGTATGCGGATTTAATATATTACTGAAGATAATATGATAATGGCTGCTATCATTTAGTTAATTATTTAAATATTTATATTCTATCCTCCATTCTGGAAAAAGCTCTCAGAGCAGCTTGCTGTACTGATAAAAGACAATAAAAATAAAAATAAGTCCAACTAAACCAATTTATAAACAGCATAGCATCAAAAACCACTGTTATGCCTTCTTTCTTTTTTCTTTTTTTTTCAATTTTAAATAAATTTATTAATATTAATATAACAATAACAATCCAACACATACAACTATTACAATATCTATAACTTTAGCCATCCCATTATGCTTACAATATTATGTAGAGAGACTTCATCGGAAGGTGGATGAAGTCCTGCATTATACTTTGCGGCTCACTAATTTATCGCTTGCTGTGAGCTCAGAGTGCTGCCATCAACCAAGATAGAAGTGACCATGAAGCAAATACTTATAGAAAGAGAAAGGTGTAGTGGCATCCAGAAAATAGTAAGTGTGTAAACCTGATGGACTGTCTTAGAGTTTTACAAAGATAGTGCCACCATTAATTAGTCCCTAATCACTGCAGCAAGCCACTTGGATCAACTAATGATTGGCTTGGCTTGGCTCATTTGGTTTATGCTAGTGTTTACTGCTGAATGATTGGACAACTGTTCAGCATTTCATAATCCAGTTGCAAAGTGCATTGAAAGTGGACTGGAAATGTTCAGTTCAGTTTATTTATGGTCACAGAGCAATGTGTATTTTCTAGTGTGTGTGAAAGCACTCCAAACCTCACCAGAAACCTTAGAAGACCCTCCAAGGCAGTTATAGAGTACTGTAGGAGTGCCATACCTCAATTGTGTGTGTATAAGGCCTTTAAGAAGCGCTCCTTGGTAGGATCTGTCTGAGCCTGCTGCAGTATTTAAGAACTCAGTCTGGTTCTCCAGACACTGTTGGAATATATTCTGCTTTAGAGCTGTCCATGGTCCTGCAGTTTGCCTGCAGTTTGTCCTCATTAACAACCATGGTGTAGGATTAAGGAGTAGCTGACATTTCTGAGAAGTCTTCAGAAGCAGCCATATGTAATCAAGCCTTACAGTAGTCAAGTCTGAATGTAACCAAAGCATAATAACTGTCCCCTAACCCAAGCAAGGTAATTTCTTTCTAGCAAAGGATGCATACTGAGGGATTTTACACTGTCCTAATGTATAAAATGTATCAAAATCTTTTTTCCCCTAGCGGATTTAAGGATGTTGATTTTAGTTACTATGAAAACAGAAGAACACTTTTGCTCCCTCTTCTTATTGTTATGGTGTTGAATTAATATCTGGCAAGGTATAATTAGTTTATGGTAATTTCCTTGTCTTTTCTGAATTATGGATTATTATTTCCTAATAAAAAATGTTCTGGGAACATTATGTCTGCCCTATATTTTTTGTCAAAAAATTGCCCCATGGAAAGACACCATTTACCCTTTTATAGTGCAATCAGATCTTATACTTCATCGTCCGTCTTGCTGTGCATCCCCACATTGTGTATGCACAGAAGACGTCGATGAACAACAGTTACAGGTAAGTGCAACACTGTTTTTCTGTCACGAAGCTCTTCAGTGATATTCTATTTCATATTTTCAAATTTTCCATCATTTTTCTAATGAAAATACCCTTTCCTATTGCAATATGGTTATTATCCAGCTATCCATTTAATTACCAGTTGGCCTCTGGATATTTTAGTGTTGGAAAATGAGCATGAAAATAGTTCTCACATTTAATGGGCAAATCTAGATAGTATCTCCAGAATTATAATCAATAACGTCCATGGAAGCTACAAATAGCACTGGGGGCTATCCTCAACATCCCTTTCCTGTGGGGGAAATGTCATTTTTGAGGGGGTTTAGATATTTTCTAGGATTTGTCACATATATTCTGATTAAAACATTCTGGATTGCATATTCAAATGTTTTACTGTTAAGTGTCCTTTACTTTGATGTGTTTAGAAGATGTTTCTGATATGTTTAGTTAAGCTTATATCAAGCATAACTATAGATGGATGTGCCCCCATGTGTTTAGATTGTACTTGAGTTAGGGAACTCTAACCTGTTGGCAAACTTTTTCTCTAGCCACACGCTGGGGTCAGAATGGTTTGACGGAATCAATCTCCTTTCCCCTCTCCTCCCTTCTTGCTTACCTCATGACTGGTAGTGGCGGCAGAAGGAGCTGCCTCGCCAGCGAGCTAAGCAAAGGCCAGGAGGAGGATATTTAAATGCAATCCTGTTTTCTGGGGAGTAAGCGACTTTTAAATAGACTTGAGTAGAATTCTGAATAGACCAGCTTGGGATGGCACTGTAGGTTGCCCTCCTGTACTCCCCCTCTTTCTTCCTCCAAACTTTTCATAGCACTTTGGATTCTGTTCTCAGGTGAATCCTGGGAAATATAGGGTATTTATGAAGACAAACCAAATCTGTGTAAGAATGGTGTTTGGTAGATTGTTCTCTTACTTGAAACACAAGGATGTTAAATAATCATTTTTTGATGTACATAGTCCAATTTGTTCTTCCTTTTGCTGCTTTCCTCAGTCATTCCTATTTGACCTCACATAAATCTTACTAATATGGCTATCAGTCAGCATAAATATTCTCTCCAATAGCTTATGTCCACTGTCCCTCCTGGTGCTACTTTGGTGCCATTTAAGAACAAAAACAGAACACTTTTTTGCCAGCCGAACTATGTGCTGACTAGCCTTATTATAGGCAACCTAGACTATTGCTGTCCATTTTAAAGAAACTGCAGTTCTATGGAGCCATTTCATGCAAGTGAGAGCTTTGCATATGAGCCATGGCCTACTGGGATTAGTTTGCACATAAAACTTTAGGTCAAAGACATAGAAAATCAGCATTCACCACATATTTCAGAATATTACATTTTTTTTTCTTTTGGGGTGTTTGCTGCTGGAAGGACACCAAAAAAGATGCTGGAAGAACATCAAGACTAGTTGGAAAGAAGTCAATAGCAGCCTTTAGGCATAGATGTATGAATATTCTGCTACTTAGGTATACCAGTAATTCATCCCAAGCAATCTTTTTTACATATAAATATTACATAATCTTGCTGGACAATTTGTACCTGCTCTGTATTAATTAGACTGAATATTGGAGCCTACATTACTTTCCAGAGGGCATCCATGTGACCACCTGGTAAAACCCTATTACTAGCTGTTGATAGATTTCCCAAAGTTGGCATCAACAAGGTAAGTTTCACTGTTTTAACAGAATGATATGTGACTGGCATCCATCAGAAGCTTCTGCTGATGTCTATTAGCAAAGCATGACTTTCTCTTCCTTCTTTTCCCATTGAAGTCCAAAATGCCTCATCCCCAAAAGAGTATTAAAGGGGAGAGTTGGAAAAGGGGGAACCAGTGAAATTCACTCTCTTTCCATTTGTGGAAATTGTCCATAGGATCCAGTTCTGTCTGTGCTGCTTTTTGTGTATTCTCTCTTCTAGATAAAATAGCCTTGATAACAGTGTGATTATGGGTATCATGTAGCCAACCATATTAAGCTATGTGATAAAAGAACAAAGCAGATTCAAAGTGAAGACTGTACTTTCTGACCTCACTTTGAATGGCTGAACACTTTTGTGACTGTAGTGCCCCCGCATCTCCAAAGGAGAGCTGTTTTTCTGAGGCAGTGAATATTCTTTTGAAAGGCACAATACTCCTTTCTATTTAATTCTAATTCTAAAACAGTAGAATATTCTATATAAAATTTGTCTTCTAAAAGGCATGCATGTGATTGTGTATGAAGCTCACACAGAACATAAACATTAGAAGAAATGGAACACCAAGTTCTTATGGATATGGTTTTATTTGAAATAGATTTTATTTGAAATAGATTTCAAGAGATGACAAGAGTAAGACAATCTTACCATTGTAATATTTGTTATACTAGTTATACTGGAATGCACAAGCAAAAACCACAACACTGATCTAGTAAAGCCAGACTTTAATGACTCTGGATGTCAGATCAAATGTCTGTGTCTTTTAGTTTAAGCAAGCTGAACACCTAGCTATGCCTGATTTTGAGCCTCTAAATAGATTACATTAATCATGTGAGAATTAATCATGTATAAACCACAGAATTAATCATGTATAAACTCTTTAGAATTTTAAATTCTCTCAGAAACAGAGAAAGCTGGAGGGGAACACAGGAGAGAAGCAGCCATCAGCTGATTTTCAAGGGTCGTGCATCCATTTGTTAATATGGTTACTATAACTAGCTGAAAAAAGAACATTAATAATATTCAGAAATAGTGAAAGAACATCACTAATCTTCTGCACATTTTCTGGTGTCCCACTGACGTTATTTATGTTCCTCAAGCCAATGTGAAGGAGAGGAGGAGATAGAGGGGCAGGAGCTATGCACCTGACAGGACATTATCCTATCAGAAGAGTTTGATGATTTTCCCATTGAAAAACATTGTCCTAGTTGGTGTTTCTGCGCACATGATTTACATTGTATGCTGATCACTACACAGTAATTTTGGGAGAACACGTTGAATTGACACCTGACTAAGCGCCCTGTTCATGTCAGTGTGTGTGTCATTCTTTGGGGTCATTTACATATGCTGGCAGGCAAGACTGCAGAAATGGGGAAACAATGAAGGGACCCAGCCTTCCCCTTTTCCCTCATGATCATCCATGCAGACAATAACAGAAACAAATGTTTTGCTTTGCAGTATCTGGCAATCAGGAAGGATTGCAAATACTAGAGGAGGTTTTGTTCCTTTGGTACAATCTACTGAAAAAAAGCCCTGTTGACAAAATTTATTCTCATTAACTGAAAGTATCTTTGTCTCTAAAACTGCAGTTCTGCTGGCTGACCCTTCCTTTGTTATGTTGATGACTCTTATTTCCTTAGTAGAAGTTTATAGTTAGGAAAGATTGATGAGGGATATAATTCAAACTTTTGGAAAGCATTTGAGGGTTCAGGGAGAGAAATGTTTGGCTTAAATAATTTGTCATCAGCAAACTTTGCTGTCATGCTGTTTCTCCTGACTTCTGTTCAGTGGACACAAGCAGATTATGCAACCAATTCAAAAGTGAACTCTTGTTGATTGCAACCTAGAGGGGGGAAACCCAGTTGCCCCCCCAGATGGAAGGAAGAGACGGACACAAGGGTTTGGGTAACTAAAGGGACACTTTCTTTATTTATTACATTAACACAAGGGCTATAACACAACAGGCAGCATGCTAGGCCAGGGGACGAAATACCCCTCCCCTGTTGCATGACGGGCGAGCCACCCTGCCCTAGGTATAGCCAAAATACATGGCTCGTACCAGGGCGGCCTAGCAAAGGTTATGCCCTGGAGTTCCAACCCCCAGCCACATGGCTAATGGGCTAATCAATCCATGCAAACCCAAGGCAGTCCGCTTCATCACTCAACTGTCCTGCATGATCCAGGAATGATTTAGTGAGACCCCATGCCCCAAAACTGGGGTGCTACAGGTGCTCACCGAGCTGCATAATGAAAGTTTAGGCCAAACCTAGTCACTGCAAGGCCAAGCCTCTGCTTAGGCAGCTGTGCCCACTAAACGCCCAACACTTCCTTAAGCCCAAGTTTCAAGTCCTCTAAAAAGGCGTCATTACCTTTGTCCGAAGGATGTACGCCATCACTCCTGTATAAATCCGTGCAATCAGCCCGGATCCCAGGGTGAGGAAGAAAGTGGTCGAAACCCCCCTCGAGGGCTCTTTTAGGTTCTAAATTGGCTTTGCGGTGAGCTTTCTCAATTGCCCATGGGTCCCAAGCCGCACGCCATATCTGTCGTGGGATCATGGGCAACCACACGATCAAAGCCTGCGACCAACACCTCTTGATGACTCTAAAGTCATCTTTGGCCTGCAACACAAGGGCTTTTCCCTTGAGCCTAAATCATTACCACCCAGATGTATCACCACAACATGTGGCGGCAACATGTACACATCTTCAAACAAGAGGGGCAACAGGCCTGACCAATGGAGACCCCACCGTCTATGCCATTCAATGGTGGCCCACTTGCTGAGCCCCAGCTGTGACCCGGCCGAAGTCCTCCTGGCCCGATGGGCAGCCCAAAACACAAAGTTGTGTCTGCATATGAGGACACATCGTCTCTCTCCATGGACCACAGCACCTAAGAAAAGAAGAAACGATGAATAACATAGCCCCCTAATAATGTGATGCCAATTACTGCAGTGCAAGAGGGTGAACATAGCCCTTATAGGCCGAGGAACGCCACCTACCAAACTTCTGAATGGAAGGCGGGGAGTACCCCAGGGCAGCAGCCGTAGATGCTGCTCCGATATGGAAGGAATGGGTACTGAACTTAACTCCTGACAGGCCCAGCATAGCAAGGGCCTTGCACGTCACTGTCCAAAACTGATGCTTCGTCAGGGGACTGCAGTCCCTGTGATGGAACAACAGGCTGGCACCCAAACCACGAGCAACCATGTATCATGTTAAAGCCACTAGGGGACAGATCTCAACATCAGAACAGGAATCCAAACTAATAGTAACCCCCTCCCCATTGCAGCTGATCGGTCTTGGAATGACGAACTGTAACATATACAGATCCGCCAGCCAGACGAATGTCTTGAGCCATCAAGGCCCTCCCTGAAACGTCCCATTTGGACTGAGCCGTCACCTCATTTATCCAGAGAGCCCTGAAGAATGCCACGAGAGAGGCAGCATGAAAGAGCAGCGTTTCATTCTCCGACACGCACACCCAGCCCCAGACCGATCATAAACCCCTAATAACTGCAGGGGAAATCGGCTGCCTAGGATCCCACCTGGGCCCAACTTCTCTAGACCAACCTTCCAACATTTTCTTAATGCAGAAGTCACCAATATTCTCCTGGAAACCCAAAGCCTTACTAGCAAAGGCCAACGCAGACAGCCGGCCCCGAATAGATTGAACTGCTAATCCCCTGGGCCTTAAAGATACACTATAGTGGAGTAATTGCTCCACTGGAAGGGGCCATCCCCTTTGATAACCAACTTTGCTCCTAAAGCTTTCGAACTGGCATATTTCCCTGTTGTATGATTTTCTGGTAGTAGGAGCAATGGCAAGACTTATTGCTCTGCTGGCCTCAACCCGCCAATCATCCATATCCTGAGGGGCATCATTGTTGGAAGAAGATCTGCATCTGGGGCCAGCTGGCAAAACCTCTGCATCTGTTTGCAGGAGAGCGTGTCAGCCACCCCATTAGCCACCCAAGGCACATGCCTGGCGAAAAATACAATATTAAGCCTCAGGCAACGAAGAGTGAAGGCCCGCACCATCCTCATCACCCTGGGGGATTTGGAAGTGAGGGAAATGATAACATGCAGCATGGCTAAGTTGTCACACCAAAAGTGGACTGTGTGGTCTGCCAACTCATTCCCCCACAACCAAATGGCTACCAAGATCGGGAAGAACTCCAAGAAAGCCAAATCTCTGTTCCACCCTGCATCTACCCATTCCTGGGGCCATTCCTCTGCGCACCACTGTCTGCGAAAGTAGATGCCAAACCCAAGGGACCCTGCTGCATCTGATGTAATTTGCAGCTCAGCTTCCAGCTGTAACTCAGTCCTCCAAAAGGAGACACCATTAAAGGTTAAAAACTCCTTCCATAGTAAAAGGTCCTCCTGCAAGCTGCATGAAATCCTGATTCAGTGATGCAGCTGGCATAATCCAGCCATTGCATCACACAACCTCCTCAAAAAGGGGTGACCAGGAGCTACTACCTTACACGCAAAATTTAAGTGACGCACCAACTGCTGCAGCTCCCTCAAGGTCACCTTTTACCGCAGCAAAAACTGAGCAACCATTTCCTGCAGACCAAGAATTTTGTCCTTTGGGAGGCGTGAAGTTTGTTGGAATGAATCAAGTTCAACCCCCAGGAACGTCAGTGGCTGGGTAGGGCCCTCCATCTTCTGAAGGGCTAGAGGAACGCCCCAGCTCTGCCAACTGCTCTGCAAAGGCTGCCATCAAATGGGCGCACTGGCCGGAGACTAAGGGGCTCGCAAACAGGTGGTCATCCAGATAATGCACCACATTGCTCAAACGAGCGCACTGCCCATTCTAAAAAGGAGCTAAAGCGCTCGAAGGCCACACAAGAAACGGAGCACCCCATGGGCAGGGCCCTGTCCATATAAAACCACACTTCAAAATGAAAACCCGGCAATTCAAAATCCAAAGCGTGAACTAGTAGGAGGCAAAAGGAGGACTTTATGTCGCACTTTTCCAACTCAGCCCTTACCCCATAATGCCTTACCATCTGCACCGTTTGGTCAGAAGATGTGTACCTCACATTACACAAATTTTCTGGTATGGCTTCATCACCGATTCCCCGTGGGGGTAAGATAAATGATGAATCAATCTGAACTCACCTGGGGCCTTTTTAGGCACCAGGCCCAACGGGGAGACCCCCAAGGTACTCACAGAGGGTGCAGAAAATGGGCCAATCACTCTACCCTTGGCTAATTCCTTCCCAATCTTCTGACGAACTATGTGCTCCATCCCTACAACCGACTTCAAATTATTGGCCATAAACGGCTTTCTGGGGCTCTGAAAAGGAATTCTAAACCCAAACTTAAAACCATTTAACAAATAAAGCCTATCTTCAACCCTTGGATAATCACGGAGCCATGCCTCAAGCACTGTCGCCCTTATTGAGCTGGGGCCCTTTACCAAATGGCTTATCTGTACTGCCTGGGCCCTACTTGTGCTGTCCCTGCCGGAATCTACCCCTGGAACAATTCGTGAAGGAATGAGACCCCCCGCAAAGAAGGCACTCATGTTTGTATTGGCAGTTCTTTTTACCACACACCCCCTGGGACCAAAACTCCCTACAAAGCAGGTGGGGTTTGAACCACCTGCCCCACACTGCTGTGGGCACCAGAAGCAGTGGCTGTGCACTGAACAACGTGTCCACTGTCTGACCTATCACCCAGGTTAGATCGTGCTGGAGACATAACCTGCAGCCACAGCTGTGGCTGAATCTGATCCTATTGAAGGGCCGGGTTCAAAGCTGACCTCATTCTGAACTCCTCATCATATTGAAGCCAGGCTGGGCCAGTAAAGCTATTATAGCTTTTGTAAATGATGTTGAAATACTGAAAAAGGTTAAAGCCCCAAGCCCAAGGCTGGGAATGATTAAAAACTGCAGGCTGGCTTTTGGCAACCGGCCCAAAGGTGGCCGACTTCCCCCACGGCCCCCAGGGCCAAGCTGTGGTAATGTGTTGTGCAAACTCACCCCTACCCAACTGCAAACTCTGCGAAGCATCCTCATTGGGCACCTCTGCTGGAAGAGGCGACACACCCTCCATTTTGTCCGTAGAAGACCTGCTTTCAAGGGAAGACAAATAATTAAGGATTTCTTCTTGGAAGCGCTTCTTAGCAGCCTGCTTGTCTTCCTTGGAAGTCAGGCCCATTACACCCAATACGACCGGCTGCCTACTACTCGACCCCTCCAAAGCGGCTATTCTGGCTAACACAGACTGCTCGAAAGTGCCATCCTCCTCATCAGACGATGAAGGCAAAGGTGCTGACCGCTTAGGAACAGGCCACTGTGGTCTCAGTGCAGGGCACTTGCCCTTGGATTTGCCCTGTCCCTTAGGCATGATAATGTGCCCAATAACAATGGCAAGCCCATCTACTGCCCTCACTGATGTGGCCTTCGCCCTACCAGAGGCTTGTGGTGAACATTAAAGCTATCCTCGAAATGGCCGTCCCAAGCTATCCACAAAATGGCCGCTCTTTTCCTTGGCGACAGGGAGGAAGAATCCCAATAAAAAAACTGTCCTCGAAACGGCCACCCCAAGCAATCCACAAAATGGCCGCTCTTCTCCCTGGCGACAGGGAGGAAGAATAAAGGCTGTCCTTGAAATGGCCACCCCGAGCTATCTACAAAATGGCCACTCTTCTGCCCAGCGACAGGGAGGAAGAATTGAACAGCTGCAATAAAATGGCTACCCCATTAAACCCATGATTAGCTAAGGCCTCCTTCCAAACTGCACTGTCTGGAAGAACAGCCCCACACACTGTGAAGTAACCATGCACTCCCCCAGAAGATTATATAAATGGGGTGGGGGTGGGGAGGGAGTTGTTTGCTCAGCCGACTTAACAGAGGGGAAAAGTGGGGGGCGAACAGCACCCTCAAAAGGGGAGAGGTACCACAAGACACCCTAAAACAAAAAGGGGAAGCACAAAAACGCTGGCTGTGCGAAAACGCCGCAGCCAGTGACAAACTGCTGCGTCAAAGACGCTCCCAAAGATGCTCCTGATGCGATGAGACTTCTCCTGAAGACCACTGCGGCTCACTACAAGCAGCCATGGCCAGGGAAAGAGCACACAAGCTGCACTCTGCCTTCCTCGAGCACGAAGTAAAGATTGAGAGGAGGGAGCGGAGCCTGCCTCTAGGGCATGCCTGCTCCGCCCCCACCTCAGATGATGCCCTGCCCGCTCCTCCTCCTTGTGAGGAGGTAAAACAGCCCCCAGATGCAAGGCTGTGCAGCCTGCCTATGGATGGGAGCCGCATTGTGTGGTTTTTATTGCACATCCTGTGATCTGCCAAGCCCAATGGAGTCTAGAAGAGGTAAACAAATACTTATCAGGCCATAAATTAATACCCTGTTTTTGCTTTCTGTCTGAGACAGGAAAACAAAAGGGCTATTGTGCATCATTTGGCTGGTATGAGTGGCATTTAGTATGGTGGGTCACAAGTTTAGTAGGATTTTGGGTGACTAGGAATTGGAGCTTCATTTGACAACAGCTGAAGGTATTTGTGCCTCCATCCATGTCTTGAGCAGTTTTTGTTATCACTTGTTTAATGAAATGCCTTAATAAGTGCTTCAGACTTTTGATCTTGCACTTCTGGCAGGGGGAGGGTTCCTGCTGTTCTGTTGCATGTGTTAGCGTTGAATAACTACTGATGGAAAATGCGTGTTGTGGAGGTGATGTTGTAGTACTGGTACTCCCCTCTTTACAAAACATATAGATACACATATATGAAAGAGATGATCAACACAGATGCCTTTTTTCATGTGCTTTTTCATATGCAATGCAATAATTTCCTCCACCCCAACACGGTTCAGGAAAGTACTCCTCAAGGGCAAACACAAGAGGATCTGTATTTAACTAAGAGGAAGAGGTGCTGGGAAATTGGACAAATATTTACAGAAAGCATTGTTATAGTTAGGCTCTCTCACTTGAATAAAAAGCAGGAAGACTGATTTCTTGATTTAGAAGGAAAGAGTATTCTTAGGCCTATTAATAACAAACACCTTTCTAAGGGGGTATTTAAAATATTTCCTTCATATACATTAGTCTATATAGCATTCACGCCTCTGTTGATTATTTTCCCCACCAGTTTTGGTTCATTTTTGGTACTGAAAAATGTTTATTTCTTAAGCAAAGCTTTTATTCCTCACAGCCCATTTCCTTCTCATGGCTGACCCTGCAGTGAGGTAAAAAAAAAATGACAAATGTATGACATCATACCCATTTTTTCCCTCAGCTAGCAAACTGTGAAGCCATTAACAGAGGAGTGTGACTTCACTGCAGGACCAAAGAGAATGAACAGCTGGCCTCAGATGGAGAAAGCTCTAATTCAAACACATATATCTTCAATAATAGCAGGGGAAATACAGAAAATTACTGTCAAAATAAATTGCATTTTGTATAAATGCCATCTCCTTTCACGTTTACCCCAGCATGATAATCCTTCTTTATTTAGTGGTATTGCCCTTTTCTCTTTAGAGACCTTTGCTGAAGTCTTCTTTTATATTTTATGTATCATTAAAATGACTTAAATGAGCAGAGGATGTAGCTCTGCTGACATTTATTTTAATTATTTACATAAATAAAGAGGTTTTCTTATTCCACACCTGCTGCAATTATCAAAATATATTTCCTTCATTTGTAATGTGAATTTAATGCCTGCAAGAGCTGAGCAAAACAAGCAGAGGTAAGAGTGCTGGAAAATGTGTTATACCTCTAGAAAGGGTATGCAAAGCACAGAAAGGGAACAGGTCATGGGAAACCCTTGATGCCTTTGGTCTAACCATTTCATTCTCAGCCTCCTAACTGACAAAATCTAAGCATATTTGATCCCAGTCATCCCTTGGTTACCCTGATCTGTCTCACCATCCCATTACTTTGTTGTTTATTGCCCTAACCTCTCCCATTGTTCCCTTCATTCCTCTCTGTTGCAATCTCTGCCATTGTCTCTTTCCATCCTCGCTGTTGTTTTCTCTAAAGCTGGAGTTTAGAGTGAACAGTCCTTGAGAATATGAGCCTGCCTCTCTATGGTTGATATTACTGTGTGGGCATGTTGATTTGTGTCAGCTTGAAAGTTGGATCACATTTTTATTACTACAGCTCATCTTTAGAACTTGTCAAGGATGAGGATTTTGTCTGAACCATACTGTTGGGGGGCTTCTTCATGTTTTGCTGCTACAGATAAGAGGAAGCCACTTCCCTATGGTTTTTTCTTATCCTGCCATGATAATGCTTGGAAGCTAAAACATTAGCTTCCCAGAGTTATCATGGGAAGTAACTGGGGGGGAAATGACTCCCAGAAGACTGACCCCCAATAATCACGAGAATTATCTACATTGGGCATGACTGAGGATTCAGCAGATTTCCAAACCTTACAATGGAATCCCAAATAGAGTTTTTATTTTTAAGCTAATAGGCTTAAATTTACCTAAAAGGTAGTAACTCTGCTTGGGTCTCAGCTGTTAGAAACTCCCTTTGTACAAATTTAACAGCGAAAAAAGAATAAGCCATACAATGTGCATACGGTAGATAATGCACATTCTTTCTAGAAGTTTTAAGCTTTTAGTTTGAAGCACCTTGATTAATAGCTTCTTAATAACTCCTTGTATGCTTGAATACTACATCGCTGAGTTGATGAATTTCTAGATAGGGTGATTGATTGTGTGACTAGTATCTGCATATGTTACTAGACTCATACAAATGATCAATATACACAGGGCCATTGTACACTCTTTCATCTGGAGAGTAAGACAATCTATTTCACCATTTCAGTTTAACACTGGCTATCCATGCACCTCATGGCTTGCTGCATCTTGCATTGCACCTTTGTAGTGGTGTTTCTCCTATTGCGTTTCATGCAGCTGTCACAGTGCAATGACAATCACAACAAAAAGACCCCCCTCTTTTTGATATGTCAACTAGAATGGCAGTTTACACCCAAAGTTCGGCCTCCTGTGGCACATCAATTAATGATTAGATTGATATAAAGGCCATTTAATCTTTCTAGTTAAGACTAAATAATTAAGCAAACATCTTTATGTGACTGCAGTTGGAGTGAAAAAGTATGGATTTGCCCTTGCTTCCTTGGAACGATAATGCTGAATTCACACATGCCACTGAAATTGCTTTTCAGAGCAATCTCCTATGGCTGGTTTGCAAAAGTAAAACATTTAAAACTCTAAAAGGCAGTTTTAAAGGGACTTGAACCTGGTTTGTGAACTGATTGATGGTCAAATAGAAAGAATGTTTTACTGTCACAGTTTGGCCTTCCTGGACTTCTCAATGTCCATATGATTTTGACCTAAAAGGAGCTTAACTGACTGATGACATGACTAAAACAGGTGAAATGGGTGGTGGCCCTCACACAAATGCTTTCATGAAGACTGCACAAACTGAATGCTTATGAACCTTGTGTCTTCACACATGGTATCTCCCCACACTTGGGTGGATGGTGGCATGGAGGCCGTCACAAATGTCAAGTGTGACTAATAAGATTTTGCCAACAGAGGCCAAATCCTAATTAGTTATAGAGAGTATCATATAGCTGTCTGAACTGGGCTTATATTTTGAAAGGTTTACCTTGTTGAGTCTGATTAAGTATTATTTATGTCTGTGCACAGGGCTTTTGTTGTAACAGGAACTCCTTTGCATATTAGGCCACACACCCCTGATGTAGCCAATCCTCCCAGAGCTTACAGTAGGCCCTGTAAGCTTTGGAGGATTGGCTACATCAGGGAAATGTGGCCTAATATGCAAAGGAATTCCTGCTACAAAAAAAGCCCTGGCTGTGCATAGATTCATGTAATCATTTGTGTTGGTAGATGAAGGCATGGAGCCACCACAGGTTAGCTCCTCTTATTACAGAATTGAATTGTTTTCGCTATATTAATACACAGCAACTCCTGGCCCCATCCAGATTTTATAAAGTGGAGGAGCATTCTTAAATATGAACCCACAATCCTTCTTAAAACAAATGGGCAATAGACAGCAGCAGAAGAACAAAGGCATGCCATACCTTGCTATTCTTTAAAGTATCACAGGATGTTTTGTTCTTGAGTACCATGGTCACACTTCAGAAACAAAGGCAAGGAGTCTTCCTAAATGTCACAGCAAATATATGATATATGTCCTATCCCATATCTCTCACTTCCACATAACCTGCTAAGGGTGGGGAAGACATCCTGCTGCTATATGATGTTCTCTATAGGTAATCAGGATTTGGCCTCTGTTGGATAAATCTTATCGGCCACACTGGAGGTTTGTGATATAGATTGCTGTCCACCACAAATTGGACCAGCAAATCTATTTATATAAGCTGCAGACATGGCAATCATTTTGAATCCCCAAGCTTCTTTTGCTAGGTTATATTTTCATGAACATTATAAGCTTCTTTCTTCTAGAGTTCATGAGTGTGGCAGGCTGTAGCCATTTGGGACAGCATACGGTATGTGGATATGAGGAGCAGGTTTGCAATCAGAAATCAGTATTTTAAATACTGATCCCCCGCCCCCAGAAGATTATTGTCATTGCAAGAATCAAAATATTTTGCACTTCCTGAAAGCTCAAAGAAAGATTTTGTGCGAGAGTTGACAGGAAGCCATAATCAAATTGTCAAGGAATTGCTCCTACTGTGGCAAAGTGAGAATGTTAGATTACATGTGTCAGCGTGTGAAGATAAAGACTGCATCGGGAAGGCAGTGTTGAAGGGTTGATAGGGGATGGGAAGTTTATCGCTGTAAACTGTAACCTGCTGCAGACAGTTCTGCTACCTCAGCATTCTTCTATTTGCATTAAAAACCTTTATGATCAATAAAATGTCTTCATTTTGCCTTTTTGGGGAAACACATTTAGATCCCTTGGACCACCTGTGTTAGGCCAATTAAAATGAAGACTAATTGTTATTCTTCCAGCTTTAAAAGCAATAAAAGATGCTGACTGCTAACTCTTTGTTGTACATGTGGCATTTTTTCTTAAATTTAGTTTCTAGCTAGCCCTTCAATAGCAGCTCAGGCTATTTAACAACAGTTACATAAGCACATTAAAAAGCATAGTAAAACCTAGGGACAAGTTCAGTGTTGTACAAGTTGCTGTTGTGTCTGTACAGGAAGTTAGTCATAGGGCACAGTAGAACCTTACATACACATACAAGGACATGTCCAGATTATATCATGGTGGCCATTGGATAAAGAGGAAGATTATTCTTACATCTCATACAAAGTCCAGCCCTTGCTTGCTCCTGGTTCTCAAGTGATTTCTGATCCTACTTTCCTATGCTCAAAATACTCACTTTAATTTTTAAAAAGGTACCCCACTACTACTTACTCCTGGTTGCTGAATATCTAAATCAAAAGTAAAGCTTTTATAGATATTCCAGAAATGACTCAAGACTAGAGCTGGGTCACACATACATGTGTAATCACTTGATTCCTCTAAACTGAATCCTTGCCTGCTTGATCACCCTTCAGACATTCTTTGAAGGTATCTTGGGGATGAGATGGTGTGTGCTGTCTTTGCTTTCTACATGAAGCTGGAAATTCTGAAAAACAAGAGTTATATGTGCACAGGCTCTGCTCTGTGGTTTGTACTGGGGACAGCATGCGTAACCCAGCTTCCACACATTTAAAGATCACCTGGAAGAGGGTTTGATGATGGACAGACAAATGTGTGATTGATTTTAGAGTCTTTTTGTTTTTTACATCTAGGTGTGGAGCCCTTGGATTAGGCATCCACCATTACCTGGCTCAGCTCTACTCCACCCCCACCAACAAATGTGTGATTGATTGAAAAACATTGTGTTTGAGGGGTGATGTGGAGCCAACTGAAAGTTCTCTCTGTGGTGAGATTATCTGATGTGTGTTAAAGATGATACTCATGTCATCAAGTGATGATCATGAATGGATTGACCAAGTTGACAGAACATAAGAAAAATGGAGTTCCATAACTACAGGGCAGATTGATTATATGCTCTTGGAGCAGGGACAACATATTCAAGAAAGTGTACTCAGTAGTCATGGCAGTACAAATTCTTGTATGATGTATTGGGCCCAGGCCATTGCATGCATTATAAATTAACAATGGCATATGGAATTCAATCTAAGTGGTTTGGTTTGTGCCCATCCCTAGTAAAGCTCTGGATTAAGGTCGCAGTTCTGAAAGCAAGTTCCTGGGAATAACCTCTGTGAATAAAATGAGAATTCTGAGTAGATCTGTTTGGAATTCCTCCTTCTCAGAGGTATTCTCTGTGACCCACTATGGTAATGAAACAGGTTCTTCATCTTGTTCTTACTGAAGTGTCTGGACAAACGTGTGCTATAGTAGTGTAGGTTATTAAGGTTTTAGTGACAATTTCCAAGACTTACTTGAAAAAGAGTCTTTTTAACAGGAAGGAACTTCTGAAGGCATGCCTGGTCATTTCCACAGTGTTGGCTTCTAGGCACAGCTGTGCATCTAGTAGCATTTATGGACTCTAAATGTCATCACATTTGGAATCTCTTCAAACAAGGCCCCTCAGTGCATGCTCGTATGGTTCTATGAGTAAGAAAAATAGCTCATTTGCTCAGCATATGCCATAGTTGATAGTGTGACTTGTAGCTGTCCAAAGATTTATGTTCAAATTTTTCTTCTGTTGTTCTGGATACTTACTTTCCTCTCAACTCTTTGTTATTTGATAAATTTGCTTTAGGAACCAATGGTGTGTATCTGCCATTTATTGTTTAAATGAAGAAGTTGTTGACTATTCTCTACATACCTCAAACTCTCTCAGAAATTAAGACCAGCCTGAAAACAGTCCTGAAATCCATCCAGTATTTCAATCTGTTCAAAAATTTCTAACAATGCATGGCTGTCAGTTAACCATGGGTTTTTAGGTGTTGTCCAGTCCTTTCAGGGATTTCTCAGCTGTAGTCCATTAGGAAGGATGCACGTGTACTGAATATATGATGGGTGTCTTATATCTATCTTGGTTTGCAACTGATCACATCCATATAGCCATAACCTTTCCTTAAAGAACAGAGTCCAAAGTTTTGCCCATTGTATGCCTTAGAATAGTCATTCTCAGACTGTATGCCCAATCACATAAGTGCATCTGAGAGAACTATTACTATGCCATCACAAACCAGTAAGCTATCTGATGCAGTGATGAAACTCAAGTGCTTTTCTGTATGATTTGGTGCTTTGGTTACATCCTTTCAAAGCCCTTGATAGGAGGAGGATAACCTTTTAGTGGTATTATCCAATACTCCTATATATATATATATATTTCTTTACGATGTCAGTTATATGATATTTTGTGCATTTGTAATAGATAAGGAGAGTTAACCACACTGCAATTCAGATAGCATCTGTCTAATTACTTACACAGGTTTAGCCAAAGAAGGAGGCTGTGTAGAATTTACTAGATGGATGAGCATGGAGTGTTGGCTGGATGCTACACCCATGCCCCATTCAAAGTGCTGTATGGACAATTTTTGAGCCTCATCCAATGGGAGTGCTTCTAGTGTCCTGGACCCACTGGTGGACCTCCAGATGGCACCTGTTTTTTTGGCCACTGTGTGACAGAGTGTTGGACTGGATAGGCCATTGGCCTGATCCAATATGGCTTCTCTTATGTTTGCTTATCCTCTGGGCATGGGCACATTTTGCCACAGCCCTAGAGGTGATAAACTGCTTGAGAGGAAAAAGGAGGATGCTGGGAGTAGTTTCCCTATTTCCCTTCACCATTGGATAGCTAATTAGGGATCCCAGTGGCCTTCAGCTCATGAGTTTTGACCCTTAGGTGAGTTCTGGAGCTTAGCTGGCTTTTTTTTTTTTTTGTATCTATATCCTGCCAGGCACTTTATCAAACAAACTGGGTTCCACCATGATAGAACCCCCCCACCACTTTTTTTGAGATAACATTTACATTATTACAGGCACTATAATTTATGGTAATTTTTAAGGAAATACGATACCTGCTGCAAGCATTTGAAGCCTGAGTGTGATGGGGCGGAGATAGAGAAAAGATGGCTGCCAGCTTGAAACAGTCTGAACATATTACTGTCCATACTGAATATATTGTTCTCTACCACAGTAGGTACTTCCTGCAACAGACCATGCCTGGATGTGTCTGGGGTTGGGAGCCCATGATCATGAGCAGAAGGGCCTTGGGCTCCTAGCTTGCAGATCACAGCCTGTGCCCTTGATCAGATGGATTAATTTTGTGTACACCAACGCAGGATATCTTGTCTCATTTTTTTTAAAAAAATACTGAGCTTTATGTAAATTTGTTTCAAAGTGTATTTTTGGTGCACTTTGGGTTTCCCATTGGGGAGAAAAGAGGGATAAAAGATGCCAAATCAATCAATCAATAAGTAGTATGCCAAAAGGCCATGGATGGATATGAAGATTAAAAGAAAGTTAATTCTTACTAATTGTTAGGAATAGTAATTGTTAATAATTGTTAATTTGTAGTAATTGAGAGTTACTTCTTCATAATTTTTACTACTTAGTAAAAGTGGTACATGCACCACTGGGTGAGAACTACTGTGCTAGAACACCTGCATGGAGAGCAAGGGTGCAGTGCCTCTGCTGCTTATGGTCTCTGACTTGGTGAGATTGTAACTCCCTCCCACCTCTTCCCTTCACAATTTTCCAGCTCAGCTACTCTCATGCTCAGGGGGTCCCAGATCTGGGAAGTCTGAAGAACACAGAATTAGGGATTTTTTTAAAAAAAATTTATTTCTTGTCTCCACCCCTATAATTTCTTTGGAAACTTTGCATTCTCAAATTAAACATAAGAGCAAGAGTGTTCAGTGGTGACAAGTAGAATGATTAAACTTGCTCTCATTTTCAAGTAACTTCACATGGCCTTGATGATAACATTACATAGCCAAATGTGATGGAGTGTGCAGTATCATGACATCTTCACATTAAACACATTCACTAATTCAGTGGTCATAAACCTTTCCAGATACGGGACTCACTGAACCAACCCATAATATGGAACTATGAAGAAGATTCAGAGGTACTATAATAATTTTTATGAGTCATTTTCTTGAATAACCCTAAGCACCCTAAGCACCAAATGATTACAGGATGAGTCTCACCCTAACTCCCTTCCTGCATTTTTGCTGTATGCACCAATATTCTTTGTAACTACCATTACCGCCCTGAGACACCTAGGTGAGAAGGGCGGGGTATAAATCTTAATATAAATAAATAAAATAAAATAAATTATCTCAGAATCAACACCAAGTCTTTATTTTGCCACAATAAGAAGAGGCTTTGTAATCTTTCATCTTAATATTTTATCATATGGTTGAGAAAATTCTTCACAATCAATTGATAAGAGCAAATTGTCTCAGAGAAAGAGCTCTACAGTACAGTTCTAAGCAGAGGTACACCCTTCTAAGTCCACTGAAGTCAGTGGGTTTAGAAGGTGTAATTATTTTGGAATGTGCTGTCAGTCTCTTCTGATTTTGATTTTTTCTCTCAGAATGGAAAAATCATGGTTTTAGGAAAGTAATTTGGTGCTCTTTCACCCTTTCTCATAAAAATTTAAGGACGTAGCCCTACATGGGGAAAATTTGCTGCAGGATTAGAATGGCATGTAATTAGAATGGAAGAGTGATACAGGTGTACTGCAACATCACTCTAAAAGGAGAGCAAGGATTTTTTTTCAGCCATAGTTTGAAAGGATGGAGTCACAGGAGGTGAGATTCTGGGCTGATTTGTCCCCTCATGCCCAGATTTATTCATTTATTTATATTATCTGCCACATTTCCATATAAATAGCCAAGACTGCTCACAACCAAGTTTCATAAATTCTGAAATTCATGAATTTGCAAAATAATTAATACTAACATCTATAAAACATCAAAACATGAAGTAAAACAAAATGCATAGAGGCAAAATAGCAGTCTAAGTTCAAAATACAAATACAAAAATATATAAAATTAAGGTCAGTACTAAAAATGACTTATCAGCAGTAAAATATTCAGTACAAAAAATAACTTCTGCAAGCCATCCAGCACATACATTTAGGATAAACACCTAGGCCAATAAAACATTGGTCTAAATAATAGTAAACTAGGTATTTGCTAGGAGAGGGTGTTTTAAAGCACAGGGATACTACTGCTGAGAAAAGCCCTGTCTCTGGGTAAGGAGCCCTGGTGAATCAGACCAGTGGTCTATCCAGTCCAGCAGTGTCCATCTAATTCCTTTGGAAGTCCAACAACATTGCATAGAGGTTGAGACCTTCCCCTGATGTTGCTTCTTGGGACTGAGATTCAGAAGTTTGCTTGTGCCTGTGGAAGTTCCCTTTAGTCACCATGGCTCACAGCTGCTGATAGACGTATCCCCCATAAATCTGTCTAATCCCCTTTTAAAGCTGTCTATGCCTGTGGCCATCACTACACCCTCTGAGAGCCAGTTTTGTGTAGTGGTTAAGTGTAGAGACTCATCTGGGAGAACCGGGTTGGATTCCCCACTCCTTTACTTGCAGCTGCTGGAATGGCCTTGGGTTAGCCATAGCTATTGCAGGAATTATCCTTGAACGGGCAGTTGCTGTGAATGCTCTCTCACAGGGTGTCTGTTGTGGTGGGAGAAGATATAGGAGATTGTAAGCCGCTCTGAGTCTCTGATTCAGAGAGAAAGACGGGGTATAAATCTGCAGTCTTCTTCTTCTTCCTCTGGCAGCAAATTTCCAATTTTTATCACTTTCTCTGTATAGAAGTACTTCCTTTTGCCCATCCTGAATTTACTGCCCATCAGCTCCACTGGATACTCTCAAGTTCTAGCATTTTGGGAGTGGGAGAAAGATTTCTCTTTGCCAACATTGTCTACCCCATGCATAATTGTATAAACCTCTATCATGGTCCCAGTCATCTCTTTTCTAAACTGAAAAGTCCCAGACTGTTCAGCCATTCCTTATAGGGAAGGTGCTCCAGTGTGGAAAAAGTTGGGATATAACTGTAGTAAATAAATAATAAATATAGCTGAAGATGTGCAGCAGATGAAAAGTGGATTGGTTGGTGTGTATGAAGGAGAGAAGGAAGCAGGGAAAGGTAAGAGTATGGGGGTTGCCAAGGAGATGAAAAGAAGAAACAGTATGGGGGAAAGAAACTCAGTGGTTTGCAGGTTTCCCACTGCATAACTGATCCTGGTATGGTGGACAGCACTGCAAAACATGGCTGGCCAGACATTTCCCAGGGAGAGGCTGCAAGAGGGAGGGAAAGAGGCAAACCTGAAAACTGGAGACAGCCCAGGTAGTTGGCCAGTTAGTGGACAGGAGAGAAGGACTCAGGAAAAGAAAAGAGGATACAGAGGAAACAGTTGGGGAATGGAAAATGAGATGCCCCTGCAAGTCCCTCTTGGACCTCTACTTGTACATGTCTGCCTTGCAACCATTCCATACATCAGTTTGAATATTCTTTCTGATAAAGTGGCAGCTTGCAAATATGTGTCCACTACTTGTCTTATTTGAGCAGCAACTGTACCCCAGCTTCAGATGTAAGACCACTAATTTCAGACCTCCTTCACCAGTTTGGAGTAGAGCTTAGCACAGAGTCATGTGGGAGGAACCTGGTTTTTACTAAAGCAAAGAAGAAGACGACCACAGATTTATGCCCCACCCTTCTCTCTGAACCAGAGTCTCAAAGTGACTTACAATCTCCTTTATCTCCTTCCCTCGCAACAGATTCCCTGTGTGGAGGGTGGGGCTGAGAAAGCATTCACAGCAGCTGCCCTCTCCTATGAGAGCTAAGGCTAATCCAAGGCCATCCCAGCAGCTGGAAGTGGAGGAGTGGGGAATCAAACCCAGTTCTCCCAGATAAGAATCCTTAACGACTACATCAAACTGGCTCTCCAGCCAGCCAGAAGGGAGGGGCAACATTAGATGATAGTCCTCATTTGGAGTCTTTTGTTAATGCTGCATTCCATAAACCAGTTTGCTCTCTATCTTGGACCGCTACTCTGCTGAGCAGACAAGGCTGCTTCTTTGCCTGCTTTTCCTGGTAGACAGTGCTGGTGCTGATGTAGTCTCAGCTGCCATGCCAAAAGCTTGTGCATTCCTTGTCTGCTAGTTTTTGTAAATGGGAGAATTACACAGATAGCTCAACCCCCCCCCCCCAGCCAATGATCCTGCAGTCTGATTGAGGCACACACTGTGCACAAAAATAAACTGAATAAAGGACACAGCAAAATTAACAACAAAAAAATAACATCTCCCTTTGTGGGATGTTATTTTTGTCTCTCTCTCATTCCGAATTTTTTTCTTTGGAGAAATAAAAGCCTACCTGCAAAGTGATTCTAATGCTTAAGGTGCACAGAGCAGAATGAAGTGCAACTTGCCCAGGCTTGGGTGTGTGTGTGTGGGGGGGGGAGGCCCTTCTCCCCTGATGGTTTGCAGCAGCTATTGCTACTACTACTGGCTTGTTTACCTGTGCCTTGCTACTCTGTTCTCCCCTTTTCAAGAAAGCCAGTTCCTGGTTCAAGAGGTGGGCTCTATTGTTACTTATTGTGTGGCTGTGTTGCCCACTGTGCCTGGTGGAGCTAAAGAAAAGCCCCAGGGTAACAAAAGACTTAAGTACTTAACAAAACTTTAAAGTATTAACATCTGTAATTAAGAACAATGTATGAAGTTACAAAGCCCGCTATAATGAGGAAAATTTACAAACAACAAAGTCATACAAAATGCAGTGTGACACACTGCAGTAACCCAATGCAAATGCAGGTTGCTCTTAACAAATAGATGTCAAGCTAGTCCAAAAAGTGTGGCTCAGTCAACAGTATTCCTCTCTGGCCACTTCAGACTTGACCACCTTGAGAAAGCAGAGCTGAACCAGTAATTGATAATGTCTGGTATGAGGAGCCTTAGTCTTCACCTCATATAAATCTCAGAGCAATGTCCTCATGTCTGAAATAAATTCCAAAAGGTGAAAAAAATATTCTAGCTGTCAGGACGTCTATTGCCTTTCTTTAGATTGAAATATGATCCTTCTACTCCTAGGCTCAGCTCTCTTTCTGCTTTCATGCAGTGAACTGGGGGTTCACACCTTTTACATGCCCACTGAACTTGAACTCACTTGCTGATTGTTGTCACAAAGAGAGATCTTCAAAGCACCCACTCATCCATCCCCCCAGCAGCCTCCTGCCTTCTATCCCTTGCACCAGTTGCTTGTAGGCCAGATAAGAGCCCTGGATGGGCCAGTTCCAGCCTGCAGGTTGTATGTTTTACACCACTGACGTAGAGTATAATAATAATATTTCCTAATGCACCAGGGAGAGCCTGCACTTAGGCTATATATGGCATGAGTAGAATTTGACTTGTCCCTTTGCTCTGTTTTGGATTAGACATTTAACAGGTCAAGTAGGGGAAAAGCAAATATCTGTTAGTCATGAATGCATTTGTGTTACCTACTTATATCACTTTTCTCACAAACACATTTCTTCACAATAGTATGTTTTATATGGAAAAGATTAACATGACACAAAAGAGATAAATATAATGGTGGTAATACTAGCAACATCTATCATGTTATTTAGTGTTTAATTCTAATTTGGAAACATAAAAACAACATAAGGAAAGAGTGATCACTTTTATGTTTTAATGTAGCTGGATTATTGGCAGTGAAATCTTTAGTCATCATCACAAAAGTTTTTCGCTCTTTTCACCAATTTCATTACCATACTGATAGAACATGACAGTGTGTTCAAAAGAACGTCAGAATTTGACAGTGAAAATTATGCTTATGAGATTCTAGACTCTTTTACTGTATTAGACGTCTGATGGTAAGAGAAGATTGATTTACACCTTTGCAAGGGAGCATGGAATCAAGCACAATTTTATGTAACTAACTCTTTTTGTGGTCTTTGATATGTGAATTAACTGTGCAATCCCATACAGAGTTACTCCCTTGTAAGTCTTTTTGAAGTCAGTGGGTTTAGAAAGATCTGACTCTGCTTAGGATGCACTATAAATCAAGAATTCTTTGATGTGAAAGGTATTACCTGTCTATTCATATTATTACAAAAATTGTTAATAATGATTAGCAGGTGTAAGTCAGCAATCATGAAGCACTAAGATGTGCTGAAGAAAAGACGATTAATACTTTCCAGTTGTATCAACACTAGATTTGGGGAGAAAAAAAGTATGAGAAAAAATTACACAGATTCTTTTTTGCAGTCTAGCCTACAGCCTATCATACAACTGTATAAATAAACTATATATTTTAAAAGTTGGACACTATAGTAATATTGACTCAGAGCAGGATCCAAAACGATCTGAGTGGTTGTATGGAGAGAATTGATTCTGAGAAGCACTATGGGAAAAATAACCTGCAAAAGTGACTATTTTATATTATCAGTAGAATAAAGCTCAACATATAACAATAGTAATACATGGAACACCAAGCAGATAACACTGCAACAACAGCATTAAAGACCTAGTAAAACAGCAATAAGCCATGTCCTCCAACGTAGCTTTGGGCGGCTTGGGGATTGGAACAGATCCACTGATGTGGGGAGGCTCTGCCTGCATGCCCACCTCCCCTGTTTGGGGACTCTCTTATGGGATTGTGGTGGGTGGATACAGCAGTATGCCCAGCTCAGGGTCTGGCTGTTGGCTCACCTTCAGGTGGCAGGGGGACCACCCAGCAGGTGGGCTGGGAAGCGGGTGTTCATTGGGCAGCAGTTGCCCAATGCTGGATCTATCCCCATCCTATTCCAATACTCCTGTGGTTGTGTTCAATATGCTGTGACCATTTTTTTCCAAACATGGTTGCCTGTGCATCTTCTTCCTCCCCCTCCCCACTCCCTATCTTCCTCTTAAGCCTGCAAACATCCGACAGTGCAACCCTATTAATGTTCACTTAAATTAGGACCCAATTTGATTCAATTCGGCTTACTCTCAGGTAACCATGTATAGGACTGCAAAATAAGACATCTAATCAACTAAAATTTAGGCAGATCATGTTATGTATTATTCTTTTCTTGATGGTAAAATGCATTTATGGTTGTAAATCATAGTGCATCCTTTTAGGGAAAGACCTAAGGATAATGTCAATATGAATCATAGAAAGGATTGTCATTTGTCTCATGAAATAAGCTAGGTAGTTAGAGTCTTATTGTTATGACCCATAACTGAAAAGGATAGTAGCAAAGGTCCCTTGTAAACTACAGTATCTGTAGGGATCAGTAAGAGTCCTTGTTGCACATTAGAGTTGATCAGTGTACTCCAAGATTCAACCAAAGGTGACACACCATTTGATGCTACTGAACCTTGGGAGCTCCAGACAGCACAATTGTCCCCATGTTTTATTTCACCACCCCTTGCAGACTTCACAGAATAATCCTTAGTGTCCCATGGTCCTTGAGAGGCAGAATGTAGATAGAAGAGTCTGAACTCCAGGTGTCAGTATGTACATATGTATTTATTTATTTATTTACATTTCTATACTGCCCTTCCCAAAATGGGCTCAGGGAAAGACATAAAGATAATGTTAATATGAATCAGTCAATATAAGTAGGAATGGGACAATGCAACTCTGGATTGGAGCCAATCATTGTGCTCCTTCTAAATCTGAATCTTCTATACTTTTTGGTTTCTGTGGCCTGAATTAGTTCCTTTATTTGGCTATGCCCTTCTATACAAACCTGGCCATGCACAATTCCTCAATTCCATAGATAAAAACATTGGGGTTGTTGCTTCCTTCCCCCCATTCTGTCCATCTTCCTCTCCCACCAATACTATGTTCACACAGTGTCCTGTATGAGAGTTGCTTGACCGCAATCCCGTGTTGAGGAGCTGGTTGTGCAATTAATACCATGTATTTGGTTGGATTTTTTGGGGATGGGAGATTTTGATCACTCATAGCAAAGTGATCATGAACTTACTTTTAAAAAAATTATGCCTCCATACTAAGCCCTATTCATCTATGAACATGACTGTGGTCCCCACAGATGCATAGATAATTATATGGGAGGGGAAAGTCACTATTGGGATAAGTGAATGTTCCAATTTCTGTTTCTAATTACTGTTGATTTTGTATATTTGTACATATACATGCCATCTGGTTTTTAGATGTAGTTCATTTTGTGTGTATATATATTATGTCATCTATATATCTCTAACACAATGCAGCTTTATTACAGAATTTCACAGAAAATTTTACAGAAAAAAACTGGTGGGTTTCATCCATCAGTATATTTCTGTTAAGAGAAGACTGGCTGATTCCTGTCAATTCCCTTGTTCTACTGTTGCAGCATTAATCTCTCATAGTGTTCCTTAGAATCCTTTAACAGCATCATTTTTGGGTCACAGCAGGATGGGAGATATCTCTTCTTGCAGTAGAAATTGCATCTGGATCCAAGGCTGAAAATGATATCCAAATAAAGAGTTGCACAAGGGAGATGCAAAACTGGGATGGGGATTTAGGGGTCAGAGCAAGAAGAACAAGACATTCAAGACCATCCCTAGATCACGGTAGGCATGGAATAGTATTCTGCTTTATATCAAATAATTGCTCCCCCCAGAATCCTCCCTTCTCTTGGCTGCTTGCTGTTCTCTTCTCATCTGGTTTTGTTGCTGAGATGCTATTATATTTAAGCAAGGTGAGCTGTAGAATTAATACTGCACATGTTAAAGTTCTTACCCAATGTTATGTGATCTGGATTCTGTCCATAAAACAGAGTATTTACTTGGACAAAAGCTTTAATTTCGACAAATATGGCAATTTGTGAACAAACTTGTCTTATAGTTTATTTAGGGAACCTCATTTTGAGTGACTTGATTCTTGAGAATCATCTGGCCGCACACACCTTCAGAAGTTTTAAACAGAATCTCCACATGCCCATTATCATGCAAGTCACATTCTGTTTTTCATTTGTCTCTTGTATTTATACTGTGTGACAGGATGAAACCACCACTTGTACATGAGAAATTGAAACAGATCTGAGAGAAATTACCTGTGCTCCCTCATTTGTGTTTGCAGATCAGTGTCCAAACTGTAGAGCAGTGAGGGGGAAGGGGTGGGGAGGGAAGGTAGACCAGCAGGGATGGAGGGTACAGACGAAAGAGGGAATGTGATTGCCAGACATGGATTAAGATGAGAATTTCACATAATGTGAATGTGGAGTTCCTGCATACCCAAAACATCCAAGAAACTTTGAGGAATATTAAAAGAATGTTGATATGACCAGCAAAATTCTTCAAGGGGCTTTAGTACATCATTAGGTTGCCAATGAATCCTGCCTTTTCATATCAGAGTAATTTAGAAGTTCCTGCTTGGCAAAACAGCAGAGGAATTTTAAGGAGTTTTTACAGATGTTTGTGTGTGACATGTCTGTGGATATGAAATATGGATGGAAAGGCATAGGTAACTTTCCCTTCTCCCACCCATGCATTTATTGCTGTAACACACCTTCCCAGTAAAATGTCCATGGGAAAGAGTGACAGGACTTTAAGACACAGCACAGAAAATGACAAAATTTTCCACTCTTTTGATAAGAGCAGTGAAATTTCCAGATATGGTGGTCATGGTTCTCACATCCATAGATAAATGGAACTTTTATTATGGATCGTGGACTTTATATTGCTCTTTTTTCTTATTCCTACTTGGCATCAGCAATATTAACCAATGAAAATCAAGCCTGTATGCAGCAAAGGTGCTGCAGAAATAATGTTTCAGAGAGCATGAATGGCAGCCCAGCTGGAAACAAGTCAATTTTTTTCCTTCCTAATAAGAGAGTAATTTGTCCAAGAGGTTATATACGATCCTGAAGTATTTCTGTTTCTACTCAATTATGCTAATTTAGTAATCATGGGTGCTATAGATTGTAAAATCACAGCTGCACAGTGAGCTTATCAAGACAGTGGGAACTTTGTCCATTGTTTCCAAGAAATAATGATTAAGGGCTCATTGGCTGCATTGCCCAGTATTCATGTAGTACAAATACACAAATTATATGTTTGATTTAGATAAGTTTTCAAGTAGTGAAACACAAAATGGGGTCTGTTTAGTTTACAGAAATAACCAATGTACATGCTTGGAGAGCTTCATGTAGTACAAGGGAGGGATTTAGAATAAAGAGAGATCAAGAGAAGGGCAGACAAGTGTGGGAAGATGATTTAACCTTAACCTGACCCATTGACATTTTTTAGAGCAAGAAAAATTAGTGGAGTGCTGACTTGTGCTGAAGGTGAACCTCTATGGGAGAAGCAGAGAATACAAACGGCAAATATTGCAAGAAGGCAAAAACTAGAAAAATAAAGGGTTGATCCAAACTGAAATAAATGGTTCTCTGACAGGTAGAAAAACAAAAACCTTGATTTCCTCCATTACTCTTTCTAGGACGCTGGAATTTAAATCTGAGATAGTATCTTGCTTGCTTTAGCTTCCAGTGCTTTGCCAATTCTACCACCCAGCTTCACAAAAAAAGCTATATATTTATTTGAAATATCAAATTTAATACTTTGTCACCCTTAGCTTGTTTACATCTTCTTTATACCTTCCTAAGTGCTGTCTTCCTGGGTACTATATTCATAAATAAACATTTGTCATTTTAGAAACACTGTTTTCTCTCCAAAATCCACATCAAAATGCAAAAATAGTTTAATTAAATGCACAAAAACAATATGTATAATTCTAATCATGTCCTCATCTGTTGCCACTTAAATCCAGAGACTGAAGCCATGGACAGACCAGACAGAACTTTCTATAAACCTGAAAAAAGCTTTAGGTTTGTAGAAAAATCTGAAATACACTGAGGATGCTAACCCCCCAAATAATAGAAGCAAGGCTTGAAACTTTAAGAAATTAATGTCCTCAGTGGCCATTTCTAGGCAAGCACAATAGTATTGCTAGGCTTCCCAAACCTCCGCCCTGGTGGGGGACCCCCAAATTTTCAGCCTCAACCCCCGCTCTCAAAAAATCTGGGGGTGGGGGGTGGGGGGGGGAGAGAGCTGGGCGGGGCACCTGGGCCAGGCCTTCCCACCAGCCAACAGACCCGGGAGCTGAGAGGAGGAGGTGGCAGCTAGTGGCTTGTCCGCGCCGCCACCAACCGGCCCTTGACGGCGCTCCCAGGCAGCCTCCCCTCCCTTTCCCTCGGGGCTGCAGCGGTGGCTGCTGGGGCCGGCGGCTGGGGACTGGCCTGCTGGGTACTGGCGGCTGCTGGGGCCGGCGAGGGGCTTCGGACGGCGTGGGCGGCTGCTGGCCGCAGCCTTGGGGCTGTCGGTGGTGCTGCTGGCGCTGGGCCTGGCTGCGGGGCCCTGCTCTCCACCACACCGCCCCACCGCTGCCGTCCCCAGCCCTGCGCAATGCCTCCCCTCCCTTTCCCTCGGGGCTGCAGCGGCGCATGGCCTTCGACTGGCGGCTGCTGGGGCCAGCGCGCAGGCACACCCACACGCTCTGCTCTGGTTTCTAAGGGGGGCGTCAACGAAGGCCAGCAACAAGCGGTCAACCTCCCACCTTCAATCTGCAATCTCTGCTCTACCCATCCACGCAGGCAGCCGGCATGTAGCCTCTGAGCATTCACAGAGTGCAAACGAGCCATGCAACCCCCCCAGATTTGTTGCAATATGTGCACACGCAGGCACACCAACATGCTCTGCTCGGGTTTTCACGGGGAGCGTCCACAAAGAGCGGCAACCAGCGGCCAACCTCTCAAGGGCAGGGCTGGGCTCGATCTGCAACCTCTGCTCTACCCACCCACCCATGCAGGCAGCTCCAGCGTCACCTCTGAGCATTCGCAGAGTGCAAACAAGCCATGCAACCCGCCGCGTTTGTTGCAATATGCGCACACCTGCACATCAACACGCTCTGCTCCGGTTTCCATGGGGAGCATCCACGAAGGCCGGCAGCAAGCGGCCACCCTCCCAAGGGACCGGCTGGGCTTAGCAGCACCACCTCCCTCCGCCCCTGCCCGGTCCCTTTGCAGGCTGTGGAAGCGAGAGCAGCGGCGGGCCCTCGAGGGGAGCAGCCGAGGAGAAGCGGCATCTCCAGGCCGGCGAGCAGCCCGCCCGCCTCCCCTTACCCCGCCGAAGGAGGCCGGCCTTCCCCGCCTCGCCGGGCCTGCTCGCCGCTCTTTCCCCTGGAGGAGCCCGGGAAGGTTTCTTCCCTCCCGGAGAAGGAGGCAGCCAGGCTGGGAAATGGTGGCCTCCTCGGGGGCAGCAGGCAACGCTCCGCACTCCAAGGCGCCTGGCTGGGTTTTTCTAGGCTCCTGGAATTGGCGGGGAAATAGGGTTGCCAATCCCCAGGTGGGGGCAGGGGATCCCCTGGTTTGGAGGCCCTCCCCCCCTTCAGTGTCGTCAAAAAGCGGGGGGAGGGGAGGGAAATGTCTGCTGGGCACTCTATTATTCCCTATGGAGATTTATCCCCATAGAAAATCATGGAGAATTGATCCATGTATCTGGGGCTCTGGGGGGGCTGTTTTTTGGGGTAGAGGCACCAAATTTTCAGTATAGCATCGAGTGCCTCTCCCCAAAATACCCCCCAAGTTTCAAAAAGATTGGACCAGTGGGTCCAATTCTATGAGCCCCAAAAGAAGGTGCCCCTATCCTTCATTATTTCCTATGGAAGGAAGGAATTGAAAAGGTGTGCTGTCCCTTTAAATGTGATGGCCAGAACTCCCTTTGGAGTTCAATTATGCTTGTCACAGCCTTGATCTTGGCTCCACCCCTAATGTCTCCTGGCTCCACCCCCAAAGTCTCCTGGCTCCTCCACCAAAGTTCCCAGATATTTCTTGAATTGGACTTGGCAACCCTAAGTATTGCCAGCCTTCCAGCTTTAGTTTCTGTCCATAAAAAGCAGGGGAAGGGGGCAGGGTTCTTTCCAGGGCTGCTTTATGGGAGGAAGGATTCCTTGAGCTAGGCCTGTCAGCAGTCCACCAAGTGACATGCAGCTTGCAGGATTCAATCAGGCCTGGCTCCTTGCTGCTGTTCAACAGCAACCATCAGCCAGTGTGTTGTAGCGTTTAGCATTGCAGAACAGGATCTGGAAGATCCAGGTCTGAAACCCCATTCTGTCATGACCTTGGGCCAGCTACATATTGTCAGTCCAACTTAGCTCACAGGGTGGTTGTGAGTATAAAAGGGAGGCAAGGAGAATGGTGTAAGCTGTTTTGGATCACCATTGTGGAGAAAGGAGGGGTATAAAAGAAATGAATAAATAATAAATATAGTTGAAGACAGTGGCAGATAAAAGGTTGGTTAGTGGGAAGGAGAAAAGAAGCAGGGAATGTGAATAGATGAGGAGTGCTAGGAGGAGGAAAAGAGGCAATAGTATACGAAGGGGGATACTGGTGAAAGTGGTGGCTCCCTGCAAGTCTATTCAACTAGCTCAGCCCATAAACTGAAACCATGCAGTTTTCCCAGGATGAGGCTGCTAGAGGGAGGAAAGGAAGAAAAGCTGGACAGAGAGGTAGGTTAGGGTAGGTTGGGGGAAAAAAGAAGAGTTTATGGGGGTGTTTAGGGAAGGGAAAGGCAAAACAACAACAACACCCTAGCATTATAATCTTTTCCAGTGGGTCTTATGTTCTCACAGTGTGCCCAAAGCACAATAGTTTTAGTTCAGCCATTTTAGCCTCTAATGAGAATTCATGCTTGATTTTATATAGAAGCCTACATGTCTGGTTTTTTTTTTTGAGGTTTGGGGTGTGTGGGGGGGGGGGAAGTCCATGGTTTCTATAAAACTCTATGCACACAACCAAAATCTACTTGCTCTTTGTTCTTCCTCTTAGAAGTCCACCTATTATTGTAGGCCAGTCTTTTAGAACTGGATCCATCACAATTCCTACAATGGCAATGTCTGAAACAAGCAAACAGCAAGAATTTGGCCCCACCCAGCTGAGCGGCCGATCGGCCGCCTTAGGCTGGGGGCCGCCCATTGCCTCCCCTGCTGGAGGAGAGACAATGGTTTGCCCTGAACTGCTAGGGGGTGGGCAGCCTTATATAGGCTGGCCCATCCTCCTGTGGCGCAGTTCTTTTTCAGGGCTTGTTGGCCTGCCCGCCCGTCATGCAGTGTAGGCATAGGTTGGTTGCCTATGCCTACACTGGTAGGAATTTTTCACTTCCAAGCAAATTGGCCAGCTTGGGAGTGTTTTCGCCTTCCTTATACTGTGGAAGGTGCGTTGGCGATTGGCTAAGGCGGTGCTGCTTATAGTTGGGAACATGTCGCTTATAGTTTTACTGTTGGGAACATGTTCTTTTGGGGTATTGGTGAGCTCCCATGGCAACGCACCTTTGGGGGTGTACAGCGTCCCTGGGGTGACCTAAACTGCATGGCTCAAGGTTGGTTCCAGGGAGCCTTGTGATCCCGTCACTAGGGAGTTGTCCACAGCCCAGGCTGCATGGCTCGGGTGAGGGTGGAGCTCAGTGAATGGGATCTCATGCCTGGCCGGCCGGGTTTGAGCCGTTGGGTTGGCTCACTCCTGGGGCCTGGGGCTTGCCCTGTTTTCAGGTTGAGGAGGTGGTCTGTGTTATGACCCCTGGCTTATCCTGGCCCCATTTTCCCATTGTCGTTAAATTTAAATAAAGTGGCCCTTTATCCCACATTGTTATCTGTCTCGTTATTCTGAATGGGGGGGGGCAATAAGGAATGCAGGTCAGTTAAGTGGAACCTCAAAGCTTCCCATCAGTGCTGGGAAAAGGTTTTTTCAGAAAAGGTTAGGTCTGACAGAGAAAACTGACCCAGATTATTCTGTAACACAGCTTTAGTATCCTTTAAAAATCAATTATTATTTTTAAATAATGTTTTTATACAGTTAAGAGTGACAAACATAGTAGTATCACAATCCAGGCTTCTGTTCACTATTATGAACAGATGGTTGAAACAGAGTCAGATGAGGCTGAATCTTTTCCAAGGTGGAGGTTCTGTGGCTGGGACAGAGAGCTTGGGATGCCAGCTTCTGGCTCTTGATAGTGTGCTCTTGAGACCAGCACCATCCATTAGGAGCCTGAGGGTAATTCTGGATGCCTCCTTAACAATGGAGGCTCAGGTCACCAGTGTGTCTAGAAAGGCATTCTTCCAACTTTGCCAAGTCAGGCAACTGGCTCCCTACCTGTCTTGTCCTGATCTAGCCACAGTAATCCATGCAACATTCACCTCCAGATTGGATTACTGTAACTCAATCTACATGGGCCTACCCTTGAGGCTGACTCAGAAACTACAACTGGTACAAAATGCAGCTGCGTGGGTCCTTATGGGAACTCTGCATACAGCATATATCCATCCTGTGCTGTGTGAGCTACACTGGTTGCCAGAAAACCAGATCAGGTTCAAGGTCATGGTGTTGACTTTTAAGGCCCTCAACATCTGTTGGTGGTCCCTGGCCTGATAGATGTCCCACTGTCCTCAACCAGAGCCAGGACATATTCTACCCTGATTCCAACCTGGTGGAACTTTCTGTCAAACAACATCACTGCCCTGCAAGCCCTGATGCAGTTCTTCAGGGCCTATAAGGCAGAATTGTCCTGCCAGACGTTTGGTTTAGTAGACTGATCAAAGCCACTAAGTAATACACTGTCTTTAAGTTTGCAAAAATATATTACAAGGATTGTGTACAACACATAATAAATAATACAATAATGATAGAGGCTGGCGGTGCTAGGGCCTTTTAAAGTAACAGATCCCCAAGGGGGCCAAAATCCTGTCCCCAAATGAATAGATATGTCCAAACTTGGAAATAGGTCCCATTCACAAGGTGGGTGCTCCTGAGGAACGTAGCTTCAATGCAGCCGTTGTCTTAAAAAGACGTCTCTTTAGATTTTGATGACGTTTCAATTCCTTCTTTAGTTTAACAGCTCAGTTATTTAGGAACCCTATTCTACATTCTCTAATCGCAGCATTAAGCTTCTCATTTCAGTGTGAACATCAGGCTCTTTCTTCAAGTACTTGTAGGGCTGTCATACAGAGGATGATGCAGAATTGTTTTCTGTTGCTGCAGAAGGTAGGACCAGAACCAATGGGTTGAAATTAAATCAGAAGATTTTCTGGGTCAACATTAGGAAGAATTTCCTGACAGAGCAGTTCCTAAGTGGAACAGGCTTCCTCGGGAGGTGGCGGGCTCTCTTTCTTTGGAGGTTTTTAAACAGAGGCTAGATGGTCATCTGACAGCAATGCTGATCCTGTGAACTTAGGGGGTATTTGTGAAGTTCCTGCACTGTGCAGGGGGTTGGACTAGATGACTGTGGGGATCCCGCCAGTGATGTATTATTGTCACTAGTGACACACTGACATCACTCTCGGTGGACTTGAAAGAGATGTCACGGTGTTGCTTGGGTCACTCTAGCATTTGGACAACAATTTTATAGTTTTGCTATGAGTTTTTATGGAATCCTAGAGCATCCTGTGCCAATTACAGTTTAAACAGGCAGTGACATGGGATTGCTGGCACAATGCTGATGTAAAGGGCCTTTCCTTTTCCCATCCAGTTTCTTTTGCTGGTTTCTGAGGCAGTGGCAGACATCAAAGGGAATTGTTGGGAAGAAACATGCTAAACAAATGTTGTACCATGCTACATGACAGAAGTGGCCTGACAAACTGGGTAGGGCCCCTCATGTTCAGACAAATAGCCTGTCAAGTGTCAGCTCCTTGACCATGGCTGGCAAGCAGGAAATGAACTGAATCAGTGGGTGTTCAAGCATACCTAGACAGAAACAAGCAGGAAGAACTAGCTTTTAAAACAGCATTCATCCCTAAAAGCAAAAGCACTCTTTCAAATTGTGTCTTTCCAGGCACTTGGTGGAAAAGATAGACTATCATTATCTTTGGCCAAATTCAACCTGTCCTTCCTTCCCCAGACTGATACACAACTTTCCAAGAAAACTGTGACCACAGATTGCTGATCAGGAGGGAATGAACCATATTTCTGAATGAACAATACTGTCAGTGTTAGTGCTCCTCCATTTAGCAAGATGGCATATGTCTCACTGCAGTATTTTTATAGAGAATAAAGTCTGGTATTTCTGAAGAAATGTGCTTGCACACAAAAGCTTATACCTTGAATAAAATCTTGCTGGTCTTAAATTGCCACTGAACTCAAACTTGGTTCTGCTGCTTCAGACCAACATCGCTACCCACCTAAAAGTATTTTGCATATACCTTTGTTGTTGCTGTATTAGTTTGGTCATCTTGATCAACATTCATCTTAGAATTATAGAACCATAGAGTTGGAAGGTACCTCCAACACAATGCAGGAAATTCACAAATACCTCCCCCCACATATATTCCCAGTAACCCCTGCTCCATTCCCAGAAGATGGTAAAAACCTTCAGAATCCCTTGCCAAACTAGCCTGGAAAAAAAAAATACTGACTGACCCCAAAGTGGCAATCAGCATTTCCCTGGGCATGTAAGAAAGGGCCACAAGAACTAAGCACTGATTCAATACTTTCTGCCTTCCATCTCATGAGTTGCCTAATTTACAGAATCAGCATTGCTGTCAGATGGCTATCTAGCCTCTGCTTAAAAACTTCCAAAGAAGGAGAGCCCACCACCTCCAGAGGAAACCTGTTCCATTGAGGAACCACTCTGTCAGGAAGTTCTTCCTAATATTTAACCAGAGACTCTTGATTTAATTTCAACCTGTTGGCTCTGGTCCAACTTTCTGGGGCAACAGAAAACAATTCTGTATGATAGCCTTTCAAATACTTGAAGATGGTGATCATATCACCACTTAGTCCTCTCCTCTCCAGGATAAAATACCCAACTCCTTCAATCTTTCCTCATAGGGCTCATAGTCTCCAGACCCGTCAACATCTTCATTGCCCTCCTCTGGACATGTTCCAGCTTGTCTATATCCTTCTTAAATTGTGTGCCCAGAACTGAACAATATATTCTAGGTGAGGTCTAACCAGAGCAGAGTAAAGCAATACCATCACTTCACATGGTCTGAACATGGCAATTCTGTTGATATAGCCCAAAACTGAATTTGCCTTTTTAGCCACTGAATCATACTGCTGACTCATGTTCTGTGTACAGTCTACTAAGACCCCTAGATCCGTTTCATACCTACTACTGCCAAGAAAAGTCTCCCCCGTCCTATAATTATGCATTTGATTTTTCCTGCCTAAATGCAAAACTTTACATTTATCCAGGCTAAAATTCATTTTTTTAGCTCAGCTTTACAACCTGTCAAGATTATCCTGTATCCTGACTCTGTCTTCTTCTGTATTTGCAACCCTTTCCAGTTTAGTATCATCTGCAAATTTAATAAGCATTCCCTCTATTTCTTCATCCAACTCATATATGAAAATGTTGAATAAAACAGGTCCCAGGACAGATCCTTGAGGTACTCCATTTGTCATTCCTCTCCAGGAGGATGAGGAACCATTCACAAGCACTCTTTGGGTGCAATCTGTCAACCAGTTCCAGATCCACCTAAGAGTAACAGGAACCAAACCACATTTTACCAACTTGTCAACTAGAATAGTATGTGGAACCTTACTGAAATCAAGATAAACGGTGTCTATAACATTCCCCTGATTCAGCAAGATAGTAACTTTCTCAAAAAAAAAGAGAGATCAGGTTCGTCTGGCATGACTTGTTCTTGAGAAACCCATGCTGGCTCTTAGTAATCACAGCCAACTTTTCTAAATGTTCCAGGACTGAGTGTTTATTTGTTCTAAAACTTTTCCAGGCATTGACATCAAGCTGATGGGTCAGTAGTTAACTGGATCCTCCTTTTCCTCCTCCTTGAAGATGGGGACAACATTTGCCCACCTCTAATCTTTTGGTAGAGCCCTGTGGCGCAGAGTGGTAAAACTGCAGTACTGCAGTCAGAGCCCTATGCTCATGACCTTAGTTTGATCCCAGCGTAAGCTGGGTTCAGGTAGCCGGCTCCAGGTTGACTCAGCCTTCCATCCTTCCGAGGTCGGTAAAATGAGTACCCAGCTTGCAGGGGGGAAAGTGTAGATGACTGGGGAAGGCAATGGCAAACCACCCCGTAAAAAGTCTGCTGTGAAAACATTGTGAAAGCGATGTCACCCCAGAGGTGAAAATGACTGGTGCTTGCACAGGGGACTACCTTTACCTTAATCTTTTGGTGCCTCGCCTGTTCTCCAAGAATTCTCAAAAATAATGGCCAGAGGCTCAGAAATAACATCTGCAAGTTCTTTTAGTACCCTTTGATGCAATTCATCTGGCTTCAAGTAGGATTGATTCTGCACTTAACACTCCCTTCCATGCACGGCTCCTCACAGCAGCTCTTTTCCCCAGATTCTGCATTGGCATCTCTGGAATGAGGCTGCTTGTTTCATGCTTGCTCCCTGCAAACTCGAGAGCTAAGACCAAGACTAGAACAAAGGCTAATGCAGAATCAGTCTAGGTGTTTATGTACTACACCAATGCTTTTAGTACACTTGGATGCAATTCATCTGGCCCTTTCATTTAAAGAAATTAAATGTTTATTTACTACCCCTATACTGATCCTAGGCTGCAACTCCATTCCCTCATCATATGTTTTGTTTTTGCACTGTTGAGCACTGTTTCCCTCAGAAGAGAAGACTGAGGAAAAGTAGGAACTGAGCGGTTTTGTCCTCTCTTCATCACCTGTTACAATTTCATTTTCCTGTTCTCGCGATCGGCTTACCATGCCCCTTTTATTTTTCTTACTTTGTACATAAGAAAAGAACTCCTTTTTGCTGTTTTTATCATTTCTCAATAGCCTAAGCTCATATTGAGCTTTAGCTTTCCTAACTCTTTATCTACAAGTACTAGTTATTTGTTTATATTCATCCTTGGCTATAACACCTTCCTTCCATTTCCTGAATTAGTCTTTTTTTATTTCTCAAGTCTTTAGGGAGCTGTTTATGGAGCCACCTTGGCTTCTTTAGGCTCCTCCCATTTTTCCTTCTCATAGGAATAATTAGTGATTGTGCCTTCAATGTTTTACTTTTAAGAAACTCCAGCCCCTCTTAAACTCCCTTCTGACCATGGGATTTTACCTAGCATTTTATCCATGTTTGTCAAAATTTGCTTTCCTGAAGTCTAACCTATATGTCTGACTATGTACAGCTTTTTCCTTTCCCAAGACAGTAAATTCTAAAATTACATGGTCACAGGGTTCCTACTACTTCTACCTCATCAACCAGTTCTTCCTTGTTGGTGAAAATCAAATCCAAGATAGCATATCCTCTTGTTTCCTTCACCACTTTCTGGAAAATGAAGTTGTCAGCAAGGCAAGTCAGGAATTTATTTGACCTTTCATTTTTAGCAGTTAGACTTCCAATAGATGTCTGGGTAACTGAAAGCTCCCATGACTGTGACCCTTCTCTTTGAGAACTTTGCAATCTGTTGTAGGAGTTCATAAACTTTTGTAACATGATTTTATCTTGATTATATTGGCTTTGTACCCATTCTTGTTAAACCACTGTTTGTAGTATGTGTATATGGCAATAAAGGTGACTGACTGACTGAATGTTGTAGGAGTATATCATCTAAGTTCTCTGCCTGACATGGTGGCCTATAGCAAATCCCCACCATAATATCACTGTTATTTCTTACTTTTATTTTCCCCAGAGATTCTCAAATGAATTGTCATGCTCAGATTTGCATATTTCCTCACAAGTATATATCTCGTTCACATGTAATGCTATGCCTCTACCCTTCCTTATTTGTCTGTCCCTTTTAGATAAGCTGCACCTTTCAGTTCTAATATTCCAATTGTGAGTGTCATCCCACCAAGTTTCAGTAATGCCTATTAGGTCACAGTTAATCTTAGGATCGACTAAACTTCCTGAATATTTCTCCTTCTGACTCAATTATAGTTGACAAATCCTGAGCCAGATATTGGTGATTAATTCCCAGTTCTGTGACCATACTACTAATTTTTTCCCCTTCAATTACTATTAGTTCATGAGGTCATGCACTTTCTCTCTTATACAACTTCTCCATCTTTATCTTTATTAGCAAGGCCTCTCAGCTAAGTGGTATCAGCAACTTCTTACATAGATATTCATATACTCTTCTTGACAAGGTCACTAAGGAAGGTATTATAATGAATGTACCCTTAAGGTAGTCCTTTAGTTATTGGTGTCTGTCACAAGCAATGCCCTTTGAGGGGAGATCCAACCATTGCAACTAAGGAAATCCTGGCAAAACTCTGTTCCTGCATCTGCTGAAAGCCTTCTTTAATCACTCAAAGGAAAGACACTTCTTATGAACATTTTCTCAGAAAGAAAAAAAACAGGCAGTGTTCTTTTTCATTTATTGGGACACTGCAATAAAAATCATGGTCTGGGGTTGGCCAGTAAGGGGTGCAGTCACACGTCACATTAAAAGCAGGTGTATAGCGCTCAAATTTGAATTGCTGAATACTGATTCAATGCAGGGCCGCTCAGATGAGCATCCAAGAATGCGACTCATCCTGATCAGACATCAATACTATCACGCTCTTTTCTTGGAGCATGAGTGATCAGATGGTGATTCCTGGGGGAGGGGGGGGGTCCATTGAACATGCACCCAACTGTTTGGAGGTGGGAAATCAAACGTTGCTTCAGAGATGGGGGGGGGGAGGGGACGGAGGGAAAGTTTCTGGAATTAATGTTGCCGATTCAAACCAGGGGACTGCCATGAACTACTTTCCTGGAAATTGGCAGTGACAATAATATCTGGAAATCCTCCACATTGAAAAAAAGATTTTTTTCCTGTTCTGAATAGTGGGATAACATCCCCTCCCACCCCGATCCTGTGTTGATCGGAGAAGCAGAAGCATCACTTCAGATTCCCGCATGATCTGGCAATGCGCATTTCTGCTGGGCATTTTTTTTTTAAAAAAATGGGAAGGGCGGTAAACATTCCAAGGGGCAGTATCACGCGTGAGCTGTCCAAACAGGAAAAAACCGATCGTGTGCCACTTCTCTGAAAAAGGGCCGGACTTTCTGCGCTATCAAATTAACCCGGGATTGATCTGGAGCAAGCCGGGATGAGCTCAGATGACGCTCGATTGCCAGATGTGGATGTCTGGACATATTTAATCCGTCAGTGAGATGCAACTGTGTCACCACTAATGGTACATCTGAACGCACCCAAGGTCAAATATTTTTAGCATCAGTCTATTTTTTCCTTCTTGTAGGATAAAGAAGCAACCTCCAATAACATGGCAACATGAGTTTAAGTCTAACTTGTTCCACTGAGAAATGCCGTCTCAATGGATCTTAAATCTTAGGCAGACATCTGGACTTTGACTTGCACACAGATAGGCCAGTGTCTGCAGGAAATATTATGTTATGCCCTAAAATGCAGTCTGGGTTGCAGTGCCAAAGGAATCTGTCAAAGTTCACAATTGAAAATTCTGGTTGAGTCCTTTCCGTCACATGTCATTTCAGATTTTTTTTTTTTAAGACATGGAATTTCAGTAAGGGATAGGGTAGACTCACAGCAAATGCAATAGTATCCATTTATTTCATTTATACCACCCTTTCCTCCCCAGTGGGTACCCAAAGCAGTTTACATCATTCTCTTCTCCTCCATGTTATCCTTACAGCAACTCTGTGAAGTACGATACGCTGAGAGTCACCATAGTCACCCAGAAAGCTTTGATGGCAGAGTGGGGATTTGAAACTGGGTCTCCCAGATCTCTTAAGTAGGTTTCCACTTTGCAAGCCAGACACCACTCAACACCCTTTAAATTTCATGATGCAATGACTGAGAAGGCAGCTGCAGTTCCACCTACCCATAAATAACCTCCAGCATGTTGCAGACAAAAATAGGGGCATGTTCGTAACACCCCATTCTCATACCAAGAATCTGTTTACGAGTTTATGTTCTTAACTGTTTCACATTGCTGATAGCTCTTCATTATGGGCTGTATTTACTCTGCAATAGCCCACTCCACCATTGATTTAAAGCTAAAATGGTGATGGCTTGTTGAATTACAGATATAGTGGAAAAAAATGGTCCTTGAACATCTTTGCAGTGGTTCAAAGTAATGCCTCAGCAGCTACAGTGTGTGAAGTGGCAGTTTGGTGAGCCAGTTTGGTGTAGTGGTTAAGTGTGCAGACTCTTATCTGGAAGAGCCGGGTTTGATTCCCCACTTCTCCACTTGCAACTGCTGGAATGGCCTTGGGTCAGCCGTAGCTCTGGCAGAGGTTGTCTTTGAAAGGGCAGCTGCTGTAAGAGCCCTCTCCAGCCCCACCCACCTCACAGGGTGTCTGTTGTGGGGGAGGAAGGTAAAGGAGATTGTGAGCCGCTCTGAGACTCTTCGGAGTGGAGGGCGGGATATAAATCCAATATCATCTTCTTCTTCTTCTTCAGTTTACACATTGCATAGTGCCTTTCTGTTTATGTGTATTTATCTGACACGCATGTTAAAGACAAGATGTGCCTCTGTACCCAAAGACCTGAATTTCTAGAGATCCTGGTCAACTAGCTTAACTTGAAGAATGACAACCCTACCAACTTATATTAACAAAATTTTGGCAAAACATTCCCCAGAGGGCAAAAATAAGGAAAACGATTTCTCAGGAATGGATTTGAAACATGCAGCAGCTCAACGCAGCTGGGAAATGGCAAAAAAAAAAGAAGAAGCCATTTGAAGGACTTGAAAGTTTGTGTGGCAGAGAGCTCCACACCCTTCCCATGGTGGCTATGAGGGAGTCCTTCAGGATGCTTCACTTGCAGCTACCCCACAGATTGAGTTGTGCTTGCAATGAGCATGACGCCATGCAAATATTCCCTTTTAATTCAGGAGCTTTCTGTATTTAATGTGGGGAGGGGATCCTGTGCGGAAGCAGCCATTGTCTTGCCTAATTTTTCTGCCTTGCATCTACCTTGTGCAGTGTTGAAAATCCGATCTTGCCAGGTTTCTGGTCCATGCACAATTTTGGTTGGTGCTTTAATTTAACAAAAATAGCACAAAGGAAGATTTCCATCCCTGGTTTCTGTCCCTGTTTCACTATTCTCTGTGATTCTTCTTTTACTTGCTCTGTAAGGACCAATTCACATAGGTAAGCTGGTCATTTTTAATGAGTGAAGAAAAAAAAATTACAGTGACTGTAAAAATGTAGAAATGGCTGTTAGCCCTATGAATTATATCTGCATATAGTATAGGACTCACAATGAATTTTCCCCACGTGAGCTTTTATGTAAATATTTGTGAATGTGGAGAAAACCATATTGGAAAACTATATTTTTGTGTACAGAAGTTTCTTGTTTCAACCTCTAGCATCTCCTGCTGAAGTACATCTATCAGGTTCAGTAGACAACCTGGAAAGCAGCTGCCAGTCACAGTTGACGATACTGGGCTAGCAGTGCAGTCCTAAGAAGAGAGACATCATTTCAAACCCATTGACTTCAAAAAGTGAGACTCTGTTGAGGACTGCTTTGTAAGTGGACTATTGGCTTGATTTAGTAAAAGTCACTGCATGGGGGAAAAAAAAATAGATGCCCAGATGGCTTGTGTGAACCAGCCTTTAAAGTAAACTGTACTGATGTTTTCTTGTTTCCTGTTGAAATAATGATTTCCTGTACCGTATTAGGTTAGATATAAATGTGTGGTCCCTTGATGTGGCAAAGAAACTTGGTGACAGAAGGATTCTTTAATGAGCACAGAACTTGGAAATAGAAATGTCAGGTCACTTTTGCATGGTTGTTTGCAAGCAAGCTGCCTGATACCATCCTTTGCAGCTCCAGGATAAAGTCATAGTGGCATGCAGTGCAAGGTTGCCAAGGCATAACACTTTTCCACAAGCTTAGACCATCTGCTGGGCTCTCAAGCTTATGGCTGTCCGTAAATGGCTTTCAGTGCTGCATTTTATAGTCTGATTTTTGCTATTTGATTATTCCCTGTGATTTTTAATATGACATTCTTTTTGTCAAGTGATTGAAGAGCTCTTATTAGTTGAAAAGAAACAAATGAATGAAAGAACAAATGAATAATTAATTTCTGATTATTCTGCCTTCCTGTGCAACTAGGATTTTTTGGCTGATGTCAGCAATATATATTAAAGTGATCTTGACTCTGTGAGAAGATAATAAGCTGGATATTCAAAGGAAATATTTATTAATAATACTTCCTTGCATGTTTGGAGGTTCTGTGATTTTATGCAGAAAAAGGAAATCAAAATGACTAATCTATTAAATCTGTGGGCCATTAAAAACCAAGCTGAGTTCTGTGACTTCACAGGAGATGTAGATGAATGTCTTTTATGGCTTTAGCTTCCCCTGCTTGTACCTTCAGTTTTGCTTATTTGTTCCCTTAAGTCATTTACTTGGGGTGTTCCAGAAAATTCATGGTGGAAAAATGTAAAGTCATTCAAATTCTCATTCCTAGATTGAATAACCACATCAACAACAGTACATGTTTACTTGGGATTAAGTCCCTTGTAACAAGTTGTTAGAATTTGGCATAGATAAATAAGTGGCATCCCTATGAAGAAAATGGTTTTATGATTCCAGCTATGCTGCCTGTTCTCTTTCACTTAATCTGCTAATTTTTTCTCCATCTCTCACCAACACCTCATAGAAACAGTTTCCTTCCTCAGGGTTTCCCTTTCTTTGCTTAAGGCACATCCTTCTTGCTTGATTTTTCCATGTTGTTTAAGACTGGGATGTTTGGAAGATAGGTTCCACCCCCCCGCTCCCACCGGATAGGTCTACCTCAGCTGAAATGGGACAATTGTAACAAATGATGATCTTACCCAGCTTTAATACAAGGTGGGCTGCTACATGGTAATAATAATAATAATAATAATAATAATAATAATAATAATAATAATAATAATAATAATAATAATAATAATTTATTTATATCCCGCCCTCCCCGCCAAGGCAGGCTCAGGGCGGCTAACAGCATTCATAAACATACAATACAATAAATATAGAACTTTAACATTAACATTATTTAAAAACCAGTCAATACATAATTAAACTTAACTTAATCTGAGAGTAGGAATGATATTCCCGACGCTATTTCTGTCAGTTTACATAGTAACAAGGGTCCTTAAACAGAACCATATTGACGGGTCCCTTCGTTAAACAACCATAACTCAGCAGTCCGTGAACGCCAGCTTGAAAAGGGTGGTCTTGCAGGCCCTGTGGAACTGATCAAGGCTCCACAGGGCCCACACCTCCTCCGGGAGCTGATTCCATAGGGATGGGGCCGCGATAGAAAAGGCCTGTGCACGAGTGTTCTGAGTTTTAGCCTCTTTTGGCCCGGGGACAGTCAGTTTATTTTTCCCTGCTGTCCTCAGTGCTCTCTGGGGCTCATATGGGGAAAGACAGTCCCTCAGGTAGGCCGGTCCTCGGCCATATAGGGCTTTAAAAGTAATGACCAGCACTTTGTACCTGACCCGGTACGTAATCGGCAGCCAGTGCAGTTCACGTAGCCCCGGCTGTATATGCTCCCACTTCGAGAGTCCTAGCAACAGCCTGGCCGCCGCATTCTGCACTAGCTGCAGCCTCCGGGTTTGGCACAAAGGCAGCCCCATGTAGAGGGCATTACAGTAGTCCAATCTTGAGGTGACCGTTGAGTGGATCACTGTTGCTAGGTCCCGACGCTCTAGGAAAGGGGCCAACTGTCTCGCCCGCCTCAGATGGAAGAATGCTGACTTGGCAGTGGCTGCTATCTGGGCCTCCATTGATAATGAAGGCTCCAGTAAAACATCCAAGCTCTTTACCTGGTGTGCTGCTTTCAATGGCACACCGTTGAAGGCCGGGAGAGATATTTCCTTCCCCAGAGCGCCGTGACCCACACAAAGGACCTCTGTCTTCGTCGGGTTCAGCTTCAGCCCACTCAGCCTAAGCCACGTTGCAACAGCCTGCAAAGCCTGATCCAGATTCCCTGGGACGGAGTCGGGCCGGCCGTCCATTAGCAGATAGAGCTGGGTGTCATCTGCATATTGATGGCAACCTAGCCCAAACCTCCGGGCAATCTGGGCAAGGGGGCGCATATAGATGTTGAATAACATCGGGGAGAGAACTGCTCCCTGAGGCACCCCGCAATCTAGTGTGTGCCTCTGGGACTGCTCGCCCCCAATCGCCACCCTTTGTCCCCAACCCATGAGGAAGGAGGAAAGCCATTGTAAGGCCAACCCCCTAACCCCTATGTCGGCGAGGCGGCGGGTCAGTAGCTGATGGTCAACTGTATCAAATGCCACCAACAGGTCTAACAGCATCAGCACTGCAACGCCGCCTCGATCCAGTTGCCGCTGGAGGTCATCTACCAAGGCGACCAGCACCGTCTCCGTCCCATGGCCCGGCCGGAAACCAGACTGGCATGGGTCCAGGACGGAAGCGTCATCCAGAAACCTCTGTAGCTGCAACGCCATTGCCCTCTCAATAATTTTACCTAAAAACGGTAAATTAGACACCGGTCAGTAATTTGCCAATTCGGCTGGGTCTGCTGTACATTTTTTCAGGAGGGGGCGGACCAAGGCCTCTTTCAGAGGTGTTGGAAAACGCCCCTCTAAGAGGGATCTATTTATGATGTCCCATAAAGGACATCTAAGCTCCCTCTGGCAAGATTTAATCAGCCAAGAGGAGCAAGGGTCCAAATCACATGTTGTTGGGCGAGCAGCAGAGAGGATTCCGTCGACTTCCTCCAAGCTGAGTGGGTCGAAGTGGCCCAGCACTAAGCCCGAAGACAGGCACGGAGCCTCAATTTCACTTACTGTATCCAATGTAATAGGCAGGTCTTAGCGGAGCGACGAGATTTTATCTGCAAAATGTTTCGCAAATGCCTCACAGCCAATCTCTAATTCTCTAACATTTGGTTTGCCTTGTGGCAGTGTTATGAGATCTCCAGTTATTCTAAACAATTGTGCTGGGCGCGAATTTGCAGATGCAATCTTGGTTGCAAAGTAGTCTTTCTTTGCAGCCTTAACTGCCATCTCATAAGACTTCGTAAACGTTCTATAGGATGTTCTCGTCGCTTCGTCCTGAGTATGCCTCCACTGCCTCTCTAGTCATCTGAGCCCTTGTTTCAGCTGGTGTAACTCCAAGGTATACCATGGAGCCAGCCTCACACGAGGGCGCAGAGGGCGCTGAGGTGCAATTTCATTGATAGCCCTGGATAGCCGGCCTTGCCAGGCTTCCACCAGGTCATCGAGGGAATTGCCAGTGGGCCAGGGATCCCTCAGGGCCGTTTGGAACTGTTCCGGGTCCATCAGGCCCCGGGGGCGAGCCAAAATAGGCTCTCCGCCCATACAGGGTTAGGGCGGTGTCTCCACATGGGCCTTAAGGGCTAGGTGATCCGACCATGGAACCGCTTCTACTGCGATATCGTTCACCAAAATCCCAGACGCAAAGATCAGGTCTAATATGTGCCCGGCCTGATGCATGGGAGTCGTAACAAATTGAGAGAGTCCCAGTGTCGCCATGGAAGACACTAGGTCCATCGCCTGAGTGGAGGCAGTGTCGTCAGCATGGACGTTGGAGTCACCCAGGACCATAAGCCCTGGGTACTCCAACGCCCAGCCCGCCACTGCCTCCAATAGTGATGGTAAGCTGGTGCGTTAGGTGGACGGTACACCAGCCAGACTGCCAACCCCCCTCCAACATCCCACGCCAGACCGGCACATTTGATACCATCAATCTTTGGGGCCGGGAGAGCCCAAAAGGAGTAACCCTCCCATATGAACAACGCTACCCCTCCCCCCCACCCGCTAATCTGTGATTGGTGAAAGACCGAGTAACCCGGGGGGGACATCTGAGAGAGAGCTACTGTCTCCCCATCCCGCACCCAGGTCTCGGTCACACAAGCCAGGTCCACGTCCTGCCGAAGCAGGAACTCCCTAAGGGTCGAGGTCTTATTGTTTATGGACCTGGCGTTGCATAACACCAATGACGGAGGCGAGCATTTCCTCTTGGCCCCACTACCTGCCACTGTTGGGATGGGAAGTAGACTGGAAGGTGGCTGAGCACCATTTTGTCTCTGTCTCCTTCCCTTATATTTCTGTCTATTCCCACCGTCATATCTTCCCCTCCCCAGGAGCACTGGAATCCCCTGGCTGAGCATCTGCACCTGCCCGGAATAAAAACTCACCGGTATCACCCCTTCCCAATTTGTCTCCACCTGCCATTTCGGTTTACCCCCACCAACCCCTCCAGTTCCCAACTGCTAGACTCACTGCTTATATCTTAAATTAATTAATTTAAACCACCCATCCCAATCTACCTTCCAATTAATTAGTTAAAATTTGATAAGTTCATTCGTTCTTAGCATTATTAATAAATAATCCCTCCCACCCCTTTCCTAATTAATAAGCTAAAAAATTATAAATATAAATATATATAATCTAATATATAAATATATTATAAATAATTCAATCACTAGTTAATTGGCTAAAAGGTCCAAATAATTAATTAACAATAATAACAAAATTCCATTAGTGGTCAGCAGTCAGTTAATCAGTGGGGAGTAAATCCAGATATTCTGTTGGGGAGGTGGCAGTGTATACTGTCCGTGAGGTACTGTTCTTAGGTGTAATGTCTGTAGGTTGGTCCCAGTTGTTGTTAAAGTGCAGGTGCAAGTGATGTTTAGGCAAGTATGACTTTTGCCATGGTTCGACGGCTCGACAGCATCCACGGCCTGGCAACCCAGGGAGGGGCGAGATCTCTCCCGCAACCTCCCAGCTGTTCAGCTACTCCCCTCAGCTCCAGCCAAAGAAGCGCAACCTCTAACGGCGCCGCCTCCGATCCTTTGCGGCTCAGCACACGTCCTGGACTCCCCTGAGCCCCACACAGGGCTTCTCTGTCGGGGAATACCCAGGCCATCGAGCCGGCTGTATTGGGCGGCGTCTGTAGATGGAAGGGGGGGTGGGAGTGGAGGGAGCGAGGAGGTGGGGGCTGAAGGGCCCACGTTCCGGGGGCAGCCCACTGTCCACTCACTGTTCAAGTTACTCCTCGGGCTCTGCGCAGCTCCGCCGCCGCTCCCCGGCCTCCGCTCGTGTTAGCCCCCCGGCCAACGCCCGCAAGCTCATCTGCGGCGCTCTCGTCTGGCCGTCCGACTCCTGACTCCACACTCCCTGCAGTCTCCCTCCGCACTCCGTGCTCCCTGCAGTCTCACTCGGGCCTCCTCTGCATGGCAGCCCGCGGTCACGCCTCACCTCTGCCACAGCACCAGGCCCAGCCAGCAGCGAGGTCTCCAGCCACTACCTCCATTGTTTGCAGGTGGGGTTTGTCGTTCGTTCATTTGTTTATTCACTCATTCATTGCTTATTCGTTGCTGCTGTATCGGTTTAGTTGTTTCAGTGTGGTTGTTTCGATGTGGTTGTTGATAGTTGTTAATAGCTGTTAATAGCGGCGGGAGTCCTAGCGCCTAGGCTTCCACCACCGCCGCCATGTTGATCCCACCATGGTACAGAATGATAGGGACTGTTAAAGGGTTGGACTAGGTTCAGGGTGGTCCAAGTTTGAATCCCAACTGGGTCAGTCACTCTCATTCTGATCTAGGGGAGGGACGGTGGCTCAGTGGTAGAGCATCTGCTTGGGAAGCAGAAGGTCCCAGGTTCAATCCCTGGCATCTCCAAAAAAGGGTCCAGGCAAATAGGTGTGAAAAACCTCAGCTTGAGACCCTGGAGAGCCGCTGCCAGTCTGAGAAGACAATACTGACTTTGATGGACCAAGGGTCTGATTCAGTAGAAGGCAGCTTCATATGTTCATATGTTCATGTACCTCTGCTGTGGTCCTCACCTTAAGTAATTGCTTGCCTCATGAGGTAAGGAAGGCTCCCACACACCTGGCATTCCATAAACTATACAAAACACATCATGTTAATACTTATGCTTTGTTTCAGACTTCTGCAATCCTAATTTTGTTACATTGCTTATTGGATGCCCCCATCTTCTTGATTGCATTGATTTATACTGTGTAATCCACTTTGAGTCTCAATGAGAAAAATGGATATAAATAACATAAACAAATTGTGAGGGTAAAATGGAAGAGGAGGAAACAATGGATTGCTGCTTATCCAGTTTTGGCAGGGACCTTCCAGCAATGCTTCCTATTAGAAGTAGGTAAATGTCAGACCCCAGTTCTCAGCAGGGATTCTCCTGCTTTGGAGGCTCTGATCCACAACCAGCCAGCTGGCCAGCAAGAGAAACCCAAACAGGGATGTTGTGTGGCAATGCTCAGGATTTGAAGGCAGAAAACCATAGTGTTTTGCCTCAAATCCAGAGCATTGTGTGTTACATCACTGAAGCAATGATGTCCATTCTGGGTGATATCATCTTGTCATGATATTATTATGTCATAACATCATCATGTGTGGCATCCCAGCAACTCCAGGTTACCCCCCCCCCCTCAAATCCCCCCGTCACAATGGCAAGGCAGCTTGGCAACCCTACCTAGCCCTTGCTCAGTTAGAGAAAACTGGGGGAAAGGCGGGCTGGCAATCTAAGAGAACAATGTTGTAAGGCACTTTGGGTTCCTGTTGGAGAGAAAACCCAAAGTAGCATATACGTATTTCAGCAATAAATATCTCAATAAACTGATAGTGGTACTGCTTTAAAGTAGAATCTGATTCGCAGCACCATGAGTCAGCAGCAGATGCTGTTGTTCGAGGCTGTTCATTTGGTTTAAACATTTGGGAATATACCACACCCAGAGATAAGTCTAGAAGTAGGTAAATGTTCTGTTTCTTGCGTGTCCTAAGTTTTTTTTATTGGATCTTTCAGATATATATACTGATATATATATATATATACACTGATATATATATATACTGATATATATATATTCAGATATATATATACTGATTAAATGCAGAAATGTATGTGGTTTTCAAGTCATAGCACTTTGTTCTCCAGCACTGGCCTGAAAAGGGCTTGCCAAGGGCAGTTCAGGCTTGCTTGCTTGCTATCTCTGCTTTTAATGGGGCCTTAAGCCAAAACCTTGCTTCTAATTACTGTGCTAGCCTTTGGAAGGGTTTAGGCCTACTCATTTCTGATCATCACAGCTGGGCAGAAGCCAGCTGCCCAGTAGTTATACAGCAGCCCCAAGTCCCTTCAGATCTCTTTCAGTCACTTCCTATGATAATTTATTAGAACCATGTGATCCAATTATAATGCATATGCCATTTCAGGAAAATTGTGTTATCTGTATATCAGTCTTTCTCTCTAATTGTAGCAGTGTGTGAGTATGTGTGAGAAAGTGAACTTCCTACAAAGCTGCCAGTCTGGAATAGTAATTAATAGGCAGTATTAAATCTCTCCTGCACAAGAAATGTGAATTTTTTTTTAAAAAAAAAAACACCCAATCATTAGCTTGGTTTAATCTCCTAGCAGAAACAGCCTTCACACCTGAGCCACTGTCACAGTTTGGTATTCATTCAATTAAATCCATGCTTGTCTCAAGCAATGAGGACTTGGAGGACAGGATCAGAGCACATACTAATGAAATTCCCAGAAGAACAAGGACATTAGGCAGGAACTGTTACAAGAAAGGATGCAGGCAATCTGTTTTAACATTCTCTTTTAAATTTGTATCAGATTACCTTGGCCTGTAGCAGATGCTAGGTGCAGTTTCACTCATGTAAATGTTTGGTCTGCATATAGTAAGAAACATGATTTTGGAGGACATTTATGATTTGAGGTTTATAAGTCCATACTGGACCCACTTAGGGATCCTGACATCCCAGTGTGTCTGAGGCAAACATGGGCAGAAATTTGGAGCAAAAATGGAGCTCATGCTGGCATTCTGGTAAAGTCTGGAAGTGATGTAATAGATGCTTCAGAATTTATGTAATGTAATGTAAAATTTTATTTATATCCCGCCCTCCCCCGTCGAAGCAGGCTCAGGGCGGCTTACAACATTTAAAATGAACAATACAATAATAAAACATTAAAATCACATTAAAACCAATCAGTAATTAAAACATTCCTAAACTAACAGTGGCGGTAAGTATTATTAATCTAGCCATAAACATTAGTACAATCATTAGTAAACGCCTGTCTGAAGAGGGCGGTCTTGCAGGCCCTGCGGAACTGGTCTAAGTGCAGGGACTGGTCTAACATGCAGTTTTTGTAAATTCTAGAATATCTAATAATGTCACTTCTGGTGTTTATTGGCAGTGAAATCAGCTTGCCAATGTGACACTGGTACTCCAGGCCCTACCCCAAATTTCTCCCTGTGGCTGCTGGCTGTGGCTTGGCAAACCTAGACCCCTTGGTGAATTGTTATGGTGCCTGGGAGATCTGTGCACCTTGAAATCCTCTTCTTTGCATTCTTGGTAGCTCATTGCAAAGAAGAAGAAGGAGAAGAAAAGAAGAGGAGGAGGAGACTGGATTTATAGCTTACCCTTCACTCAGAGCAGCTTACATTCTTGCTTTATATTAACAGAAGGATCTATTGCGATGCCGGCCGAAGCCGGTAAGCACGAGGCTGGCATTGCTATTCTGAGTGCGCCGGGGGTGGGGGTGGTGAAGGTGGCCTACCCGCTGCCATGCTGCCACCCCCTTCCCCTCCCCTGGCACACTCAGAGTAGACACACTAGCCTTGTGCTTACCCACTTTGGTTGGCATTGCAATAAGCCCTTCTGTTAATATAAAGCAGGAAAAGGCTTCACTGTCACCCCTCCCTTCCAGAACAGGAAGGGAGGGGAGAGTGAAGCCTCTTCCTCCTTTATATTAACAGAAGAGTCTATTGCAATGCCAGCTGAAGCTGGTAAGCGTGAGGCTGGCATCTGAGTGTGCCGGAGAGGGGGCGAGGTGGCCTGCCTGTGTGCGGGGGGGGGGAGGCGGCCTGCCCACCGCCGCCTCCTAACTTCCCCTGTGCAATTAGTCATTTGTCTTGGGTGCCAGGGGGGAGCCCAATTCGGCATCCCCTAGCCCAGCGCCCTAGGCAAATGAGCTGGCCCTTGCACCCACAGTCCCATGGCTGCATTTTGGAGGCAGATTACAAATCTGCAATTCCAATTTTGTAACTCCTTTGTTATGTATAGTTTGGCCCCTCAGATTAATAATATTTTTCAGCAGCTTTATTCATTTCCCTAATTTGAATGTGACCTACTCGAAGCTTGACATTATGCTTTACACTGCATTCATTCAGGAGCATAAGATGTTTATGCTGAACTGTGTGAGTACATCTGTCTCAATATACTAATCATACCTAAAGTCTTCAATCATTTTCCTCATCTATATAGAGGACACTTATCTTCTGAAATGTAAAGCAAGCTTCAACACTGCTTTTGGTTGGCCACCTGACCCGTGACAGTTTCATACCTAGAGTAATGATTTGCCTTTCATTTTCAAAAGAAATCAGATCCACTTCTGTGCTGTGTACAATTTTCATGCTGCTCACATTTTTCTTCTATTGATTTCCAGTGCCAGGATCCTGTTTTATTGGAAGTATCTTCCCCACCAATTGCAAAATGTCAGCTCAGTTTACAAAATATTGCATCCTCTCCATCACTGGATTCTATTCAATTAAGTGCCTCACTCCCACCGATGTTAAAAGTGCAAAGCTTGCCAGGAAAAAAGTAATACAGTACAGGATGCGACTTTTGTTGATGCCTTGTGTTTCACCCCAATGAGATAGATTAAGACAACTGTCACTGTTTGCCACAACTGATAAGAATTGAAGCTGGCTGAGCATAGCACTCATGTTTTACTTGATCTCAGACTTTCATAGCCTAAATATATTTACACCACAATCCTAAACATGTTCACCTAGAAGTAAGTCCCATTGACTTCAATTACACTTACTCCTGGGTAAACTCATGTGAAGAAATTAGGTAGTAGGTGATATCAAATGTCTTTGCCTGTGACCTGGAAAGCTGCTGTCAGAGAAAGTAATAAATGATACACAATACAGAAAATTCATAAATACAACCCCCCCATCCCCACCCATGCTCCATGACCAGAAGATGGCAAAAAACCCTCCAGGATCCCTGGCCAAAATGGCCTGGAGAAAAATTGCTTCTTGATTTCAAAGTGGCAATCAGCATTTCCCTGGATGTGTAAAAAAGGGTCACAAGAACTAAGCACTGATACAACACTTCCTGCCCTTAATCTCATGATCTGCCTAAGTATACAAAATCAGCATTGCTGTCATATGGCCATTTAGTCTCTCTTTAAAAACTTCCAAAGAAGGAGCTGTCCCTTATTTATAACATTTATAGCACCCTTTCAACAATTTAAAACATACAGAACCTGGCTAAATTGATGAAACTGATGTGTAGCCATCCAGCCATCTTGTGGATATTATGACCCATAGTAATGTAGCACCTATTTTATCTATTTTAACTAACTTATTTATTATGTCATTGATTATTTAAAATTGTTGTTGTATTGTATTGTTTTATTGAACCATGGAACTCCATGCTTGTGAGCCGCCCTGAGCCCGCCTTTGGCGGGGGAGGGCGGGATATAAGAATAAATTTATTATTATTATTATTATTATTATACAAGATAAAACTGCATTTAAAACCATTAAAATCAACACTCTTCCAAACATACACCATTAATTTTTAGAGGCTTAAATATAGAGTCAAAACATACAAAACAGTTAAAATACATACAAAATATAAAAGCATTGGTTTTTTTAACCTGCTGGCAGAAGACAGCTATAGAAGAAAACATATATCTCATGGGATGAAGACAATCTCTCTCTCCCCCACCCCCCAAAACCCACAGAGTTGGATCATCAACCATAGTTTAAATGCAGTGAGGCTCAACTTTTCTAGGATTTTTTTTTGTCAAGAACAGTGTTGCCTGAGACTTCCAAATATTGTCACTATTCTGACATCTGTGACAGCTTGCTGTGTTATGTCATGGCACCAAGTTAGTGTAGATTCTACTTCATGTTTACATTAGTATTGCCAGGGCTTTTTTGTAGAAAAAGCCCAGCAGGAACTCATTTGCATATTAGGCCACACCCCTTGATGTCACCACTGTTTCACACCGTGCTTTTTTGTAGAAAAAGCCCAGCAGAAATCATTTGCATATTAGACCACACCCCCTGACACCAAGCTGGCTGGAACTGCGTTCCTGCTCAAAAAAACCCCTGAGTATTGCCAAGTGTCCAGTTTCGATTCAGACGGTCTAATATCTGCACTGATGACCCAGGAAAAAAACTGAGAAAATACTGGACATATAGATATAGACAGGCTTGGTCAATCTCTGAATTTGTCAGGGAGAATATCATTTGCTGGCTCCTCCTTTCTTGCCTACACAGCTGTGCTCTGAAGTACCAGAAACCTCTTTTCTCTCTGCTGGCCCCCAGGCCTCTCCCAGTGTCTGCGGCTGCCCTGCTGACTCCACTGCCAGCCCTTTACTGCTGCTGCCCCTGATCGATCAGTTACATGGTAGGGTGCCCAATTTGGCACCCTCTGGAGGCTGGCACCCTAGGCAGCTGTGTAATTTGCCTAATGAGCAAGCTGGCCCTGTACATATGCATAAAAAGAGAGGAAGTTCAAAATATGAGAACTAAAAACTGCATGCAAAATATAAACGTATGTTATTTAATTACACATTATTCAGTTTCTTGGGAGAAGCAATGTGGAAAATCTTCAAACAATTTTGGATACTTTTAGCCCTTATTTGCTCTCCATCTCAGTCCGACCTCCCTAACTTCAAACCATTTCATTTAAATAAACATGTACCGAATTTCAGAGAAACAAACCCCCCCCCCCCAATTCAATTGTTTATATCTGGATGACAAAATTTCCGTACAAAATCTTGAAATGTTTATGAAATAAGGAAGGCTGAGAAAATTAAATTGATCAAAAATGGTTGCTTTCAGTAACAAATGGGACCAAAAGAAGAATTTTCAGAAGGGATATCTAAGTGGACAGGACGGTTGCAGTTTCCCATTTCTGTGATCCCAGTCCTTTTGCTTTGGTTAGCGGAGGGCTATGCCATTTGATTGAACTGTTTCTTTAAAATTCTGGAATCCACCTTGAGCCTCAGAGCAAAAAGTGGGGTTTAGATGAAGTATGCAATACAATACAATAGAAAGTGTGTCCTATATCAACATGAAGTGTATCTAGTATTTATATTTGTTGAAACCATCAGGCAACTCTAGTGTTCATGACGCTACTTGTAAGAAACAAACAGGAGCTTTGGAATGGTGAGTACCATCCTGCCATTGATAACTTGGACCTATGTCCTATTTTGATCATAGTAGAATGGCAATGTAACTCATACATTCTTTCAGCTTTTGGCAGATTTGGAGACTTGAATTCAAAGCCACTGTCTGAGAAAGAAAGATGCAATTCTGTTTCATAGAGGGAAAGAGCTATAGAATGTTATAGGACCAAACTCAGATTCCTCTTTTTGTGCTACTGAAACCATGGCTCCGCAAACTGAGAGACAGGCAAGGACAATGCTTTGCAAATGGCTTTCTTGTGCTTGGTACAACTAGAACTTGATTCCAGCTACTGCAGACTGGGAATAAAATGTGAAAGCTGATGCCTTTGCAACATGAAGTAATCTATAATTTCCATTTGTCTTTTGCTAACATAGGGGTACTTTGCCAGCTGTGGCAATTTGTGGTGAAAATATATTCTCTTGCATATGCATGCTTGGTAAACAGCCAGGTTAGGTTAATGTGACACACTTCACATGAGTTTGCTTTTGAAGACCTACTTTAAATGACTGTTGGCACAAAACATAGCTGCAAGCGTTGTTATTTGGACATGCCACAATGATCGCTTCAAGCCAATGCTACTTCAGCAGGATTGACTCCCTGTTTGTTTTCAGGCTCAGTTCAAGGAGCTGGTATTGAATAGCTTGGGTGATTCCACCGTATCGCAATGACCATTTCCACCTGTATCAGCTTCGCCAGGTCCTCAGATTCATGCAGTAACAGGCATTATCTAAGGCTCAGCTGGCTGGTAGGATTTGGGGACTTTTGTTTAAAACCACAGCCTCCAACTTGTGGAATTTTTTCCTCCTGGGGAGAAGCTTGGCAGCGTTTCTACAATTTTGTGGAAAACTTCTCTCCTCCAGAAGATCTTTGGACTGAACTGTGGGATAGTGCATTAGATGGTTGCTTGTAGTTTTTACTCCTGTGTCTCTTGAGGTAGTTTTAAGTTTTTTTGAATGTAATGTTTTATCTCAGGGGTGGCCAATGGTAGCTCTCCAGATTTTTTTTTGCCTATAACTCCCATCAGCCCCAGCCAGCATGGCCAATGGCTGGGGCTGATGGAGTTGTAGGCAAAAACATCTGGAGAGCTACTGTTGGCCACCCCGTTTTATCTGATTTTTACACCAGCTCAAGTATCTTTGGATGGGAAGGAGGTTGATAGTCTATGTTGTGTACTGGACTCAAGTAATGACTAAATCAGGCGTTCCTGCCTGGCTCATTGGAGCCATATGAATGGAGTTTGAAGACTCAGGAACAATGGGCAGCAGGATCCAAATCCCTGCTGCCCTGCACCTATCAGAGACTCCTAGCCAGTCTGAATGATCCAATAACGTGCTTGCACGGGAACCCTGTGTTGTATATCACTACCACTTTGCCTCTTCAATGCATAGTGTTAAGCAAATTGCCCTAAAAATAGGGTTTTTGGGGAATTTAGATTGGTGGGCAATCTGCCTTTTAGCGAGATCAAATCTATTTATACAGAAGGCATCTTCTTTGAGAGTTACCCTCTTAATAACGAGGAGATTTGGTCTAATAATAATAGGGGGTTTTATTGTAAAATACAAGCAAACATACAAGAGTATAAAATCATACAACATACAGATCTAGGAAAAATAGGTTTGAAATAGAAGGGTAAACACATGGGTAGACAAACAGGGTGATAATTACCTATCGTAGTCTTCGAAGAAGGCTCCAATGGCGACAAAAAAGGGAATGGGGGAGATGGCCCTCAACTGATCAGGTATTGGGGGTGTATCTAAACAGCAGGCAAGGAATGGGGGAGTCCTGGTTGGAGAGGATTAAAATAATCTACTCAAATTTATCTAAAAAGGGTCAATAGAGAGTCGAATTGAAACCTAGGGTGACACCCGATCTATACAATGGCTCTGGTCTTGGAATACAGCTTTTCTTCCTCTTCTTCCTCTACCAGCTGGCAGCCTTCTTTGTCAAGAGTTCCGTTTGACAAAGACTTGGGCAATCTGACAGGATGCACGCCTCAGATAAGCTTGATTGCCTTATGCAGGTGTTTGAAACAGCTGTTGAGTACGTGGGCTTCTCGCTTTTTGGTCATGGAGTCTGTCAGTGCAAGAAAATGATCGCTAGTGATATTAGCCTACCGACATGGCTTTCATGAAAAAGGATGGAAACCGCTGGCCTGGGCAGTTCCCGACAGCGTGACTTCTTCCACTGCAACGGCCGAGAATGCTCTTGTATGGAGTGGCAGGGAGCTGGTCTTCACTCTTGGATCGCACTCTTCCAGAGCTGTAGGGTGCTATCGGGAAGCTGAGGCTGTTAGTGTTGACATGTCTCTTATAAAGTGGTTGGTAAACCCACGTTTACAGGCAGATGTGTGAAAGTTGCATCTCCAGGCATCCTGGCAACCAAACCCGTGATCACGATATCCGTATAAATGAATAATAGGGGGCTCTCCTTCACAATAGAACCCACTATATTAAGGTCTAAATGAATAAGTAAATATGGAAGTGCAAAATTAGGGGTGATACATAGTTCAGTGTTATTTGGGGTTCAAATTGTTTCACATGCTTAATTTTCTTGCAGTTCTTATAATAATCCTGTAAAGCAGTTGCACATGGGAAGCTGTGGAGCTTCTTCCTGAGGAGGTGAGGGCCATACGATGTTTAGAGGGATTCCGTAGGGCCTGTAAGACCCACCTTTTCAGGATGGCCTTCAACTAGCGAAAATTAGTGGAAAACTGCGACAAAACTAGATATGCTGCTAGAAATGCTTTTACTCTTTAAATGTTTTTACTGCTGAAATTTATTGAAATCTGTTATAACGCCATATTATTATGTGAATTTTAATATTTTGTAATTGTTTTAACCGTGTTTTATAATTGCAACTGATGTAATGTGTGTTTTATGCTGTCAGCCGCCCTGAGCCTGCTTCGGCGGGGAGGGCGGGATAGAAATAAAAAATTATTATTATTATTATTATATTATTATAAAACAAGATCCAATTAAAAGAGTAATAAATCAAAGGTTACAAACCCAGAGAATAGCTTGTGCAAAGACAAACTGAAACTGAAACAAAGGTTAGGAGATTAAAGGAGCCGAAATGAGAAATTTAAACAGGATTTCTTATTCAGACCTGAGCTTCTTAACGCTACAATGGAAAAATGTCCTAGGTTCTTGGAGCAGAGGCACAATTTCTGATTTCAAGTTGAGAGTTCAAGATTCAGCTAAGGCTGTTAAAGTGGGAAGTAAGTTAAATTAGGCAGATGCTGGAAAAAATAGGTCATTATCCATATAAAAATGCTGGCAATGGGAAGGAGTGGAGGAATGTAAGATGATAAGAAGAGGCCTGTTTGATCCAGAGTCCTGTCTCACAGAGTGGCATAGAGGCAGGCTAAGGTTGCTTCCTGATATTCACAGGAATTTTGTTGTCGTTCAGTTGCACAGTCATGTCCGACTCTGTACGACCCCATGGACAAAGTCATGCTAGGCTCTCCAGTCTTCCACCATCCTCCGAAGTCTGCTCAAATTCATGTTTGTTACATCAATAATGCTGTCCAGCCATCTCATCTTTTGCTGTCCCCTTCTTTTTTTGCCTTCTGTCTTTCTCAGGATCTTCTCCAGTGAGTGCTCCATTCTCATTTGGTGGCCAAAGTATTTGAACTTCAGCATCTGACCTTCCAGGGAACAGTCTGGGTTGATTTCCCTTAAGACTGACTGATTTGATCTTCTTGCAGTCGAAGGAACTCTCAAGATTCTTCTCCAGCACCACATCTCAAAAGCATCTATTCTTCTGTGCTCAGCCTTCCTCATGGTCCAGCTCTCACAGCCATACATTACTACTGGGAATACCATTGCTTTGACTATACGGACTTTTGTTGGCAGGGTGATGTCTCTACTTTTCATTACACTGCCCAGGTTCACCATAGCTGTCCTCCCAAGGAGCAAACATCTTTTAATTTCATGGCTACAGTCACCATCTCCAGTGATCTTGGATCCCAGAAATGTGAAGTCTGTCATGACTTCCATGTCTTCCCCTTCTATTTGCCAAGGTGTGATGGGGCTGGATGCCATGATCTTAGTTTTTTTATATTGAGTTTCAAGCCTACTTTTGTGCTCTCCTCTTTCACCCTCAACAAGAGGTTCTTTAGGTCCTCCTTGCTTTCTGCCATTAGAGTGGTATCATCTGCATATCTGAGGTTGTTGATGTTTCCCCCGGCAATCTTAATTCCAGTTTCTGCTTCATCCAGGCCAGCATTCCACATGATGTACTCTGCATATAAATTAAATAAGCAGGGTGACAATATAAATCCTTGTTGAACTCCTTTTCCTATGCTAAACCAATCAGTTGTTCTATATCCCGTTCTGACAGTTGCTTCTTGACCCTTATACAGGTTTCTCAGGAGACATGTGAGGTGGTCTGGTTCTCCCATCTCTTTAAAGACTTGCCACAGTTTGTTGTGATCCACACAATCAAAGGCTTCTGTCAATTAAACAGAAATAGACATTTTACACCTCCAGGGGAGGAAAATGCCGAGCTGAGCTGTCTCTCATAACTGGAGCAGGCTGGAACTTCTGTTCGGGGTAGTGGAAAGCAAATTAATGCCTACTGCCTACTTTTCTCAGTTAGAGAAAAGTCCAAGACATGCATGGAAAACTTTGAGGAGATTTACCTTGGCTTAAAGGGAGCCCCGAAGGGGACTTCTTTGAGGCTTTCAGGGGTCTCAGGGGTAGTTGCATAGTCATCGTCTGCAGGTGCCCAGAGTCATTTATTTGACATAAGCTCGTCAGGATCCTAACCTTCTTGGACATTGCTAAACATCCAAAGCTTTGAAAGACCAGTGGAAACTTGGATAATTGGAAAAAAAGGTACAGAAGATTATTTTTTCATTCCGGAGCTATTTATAGCTTAAAGGATCAAAATTAAAAGGTGGGAAAAGAAAGTATAGAAAGCTTGGAAGAAGAGGGAAGGAAGAGGCAAAATTTGGATTTTATAAATATAACAGACAGTGTTAAAACTGCTAAAAAGGAATTTATTGTTTTGTCTACTTGTGGTTTGGAAGCAAAAGCAACATCGTCACACTGGAACAGACCTGCAGCACATCTGAGCAAGACAGGCAGTATGTCAAGTATCATGAGATCTCCTTGTGAGTTGGTGGCAACAAGAACAGGAAGCAGTAGAAAGAAAACCTACTCTAGGAATATATACCATTGAGAAACATTGGCGGCCATTGCTGGGAGGCTAAATTAAAAACATTGTTTTTAAAAGAATTTGGGACATTAAAAATTGTTGGAATCAACTGAAAAGAGGGTAAGAAGATAAGTACTATTGGTCATATTATTTGTGGGCTCCTCGGAATTTTTTAAGAGGAAAAAGAAATTATAAGAAATAATAAAAAGTTGCGGCCGCCATTTTGGAAAATTTAAAGACTTTAAAGATAAATATCTGGACTTTGGGGGCTCAGAGGATGGCAAAATTGGGCTTGCCATAAAGGGCAAGTCCTAATCTATTGAACCTGATAGTCAAATTGAAAATTGGTGAGGTCAAAAATTTCGTTATTTTTGGAAGGGTTTAAAAGTTTTAAAAATTCATATCTTGGCCTAGGAAGCTCCGAGGAAGATGAAATAATGCTTATTATAAAAAAGTAAGCCCAAATCTGTTGAATCTGATAGCTAAATATGAGATTTGTGAGATTAAAATTTCTGGTGTTTTTTTTTTTAATGTCTGAAGCCAAGCAGCCCCGAACAAGGGCTCTTTCAATGGAAAAAATGCAGGAACAATTGGATGCAATGGAAGCCAGAATGATGAGAGGGGTCAGGAAGATGATAAATGAATCGAAAGAAGGAATTATTGCAGAGGTTAAAAAAGACATGGAAGATCTCAGAAAGGAAACTGGGGAAACAGTTAAGAAAGTGCAGGAAGTAGAAGGTAAAATGAAAGTATATGATTCCACCTTGTTAAAAATTCAAGAAAAAGTGACAATTCATGACTGCAAATTGATGGAAACTCAGATACGTCTGAGAGGAGTACCTGAAGTGGAGGAAGGTGATCTGAAAGGGTATATAATAAAAATAATTGCAGAATTCCTAGAAGAAGATCCTGATAAGACCAAAAATATGTATGACTATATGTACAGAGTGAATTCACTTTTTGCCAAGAAAAATAATTTACCAAGAGATGTTGTTATAAAATATATGACAAAGGAAATTGTGGGAAGGATTGTGAACAAAAATTTTGAAAAGACATTGATAGTGCGAGGCAGTAAAGTGAGAATCATGAAGGAGCTGCCAAGGCAAGTGATAACTGATAGGAGAACGTACAAAAAGTTGACAGAAAAATTGAGAGACAATGGCATGAGGTTTAGATGGATAATACTTGATGGTTTGAGCTTTGAACTCCAGGGGAAAAGAGTCACTATTACAAATGCCCAGGAGTTGCATAGATTTTTTTGAAGAAAATAAAGAATTTGCACCATGATGGATCACAAATTATTGTCTTGGAATGTTAATGGACTAAATTCACCACAAAAAAGAAGGGCAACATTTCATGGGATTAAGAAACAAAATTGTAATATAATTTGTTTGCAAGAAGTACACATTAAACAAAAGGATTATAAATTTTTATGGAACAAACAATTGGAAGCAGAGGTTTTTTTCACTAGCTGAACAGAAGAAAAGGGGAGTGTTTTTATATATTAAACAAGAATTGGAGCCAAAATTAGTATTTAAAGATAAGGATGGAAGATTTGTAGCAGCGGAGATAATATTAAATGGGGAAAAAAAGCGTTATTGGGACTGTATGCGCCTAATGGTGCAAAGGATGCTTTTTTAAAAGACATTACACAACAGTTGGATGAGCTGACTTATGACCAAGTATTGTTAATGGGAGACTTTAATGGAACAGTTAAGAACTCATTGGATAGATCTGGAGGGGAAAAAAATGATGGGAAAGAAGGGAAATTGCCAAAGTCTTACTTTGAATTGGCTAAATAAGAAAATTTAGAAGATATATGGAGGAAATTTAATCCAGAAGTACGGGATTACACTTTTTTTTCTCAGCAAGACATAAAACTTTTTCTAGAATTGACATGCTGTGGGGAACTAAAGACTTAAGTCTTATAACAAGAAAGATAGAGATTTTACCTAAAATTGGGGCCAACCATAACCCAATAATGTGGATTACAAAACTGTCCAAGAAATTGAGAAGATGGAGATTGAATGAAGATTTGCTACAGAATAAAAAAAACAGTGACATTCCTAGAAAAGGAAACTAAAGCTTTTTTCCAAGTGAATGATAAAGAAGATATTGATTTTCAGACTGTCTGAGATGCTTATAAAGCAGTAATGAGAGGGGTGTTGATTACTTTGAATAATAAAGACAAAAGAAAAAAAGAAAAACAATTGTTGGACATTCAAAATGAAATAAAGAAAAAAGAAGGGGAGCTGAGAAAAAGACCAGGGCAAAAGAAAATTCTAAGGGAAATTTCAATATTACAAACTCAATTGAGACATTTGTTAAATAAAGAAGTGGAATGGAATTTGAAAAGACTTCAGCAGAAATCGTTTGAAGGGGCAAATAAAAAGGGAAAGTATTTGGCATGGCGAAGAAAAAGAGAGAAAATAAAATAATTAATAGAATTGTGATAGATGGAAGAGAAGTGGTTACTCGAGGGAATAAAAAGAGAAATTTTTAAGTACTATACCAAACTGTTTAAAGGTGTTAAAGAAAGAGAAGATGGATGAATATTTACAAAAGTTAAAAATAGAGCCCCTAACTGAAAATATGTGAAAAGTTTTGAACGATCCAATTGAAAAGATAGAAATTGAAGTAGCAATCAACGCAATGAAAAACAGGAAAGCTCCCGGGCCAGATGGATATACAGCTAAATATTTTAAAACTTTTAAGAATGAATTAATACCAAAATTGCAGAAGTTGATGAATATAAGAATAAAAGGGAATGTACCAAATACATGGAAAGAAGCTGTTATTTCCTTGATACCTAAAGAAGATAGAGATGCCACAAATGTAAAAAATTACAGACCAATTTCATTATTAAATAACGACTATAAAATATTTACAAGAATCTTGGCAGAACAACTTAAACAACATTTGATAAACTTTATAAAGGAAGATCAAGCAGGATTTCTTCCCAAAAGACAAATAAGAGACAATATTAGGACTGTTGTAAATATTGTAGAATATTATAAAAGACATCCAGAAAAAGAAGTAGCATTATTTTTTGCAGATGCAGAGAAAGCATTTGACAATTTAAGCTGGGACTTTATGTTTGCGGTAATGGATAAGATGGAGCTGGGAGAAAGTTTTATAAGAATGATAAAAGCAATATACTTGGAACAAAGGGCAAGGCTGTGTGTTAATGCAGACCTCACAGAAGAAATGAAAATTAGCAAAGGTACTAGACAAGGTTGTCCGCTTTCACCATTGTTGTTTATAATGACTCTTGAAATTTTATTGATGCAGATTCAAGAAGAAAAAGATATAGAAGGCTTACAAATAAAAGGATGTACTTACAAATATAGAGCATTTGCTGATGATATAATGTTTATAAATGAAAACCCCATACAAGTTACACCTTTGTTGTTAACGAAAATACAAGAATATGGGGAGTTGGTGGGACTTTCTATAAATAGAGAAAAATCTAAAATTCTGTGTAAGAATATGCAGATGAATAGACAACAAGAATTACAAAGACTAACGGGCTGTGAAATCTCCTCCAAGGTAAAGTACCTAGGGGTGGAGATAACAATGAAAAACATTGATCTGTTTAAAAATAATTATGAGGTTATGGCATAAAATGGATGAAGATATGCTAAAATGGAACAAGCTTAATTTGTCATTGCTGGCAGAATAGTTGCAATAAAAATGAATATTCTACCAAGGATAATGTATTTGTTTCAAACTATTCCTATTGTGAAAGATGCCAAACAATTTGATAAATGGCGTAGGAAAATTTCAGAATTTGTGTGGGCTGGGAAGAAGCCAAGGATTAAAATGAAAATTCTGTCAGATGCAAAAGAGAGAGGCGGATTCCAACTACCAGATCTAAAATTGAAAGAATGGATAACATTGTTAAACAAAAAACTTTTAGTGTTGGAAGGTCACGGAAATAAATTTGGCTGGCGCGCATATTTGTATTATGGAAAAAAGAGGATGGATGGTCTTTTCTCTCACCATTATATAAGAAGCAACCTATTAAATACATGGATAAAATATAAGAAATATGGTGATGAGAGAAGACCTTTATGGATAGTGCCAGCTGAAGTGATAAAGATAACGGCTAAAACAGGCGAAGAAAAGTGGCTGTCATATAATCAATTATTAAAAATACAAAGTGGGAAAATAGAACTGAGAACTGCTGAAGAATTGAGTCATAAATATGATTGGTTTCAAATGCAACAAATAAAAAGCTTGGTGGAGAATGATATCAAAACTGAAAGAATAAGGAAAGAACAAACAGAAATGGAAAAAGTTCTGCTTGGAGACAATGAGAAATTAATTTCAAAAGTATACAAATTACTTTTACAATGGTCTACAGAAGATGTAGTGAAATCTCAAATGATAAAATGGGCAATTAATGTAAATAAAGAAATAAAGATGGAATCTTGGGAATATTTGTGGAAGAACTCTATGAAACTCGCAACATGTCAAAGTATTAGGGAAAACTGTTTTAAGATGATGTATAGATGGTGTATGACTCCTAAAAAATAGCAAAGATGAATAACAAAATGCCAGACAGGTGTTGGAAATGTAAAAAGCATGAAGGTTCTTTCTACCATATGTGGTGGACTTGTGAAAGAGCTAAAATGTTTTGGCAGATGATTCAGAAAGAGATGTCTAATATCTTGGGATATGAGTTTAACAAAGTTGCAGAGACTTTTCTGTTGGGATTAGAAATGGAAAAATTTCCAAAAGAAGATAGAACTTTAATCTGGTACTTGCTCTCAGCTGCTAGGACATTGTATGCACAGTTGTAGAAGCAAGAAAAAATACCAGAGAAATGGGTTTGGATTATAAAAGTCATGTCATGGAGTGAAATGGACAAATTAATAAGAATATTAAAAGACTATGATTTAGAAGTTTTTAAGATGGAGTGGAAGAAGTTCAGAAAATATGTAGAAAAAGAGTGGAAAATAAGAGGACATTGGACAATCTTTGATAATGATTAAGTTTTTTTAAAACAAGAATATAACTTTTGGTTTTTTAATAGTTAAGGGTACCTTTAATATTTGTTTTTCTTTAAGTAAATAACACTGGCGGGGGTCAAGTAACGGGGGGAGGGGTGGGGGGAAAAGTAAGATATGGGGTAGGTAAATCTTTCCTTTTTTAAGTTGTAAGATATAAATTTGCTACCATATGTTACCAGTAAAATTGTTTTTTTTTAAAAAAGAAATAGACATTTTTCTGATACTCCTGTGCTTTCTCCATAATTCAGCGAATGTTGGCAATTTGATCTCTAGTTTCTCTACCTCTCCGAAACCCAGCTTGAACTTCTGCTAGTTTGCGATCAACATACTGCTGAAGCCTAGCTTGTAGGATCTTTAACATGACCTTGCTGGCATGTGAAATGAGTGCAGTGGTGCGATAGTTTGAACATTCTTTGGCATTACCCTTTTTTGGGACTGGAATATAAATTTATTAACCTGCCACTGATATGCCAACTCTTTATAAATCTATCCAATCCCCTTTTAAAGCTGTGTAGGCCTGGGGCCATCACTAATTCTGCTGGCAGCAGATTCTACATTTTAATCACTTGTTGTGTACCAAAGTATTTCCTTTGGTCCATCCTGAGTCTACTGCCCATCAGCTTCATTGGATGACCTCAGGTTCTAGTATTTTGGAAAAGGGAGAAAAATTTCTCTTTGTCAACTCTTTGTCATGAAGGCCAATTCTTCATGAATCTGTCTAATCCCCTTTCAAAGCCATGTGTCCTGGGGGTATCACTACATCCTTTGGCAGCAAATTCTACACTTTACTCATTTGTTGAGTAAAGAATCACTCACTGAATGAAAAGGGGAAAAAATCCTCATCACCTTTTTCCTGTTCTGAAAGTAGAAAAAAATAATGGTCTGCAAAACAGGGACCCTGTCTGCATTTGGGGAGGGGAAATCTCTTCAGCAAATGCTACAGTCCTTGAGAAATTCATTTTAGTTGGATGGCAATTAACAATCACAGGCAGAGACAAACAAACCAAATGTTTGTGGCATCTTCAACACTCAAATGTTTACTCTGCCACCAGCTATCATGGGTTTATGTAAAAACAAAAATGCCTTAGTATTTTGAGGTACCACAAGACCTCTGGGTTTTTTTTTACTGCAGCAGACTAATATAGTTAGCTATCAGGCAGAATTTTATTTCTCTGATGTAAAACAAATGGAAATGACTATTTGAAATGTCTCTGGGGTCTAAGGAAGCAGACTGGTAATTTTGCAGACCAGTTTGCCACCCCACACCCTGTAGAAAACTTGGAGATTCCCCCCAAGTTTATTTTAGGATATTAAAATATGTGTGCTTTCATACCAGCTCAAGACTATTATAATGTTACAGCAATCTTCACCTTTAAATGGAGAACTGAAATTTCTGCCCCGTTAATGATACCATAGTTAGATCCGGAATAGCATAGACATTTGAAAAATATCCCTTCATCGATGACTCAGACTCATTTACGCTGGGCCAGCCTATATTACCATATAATCATTTCTTAGTAATATAAATACTTTATTTGGCTTGCTCTTCGGTTTTCAGAAGGAGATGAGTGAAATGTAGACAAAAAGGGTGAGATTGAAAAGTGCTATTCTGTGCATGGCCTTCCACTATGCTCCACAGTACTTAACTCCTTTTAAAATCAGCTCATTTTTACAAGAGGTCAGAACAAGCCACATATAATATTTCTCAGAAGCACTTAAACAAAAAAACACCTTTCCTTAGTGTTACTCTAACTAACAGCTTGAAGCCACCCATGAGTTTCAGTCTGGCCCTTGTGCGTCAGTTGACTGTCAAAACCCCGGACATCCATTTAGGACTTAAATTATTATGCTATCAGGGGAATTAATTCACTTGGCTAGATTTTTATGGCCATCTTAGATAAACAGCATGTAGTCATTTTGTTTTATTAGCATTGTGATCCATTTTATTACCCTGTACTAGATAATGATGATAGGAAACGAGGGTGCCTGAATAAATTTTAAAATGGATTCAGTCACTGAGAGTGCTTGCCCTTTTGCAAATGGCTTTAGGACTAGTTTGTCATGTCTTGATGCTTTTGCCCCTGTATTTCTACAGCTTGGAGATGAAAGGGAAACAGTAAATATCTTAATATGACTTCCTCAATATTTGCGATATAATCAAATGAAATAATCATATTTAATGTTTTCTATACACCATCCTCTTTGTGCCTCTGGTATCAGTTATTTCAAGTAATGGTAACAGGTAATCGGATTAACCCATTTCCTAGGAAGGATGTATAAAACAAGTCTGCCCTGAAAAGATGATAGTAGTGATATCCCCTGACTTAGCTGTACTTTTTCAAACTGTAGACAAATCCATAGAAAATGCAACTATCAATGAGTATTCATTTTAACAAACAAGAGGAAGTCAGGGCTTAAATGTGGTATCCCTGTGCATTTGAGCTGTTTGTTATAACAAACAACAGAAGGTAGACTTTGGGAAGCATCTCTTGTTTGTGGAGTTTCAGTGCAATTGGTTGTTCATTTGTAGAAACAGAATGGCTGTGGATTAGAGGGACCTTGGTTTCATCCATCAAAGTGACTTTTATGTTCTTATGATGGGCATGGTTCTATGGTTTTTTTTCTCTAATGTGGTAACTTTCAAACTCCTCCAAGACCATTTGGCTATACATTTCTTTATAACTTTTCTATATTTTATTTATTTCCTTACATTTGTATGCCACCCACTGCATATGGACTCTGGGCGGCTCACAATCACAATACCATAATAACAATGCCTTATGGTTATAAAATCAAAAACATAACAATTTATAATTTCAAAATTTTAAATGGTGCTATAAAATTTCTTACATAGGTGGTCCAGCTTCATTATAGTTCTTACTTGTAGTTCTATGTTGATATCTCATATGTCCTCCAAAAAACTCAGGTTGGTGTTCATGAAAGGGATTACCCCATTCTGCTTTCCTTACAACAGCACTGTGAGGTGAATTAGGAGGAGAGGAATTGATTAATCAATGGCCACACAGTAAGATTCATGGGATTCAAAGCTGAGTCTTTCCTGTCCAAGTGTGATACTCTAAATTCATGGTTAAAACTACTGGCTTAGAAGAAGAAAAAGAAGATATTGGATTTATACCCCGCCCTATACTCTAAATCTCAGAGTCGTCACAATCTCCTTTACCTCCCCCCCGCCACAACAGACACTCTGTGAGGTAGGTGGGGCTGAGAGAGCGCTAACACCAGCTGTCCTTTCAAGGACAACTCCTACAAGAGCTATGGCTGACCCAAGGCCATTCCAGCAGTCACAAGTGGAGGAGTGGGGAATCAAACCGGGTTCTCCCAGATAAGAGTCTGCACACTTAACCACTATACCAAAGACCGCTGGTCTGCAGACACTTTTCATTGGACACATGAGGAAATAATGCAAAAAGCAGAAAAAAGGGGTGCCTAATTATTTGTGTATGCTAAAGCCTTGTATCCACCATAAGGAGAGATGCTCATTATGAACATTTACTCTGACAACAACAACAAAAAAATTGGGTCAGGGCAATGTGTTCTTTTTCTAATTTTATTGGAATACAGTGATGAAAAAGATGACCTGCATGTTTGATGGTGGCAAGCAAGTTCAGATTCCCCTCACAATCAGTCTGTGTTTCTGCTGCTTGTAGGAAAAATAAATAACTTTCAATAACATGGTGACATTGCTTTCACTCCACATGTTTCCTCCCAGGGATACAGCCCTAATTAGTGGGCACTGATTCTTGGGCAGATATCCAAACCTTGACTAGAACATAGATACCTCTGTCAAAGATATCATGCTTTGCTCTGAAATGTAGTTTGGGTCATAGAGCTGAATAATGCAAAGTTCACAATGAAAAATTCTGGTTGAGGCCTATCTGTCACATCCCTGGCCCTTCTCGCTTGCATGACTTTCATGTTAGTACTGAGGCCTGTGTCCATTATTCTCAGCTATGCCTCCATCCAGTCCCCTAAATAGAGATGTGCAGCCCATACAAGCTGATGGATGCCCGCATTTTCCTGCAGAAGTCGTCACCCCTGTGGAGCAAGGTGTATAAAACCTGCATTCTTGCTGGCTGGCCTGGCCTTCACTGTCTTGCATAACCCAGCTCATACTGACTTAAGCCTCCCCTCTATTGCACCACCCAGGGTTGTTTCCTGTAAAAATTGCTGCCACCCAACTGCTGCTTCTACAGGGGTTGGCCTGCTGAGGACCTTAGGTTCCAGAGCCATCTATGCATTGAAGATGTTACCACTCCTCTTGGAGTAAGTCTTCATCCCCAGACAATTTCATTGCTATTTTACTGTGCAAAATTTTGGGGCCTGCTTTTTGAAGGACAACTTTGGGCAGATGGACTTTTAACTCTTCCCTTCCCTGCTCTCCCCCCCCCCCCCCACACTTTTTTCACACCACACCAGATTAATTGGATTCCCTTAAGTTTCTAACATGGGGTAAAATACAGTAAGCAGGCATTTTCCAGTGGGAAGACATATGGGGAGGGAAAAAGAAAGAGCCCTTCTCTCCCCTATGTCATTCTTATATTTGAAGCACTTCTGATGGCTACATTTGGAAAAGGAAAACTCTTTAAAAATGATAATTGAACTAAACATAATGTGTTGTTCTGTCTGAGATTTTTTTTTTGACAGATCTGTAGTTTTCTACCCCATCTCGTTCCCTTATGTGACTGGTGGAAAATCTACACCTAGTGAATTTTTCTCTTTTCTGCCGGCAATAACGACACAGCAAGCCTACCCTTGATAGAGCCTGACAATTCTAATTTAGAAGACTAAATTTCAAGTACACTTTCAATAAGTAGATACAGTCAAACAAATTGTTGGTTGAAAAGGAAGCATGCAGTAAGATGAATGAAATTTTATAGTGGTATACCCCATGGCACAGAGTGGTAAGCTGCAGTGCTGCAGTCCAATCTCTGCTCACAACCTGAATTCAACCCTGGCAGAAGCTGGGTTCAGGTAGCCAGCTCAAGGTTGACTCAGCCTTCCATCGTTCTGTACCCAGCCAAAGCTAGACTCTGGGTGATGTGTAACAACAAAATACAATGGTTTAAAAACATTAAAACAGCCATCTAAATATTACATCTTATGGGCACCCTGGGGGTAAAGTATAGATGACTGGGAAAGGCAATGGCAAACCGCCTCGTAAAAGTCTGCCATGATAATATCCTGATGTGACATTATGCCATGGGTCGGTAACAACTTGGTGCTTGCACAGGGGTCTACCTTTACCCAGGGAAGGAATTCTAGCAGGAGCTCCTTTGCATATTAGGCCAATGTAGCCAATCCTCCAAGAGCTTACAAGGCTCTTTTTTGTAAGCTCTTGGAGGATTGGCTAAATCAATGGGGTGTGGCCTAATATGCAAAGGAGCTCCTGCTAGAATTCCACCCCTGCCTTTACCTATGCTGCCAATGGCCTCTTCTTTGACTACACAAACATACCACAACATTATTTTCGATCCTAATGGTCAAATGTGGACTCATCTGTGGATACTAAAATCTGTAGATAAGTTCCACACTGACTAAAAATGGATAGCTCTGCAACCCTCCCCCCAGGTTTTCAGAAAAATTGGAAAAGTTTTGACAAATTCATTGAGGGGTTTAAATCCCTACCAAAACAGAAGTGTTCTCTGTGTATGCTCCCACGTACTCCTCTTTTGGACAGTGAAAACAAAGGCAGGAAGCCATGGCCGGTTGATGGCAGAGTCTGGGACCTGCCTGGAGCTTGCCAGCATCATAAATGACAAGCCTGGGAAGGACAGGGACCTCAGTGTGGGATAAAATGCCATGGAGTCCAAAGCATCCATTTTCCTCCAGGGGAATTGATCTCTAGAGCATCTGGTTTCTCCAGGGGAACTGATTACTATAGTCTGGAGATGAACTGTTATTCCAGGGGATCCTCAAGTCCAACTTGAAGGCTGGTATCCCTGTGCCCAGCTGAATTTTAAAATCTCATTGGTTTCAGTGAGTCTTAGAGGTTAATAACAGAGATGGTCTTAAAGACAGACCCACCACTTCTGTCAAACAGATTTGGCAGGTTTGGGGGTATGGATTCTGTTAGGCTCTCTGAAGTGTGTCACCTGCATCCAGCCAATAATGAGCGCATTTATCTGACATATGTCTGTACCCTAGTGATTTAAAAGGGATGTACAATGCAGCTGACACAATGAGACTGTGATGAATTATGATACCAGAAATCTGTTTTGTTTTATCTGAAAGTCATAGGATGATACCAGGGAGGAGCAAGTGAGCTAAGCTCCAAGATGTGGGTTTTGCAGTTTTATAAGTATGGCTAGTTCATATGTGTGTGCATGCACTTGATGTCTGCCTATGCTAGTTGACTCTGTTGAAAAAAGCTGTCTTTGAGGTGATGTGAAAAGTACTGGTGTTTGAACTATGATGGGCCACCTTGCCATAATCAATGAGTATGCATGTGCAAACCACTTCTTGAACCACATTTTGGAACTTTTTCAGGGGGTTAGCTTGTTGCCTTTTCTTACTGCTGTCTTAGCTCAAATTACTGAACCTGCTGCCTCCTCCTTTTTTTTTGCATCCAGCTAAACCACAATGAAATGCAGAATAAACTAATGACATTGTGTGCATTGGGAATGCCCTTTCTTGATAGCAAAAATATCAATAATGCTTGCTAGCATTACAAATTCCAGATGGATATTTCCCAGTGCAGTGTATACTTCATAGGTTTAATGAGGATCTTATTGGTTTGTCAGTTGTCAAATGCAAAGCTAATGGAACTGCAACTGACAAAAATGATATATATGTATCATTAACATTCTGTGCTTCTTCCTTAGTGCATTTTTTATTTGGAAATTACATTTCTGGTTATATCACATGACCAGAAAGGTCCTAACAGAAGCATATATACAAGTGGTGAAAAACCCTGTTCCTATTGTGTATTCATATTCAAGAGGACCATAAGAACATCTATGGGTTACAGATGGAGGAGGGCTGTGCTCTGGTTTCCAGTGCAACATAAAGGAGCATATGAACCACCTGGTCATGTTAATTGGTCTACAAACTGTGTGAAAATGTTTTATTGGATACTTAGCAGAGTAATAAGCAATGCAGCACACATGTGAAATTAACTTTAAGAAAAGTTTGGCATAAATAGGGAGGGGTTACATGGAGTTAAAAGTAACAGAATCCTGACTAGCTTCCTGGTTCTACATCTTGCTGGTTTGTTTGCCAAAATTTGTGCCTATGGAAACAGAGGGAAAGAACATTTACCCCAAACCTGCCACCTTTTTTGTACATGACAAACAATAAGCAGCATCCTCAGTATATTGATAAGCAAATAGTAGTCCTAAAACTCAACTATTTATGAATAATACTACTTTTCTCTGGTGGGAAATATGTGCCAAACACCTAATTAGATCTAAGATGCTTCAAGAAAAATCGTTCCTCTAGAAACTCGCTTATAGTGACTATAATATAGTGGGTTCTATGCATAGATGAGACAAGGTAACAGTGATAAACAGCTCTTTATTAGATACAGCATGGTGGAGGCTGCTGTACTAAGACTGCCAAACTGGGCCAACTATGTACAACTCAGGGTTCCCGCGCAAGCACATTACTGGATCATTCAAACCAGCAGGGGGGCTGTGATTGGTGCAGGGCAGCAGGAATTTGGATCTTGCTGCCCATAGTCCCCAAGTTCCCAAGCTCCATTTGTCTGGCTCCAGTGAGCCTGGCAGGAATGCCCATTACACTTAGGTCCAGTACACAACAGTGACCCTATAGGGTTTCCAAGGCAAAAGGTGAACAAAAGTGGTTTGCCATTACCTGCCTCTTTATAGTAATCTTGGACTTCTTTGGAAGTCTCCAATCCAATATTAACCAAGGGTAACTCTGCTTAGCTTCTGAGATCTGATGAGATTGGACTAGCCTGGGCCATCCAGATCAGGGCTGTAAAGTATTAGGTTTTCATCAAACATTACATTTTTATTCATTGAAATTATAGAGCTACAGTATGACTAATTATCATTATGCACCCAAGTGTATCTTTTGATAACTAGGGCCCCATCTACATGAATAGTTGTCAACAGACCCATGAAGGAACATGTTGTTCTTCATATGATGGCAACTGAACAATATATCTACACTGGAATCCTACCCTAATAAGTAAATTAACAGCTGTGATCAGAGGGGTTCTCCTAATCTGATCCTTTTTTGACTCTGCCCTGAATGCTAGTCTTGTAACCTGATGTAAGGTACATTTCTAAAATTAATTCTGTTTTTCAGCATGCACAGCAGAGGAGGACTGGGAAGTTAAATTGGAAAGCTGAGCAACCCCTGTAGCACTGTGGGCCAGCATTGCAAGGGCCATTCAACTAAGACTCAGCCAGTAGTGCTAATGATGCATATCAAGGCACCTATTGCTTCTGGCTGCATTGCTACTGACTGGCAGCAATGTGAGAGCAGCAAAAGAGTAGGTTTTTATACCCTACTTTTCTCTACTTTAAGGAGTTTCAAAGTGGCTTACAATTGCCTTCTCTCCTTTCCCCCCAACAGATACCATGTGAAGTAGGTGGGACCAAGAGATTTCTGAGAGAACTGTGACTGGCCCAAGGGCACTCCTCATGCAGAGCAGTGGGGAATCATACTTGGTTTTCCAGATTACAGTCTGCTACTCTTAACCACTATGCCATGCTGGCTCTTGCGGCTGAACTAATGCCAGTTATCACTGCTGCTGAATGGTCTTAGTCAAGTGACTCCTACAGCACTGGCCAAGCTGCTGGGACACAGTTCTGCTTGCTCCTAGACACTAGTAGCCCTCCAAGGAAGTGCCAGATGGTAACTTCACTGGTAAAGTCAGGGCTTTTTTTGTAGAAAAAGCCCAGCAGGAACTCATTAGTATCTGAGGCCACACCTCTGACATCACTGTCATTTGCATACTAGGCCACACCTCTGACATCACCGTCATTTGCATACTAGGCCACACCTCTGACATCACCAAAAGTGTATAATGTCTTTTTTGGGGTGTGGTAACAATTCTGGTCATCACACCTCAAAAAAGATATTCTAGCATTGGAAAAAGTCCAGAAATATATAGCCACACACACACACACACACACACACATACACAAAGCCATAAATATATAGCAATCCCAGGGAAAAAATCAAATTCCAACACACTACTACAGAGCCAGCACGGTGTAGTGCTTAAAGAAAGAAAAAGAAATAAAGCAAACAGACAGGAGAAAAGACTGAATGAAAAAATGAATGGGGGGAGAGAGCTGGAAAGAGAGAAGGAGAGAGAGAGAGGGAGGGGTAGTGGGAAATAAGGCAAAAGAAATAAGGGAAAAAGAAATATTGACAGAAAAAAAGAGTGAAGGAGTGGAAAATAAAGCAAATAGACAGAGAAAAAGAAAGACTGACAGAAAGAAAAAAATGAATGCATGAAAGGGGGGAGAAAGAAAGAGAACACTGCCAAAAAGAAAGAAATAATGAATGAATGAATGAATGAATGAATGAATGAATGACAGAAAGTCTGACTGAATGAATGAAAGGGGGGAGAGAGTTGGAAAGAAAGAAGAAAGAAAGAACACTGCCAAAAAGAAAGAAATAATGAATGAATGAAAGGGACTGACAGAAAGAGAATATGAATGAATGAAAGGGGGGAGAGAGTTGGAAAGAAAGACTGGCAAAAAGAAAGAAATAATGAATGAATGAAAGGGAGGGAAAGGAGACAATCGGAAACAAATAGAGAAAAAAAAAAAGAAAGAGATATGAAATAGGAAGAAAGGAAAAGGGAGGGAAGGAGTGAAAGAAAGGAGGGGGGAAAACCAAGAAGGAAAGAGAAAAGAAAGGAAAAAATAAAGAGACTGAAAGAAAGGGGATGCAAGCAACTCACCTGTAAAAGTGCTGACTTCCACAAAGCCCCAACTCTGCATCTTGGCTCCTTGAGCCCTGCTGGCTAGCTGGATGTCGGGAGGCCCCGCCCCAGAACAGCAGGCCTTTCCAAGCCCCGCTGAGCAGCGCGACGTCAGGAGGCCCCCATGCAAGTGCGACAGGCCTCCCTGAGCCCCGCCAGACACCTGGACATCGAGAGGCCCCTGCGCAAGCGTGGCTGGCCTCCCTGAGCCCTGCCAGGCAGTGGAGGAAGTTGATAAGGCCAAGCCAGAATGCTGCCTGGGGCAGCTGGAATGGCTTTCTGGTGTGTTCCGGCTCAAAAAAAGCCCTGGGGAAAAGTAATAACCAGTATGCCCCAAAACACAGTATTGTACCTTTCCATTGAGTTGTATCTACATCCTCCTCTGTATTACCAGTGTTCATGTGGGCTTTGATTAATCAGTGCAAAACATAATCTTGAGAGTGTTTTTATTATTGCATCAAGATTCTCTTTGGTGCAGTGTTTTACGAATGCATGAGAGAACATATGCACATCAGCAAAACACAAGGCGATCATTAGAGCTTTTTGCCTCCCCCCCCCCTTGAATTCTCTCAATGCATGCATATGCACATCAGTAATGCAGAGGCAGGTGTGACGACAGCAGGTTTATGCAGGCTTAGAGGTAGTGCATATGAATGGACAGCTAATGGAACTGCAAATGTGTGACAGCTAATAGAACTCACTCTGATTGGGGGAACTTCTGCTAACTGTCACAAGGGGACATTTAGGCAGTTGGCTGAAGTAGCTGGAGTTGGAGCTAGAGAGGAGAGTGGACAAAAATCTCCTAGAGAGAGACTCTGACGACAAAGGGTCTGTTAAGCCTGGTCTGTAGCAGAGGAGGGTGTTGTGACTTCTGCCAATGACACACTAGGGGGGGTGACAGTAATTCTGGCAAAAAAGTGTCAGAACCTCACATATTCAAGGAGTGAAAGAAATCTTCTTGCGTGAACATCAGAAACACTGATGATGATGATGCTGTGAGTGGAGAATTAGTCATTTTCAGTGTGGAAGCTTATTAACCAGTTTACAGAGATTGTCCTCCTGGAAGATAGGGAATTGACAAAAAGTTTGAGGAGGCACAGAGGTTCCTCAAGCAAGTCAAAAGGGGTTATTGAGCATAACAATCTGGCCAGAGGAAGTGGGGGCAGATAGGAAAAGTCTCTGAACTCTAAACATAAAGTTAAAGCATAATAATATCTCAAATCTGTGTGACCAATTTTGCACTCACCTTACGCCGCTCTCATATTTGTCTTCTCAGCGCAGCCTTCCAATTTCACACTATCTGTCCCAGGGCTGCAGCAAGCGTTAGTGTTTTCACACAGCAAACAGAAATCGCTAAAAACCAGTTTCTGTTTGCTGTGCAAAAATGCCGATGCTTGGTGCAGCCCTGGGGCAAATAGTGTGAAATCGGAAGGAAGCTGCGCTGAGAAGACAAACGTGAAAGCGGCATAAGGTGAGTATAAAATTGGTCCCAGACTATTATCCAGTAACAAGCTCCAGAAGAAGGTATAAGACACCCTAGTAATATCTATATCACAGTATAAGCAGTGAAACATCTGTCACAGCAGCAAGAAAAGTAAACTAAGAAAACATGCTCTCTAAATATCTCTAATGCTGTAAAAAGTTTGGGGCATACCCTTAAACCTCTACCAACCTAACCATAGCTCACTCGTAAGTATAGTTTTCCATATGCTGCCTGTTTGTACTAACAAACCTGATTTCTGTTTTAACTTTCAATGTGCTTAGGTGCCTATTTCTGATGAAGTAAACCTACAAGGTGGTCATTTTAGAAGGGAGATTATTAAAGTAGTTGCTTTGTCACAGCAGGGAAAAGACATAAATGAAGAATCCTTTGTGTTGGATCCGCAGGTAATCCTGCTGATGGACGTGATTTCTATGAAAAAGAACTTTCTTGCTTCTCCCATTCTACTGTGACCTAAAGTGTTGCCTGAAATGTGTTCCTGAGGGTCAGGTAGGGTTGCCAGGCAAGAAAAGACCTGGCAACTGGCAAGAGATGATGGAAGGGGGAGTTAGGGTTGAGAGGGCGATTGGTGTCAAAGGGACATCATAGTTCCAGAGTGATGCTCAAACATTTACCACAAACTCTACAGTTTAACCATAGGGCATTATCCAATGTGAAGATGTCACTTCTGGGTTTTGCCAGAAGTGGTGTCATTGCACTGGGTGCTGCAGGGTGAAGTCTGCATTGGATGGTGGTGGGGAAACTGCAGATATGCAAAATTCTGTACTGTGTTTTTTAGAATGTAATCAAGCAACTTTGAACACCAAGATCCAGGGACAAATTTGCATCAGGAGATATTTGAAAACATCCTAACTTGCAATCCTACCTCCAGCACATTCTGAAATATACCATACCTCTAAGATGCATGCATATTACCTCTATGATAAGAACTGTGCATCTTCTGATATCAGTATTTTCTCAGTCTTGAGTTTCCTTCTGCAAAACTGGGATAATGTAGGGTTGCCAGGTCCAGCTCAAGGAATATCTGGGACATTGGGGGTGGAGCCAGGAGTCTTTGGGGGTGGAGCCAGGACTGAGGTTGTGACAAGCACGATTGCACTCCAGAGGGAGTTCTGCCCATCATGTTTAAAGGGACCACACATCTTTTAAATGCCCCCCCTCCATTTGGAAATACTGGAGGATAGGAGCACCTTCTTTTGGGGCTCATAGAATTGGACCCTTTGATCCAACCTTTTTGAAACTTGGGGACTTTTCTGAGGAGAGGCACCAGATGCTATGCTGAATATTTGGCACTGATAACTCTAGCAACACCCCCCCCCCCCGAGCCCATTATACCTTGCAGGGGTGTCGAACTCATTTGTTATGAGGGCCGGATCTGACATAAATGAGACCTTGTTGGGCTGGGCTATGTCATGTTGGGCTGGGCCATGTGCATACCTATTTAAGATTAGGTAGCAGAGATATACATTTTATAAAGAGCACAAACACAAATACATTTTTTTAAAAACTAAAAACATGCTTAAAATGTTAGCACCCATTGGTCTTAAAGATGCTTTCTTTGTATTTCTCCCATGAGATCCAGAGAACTTGACAAAGGAAGCTATGGCTTTTTCCTTCCTTCCCCAAGGGACCGGGGGCGGGGGGGGGGGAGGAGCCTCAGCCAATAGAAGGAAGAGAGGCTTGCTTAGTAGCCCTGCTGTGCAATTGAGAGAGCTTGGCAAAGTAAGGTACCCTTCCCCCCTCCTTCCTACTCATTGCCTCAGCCAATGGAGAATATAGACGCTTTGCTCTGTAGCTCCTGAGCAAGCCTTGCAAAGCAAGCTGTTATGCAGAAGGAAGCAAGATATAGGGAGAAGGGGGCCAGTTGCTTGGGGGCCTGATAGGAGCCCTGTGGGGGCCTGATTTGGCCCCTAAACTGCATGTTTGACACCCCTGCCTTATGGGAACTGATTTCCATAGGTGTTATAATGCAGACTTTTCTCTCTTCCCCACTTCCTGATAACCCTGAAGTGGGGAGCCCCTCCAGACTGGGAGATCCTCTACCCTCAACTGGGGATTGGCAACCCTAAATGATATTGGCCTTCCTTATAGTGCAGTTGTAAACACTGCTAAGATGATATCCCTCAAGAACTCTGAATATTTGAAATGCAATATGTAAATACAGTGTTGATGGCACTTGTTCTTTTAACTGCTGTGATAAAAATACACGTGTATCACCGTTTTAAATAACACTAATTAGTATTTAACTAAATATTATGAAAGAATTGTATTGAATGTTAAAAAGGCAAGGCTGGATGGGTCGCTTGAATGTATAAAACAGGCTGCAATCCATTAGTGAATTTAAAAGTCATTTTTACGTATTGCACATTATCCTCTTGTGATCACATCCTTTTATGTGTTAAATGAAAAGGTCGCCTTCCCCATTATCTGACAATTACTCTTTTCAGTGTGAAAATTCATTACCTGTTAAAGAACTCCTTTGACTGTCACATATTTCAGTGATATGCAAGCATTTTCTTCTTATGTTCTGGAACACTCTGGCTGTGAAGCATAGCCAAAATAAAGGGTGAGACAAAGAGAGGGTAAACATGAAGTCTGGAAAATATGATGCTGATCTGTCATTGATATAAATGTTTGAAACTTCTATGGAGAGCAGTGAGGTCCCTTAAAAAGTTACTGTTTAGGTGGTGGCTTTGTTGTGCTGGAGGGAGCTCTGAAAACATTAAGTATGTTTGTTTTATGTGGAAGTACACCCCTAAGTGCACACTGAGATGTGGCATGATTTTGTGCTTCTTGGAGAGCCAGTTTTGTGTAGTGGTTAAGTGTGTGGACTCTTATCTGATTCCCCACTCCTCCACTTGCAGCTGCTGGAATGGCCTTGGGTCAGCCATAGCTCTTGTAGGAGTTGTCCTTGAAAGGGCAGCTGCTGTAAGAGATTTCTCAGCCCCATCTACCTCACAGGGTGTCTGGTGTGTGTGTGTGTGGGGGAAGGTAAAGAAGATTGTGACAGCTTTGAGACTCTGAAATTCAGAGTATAGGGTGGGATATAAAACCAATATCTTCTTCTACTCTGTGGTATAAGGCATACATGTGATGTACCCCTTTGGTCTTTTAACACGCATGGGTAATCGTTCTTCCTCCCCACTCTCATTGCAACTCTCATTGTTGGCAACAAAAGCATATTCCTAATCACATGTACCATCTGCATTCAGAAACCACTGTAGGTGCAAAACACAGGAGGAGATCCTTGTTAAAGTTAAGTGTGGTACATGGCTACAAAAAAAGATGATGGTTTAGTTGTTGAAAAATCATATTTGTACTTGGCCTTGATTTCTCCCAAAACTGAAATTTATCTTCAGATGATTGACATCAGATCTCTGGGAGGAAATGGCTTATTTGAGGGCAGAGTCTATGGCAGGGGTGGCCAACGGTAGCTCTCCAGATGTTTTTTGCCTATAACTCCCATCAGCCCCAGCCAGCATGGCTGATGGCTGGGGCTGATGGGAGTCGTAGGCAAAAAACATCTGGAGAGCTACCGTTGGGTACCCCGGTCTATGGCATCAAATGCTCACTGAACTCTCTCCCCTCCCCCCCAAAAAAACATGCTGCCCTCCCTAGGCACTGCACTGCCAGTCTCCAGAAACTCTCATGCCAGAGTTGGCCCCCCTAGTTTGTGCTAAAATATTTAATAGGCACTGGTAGCTCTGCAAAATCCTTTTTCTTTTTTAAAGCAATGGTGCACATTTAAGTAAATCTTGATTTTCTTGGACAAAGATGCAAACATAGAAGACAAAAAAATCCCCATCAAATTAATCACGCTTCAAAATATGATCGTGTGCCTTGTTGCTGATTACTCACCAGCTGACAATATTGTTCTTTCACAGAGACAAATGGGTCGAAACAAACCTGGCCTCATGTCAGGAAACAGCCTATTCACATTCGCACATTGTCAACACCATTCACAAATTACAACTCTACCATAACACACATCTTCAAGATTTTTCATTCTAACAATAGTTTGTTTTATCTTTTCTTGGCAAGACTAAGTTGCCAGATGACAGTTTGTAAATCTTAGTTCCTAAGGCCAAAACAATAGTTCATTTGCTGATCATCACTAGGCTTGTGTATTGTGCATTATTGACCATCTGCAATAAGGCAGTCTCAAGTAGTAATGGGATGGGTCACCAAGCAGTGTATGGGGAAGCTCAAAAGAATGTTTGCATTTTGATACTTCTTCATAAAGAATCTAGGCCTTATCAGACCAAGTCTTCTTTAAAGTTCAGCCTTATCCTAGCATGAGACTGCTTGGTCCACTTTCATTGCTGTCACCTACAACTCAAATGTGTTGGTTTCCTTGAAAGCATATTTTCCTATATGAGAAGAACCTCTCACTTCCTGATCAAAACTTATTTGATTGGCTGTGGTGCTGGTACAGCAGCAAAGACTAATGGAAGGGCTTCCATTACATTTGGATACTGTTGAGACAGGCCAAGCAATATCCAAGACCTAATACAAACTCTACTATGGAACTTTTCCACAGCCAGGGGCTTTGATCCTATGCACTGAGTACAAGCAGAGCTGCTTCAAGAACAGCAATGTTCTTACCTCTTCCCTCCCCCTGCAGTCTTCTTTATTCTTCCAAATTATACCCCTGTGAGTCACTGGTCCCTGAGGAACAACAAAAGTCAAAGGTGGGGGAGCTGCAGTGAGAAACTAGAGTGAGCAGAAACTGCCCTCTAGGGATGAACATGAACTGGAAAAATGTGGTTCATGTTGGTTTGTGGTTCACGTTAGTTCATAATTCATGGTTCCCTGTCACTCAGCTGTTTTTTGGGCTGAGACAGCCCAAAACAGATGAACGGCAGGGAGTAAGCTGCTCCCCACTGTTCAGCTGTTTGCAGCCTTTGCAGGGAACAGAAAGCAAGGGCTTAAAGGGACTCAGGGTCCCCTTAACCCCCTAATTTCTGCTGTATCCAGAAACCTTCATGAACAGCCACAAACTGATTTAAAAGTTCTTAGAAGTTCATGATAGTAGATCCTTCATGAAGTTCAGTTCATGAACCACAAACCGGGCAAAATTCATTGTGAATTTTGCTTCGTGGTTTGGTTCATGCCCATCCCTACTGCCCCCTCGTTCTTCCTTGAGTAGAAATAATCATGAATACAAATTAAATAGCATGAATGGAATGAGAAGCTAGTATCCAAGCTGTACTTTCTATTGGGGATGGAGAAGTTGCGTGAGGGGGTTGTGTGTAGTGGTATGCCTATACTAAAGGGGAGGAAGATGGAATGAGTAGATTTATTTATTTATTTATTTGTTCCGTAACTTATACCCCGCCCTTCCCACAGAGTGGCTCAGGGCGGCTCACAGCAAACGACAAAACAATAAAACAGGAGCAAAGTTATTACAATTAAAAATCAGCATTTAAAAACCTAAAAACCTTAAAATTTCAACATTAAAACTATACTGTATAAATCACAAAAATCTAGTAAGCTACATTTATCCAGTCAGGCGTAGGCTAACCGGAAGAGGGTTGTCTTACAGGCCCTGCGGAACTGAGTAAGATCCCGCAGGGCCCTCACCTCTTCCGGCAGCTGGTTCCACCATGTTGGGGCCATTGTGGAGAAGGCCCTGTCTCTGGTTGTCTTGAGATGAACTTCCTTAGGCCCGGGGATGGTGAGAAGATTTTGAGTCCCAGACCTCAGTACTCTCTGGGGAACGTATGGGGAGAGACGGTCCCTCAGGTAGGCAGGTCCCAGGCCATATAGGGCTTTAAAGGTGATGACCAGCACCTTGTACCGGACTCGGTATGTTATTGGGAGCCAGTGCAGAGCCCGAAGACCCGGCCGGATGTGCCCCCACCTTGGGAGGCCCAGTAACAGCCGGGCAGCGGCATTCTGCACCAGCTGCAATTTCTGGGTCTGGCACAGGGGCAGCCCCATGTAGAGGGCGTTGCAGTAATCCAACCTCGAGGTGACCGTAGCGTGGATCACTGTTGCTAGGTCGTCGCGGTCCAGGAAGGGGGCCAACTGCCTTGCCCGTCTAAGATGAAAAAACGCGGACTTGGCAGTGGTTGCTATCTGAGCCTCCATCTTTAGGGACGGCTCTAGTAGCACCCCCAGGCTCTTGACCCTGTCCGCCGGTATCAGCGGTACACCGTCTAAAGCTGGCAGGGGGATTTCCCCTCCCGGTCCTTGACAGCCCAAACAAAGGACCTCTGTCTTCGCAGGATTCAGTGTCAGTCCACTCAGTCTGAGCCACTCAGCCACAGCCTGTAATGCCCGATCTAGGTTTTCTGGGGCGCAGACCAGTCGGCCGTCCATAAGTAGATAGAGCTGGGTGTCATCAGCATACTGGTGACATCCCAGCCCATACCTTCGGGCGATCTGGGCAAGAGGTTGCATATAGATGTTAAATAACATCGGGGAGAGAACCGCTCCCTGGGGCACTCCACAGTTGAGTGTGCGCCTCTGGGATAGTTCCCCCCCCCCAATCGCGACCCTTTGTCCCCGACCTTCAAGGAAAGAGGAAAGCCACTGCAAGGCCAGCCCCTGAATCCCCGCGTCGGCGAGGCGGCAAGTCAGCAACCGATGGTCGACCGTATCGAACGCCGCTGATAGGTCCAACAGCATCAGTACTGCCGAGCCACCCCGATCCAGATGCCGTTGAAGGTCATCTACCAGGGCAACCAACACCGTCTCCGTCCCATGACCTGGGCGAAAGCCGGACTGAAGTGGGTCAAGGATGGACGCGTCCTCCAGGAAAGATTGATGTAAAGATTCTGCAGGCTTAGCTAGAGTGGGCTTTATTTTATTTTCAATTTTGTCTGTGCCCCTTTCAAATTACATGTGTCTTAAAGATGGCAACCATGAATGTATTAATCACTGATCACCTCCTTCTCTCAAAATGTACTATTTCTTATGTACAGATGTACTATTTCCTAATGCAAAACAGAAATTACCTACACAACATTATCTCACAATTGGCTTTGAATGTTAAATTCTCTCCAAATTCTCTACTCACAGAACTCAAGGTTACTAAAGATCACCTCCATCAAATATGGAATTACAAAGTCTATACACTTGTTCAAAGTCTCCCTTTCCCACAAAGGACAGCCTTAGAAAGGAAGGGAACTTTTGGACTGAGGCTTTTTCCAAGTTGGCAAAAAAAAATGTTACTGTGTGTATATTTGTCCAGTGGTAGAAGATTTGGGCTTGGATTATATTTGGTTCTGGGAGGAGATTTTTTTTTCACAGTGGTACAAGTAGAATTGGATACTTTCTTCCTGTTTAATGACATAAACTCATCATTTAGAGATTCTGAAAATAGATTAAAACACTGCTTATTTCTGAAGAGCAGTCAGTGTTTTCCCACAGAACATTTTTTAAAGGAGATGTAGGAATATGGTATGCTGTTCTGATTATTCCCTTAGTTCCCACTGGATTATTCCTGGCCTGGCATTCAGAGAACTGAAGACTGGTCTTGCATTCAGAGGACATTATTGCTATTTATTGTTTCTACATGCGAGCCTTAGATAAATTTTTAGATGTCATTTATGGAACCACCCAACTGAGTATATTGCTCTACACACTTAATAGGTGGCTGAAGTCATGTGTGTCGATATTGCCTTTGCCCTGTGACATGTCATTTGTTCAAAGTTTTTCAGGTATCCTTTCATTATTTGCTCTAGCTAATCTTTATCCACTTAAGAAATAAATCACTGTGGAATAATAAATCCTCAAATGAATCTGAAAGCTTGGCAAGGAAAACATTTTTTTTTGCACAAACAAGCAATATTAAATGTGCACCTGTTATGTCTGGTGTGATGGCAGTGATGAATTCCCTACTCCATACAACTCCAAATCCACTTTTTGATTGAAAGATTACTTCATAGAAAAAATGGTAGGTTTTGATCTTTGGCACTTCAGGTTCTCAAATACTTCCCCAATCATTGTATTAATTTCTTATTTGCTAACTCTATGGCACCGTATAGTTCTTTGTTGATAGACAGACTACATGGTCTTTAACAGGTTAAAAAATCAAGCATTATCCTTGTAGAGGTAAAGCTGTGCTATGACTAGTTTGTTGGTGGGGAAGGGTAGAGATGCAAGATGAGCAAGAGAGAAGCATATATGTAGAGGTATGTATGTGTGAGAGACAGGCAGACTTATATGAGAGAGAGGTACACCTGAGAGGCTAAAAGAGATGAAAAAGAGAGAAAGTGATGGAATTACATGGAAATCCTTGTCTGACATTCAAAGTGGGGTGAATGAATACATGTGAAGGGCAGGAATTCATTGAAAACCTTCCACCCCCATGTGCATATGTTCTTGCAGACAAATGTATACAGTTTATATAGGTACCAATTCTCTGGTGAATGGAATTATGGAAAAAGGATGCCCAAAGAAAAGCCCTACTGTTTGAATGTATGCAAGTCTGTTGAGGGGAAAAATTGCTGCTGTGATCCACCTCCCTTCTTTGTGCATTCATTTCCTTCTTAGAACATCTGGAAAGGGCAGAGTCAGAACAGAGGAGACACAGAGAGATGGACAAGGAAAATCAATATGATAAAGGGAGACTATGAGACAAGGGATGAAAAGTGCCAGTATCAAGTATTGAGTGGTGAGCAGAAGAAATCACCCCTTGTCTCTTGTTGGTTAGTTGGTGGAAGTGTTGGTGTGTTGCTGTGCATTGGAATTTACTAACTGAAATGGTGAATGCAGGCCTCCCATGTACTGGGAGAGTTTCAGTGCAATTCTAAGCAAAGTTACAGCCTTTTAAGCCCAGAAGGTGTGTAACTGTGTTTTGGATTGTACTGTGGTGTAACTGAAAGAGGGTTGATGATTTTCAACTTCTTGCTCATTCATGAAGCTCACTGGATGCCCTTGAGCAAACCATTTTCTTGTAATCTACCTCGTGAAGTGATTGTGAGAATAAAATGGGATAGTCCCATGCACATAGACTTAAGTAGCTTGGATGAAGGATGGGATATAAAAGAAAATAAAATCTCCCTGAACTTTTCAGTAGTCCATAAGCTACAACTGACAAGATATTTTATCACTAAACGTCCTGGGGTGATCTTAGTGATTTAGAGACCCAAAGGAAAACTCAAAGATGGGCCCAAGAATCAACTGGGTAGCTGAGGGAGGACAATCAGCTGTAGGGCCAAGGGAATCCCTTGATCACCCTATAGTTGATTACTCTTCAACTGTGCTTCCTGAGTCTCAGACTATGCAGGATCAGCTATAGGATAGTGGGGGGAACTGCCCTACTGTTGATTGCCCTCTCCCTATCTGAGTATCAGGAAGCACAAGGGATCAGTGAGACCTTTGCAGTGGTGAAAGCTAAGGGGAAGCAGCTGAGGCAGTTGGCTGCAGGGCTGTAGGCCTCAAGGTACCCATCCTTGTGTGGGACCTGGGGCAACTAACTTGGCACCCTGTAACTAAGACCTCCAGAATTTTTAGCCATATATCGGGAAATCATTTAACTAGCAAGGCCAGGAATTAAACCTGGGACCTTTTGGTATACACAGCATGTGCTGTAACATTTCATCAGTGATTTTGCTCCTGATTATAGTGGTAGAGCTGCTGAGATAAACTACCAGACCTCAAATATTCCCTTTGGAACTCTCATACTACCCTGACCTAACCTGCACATGAGATGAAAACAAATTAAATGAGTTGCTCAGCTTCAGAGACTCCCAGGTTGACCCAGGCTTCCAGAAAACTGCTCCCCTATTTTTGCTTCCCTTACACTAGCACTTTATACATGGGCAGGTATAATGACATGGTCCATGTTTGCTGAATGGATTCAGTATTCTGGTCTATATTATAATGCAAGAACAATGCTTCTAGAAGAGGATATCAGGCCCTTTCCATCCCAATCTGTCCTACAACCAATGGGAAAGTCCAGAGTGAAAGAGAATACAGGTTGATTCATCCTACCACTTCAGAGCTACAAGCTTCAGCCACTGTAACCCTTGGTCCTTCTTTACCAGCTCTACAAACAGCCTTTATATATACATACATGACTCTATGTGTCTCTCCTTGCCTCAAGTTCAGAAGATCGTACTGTTTCCTGGGTCCTGTTTTTCCTCACTAAGTTAGCTCTAGAGGGCTAGATCTGGCTCTCTGCCAAGCAGCCAGCTATGCCACGATAGCATATCACAAAATGTGATGCTGATATATGCTAGTCACTATTGCATCCCATATGTGCAATTTTGACCTGTTTTTTGTTTGTGCAACGAAGTTGTGAACGGGATTCTTTACTTGCACTATTTTCTGTTTGTGAACACAATTTTCCTGGTAAAATGTATGTATTTTTCAGTGTTGATTATGCATCATTAACTCAGCATCACACTCATATTGTACACAAATAACATCATTGAAAACATAAACAGCCAGATAAACTGCAAATATAGATCTTCATCATGCATGTACAATACAAATTGACAAAGTTCCCAGTAAAAATCAGAGACCCTAAACTACTGACAACAATATAAAGAAAATCAAACATAGAAATGCTGGATTTTGGAATAGAATAATATGAGAGATTCTTATAGTTGAATCCTGGGCTTTGAGTTTTGCCGCAATCTTTCTAAGGCTGCCTGTGATGCCTATGATTATAAGATTAGTCAACAGTGCTTGAGTACCTTCTGTAACCTATGGATGACTTCAGAGAGTTTCTACAACAAGGGTTTCTTGCAAATTTATGCTGAGCTCTTTTATATGCTGCTTAAACATTTGCCACCACCAAAAGTCATGTTTGAAGGTTTCATCTTAGTGCAGCATTGCAGCTTATGTTTGTCATTTCTCATGGGGATAACACTGAAATGCCCAATTCATTGAGGAAGGAAATAAATCAAACACGGAAGCATTTCTTGTTGCCATGGGAATCCAGATGCCTATTTGTTCAATGAATTACCATGGAGCTATTCCTCATTTCCCAACTACCAGGAAAACTGTGACACAGCATGAACTGAACCTACAGATTAATGGATGTTAATGGATGGTGGCATGGAAAGTTCCTCCATTTTTTAGAATGCTGAATCATTTTTCACTGCTCCATCTCTTCCCATCCGAGCAGAAAGTCATTCACATTGAAAATAGCAATGATGAGTCAAGATCAAGTCTTGGAGATCAGAAATATACTCTCCTGGGTTTAGAAAAGTGATCCAAGCACTTAAGAGAACCATGCTTAAGTGTCTGGCTCACACTGGAGAGCTTTGAGGCTTGACCCAAAGATGTTCCTCTAAGTGCCTGGACTGCTTTTGAGAGCTGCTTCTGAGTGCATACTTCTGAGCTTGGGGAAGCAATCCAGTTACTTACCGAACCATCACTTAACCATGCTAGGATTGTATCTCAGACTTGAACTTTGTAGAGCTATACATTGAAAATCCAATGTAAAGTCTGAGGGAAGCAGAACCCTATTTGACAGTGAGATCTGATGGAATTGTATCATGTAGCAATCTCTGCCCTTAATGTCAAGCAGCATTTGCCACATTCTCTCTATAATATATATGCACTATAATTGGTAACACAGACTATGAGATGATTTTGAATTTTTCATCTTGCTGTTTTGATCCAAAAATCTCAATTTCTTCTCTCCTTTGTGTGGAAAAAACCCTTGTGGTCCTCTTTTTAACAATTTCTTTTTTAAAAATCTGCATTGATAATTCTTGTAAAACAAATACAATTTAGGAGGGCTTATTTATGCACCAGTAATTTAGTATTCTAGTTTGTACACAGGCTTCATTTTGGGCAGGAGCTCACAGGAGTGAAGCTCTGTAACCTAAAAATTTTATTGTGTGCTTTCTTTCTTACTCCCCCCCCTCAAATACTTGCTTCTGGGCTCCATTGTTCAACCCCCCTGTGAGAATTTTGCTGAACTCTAAGATTTGACAAACTTTCTAATATTTTTCCCCACAAAAAACCAAAACATATACAGCAGACAGATGGAAATCTTCATCATGCCACTGTGGCCACATAGGAGAAAATAATTTTAAAAGTATGATGGCAGCAGGTCCATCGTGTGGGGTTCTGCCATCCAAGGCAGAACCCCAACATGCATCCTCCCCCCAGTTCATTTTTCGCATGCATCATGCCAGCACTAAGTGCATCCCCTCAGCAGCGCTTGCCGCATTCAGCAGATGTTGCCAGTGAGAAGCGCTGTTTTTTTCATGGCTTGAAGCCAAGAAAAAACAGTCGGCACTTCCCCTCAGCAGCGCTTGCCAAGTTTGAGAAGCACTGTTTTTTCTTGGCTTTAAGGGGTCGGGAGAGTTCCTGACCCCTTAAAAAAAATCAACACTTCCCCTCTGCAGCACTCATCTAATTTGGGGGGCACTGCTGACAAGAAGTGAGGCTTGGGGACAGCACGAGCGGGGAGGGGATGCCTGTCCCCCATCCCTGTTGGGAGCTGGCGCCCTAGGCATTTGCCTAGTTTGCCTTCTCCCATGTGCCGGCCCTGGATGGGAGTAAGGTTTTGTTATGACAGTTATAATTCAAAAAGCATTTTAAGGTAGATGCTGAGCTGATATCATTTAGTACACTTTCCGGTGATGTCAGGGGTGTATGGCATATGCAAATGAGTCATGCTAATGAGCTCTGTCACCTAATTTTCTATGAAATGACACCTGATTGTACATGTTTGACATATAAAAATTATAAAATTATGTCAATTCAATGTCCAACATGCACAATATAAAAATATACAAAATCAACAAAAATAGAGCACGGAAACCACTAACAACAATAGAATAAGATGCGCAAGGAAACAATGTATGGGACAGTTGCCTATTTCAGCCTGGCTGACTTTTCATTGTAGAGCCTAGCTGGGAGAAAAATGCACTAATTGCTGGATTAAGGAGTGATGGGCAAAAGTGCATGGGATGGAGAAAGTAGAGAAAGAAGTACTTTTCTCCCTTTCTCACAATACAAGAACTCGTGGGCATTCGATGAAATTGCTGAGCAGACAGGTTAAAACGGATAAAAGGAAGTACTTCTTCACCCAAAAGGTGATTAACATGTGGAATTCACTGCCACAGGAGGTGGTGGCGGCCACAAGCATAGCCACCTTCAAGAGGGGTTTAGATAAAAATATGGAGCAGAGGTCCATCAGTGGCTATTAGCCACAGTGTGTATGTATATATAAAATTTTTTGCCACTGTGTGACACAGAGTGTTGGACTGGATGGGCCATTGGCCTGATCCAACATGGCTTCTCTTATGTTCTTATGTTCTTAGTGTTTCATTTCATTTACTTGTGCAGTCCAGTTCAATGTTGCCTTCCCACCCTCCTCTACTGGGTCCATGTGTGTTTCTTTGTGGGTGGGGGGATTCATAATGGTGAAAAGACAGGTTTGTTTCTCCATGAAATTAAAGTTGCCTAGAGATCTCAGTTTTTGAATTGAATTAATGGTTCTCTTTCATATGGAGAGATGAACTTATTGTTTCTCATCAGTCACCTCTTCTGTCTCATCTCTGTGGGTAAACGTGTTTGTGCAGACTGTTAAAGAAATCTTTAGCCCAGGGGTGTCGAAATCATTTTGTTATGAGAGCTAAATCTGACACAAATGAGACCTTGCTGTGCCGGGTCATGTTGGGCTGGCCATATGTGTACCTATTTAAGATTAGATAGCAGAGATATAAGCTTTATAAAGGACACAGACAATTAAAGTTTTTTTTAAAAAAAGCTTAAAACATGCTTAGAACATCAGAATTCATTGGTCTTAAAGTGCTTTCTTTGTATTTCTCCCATGGAATCCAGGAAACTGGGCAAAGGAAGCTTTGGCTCTTTCCTGCCTTCCCCAGGGGACCAGGAGGGGGAGGAACCTCAGCCAACAGAAGAAAGAGAAGTGTGCCTCAGTAGCTCTACTGTGCAATTGTGATAGCCTGGCAAAGCAAGCTCGTCCTTCCTCCCCCTTCCTCCCCAAGAGAGGAGCCTCAGCCAATAGAGAAAATAGAGGTCTTACTCTGTAGCTCCTGTGTGATTGAGCAAGCCTTGCAAAGCAAGCTGTTACATAGAAGGAAGCAAGAGAGAGAGAGAAGGAAGCAGATGACAGCCAGTTGCTCAGGGGCCAGATAGGAGCCCTCTGGGGGCCTGCTTTAGCCTCTATCCTCCTTCCCAGTCTAAAAAAAGATGAAAAGTGTACCTTGCCCTACATTTGGAGTCCTAGTTGTCAGTGAGAATAATCAAAAAATTGCCAGACTTTTCCTCAGAAAAGACAGCCAATTGTTGGAGATTGGGGATCCTAGGTCTCTACCTCTGTCCTTGCTTAGTTTGTGCAGCTCTGCCTGTTTCCTAGGAAATACAAGAAAAGTGCCTTGCAGATATGGCTCATGGAAATGGGACCCATACTTCTACAGAATTAGAGAAGTCTCCCAAAACTGCTGAGTTGATGCAGTGATTGGGAGAATGTGAAAATGTACATGTAATTGCTAAATAAGACTATGGGATGGCCCTGGAACAACAACTAATTGTTTGGGTGGGACAACAACCCTATCAGGCACAAATCTGTGAAGTTGTTTTCTTCCCTCACTGCCCTAACTATTGCCCAGAATACTGAAACCAGAGAGTAAAGCTCCAAAATAAGTTGATCTTATTCCCCACCCCAGTCATCACTCACAAATTATTACCTTTGGATTGGATAACTGAATTAGGAAATGGGTAAAATTTGGTTTGGATCTTGCTTTTGTAATCTAAATGCATACATCTAGTTACTGTAATGATGAGATTTTTTAAATATTTTCTCTCTGCTTAATTTTTTTGTAACAAAACATTTCAGTACCAGCATTCTACTCAAATACTTGGAAAGTGCCTTTGTTTTAATTCAAATAGTTAAGAAGAGAACCAGGCCAATCCATTTATTTTTGAAAGAGGGACTTCCCCAGTATTTTGCTGATGGAACTTAATTGCTAATGAAAATAACTGGGTGAGAGTTGCCATTAGTTTTATTAAATATAACTGATGGCATGATCATCTATTTTATGTTGGCAACTAAAAATCTGAAGCCTACAGGTTTTGAATGTGGATGCGTTTGTGGCTTGGCCCAAGTCTGTATCCAGTAAAAATGTTATTTTTATTTTAGTGTCTTCAAATTGCCATTGATTTTTCTAATCTAATTTGATTCCTGATGTAGTTAAGATCAAATCTGCTGTGCCATCCATCTACAAATCAAGTTGACTTTACAAGGCAGCGCTGCCATCCACCTACAAATCATTTTGACTTGAGTCTGGGAATTAGAGACAGGTTTCGTTGTGGGGGAGGGGAGGAGAAAAGTGATCCTTAAATCACTTACCTCAGCCATCTCAAGTTGTGTTAAGACATTGTTTGCAATGCTTATTCAGTTGTGGGCATTCTAGAGCAGATTGTACTTGACTCAAAGTTCGACAAATCAGATTAGTCTGAATCCATTTTTTTCATTTGGAAAAGTATTTGGTTTCTGAAATTTGAGAATACACATTTCACGGAAGCATTTAAAGAATGCAGCCCCTCCTCTAGCCCTGATATAGTTGTGTGCAACTTTTTTTGTATTTAAAGCCTTTGTGTCCCACACTATATATATAATATAGTGGATTGAAGCTGCAGTCAACAGAAAGAATATAGATCTCTACTGCATTCCTTTTTGCTCCTCCCCTCAAGAATATCAATTCCCAGGCTTGGGAATATCAACCCTCCTCCCCTCAAGAATATCAACCCTCCTCCCCTCAAGAATATCAACCCTCCTCCCCTCAAGAATATCAATTCCCAGGCTTGAGAGAGCCATGTGCATTAATAGCTACATGGGACTGCAGCATGGAGGGAAGGGCAACATTTCTCTTTCTTCCTCTTCTGTCAGTGGCAATGTTGGGGCCATTGGGTACATCTAGGTAATTGCAAAGGTACATGTGTCACCACCCCAGCATTGTCCCCACCCACTTGCCCATGGTATTGGGGTTCACAATGCAAAGAGTATCCCTAGGTAGTGCTCCCATTCCCAGTAGGCAATGTGTAATAAGCCTGCTCCTTCCCTTCCTGCTTCATTCTGTTGAGGTGGAGGTGGGTCTTCTTTCTTCCTTCTCCTTTTTTGTTGTGGGTGGGACTGTGGGTGGGGCCGTGGGTGGGCTGGGAGGGACCCATTTTTAAGGCTATATTTGCTCTCCAATTCACCCCCTTTGGATGGCACCAAGCAACCCACAGCCTAAGCTCCAGTGAAAGCAGCATTAGCAGAGGTGGTTTCCACTTAGTGAGTGGAAGCAGAAAGCTAGCTTCCCTGTGATGCAGGGAGGAGGTTACTGTTACCCAAACTCAACCCAAAGAAGGGGCAATTAGTTTTAAAAGGGTCTAAGAAAGGAATAATGCAGCACCTTGTCAGTCTGTTTATACTTGTGTGGACCTTGGTGGGTATACTTCAAAATAAAATTATGAATAGTGTGAGAGAGTGATTGTAAGCACAATCAAATAGCTTTATTGTATACAAAACAAAATAAAAGAATAAAAATGTAAAGAACTAGGCACCTGAAAACTAATGCCCTAGATAACCACATACTGCAACAAGAGGGAACAGTTATAAAAGATAGGAGGAAGGGAATTGGGAAGTTTTAGGGAAGGTACATACAACTTGAAATCCTAGACTTGAGGTCTGGAGAGGTCTGAGGTCAAACACAGCTGACATCTAAGGAGCAGAGCAAAAAAAAAAAAAAGCATGTGAACCCACTTTCTCAGAAACATGATTGGTTCAAGATATGAAGCTTGAATTTGACAGGCAATTTGAAGGTAACTGCTGTCAAAATCTGATTGGGGGGGGGGAGTGGGAAAAATACCTCAATTATTCTCTTGTAAGACAGATCTACACAGGCACAAAGAGCCTGGGTGAGGCAACATGATTAACATACTTTAATTAGGTTGAAGTGAACTGGATCTTCATTGACAATAAAAGTTTGGGTGAGTCAAGATAGCTCCTGAAATGGGATGGGGTGTAAATTAATGACTTGAGTGTCCTTGATTGAGTAAAAAATGGAAAAAGAGGAACTGGGCATTAGTTAATGTTATAGCAACTCCCTTGAGCTGAAAAGACCCCTCTGGAGTATGCCAGGATTTTGCAGTGTTGAAAAGACTTCCATATACTGAGAAATTGTATTGTTATTGAGAACCTTGAGCTGGGAGAGATTGCACTTAATCAGTTTGTGATGCCATCACACCATTTCCTCTCCTATGCTTGAGAATTTCCAATGTCATGGCAGAACCCAGGTGCCTTTACAAGACTCCTCACATTTCAGATCCCCTCGGCACTTAGACTGTGAAAGGGGACGCCTATAAAAACATTTAAGTCCAAAATAAGAGGGGCACCCCACTAACCAATGGGACCTTGGCTGAAGAAGGGGGTGGGCCCTCACATTAAGTACTGGCTTTCCCTCAAAGTGGGGGAAGGGAATTCATGTTGCCAAAAATCTTTGGGCTAGCCTGGGGCAATGTAATGACGGAAGAGATAGGTGATTTTTTTTTTTTTGCCTGCTTCCTCACACTATTGTCTGAACCCATGGGATTGTTAATCCTCATGGGTATTATGATCCTGGGAAGCTAATTTCTGAGGAGCAGGGGGTGAGAAAGCAAACAGGATTTGTGCTGCTTCCATGGGTGCTAGCTAGGATCTAATGAGGAGGATTGAAGAACTGAGCAGAGCTCTACTCATGGACTTTTTCTTTTCTTTTTTGCTTTTGTCCTTCATGTTCCAGTCCATTATACCCCTGAAAAACTGTTCATGGAGATTCAGGTGAATAGCATAGAATTTGCTTTAGGGTCTCCAGTACACAGGAAAAATCTTATACAGTTCAGGCTTGTTTCTAATCTGTTGCCCTAGTTAACAATACTTGATAGCATTAAATAACAATGACTATATATCAATACCCTAACAAAGAGAGTCAAAGATCAAGGAAACAGGAAATGTAGTTTGAAAAAATAAAAGGCAAGAGCAAATGTGAGAAGCAGTAAAAAACACTGATCACATGCAAAGCTATAATTAATTATCAATTGAAACAAACAAATCTGCCACCTTCCTTTAAAAAAGAGCAGGCATGAGGCAAGCAAAGGCATTCTATGAGCAAGGTAACAACAGCAACATCTGGTAGTCCTCAACTGCCCAGAGAAGATCTCAACATATGGATAGATTCCTATGAGAGCAATCAGTCTCAAGATAGTGGTTGAGAATGTGCAGTCATGTTCATATGGCAACTGTTGCACATTTAGTTGTATAAAACAGAGGTTTGGATGTCTCCAGTGACTGTATGCTAACTCTAATGCTCCAAGGATTAACAAATCTATTGCAGTTTTAGCTTTCATAGACAAGAGTCTGTTATGTCAGTTCACACACAATAAATTGGTTAGACTTTAAGTTGCAAAAACATTTTTTGTATCAATTTTTAATGTGGTAAAGAAATCCTGTACTTTAAAATGAAGATAACAGTAGTGGTGAAGTGAGTAATTTCCCACAGAAAACTCCCAGGATGCTTTTTTGATATATTTTTTACTTGTATGAAATGAGTAAAGTTCAGTCTTGACCATTCCCACCATGTTATAAGAGTCTGGTACACAGAACTGCAGTTCTGTCTCCTCATAGTGATTCTTGACTCTTTGATTCTGGGCATGCCAAATTTGTTAGTTTTTGACCCTTTCCTTAGTGTATGCTTGTTGATAGCTAAATTATGAAAATAGATCTGAGTGGGAATTGATGGAATGATGGCTACCATCACAAGGATGCTGATGGTTCTCTAACCAGAAATTCCCTGAACTTTTGGGCTGGATCCAACCCTTGGGAATTATTTTTTCCCCTCATCTTACATGTATAGTCAGCTGCCATGATCTTATTCTACTAATAAGACACCAATTGGCAATCTTGAATGCCATCTCAGGAATTTGTGGTCTTGCATTCACTATACCACATTTATGGTGGTTCTTGTATTGGTTCCTGAATTGGTAATAATTCTGCCGAAGTTCAATGATAGGAGTGGTCCTAGAACAAAGATCACCCCCCCCCCCCAAAAAAATACCCACTGATACTATACTGACATTTTCTTAACCTCAATAAAAGTGACATATGTATTGCATATTGGCCCTATGAGTGACAAAACCTAAAGTGGTTTCCAGATTGTGCAGAAACAGTAAGTCAATACCCCTAAATTGCTGCCTCCCCTTTATTTTCATTTATTGGATGAGGAGCATTTATGTCAAGGAACTGTAGAAAGACATCACTACGAAGAGCTGACATTTACTGAACAAACTATAGAACTAGCCACCTGGAACACCTTCACATCGACTCCAAGAACTGCATAATAATCTTGCACTGTGATAGAAATCACCTCTGACAGGGTAGATTTTTCCTTCAGGCTCTTGCCCTGTTACTGCTTTTCTTGAGCCAGTAAATTTCACCTTTTTGAGAAGTCCATTATTAATGCAAAATGGATGGTGGGTGGTGGATGGGGAGACTATTTCTGCCTATATTGATTATTCATTCCATGTTGCATACATACAGTATTCAATATGACATGAATTATATATAATATATGATCCAAAAGTATGCTCACTTTCCTTACATAGCTGCCTTATAGAACCCTTCATAGTTATATCAGAAGGGATTAAGGGAATATCACCAGTGCCCACCTCTGTATACATCTGGAAGTATTGCCCTCAGCCACAGAGTTTGCTCAGTTGTGTACTGATCTGACAAGATTCTTGCCTTAGAATTACCAAAAGAGAAATCTGAAAAAGAGGGGTTCCATTACAGAAGAAACGTCTGACGACTTCTGAATGAAACCCAAAGGGCTTTAACAAAATAAGTGATATTTCTCTGAGGTGCCCACTGCATGATTAGGTTGAATTCATTCATTTTACTTATAGTACTTTCCAGCACTTTCTGCTTATTGCTTAAGCAGACACATTCCAAGTTGCTGATGACCAGGCAAGTAGGGCCACTAAGAGTTTATTTGGAGTTTCCTATTTGGACAGAACGTTAAAGCATATAAAGAGCAGTTTTAAAGTTCCAATAGAACAAACACAATTTCCCAGAGTCATTTTGCATGATGTAGACCCATATTGTATCTTTTTTTTCCCTCTAAGGGGAATACATCTAATAATAAAAATAAATGACTATTCAGTATTCCTACAAGTGCTCAAAGTATAATAGGCTGTGTTAAATACATAGAAGCAGAAAACTCCCACCTTGTAACCTTACAGTCTAAGTGAAACCATGCAGAGGGAGGTGGGAAGTGGACTTAAATGGAAATGACCTTTTCTAAGTGAACCTAAAAAAGCAGAGAAAGGATTAGAGTATAAGGAATTCTATTCAAAAACCAAAATGAAAATATAAAAAGGGATACAAATAGGGCAGGGGTGGCCAACAGTAGCTCTCCAGATGTGTTTTCCCTACAACTCCCATCAGCCCCAGCCATTGACCATGCTGGCTGGGGCTGATGGGAGTTGTAGGCAAAAAACATCTGGAGAGCTACAGTTGGCCATCCCTGAAATAGAACATCATGTCAGCTCATGATATAGTGCCTCTGAGTGTGAGATGGTAATCCCCAAATCATGTTAGGAAATTATTCACTGGGGCCATGTTTCTAATGTTTCTAGTTTATAATGGCTCTAACTTAGTATACAAGTTTGTGAGTTTACGTCCATAGGATTGCCAGTCCAAATCAAGAAATATCTGGGGACTTTGGGGGTAGAGCCAGGAGCAAGGGTGAGACAAGCATAATTGAACTCCAAAGGGAATTCTGGCCATCACATTTAAAAGGACCACACACTTCTTAAATGCCTTCCCTCTGCCTAAAATAATGAAGGATAGGGGCACCTTTTTGGGGGCTCATAGAATTGGACTCACATAGAATTGGACCAATCTTTTTGAAACGTGGAGGGTGTTTTGAGGAGGAGCACCAGATGCTATGCTGAAAATTGGGTGTCTCTACCTTAATTCTCAATTATACCCTATGGGAATTGGTCTCTGGATGGAATAATGGAGTGCCCAGCAGACATCCCCCCCCTCCACTTTCTGATGACCTTGAAGTGAGGGGAGGGCCTCCAAACCAGGGGATCCCCTGCCCCCACCTGAGGATTGGCAACCCTATTATGCATGGAATCTACTACACATCAGCTTCATTGGATGCCCTTGAGTTTTAGTATTTGGGGAGAAGGAGAAAAAAATCTCTTTGTCTGGATATACAGAGATGTCTCTTACAGAGAGACTCAAAACATTTGAACCTATGGGATTAATCAGGACAATTGATTACACTGCATTTTTGTAAATTGGGTTTTTTTGTATGTATAGTTAGTTTGAACATGTATAGTTAGGGGCCCCTTAACTATGCTTCTGTTGGCTTAATTAAGCTCACCTGTTGGTTTTTTTAAATGTTGTAACAAGGCTCTTGTCAAGAATGCATATTTCTGTAACATAATGGCTTCTTTGATAGGGAACAGGTCAACCATCTCTTGCTGCTCCCCCTTCCTTTACAACCTTTGGGCAAGTAATAAATCCATCTGGCCCAAGGATGTTTATGCTACAGCCTGGCTGTTACTATTTTTATACTGCCTCCCCACCCAGGTTCACACAGACGTTCTTATCTGAGCTGAAAGAAGTGTGAGAAAGGGAGATGTTCTTAATAACCAAAATTCCTTAGTAATAAAAGAGATAGTATGTAGTAATCTTTGAAGCCATGACTCAAGTTGAATCTGTATGGTACCCTTTGAAGTTATCCTATATAGCAACTGTGTAACTCTGTGTATGTCATTACTTCCAAGGCTTCTGTCCTTGGTAAAGCTTCTGAGTTTCTGACTGATTATTGGGAAATATCAATGCTTGACAGCTCTAGAGTTTTGAGAACCTGGAAACCTAACAGACATGTTCTGAACTTTGTTGGTCTCCTGTGAATGTATTGTAAAGATTTGGCTCTTTTTATGATGTTTTGACAATTGTCTGACTATTTTTTGACTGTTGTATACCAATTTAATATGACATGTATGTATATTTTTAGTTCCAGTAATAAATAAGCCTCCAAACTGAAGAAAGATGGATGAAACGTCTTGATATCTAGAACAGATGTCTTTGGAAGGGCTTCTTTTCGTTCCACAAACTAAACACTGGAATATTGTTACTCTTTGGAAAGACTGTTTTTCAACTGTCTTCTGTGAATGTCTTTTTGCTACATGCTCTTGTCTGTTTGAAGTTCACAGAATTATAGAGTTGGAAGAGACCTCTAGGGTCATCTAGTCCAACCCCCTGCACAATGCAGGAAACTCACAAACACTTCCCCCTAAATTCACAAGATCTTCATTGCTGTCAAATGGCCATCTAGCCTCTGTTTAAAAACCTCCAATGAAGGAGAGCCCACCACCTCCCAAGGAAGCCTGTTCCACTGAGGAATCACTCTAATGGTCAGGAAGTTCTTCCTATTGCTGAGCCGGAAGTTCTACGTGCAAGTTTTGTCAGGACACCACTGACCTCTACATTACACTGTTTTGTTGTTTAAAATTTATGGTGTCTCTTAGCATTTTTTTATTTACATAGCTGTACGCTAAGATTCTATAGTTTCGCTACCCACCTGGGGATTGGCAACCCTGAAAATCTATCCTGACCTTGATGGCCCAGGCTAGCCCAGTCTTATCAGCTGTCAGAAGCTAGGCAGGGCTGCTCTGGTTATTATTTGAATAGATCTCCAAGAAATACCAGGGTTGCTACTTAGAGACAGCCAATGGCAAACTTCCTCTGAATGTCTGTTGCCTTGAAAACCTTGTAGGGCTGCCATAAGTCAACCATGACTTGATGACACTTTCCATACAAGCTAAGAAATCCTTAGCCACACAAGAGGCAAGCCACTGGGGTGGATCCAACAGCTCATTTCCATATCCACAAGGAATTTTGCTAGTGGAGCATGACTTTCATGACTCTCCCTCCAATGGCAGCTTGAAATGGCCCCACAAATTCTCTCCTGGTGAAAATAATGCTCCATGGATGGAAGTCCTTGCACCTATGGAAATGTATTGTGAGTTCCACCCCACTTTCTTAGCCTCATCTCTCAAGACCAACATGAGTACAGCAGAGAGACTGTAAGGCTGAAGAAGAAAAATAAGATATGTTTTTCCTCCCATTCTCATAACACCAAAACTTTTTTGGCAATAAGTTGACACTGAAATATGTTGAAACTGTTCAACAACAGATTCAGGGTGGGGCGCGGGGGGGGGGGGGACACTTGAACACATAAAGCAAGAGTGGCCAATGGTAGCTCTCCAGATGTTTTTTGCCTACAACTCCCATCAGCCCCAGTCAGCATGGCCAATGGATGGGGCTGATGGGAGTTGTAGGCAAAAAACATCTGGAGAGCTACTGTTGGCCACCCCTGGCATAAAGCATAAATGACTTGAGCAACCTGCTGTCATCAGATGTCATGATAGCTATCAGCTTAATGCTTAAAAAGGTTAGACACATTTGTGGACAATGGGCTATTGGCCGTAATAGTTCCAGGTTCTGGGCAGGATGTCTTTGCAAATATATGGGGGAGGGTTTACTTCATGGTCATAAATGGGCTTCAGTATGGGAAACAGGATGCACAAGTAAATGGATCTTTGCTCTGATCCAGGAGGGCTCTTAGTAGTACCATATCAATGGCTGCAAATCACCTTTAAGACTTGAAATACACTATATATGCTAAATATTGTTATTAATAGTATCAGGCAGAAGAAGGCTGGGTGCTTTATATGGACCCCTGTCTGCCAAAACTCTCATGCATAGGGATTGGTGTCACACATTATGCAACACAAATGCAGTGTGTCAGCAAATCAATGTACATATAGGCTTCAAGAATGCAAATTTGTAGATAAAAATCTTTTCCCCAATTTTTCTGTGAAATTCAGGAAAGGATATCAAGAACTCATGAGCAACTAACCTAACAATGTTGTTCATTGAGTCCGCTGCTGCAAAAGGGAACAGATTCAGAAGCAGACGTATGTTTGACCTTAACAACAACAACAAAAATGTTCTTTCTCTTTTCTCTGTGCTAGATAATCTCAAGGAATCTGGGAGGCATGTTGAAAAATGCATCAAGTGCAGATTTCAAATGTTATTACAAAATGTATAATAGAGAGAACAGAAGCATTAGGTATGAGAGCTCAAAATTTACAAAGGGGGACTATTTAAATTTTAAGCAAGCTACAGCTAAACTATATAAGTGGTTTCTTTCCCCAGGATCATTTGGATCAAACCAGAAAGGTTAAAGATTTTAAATATTTAGCAAGATGTACCTTTTAACCTTCGTTCCTCCTGGGAGGCAATCTAAACTCTACCCAAATCATTAACTTAATCCTTCGTGGCCTCTGTAAAATCAAAATTTCATTTCTTTAGCATGCAAATGATAGCATTAATGTTTGAAAATATACAGCACAAAGACTTTCCATCTGTCTAATTGGTGTTCCTGTCTGAAATCTTTCAGAGAGTCACCTTATAGACCTGCAACTCAAAAGAAATCTGAAATTTCTTAGAATTAGACTAGCAGTAGTTAATAGATAAAATAATTTGTTTTTAGAAAAGGTTCCTTAGATCTGTGTTCTGTAGAACTAGATAATATACATGAGATAAAAAGGAGGAGGGAAGGGTTGAAAGAAAGGTATTTGGAATCATTTTTGCAGAGATTCAATAACATATTTGTTTTCTTTTTTGGTCAGATGGTTGGAAGTACTCAGCTATTCCAAGTCCAGTTTCACATAATTACAGGACTTGACTAATCATACTTGTTGGAGAATGATCTGTACAAGCTGATGAAATTTCTTTATATGCATTTATGGAAGCATTGTTAATAACCTTTCTAACCCAGAAGTATGCCTTTGACTTTGGTAAATAGTCTTGGATGCTACAGTACTCAACACATGGAAATAATAAGGGAACATTCTCTTCCTTTTTTAAAATTTTAAAAATAGAAAAATGTATAATTAAGAGCAATCTGTAACAACACACATATACAACAGTAAATAACAATACAGTGCTTTTACTGGATTAAGTTTTTCTTGATATAATAAAACAAAGGGAGCCAATGCGTCTTCCAGGGGCTAATATCTTTATCATATGCTGGGGTGATCAACTTTCTCATTTTATCATATCCCATACTTTTATTAACTGACGTGTGACGAGCCACAGTGTGTTCCTGCAGTAACTACCAGACTAAGGCTGATTGCCTTTTACTGACAGCTGCAGGGAGGAGGGAGGTGGTGGAAAACTGAAGTCAGGGGGGCAGATAAAGGGATGGAGATAGGATTGCCAACTCCAGGTTGGAAAATTCCTGTAGATTTATGGAGTGGAACCTGGAGAGGTTGGGGTTTGAGTAGGGATGGGACATCAGAGAGGTACAATGTCATTTCCTTCTGTGGAACCACTGTTGCCAATTTCCAGGTGAGGGCTGGAGATCAGTCAGAATTACAACTGTTCTCTGGATGGCAGATATCAGTTCCCCTTAAGGTGTGAGGGGCAGTGAATGTCTTTATTTGGGTGGATGGGAAGACAGCAAGGGTGGGGGGGCACTCGTCCAGAGCCTCCTTCTAAACCTCATTGTGTTTTTCTTCACAAAGGGCCTTACTCCTAGTTGTGATATAATCTAACAAAAGAGATTTCAGCTCTAAAAGATATTTTACTCTTTAGCACTTTTTGCAATAGTTTTGGCTACCATTTTCCAAGAAACCTGGGTCCTTGAACATACTAACTACAGATGCTGCAAATCAGATTTTTAACCCTCCTAACTCTGTTACAGAGAAATAGTCCCTCATCATGTCATGGAGGACCTATACTATATCCACTGCCTTGCCGATGCAGGAACTCAGGGGTTGGCCCTGCAATGGCTCTCCTCCTTTCTCTGCGGTCGGGGACAAATGGTGGTGATTGGGGGACAATCGTCCCAGAGATATCCGCTTAACTGTGGCATGCCTCAGGGGGTGGTGCTCTCCCCGATGTTGTTCAACATCTATATGTGCCCCCTTGCCCAGATTGTCCAGAGATATGGGCTGGGTTGCCACCAGTATGCTGATGACACCCACCTCTATCTACTGATGGATGGTCAGCCTGCCTCTCCCCCCAAAAATCTAGACCTGGCGTTGCAAGCCATGGCAGGGTGTCTTAGGTTGAGTCGTCTGAAGCTGAATCCAGTGAAGACAGAGGTCCTTTGCCTGAGTTGCAGCGATCCGGGAAGGGATGTCCCTCTACCAGCTTTTGATGGGGCACCACTAATATCGGCGCCCAGAGTCAGAAGCTTGGGGGTGCAACTGGAGCCCACATTGGCAATGGAGGCCCAGATAGCAGCCACTGCCAAATCCACCTTCTTCCATCTTAGGCGAGCAAGACAGTTGGTCCCCTTCCTTGAGCGCAGCGACCTGGCAACTGTGATCCAAGCATCCATGCGATGGTCACCTCGAGACTGGAGTACTGCAATGCCCTCTACATGGGGCTGCCCTTGTCTCATACCCGGAAACTGCAGTTGGTGAAGAATGCAGCGGCCAGGCTGCTATTGGGTCTCTCTATACGGGAGCACTTACAGCCAAGGAACTTCACTGGCTGCCAATAGTATTCCAGATTTGCTACAAGGTGCTGGTTATTACCTTTAAAGGCCTATATGGCCGAGGACCTGTCTACCTTAGGTACCGTCTCTCCTCACATGTTCCCCAGAGGGTACTTAGATCTGGGACACTAACTTATTGTCGATCCCCGGGCTGAGGTAGGCGAGACTGAAGTCTACTAGAGAGAAAGCCTTCTCGATTGCGGCCCCCTACTGGTGGAACCAACTTCCAGAAGAAGTAAGGGCCTTGCAAGTCCTCGCTCAGTTCTGCAAGGCCTGTAAAACAGTATTATTTCGACTAGCCTTCAGGTGAATTATAGCACAAGAGGATGCCCAGCATCGCTGAGTATATTGAAATTGAAATTTATACTAGCACCAAAACTGTTTTAAATTGTTTTAAATTATTTAACTGTTTTTTTAATTGTCGGAACTCCAATGTTTTTTCATTCTTTTATTGTTTAATCTTGACTGTTGTGAGCTGCCCTAAGCCTGCTTCGGCGAGGAGGGTGGGAAATAAATCCAAGGAATAAATAAATAAATATATGAGCACAGTTGTGCTCTTGGAAGGGAACTTTCCAGCCCTGCTGCTTGCTGGGTGGTGGTCCCCAGGCACATTGGGAATGGGGAATCTTTGAAAATCCACACAAAGAAGGGGAGGGGGGAAATCTGTGGGCACCAACACTGATTAAGAAAGATACATTGGGGATGGATGACTCAATGAAAACCTCAATTCATGTGCACCAGCAGATGAATTCCAGGGTGGGCACCAGGCAAATTCCAGGGTGGGATTATTAGGAAAGGTTTAAAAATTATATTATCTTATATTATCTGGCATCATAATGTCCATTCCTGGCTCATCCACATTGTCATAGGGCTGTTGCTGCCCTACGAAAATACAAAGCTGTTTGTGTATATGTCTTTCAGTTATTCTCATTCATATTTCACTCTTTTGTGGAGGAACAGATATAGCAGTCTGTATGCAACACATAAAGCTTGCATTACTATAACAGGAGAACTGGATGGATCAGGGACTAATGGGTTACTAATATATTAGCAAAACAAAGCAAGCACCCATATATACCATGGTGTTTGAACTAACTATCCAGCAGGAATGGAAAGAGATTATTTGACACGGGGGGGGAGGGAATTTTCACCTTTGCAAGGAACCAATTCAGTGGTTGGGGGGTACCCCAGCCCAGACTGAAAGTGAATTCTTCAACACAGTGAGACAGGAATTTGCTTTTTCAGAGCTGTTACCTAGTAGGGAACTAATTCGGGGGAGGAGGGTTAATGACACCATTGCCTTGCCCAACCTAGTGAGAAACTAACTTAATTAGGGATGGGGATTATCCCCATTACCTTTTCCAGACCAGAAACATTTTCTAAATGGAGGGAGGAATTAATTCATTAAAGGGAGGGAAGTGTGGAGAGCGTGGCATTGTGTTAGACCTTCGCTGGGCTGTTCAAAGAAGGAGGCTTAAAAGGCAGGGGGGGGGGGAGGGAATCAGCTTTGAGAAATTCTCATGCAATGATGTGCATGGATCCCAAAATTTAAAAAGAAGGAAAAATGTGAATGGAGAATTGTGAAAGGAGGGGTCTGTCTAATGTGCACAGGGGAGGGGGCTGTCCCATCACGCCACTCATATGATCATCACAGCTTCCCCATGTGGACACAGCCAGGTTTGTCTTATGAATATGTATTTCCTGTCTCTAGTAAGATGAAGAAAACAACTAGAGAGAAGTACCAAGTTAGAAGGAATTATTGCTGTTAGAAGGAGGACTTTTCTTGTTAATGAAAATGATTGAAATTGCTTGACTGCTCTATTGAAAAATTACAAAGTAGGCACTCAATCTCTTTGTCTTTTTTAGACAGCTTGCCATTATTGGTAGACACAGATCAATGAATGTTACAGGGGAATTCCATCTACTGTACTTATTGCACCTTTTGAGAAGATTTTTTTGTTAACCTAATCTTTTCTATTGCAAATATGAGTAGATCTTAATGATTTTTTTTCCTGTGGCTAGGAAAGAAAATAAACAGTGAAAAGAATGACATGTCAAGTACTTTTTGTCACAGTGTTTAGGGGAAATATATTATAGTTAGAAATAGATGCTGGAAAGAATCTCTGTAGTTCACTTTCATTGGCACATCTTTCACAACTGGCAGCATTCTCTTTCCAAAGGAACATCATGTTTGCTTGCCTGAATATAATACAGTATATGAAAGTGTGGTGTGCTGAGTCTTTGGTCCATCTAGCCAATATTGTTTAACCTTATAGATAATGGCTCACAGAGGCTTTCCCAGTCCTTCTACAAGAGATTGTGTAATTAGTGATGCCAAATTACTGAACCTGGTGCCTTCTGCTCTACAGCTGAGCTATGGTCCCCCCACATTAAACTATCCTCCTGCCCAAGAATTTTGGTAAAGACTGTCATATTTGAATTTTGGTATGAGATTTGCCTAATAATTTTCCTCTACTATTTCTGGGTATATTCTTCATCATAACCAGCGTTGATTGTTGAGTTTATTATTGGCTGCTGCCATCTCATTATTAGGCCTCAATAAATGTATGTGAGATTGAGTGATGGAACAACCTTAGGCAGAGATTAGATAGATAGATAGATAGATAGATAGATAGATAGATAGATAGATAGATAGATAGATAGATAGATAGATAGATAGATCGATCGATAGATTGACAGACAGACAGACAGACAGACAGACAGACAGACAGATAGATGATCGATGGAGGGATGGATGGATGGATGGATGATGGGAAAATCTGTCATATTAAATAGGAAACAGAAATCTTGTACAGAAGGTTTAACCTAAAATAGTTCTTCACACAGTCTTCTCTCTAAGTTGTTGCTCACCATTCCTACTTTCCACAGGAAATTAGTCTGACTTTACAAGCCCATTGTGAATACAGTGTCAGTAATCACCCAGTCTGATAATTCATTGGAACACTTCATTAATGTGCATCACAGCTGATTTTAAGTGCATTTTGGCAATTGAGTTTTCTTTGGAGCAAGCATGAACTTAACATTGTAAGACAAGTTTCACAACTTGTCAAACAGCTAGACAAAATCCTTGAGGGCACTATTCAGCTCAAACTGGCCTCTGGCTATAGAGAATGCGAGAACATCTGAAAAGAGGCTGGCTTTTGTTTGCTTATTTATTTATGCTACATTTTTTCCTGCATGTTGCTTGCACAATGAGATACATGGGACTCATGGCGGAGGCCAGTAGCTTTTATTATAACCCACCACATCCGCAGGCCTGAGGGCAGACAGTGATGCTTCAAAGCTCAAAATTATGTGAAATGATATAGAATTTGATCGCATGCTGGCTTAAACTCAGCCACCTAAAGTTAGTACCAGCAACAGACAAGTCTTATATAATTTGTCTAGAGATGACTACAGTTTCATAATGGTAGATACTGAAACTGTTGAGTATGCCCTAGTGGAGATTGTGAGTGTTTTGGAGATATGATGACATGAAGAGAATCACCAGAAGTGGAAAGGAGGAACTGGGCATATGACATCACTAGTAATGCCAACACAAGGACTGATTTCCCACTCACCCATGTTCCTCTTCTTAGCGAGCTTCCTCTAAAAGCTAGTTTCTATTTGCTCTGTGAAAATGCCAACGTTACTTGCAGCCCCAGGGCAGATAGTGTGAAATCAGAAGGAAGCCCTGCTGAGAAGAGGAATGTGAGGGTGGCATAAGGTGAGTGAGAAATCAGTGAAGGGCTAAGGGGAAAGATATAGAAGGGCACATAAAGTTGACTGTAGGAAGAAAGAAAAGGATCTTTGTCAGCTCTTCAAAGACTCCTCAAAACACTGAATGAAAATGATGTCCAAAACAGATGTGCCATTAAAAAAATGTGATGGAGCAATAAAATACAGAATAGGGGGTTCTGCTCAGCCCCAGAAATGATACAAGTGTGAGAGAGTTTATATGTGAACCTGTATCTGTTAGACTGGTAGGCTCTAACATGGGTGCCATCAAGACTCTTAAGGAATTTCTACAGGAGAGGCTGTGATATCATCTCTGGTGGGCTGCAGAGAAAGATGCTGATGCAGATGTTACGTATTAATAGAACAATAAAGTGACTCTAAGCATTACACCATTAGGCAGTATAATATTAAATCTTAGTTGCCTTTCTGTTCCCTTCCCCTTTCTTTCTGCTATAGACTATGGTAAATCTCAATGACAGCTTGATACACTTTACCAGGTCATTCCTTGTAAGCATCAAAAACAATAAGCATTAATTAATGAAATTATTAAAGAATTCTGGGTGATATAAACAAGACAGAAGAAAATTCAGAATTACTGCTGCCAGAAGTGTGTCAATTGCACTCCTAAACCTGAACTCCCAAAAAGTGGAAGCTAGGCATACCAATATCTTAAGAGAGAAATAATAGGGAATCATGCTATAGGCCTTAAATTGTAGGTTGATGCTGAAAGTAAATGTGGTACTCCTAGGCTGTCCAACTTCGTATCTTACAAAACATAGTTCAAAAGGAAGTTGTGACTCACTGATTTTAAGAAAGCATAAAATGAAGATGAATACGTCTCCAGGTTAGGTGTTACCCTTAAAAAGTTTGTATTCTTTAAGATCTAGCACTTTCTTCTTGAAATAGTTAGGTACTGCACTGGTATATTTTATGTTTGAAAGTTTTATGGGTTTTCTAGAAAGTTAATGGGAACGGGAAATAGAAGTTAATGGGAAATAATGGGAAATAGAAAATTATAGTTACAGATAACAATATTATTATAATCTAATCTGCATGTAATATACTTTCTTAAAATACAGATATTGTCACATTATTATCACTTTACATTAAATCATCAACATCTAAATAATATGTTTTAATATGTCTATGTTGTAAGTCTTCTTGTTAAAGTATCTATTTAAGTTGACATTTCCAATAAAAATGATATTATAATAAAGAATACAGGAGAAATGAGATATAAGTTTAAACCAAAGAATCTTAAGAGTCTTGAGTGTCTAGCCAGGTATATAGTTTCACCCAATATTTTCTTGCTTCTTCCTTAGATTTCCCAGCCAACAACTGGAATAAATAGTCTAGTTTAGCTGTTTCCAGAATTTTCCCCACCAAGTCCATTCTCATGGGGATCTCCTGAAGCTTAAGAACATAAGAGAAGCCATGTTGGATCAGGCCAATGGCCCATCCAGTCCAACACTCTGTGTCACACAGTGGCCCAAAAAAATGTATATATATATACACAAATACATATATATACACACACCTATATATACACGCACCTATATATATACACATGGCTAATAGCCACTGATGGACCTCTGCTCCATATTTTTATCTAACCCCCTCTTTAAGCTGTCTAAAAACCTTCAGCCCACTCAACCAAACAAACAGCAGTTCCCCAGCAACCACAAACTCAAAATTTTCAGCAGTCACACAAACTCAGAAATTCTCAGCAACTTCCCCAGCTACTCACCCTTATATCAGTTATTCTCTGCTCTATCTCTGAGCTTCTCTGCTCTCTCTCAGAACTCTCTAAAATGTGCTCAGCCTCTGGCAAGGCGCAGCTTCCATCTCTGTGCCAAAAGAATCCTAGCCGCTGTGTTAATGTGCACCAACAAATGTCTCATCTCTTTGGAATAATCACCAGGATATATGTTCAATAAAAATTCTGGTTTAAATTGGATCTGTGTCTTCAAAATTTTCTGTAATAGTTCATGAACCATCTTCCAATAGTCTTTCACCACCCCACAGGTCCACCACATATGATAAAAAGACCCCAAATGTTTAGTACATTTCCAACATTTGTTAGACATGTTAATATACATCTTACACAATTTCTGTTGGGTTATTGGTATATTTTTATATACTTTTAATCATAAAAAGTAGAGGTGAAAAAATGAATAAGTGAAATCATTCTAAGAAACTGGTACAAGGAACTACTTTTAGTCCTGCAACTTGTCAATATACTGAAGCAGTAGGAAAGAGCAAGAGTCCAGTAGCACCTTAAAGACTAACAAAATTTGTGGCTGGGTATGTGCTTTCATGCTCACTTCTTCAGATATCTACTGGATGCATGGTCTTTTCTGTTGCTAAAGACAGACTAACATAGCTATCCATCTTGAACTTTCACTGAATAATATGTACAATTTCTATAGTCTGGAGAGAGAGATAGAATAATAATTAATAGATAAAGGTAGAGACATAGAAATATCAACAGTGAATCCCAGTTTGCGTGTTAGAGTTTTAAAAATTGTGTTAAAAGCTCCAAAATGCCTATACAACACACAAAATTTAAAATATTTTATTTTGAAAGATTAGATAGCATATTGGATTGGATAGCATGTTGGAATTAGCTGGAGATAAAATGTTATAGTGGAGATGTCCCACTATAATGTTTTATCTCCCGACTACAGAGATCAGTTCCCCTGGAGAAAATGGCTGTTTTAGAGGTTGGACTCTATGGCACTATACCCTGCTGAGGTCTCTCCCCTCCCCAAACCCTGCCCTCCCCTGTGCTCTGCCCCACAAATATCCAGGTAGTTTTCTACCCAAAGCTGGGAACCCTATTGGCATGACATTTTATTCCCACCTGCAGCAAGAAGTACAGATACAGACAGGGTGAATATTCCTCATCCTTCAATTAAATGAATATCGTTTCCTGTTGGATCTCACTCAAATTACTGAAAAAGGTGTCAGATTGTGTTTAACATAATGTTCTATAGCTCAGTAATGGTAACCTCCCACATTACCTGCCTTTAAATTAAAAATCCCTTTTTTGTGAAGGAATAGGGTTTTATTCAGTATGAGCCTGTACTATTAATGCTATCACACAATACATGGCTCTGAATTACAACAAGCCATTTTAATAATCTATTGGGACATCTACCAGCAAACCTGTTTAGCTTAATGAGAGAGTGGAAATGTCGGCTTCTTATCTGGAAACAAGAATAAAATCTGCTTAATGGAACTAAATTTGGCCACTTGTAAATGATCAAATAGTGTTTAAGCAGGTGTCAAAAAGGCAAGAAAATCTACATTCAGACTTGTTTAATACTAAGAAGAGAAGAAACTAGTTTAATTGGTGAATACTGAGTTTGACATTTGGATTAGACATTCCAAGTTTTACTGCATGATTTTCATTCCAGAGCTCTCTTAAACTTTGCTTGAAGGGTGATAGGATCAAGGAGTACATCCAGGTGCTTATCATCAATAAATCTGTTTCTCGGCCTGGCTCCATCTGTGTGGATACTTAAATCCAGAGACTGGAGCCATGAAGCAGACAAGACAGATCTTTCTACAAACAAAAGAAAAGCCCCAGCTTTGCAGAAAAATCTAAGATCTTAAAAAAAAGACCCCTCCCCCAAATAATAGAAGCAATTCCTGTACCTTGAAGAAATAAACATCTGAGATCATAGTGGCCATTGGAAAGTTTGCAGCAGTATTGCCAGACATTAAAATTTGGTTTTAGTTAGTAAAAAACATGGAGGCAGGCCCTTCCCAGGGCTCCTTTTGCCTGTAAGTCCATCCATACCCCTCCTCCTAAGTGCACCGACGACATGAATCATTTGGTTAGACCCAATAGCAACTACCAGCTAACTTGATGCCATGGTGCAGAGGTGGAATGCACACGCTCTAAAGAGAAGAAGCCTCGGCTCGCCCCTCTCCGGATAAGAAAAGAGATTAGGACCGAAAGATAAGTAAATATTGAAGTTTTTGGGGTCATAATATTTGGCAGTGAGGCTAGAGAGTCAAAGAAGTAAAAGGCGTGCTCAGAAGAGAGCTAGCAGTGAGAAAAAGGGAGTATTTTGGCAAAACAGATAAGAAACGGAGGCAGTAATTAGCAGCATAGAAATGGCTGCCACTACAGTGAAACAGCTTTCGGAACAAATAGCACAATTTCAGGCTTTAATGATGCAATCTCAGAACAAGATAGAGGAAACTGTTGCTGAGATAAAAAATGAAGTTAGTCAGATAAACAAGGAACTGCAAGATATTAGGCAGCTGGCCAACAAAGCAGATAAGGCAGCTTCAACAAATAAGAAGGACATAGTTCATTTAAAGGAACAGATTAAAAGCCTCTCTGACAGAGCAAGAAGGGCTAACTTTATCGTCCATGGTATTTCAGAAGACATTGACTCATGACACTTGGAAGACGGGATAATAAATTGGCTTTCAGAACAGCAAACGGGTGTTATGATTAATGCTGACCAGGTTGAAAGAGTTCATAGGCTTAGAACCAGAAGATCAGGAGGAGATCCTAGACCAGTGATTGTTAAATTCACAAAAGAAAAAGTGCAGCAGCAAGTGTTTTTGGCTTTAAAGAAGAAGAAGGGACTGGAATTTAAAGGGAAAAGGGTATATGTGAGACAAGACTTTTGCAGTGAGACACTGGAAGAAAAAAGACAAATGAAGCCATTTGCAGATAAACTCTTTCAGAACAAGATATTGTTTACATGGGCTTACCCAGCCACTATTGTAATCTATAAAGAAGGCAAAAGACTCACAGCAAGGAACCCAGCTGAAGCAAAGAAACTCTTGGAGAAGATGGGCTTGGACCCAGGGGAAACAGGAACTCAACCAGAGGAAGAGTTTAATGTCGATGAACCAGAAGAGGGGCCCTCTACACGTCAGGAGAAACGACAGAGGACGAGACTATAAGACGTCTAAAGAGAAGGAGGAACTTCTAAAAAAAGGGAAGTACCCCATAAATAAGAGGGAGGGGATATTACAGTCTTAAGTGAAGGAAGGAAACAATAAAAGATCCAGGGGGGGGGGAGGTGTGCCCACCTAAAGGTATAGGGAGGGTGGAGAGATCAACCCAAATGCGAGCCCTATACCAGAAGAGGGGAGGGGGGATGATGGGGAAGAGTGGGGGGAAAGGGTGTGGGAGGGGAAAAGGGAGAAAGGGGAGAAGCAAAATAGACCTTGTTATCCAGCCAGGGAAGGGAGGGAAGGCGAATGATTATGGCTAAAACTTTGAAAATGCTCTCACTGAATGTCAATGGACTAAGTTCAGACCTGAAAAGATATAGATTAACAAGAATGGTAAAACAACAAAATATAGATATAATGTATTTACAGGAAACACATAAGGCAAAGGATGACATTAAACCGTTGATTAAACACCCAGGGTGGAAAGTATTGGCTGAAGCAAGAAGTAGAACTAAGACGAGAGGAGTAGCAACTTTAGTACACACAAGGATTGATATTAGGATATTAGATCTCGTTAGTGATAGGGAAGGGAGATATTTGTTCATTAAAGATAGGTTTCAGAATAGAGTAATAACGCTGATAAATATATATGCCCCAAATACAGGACAGAGGAGATTTTTGAATAATGTTATGCAAAAAGTTCAGAAATTCTCAGAGGGAGAAGTTATTATAGCAGGAGACTTTAACATAGATATGACCAAGGAGAAGGAGGCTAGGTGGAAAAGGAATTTGGTAGAAGCGCATGAGGCCTTAGGCTTGGTTCCAAAGCCGACACATTTATCAATTAGACACAAGACAGCTTCTTGTATAGATTATATATTTCTTAAAAAATCAAATAATTGGGAGTTGAGGAAAGTAACAACCCATCCAATATGGATTTCAGACCATGCTCCACTGAATATAGAACTGGTGATAAAAAATGAGCAAATTGGAAGGACCTGGAGATTTAACAGTATGGTTTTATTAAAAAAAGAAAATAGACAATATATGGAAAATCAAATAAAACAATATTTTAGAGAAAATAAGGGAACAGTGGCCACAAATATCTTGTGGGAAGCGGCAAAGGCAGTGTTAAGAGGTCATTGTATGATGAAGGAGAAAGAAATAAAAAAAGAATGGTATGCTAACAAGTCACAGAAACTCCAGGAATTAGGTGCACTGCAGAGCAGTCAAGGTATTAGATTCTGCCCTGATAGGAAAAAAAAGATCGAAGAGATTAGGAAACAATTGGACTTTATGGATTCAAGGGCATTATGGAAAAAACAAACCATGGTAAGAAATGAGTTTCAAAGAGATTCAATAAACTCCGTTAGGAGACCGGCTAATTATCTCAAGACTAGGAAAGAAAAGCAAAAGGTGGAAAGTATAAAGAGACAAGGAAAGGTCACGCAGAACCCAAGAGAAATTAGGCAAGCGTTTCAAGAATTCTATAAAGAGTTATACGCCAGGAGGGATATAACAGAACATATTGAAGAAAGTGGAGAAGTGTTGGAAGACATAGATAAAGAGAGTTTGGAGAAGGAAATAACAGTTCAAGAAATAGAGGAAGTTGTGAACAATTTAAAAGTGGGTAAATCCCCAGGGCCAGACGGCTTTACTGTGGATTTTTATAGGGAGATGAAGGAGTTACTGATCCCCGAATTACAACAAGTGTTTAATGCTATATTGAAGGAAGGGAAAGCTCCCGACTCCTGGAGAATGGCTGAAATAACCGTAATATTAAAACCCCAGTAGGATCCTTGGGAAGTGGGTTCATATAGACCAATGTCTACTTAACCAGGACTACAAAATATTCGCTAAAGTTTTGGCAAATAGGCTAAGGAACATATCACCTTATATAATAAAAGAGGATCAATATGGTTTTGTGAAGAATAGGAGTATTGCACATCCTATAAGGAATATATTAAATGTATTGTACCATAAACATTCTGGGCAACTTGCTTTGCTTAAATTAGATGTATACAAGGCATTTGATACGCTGTCCCATGAATTCTTATGGTCCATAATGAAGAAGTGTGGGATTGGGCCACTATTCTTAAAAGCCATTCAAGAGGTCTATAGGGAGGGGTCAGCAGTGGTAAGAGTAAATAACGAACATACGGATCAGCTCCCAATTGAGAGGGGTGTGAGGCAGGGGTGTCCACTTTCCCCATCCCTGTTTATAATGGCGGTAGAGCAATTAGCAGAAAGGATCAGGAATTCAGGGAGAATAGAAGGCTGTAGAATGGGAAAGGAGGAAATAAAAATCAACTTATTTGCAGATGATATAATCATGACAATATCTAACCTGGAAGAAGCCATTAGGGAAACGAAAATTATTTTAGAGGATTTTGAAGCTGTGTCAGGTTTAAGAATAAACATGGAAAAGTCTGAAATAATGTACTTTAATGTTGGTTTGGAAGAAAGGAAAGAGATTAATAGGATAACTAATATGGGGATGGGAGTTAAGAAATTTAAATATCTAGGGATAGAAATTTATAAAAATATTAACAGGATAGTGGAGGGAAATTATAATAAAATCTGGGAGAAGATAGAGAGGGATATGCAGCAGGACGATGAGTTTGACCACTAGAATAAAGAGTGTATCTATGTTCTGGATGCCAAGGTTGTTGTACCTTTTTCAAACGATACCATTGGAGTTAGATAAGCAAAAAATGATTAACTGGAACACTAAAATAAGGGAATGGATATTTGGTAGTAGGAAACTTAGATTCCCCCCAAAATTAGCATACAATCATAAATCGGAACTTGGATGGGGAGTCCCAGATATAGTCAATTATTATGAAGCATTTCAGCTTAAGGCATTATTAGAGATAGAGAAGGAAGGGGATCAGAAATGGATAAGGTTTGAGAATGAAGCTAACAATGGGGTAGGAAAACATGGCATCTTTACGAACATGGGGGCGAAGGAACTTAATTTAAATGTGGGACCAAGGAAAAATGGGCTAAATGTTTGGAAGAAATGGCAACTGAAATGGCTGAATCGAGTATCTAGATGGACGCCATTAGAAACGTTGATGGAAGGAGATAAGGAGCATAGGTGGAGCGAACTACTTAAGGCTAAAGGATTTAGAAGGGTAGAAGATTTGTTAATACTAGATAAGTTAAAACCATTACATGAGTTTCAAGAAGTCGTAGGAATACAATACTGGCTTAAGGCTACAGGATTGTATACTAAAGTTAAGAAGGAAGTGGAGAAGAGTAATTTAAATGAAGAAGAACCTATGGAAAAGTTTTACAAATTAATGGGCAAAACAAAAAAAGGATTAGTAGGCATCCTATACAGGAGTATGAATTCAGGCAACGAAGGAGCAATAAGCTACCTTCAACGGTCATGGAGTTTAGAAGGCCAAATAACGAAACAAACAGGGGAGAAGATAATGGAAGGTTTTAAAAAAGTTAAGATACATAAGGTTAGAGAAATGGAATTGAAATTTTTTACCAAATGGTATAGAACTCCGGCTACCTTAGCCAATATGTTTCCTGGGTTGAGCCCTAAGTGTTGGCACTGTAAGAAAGAGAAGGGATGGTATACCCACATGTGGTGGGAGTGCCCTGAGGCCAAGAAACTATAGGATATGGTAGTGGGAATGATAAAGAAATTCTTTCAGGTAGAGCCAAGAATTAACTTTGAACTAATGCAGATGAGTTTATTAGGGAATGAAAAAATAGGGAAGAATAATCAAGATTTACTAAAAGCAATGATATCAGCGGGTAAAGCGGTAATAGCGGCAGGATGGAAGGATAAAAGTAAATGGAAGGAAAGAACTTGGCATAACTATCTCTTTGATTTTGTCCAGTCAGATATAGCTGCTACAATGTCGCAAGAAGAATCATGGGAGGAAAGAAGATCAAGAATCAAAGAAAAGTGGCAGACCTATCTGAAATGGGCGAAGGAAGAAAGGAGAGTGGACATTCAGTGGAAGCTTCAAGTCCTTTGTCCCTGGCTGGAAGAAGAAAAGGATGTATAGACTAAGGGGGGTGGGTTGGGGGAAAATGTAAAATGGATATCAGAAATCATGTAGAGAAATGGATAATGTATAATAATAATAAAAATATACATTGGAAAAAAAAAGATGCCATGGTGCAATATGTGCAACTTACAGAAGTGTAATGGGGGATAAAGGAACACCTAATGCCACACAACGGGGCTATGCAAAGGTTATATAAGAACATAAGAGAAGCCATGTTGGATCAGGCCAATGGCCCATCCAGTCCAACACTCTGTGTCACACAGTGGGGAAAAAAAGAAGAAGTTTACAAGTGGGGCTAGAAGCCCTTCCACTTTGCCCCCCTCCTCCCAAGCACCAAGAATATAGAGCATTACTGCCCCAGACAGTTCCAATAATATGCTGTGGCTAATAGCCACTGATGGACCTCTGCTCCATATTTTTATCCAAACCCCTCTTGAAGCTGGCTATGCTTGTAACCACTACCATGTCCTGTGGTAGTGAATTCCACCTGTTAATCACCCTTTGGGTGAAGAAGTACTTCCTTTTATCCGTACTAACCTGACTGATCAGCAATTTCATTGAATGCCCACGAGTTCTTGTATTGTGAGAAAGGGGAAAAGTACTTCTTTCTCTACTTTCTCCATCCCATGCATAATCTTGTAAACCTCTATCACGTCACCCCGCAGTTGACGTTTCTCCAAGTTAAAGAGCCCCAAGCATTTTAACCTTTCTTCATAGGTAACACTGACCCTCCAGACTAGTCCCTGTATATTGTTTCTTAGCACAGTTTGATTTTAAACTGCCTACGTGGCTGCAAAATACATGGAGGGCACCATGAATGTCATGCCTGAGGCATGGTTGGGAGGCCCTGTACTAAAGCGACCTCCTACTCTTGGACAGGCATCTCAGTCTCAGGCCAAGGCAATCTAAGCCGCAGCACTCCTATGAACTGGATATTAGGATATAGGACAGTATCCCCTTCACCCCTTGCAGGGAGCCAGTCCTTCAAGTTCAACACAAAGCTCCCAGCCTTTCATCTTTGCCACTTGGACTTTGCCCCCTTCATCAGTTGAGACCAAAGGACTCCAGATCTATGGGCTTCCCCAGAGAGAAGGCCTCCAGAAGCATGCCACCTGCCTCTGGCCAGCTTGTCACCTTAGAAGGAGTCTCTGTCAGCCATGTGATGTCCCTCTAGGCTTCCCAATTCCTGGGTCATGATGGGACAGAAAAAGTAAGGGAATGACATGCCATGATCGGCTACAATTTATTTCCATGGAACTGACCCCAAGTGGGATACCAACTGGTAGGCTCCCATCTGCCTATTAAGCCAATATCAGCAGGCGCTACTGGCAGGCATGAAGGAGGCAGCCACGAAACCCAGTAATGTGTGTGAGGTAGCAGAGGTCCTCCATAAGCCAGATGAGTCCCCTTTATGCCTCTTTGGAGCCCACCGAATCTATTCACTCTTTGACCACGACGCTGCAGATAATCAGCGAACAGTGAATAGTGCCTTTGTGGCTCAATCAGCTCTAGATATCAAGCAAAGGTGGCAGAAGGCTGAGTCGCCTGAAGGAGACTAGAGAGGCGCTGGCCGGAAAAGCAAAAGTGGCCAGTCAGTCGGAAGGCCAAAGGCGCCGAGCCAAGAAGCTGGCCCAAGAAGTGGAAGGCCTGAGGAGGAAGTTTGGGCTAAAGTGCTCCCCTCAAAAACATTTTCCTACCCCTGACTTCTGGGTTTTGGTCATGGCAGATTGAGCTGCTTCTCAGCAGAGGAGCAGACCAGAGCCCAGTCTGTTCTGGGCAGAGAAGGTGATTGCAACACCTGCTGCCTACTTCTTCCAGGCCGGGAGGCCAAGATATGCATATTAAGTTCTGAGGGGATTTACTTTGGCTGACGAGGGACTCCAGTGCAGTTCCTTTTTGGCTTTGAAGAGTCCCTGGAGAAGGACTGCATTCAATCATCTACAGAGGATTTCTGAGGTCATTAAGTTGACTTAAATTCACCAAGATTCAAAGCTTCTTTAGGACTGATTAACATCTATCTTTGAAAAGAGCAGTGTGGAGAAGGATATCAGCATTGAAGGTAAAAGATCTATATCTATCACTCTGGGACTAATATAAGACAAATTTAAAATAAAAACAAAGGTCTGGATCCAATTATATCATCTTAAACTAAGGAAGATAAAGGAGGGGGTATTATTGGGACTGGTGAAATTGGAGGAATAAGATTAAAAGAGGAAAAACAATTATTGTTTTGAATACCTGTGGTTGAGAGCAGACAACCCCCTCTGAAGAGAACTTCTGACTTGGTGAAGATGATGTCAGAACTTGTAACTTCACTAAGCACTGTTAGCATAACTGACTCCATGCTGTAACCAAAGACTAACCCAATGTGCTTTGCGCTAGGCCACTAACACAGACTCATGTGCATTTCAAAAAAACTGTGATCACTGAAGGTTGGCAGATAACCCCTGGTCAACATCTGCAGGTGGCCTTTGAAGCCAAGCCGAACAGGCCTTCACAGCGGGACGCTGTCCTCCCTCCTGATAACAATCCCTGGGAAGGAGACAGTCGTCTCCAAACCGTGTGAAAGATGGTTTTATTATTGCTTCTAGCATTGCTACAACAACCGCATAAAACTGTAACAAATGCCAGGCTTGGCATCAGTGTTATCTTGTACCTCTACCTCTGTAGTTCTCAATAAAGCCTATACTTTTGTAACGAGTTTGGGCCTCGATTGAAGTTTCTCCAGTTCTGACAGATGACACAGGAAATGGCATCATAGAAATAGTGTGAGACTTATTAACCATTAAAAATGAGACTTCGTGGCAAGAAAGGAAGGAAGAAGCCATTAAGAGAAGGGAAAACAGCAAGCCTCCCAGCCCTCTCTAGGACTTTAAATCATAAAGAAGCATTGGCAGTCATTAAAAGAAGGTCAAAATTTTGAAAATTAATTAAAAGAAATCGGGACTTTAAAAAAATAGTGGAGCCGGCAGATATCACTATTAAAAGGTGAAATCTATTGGATTATATGTTCAGAATCAACTTTGGTGCAGTTTTGGAGAAAAAAGGAAAAACTTTTTTAAAAGGACAGAAAAGCCATGGATGCCATTTTGAAGGAATAAAAACTAAAAAAAATAATAATAATTTCTGAACTTTGGAGCATCAGGGAACGGTGATTTTGGGCTCATATAAAAGGGCATGGTCCCATTTAGAAGACTGTATTTGAAAATTTAATTTGAGAGGTCAACTTTAGAGCCTATTTAAGCAATGGGTAAATAGGGATGTCTGTGCAAAAATCAGCAACAAAACAGATTCGAACGAGGGCTGGGTCACTTGAAGAAGCAAAAATGGCCAAATGGCAGGAGGCAACGGATGCCATGGAAGCAAGATTGGTAAAGATAATAAATAGAAATAAAGAAAAAAATAAAAAAATACATTGAGTCCAGTGCAGAAGAGGTTAAAAAGGAAATTAAAAAAGAAATTAAAAAATAAATTGAAGATCTTAGAAAAGATTCCCAAGCAGTGATAAAGAAAGTTCAAGAGGTGGAAGAAAAGGTGAAAGACCAAGGTAGAAGAATAGACGCAGTGGATTCCACTATTCAAAAAATGCAGGAGAAAGCACTACTTCTTAACTATAAACTAATGGAAAATCAGATACGGTTAAGAGGGGTACCTGAATCTATTGAGACTGATTTAAGGACTTATATAATAAAAATCATTGCTCAATTTTTAGATGAAGACCCAGATAAAACCAATCATCTCTATGACTACATCTACAGAGTAAATTCGGAATATGTCAGAAGAAACAAACTACCAAGAGATGTGGTAGTAAGATTTGTGACAAGAGATATGGTGGGAAAGATTCTGAGTAAACAATTTGAGAGCACATTGGAGGTGGATGGCAGTAGTGTAAGAATGATGAAAGAATTGCTATGGAAAGTCATCAGCGACAGGAGACTCTATAAAAAGTTGACAGAAAAGCTGAGAGAAAATGAAATGAGATACAGATGGATACTCCCAGAAGGTTTAAGTTTTGAATACAAAGGATGGAGATTTACCATTATGAATACCGAGGGAATGACAAAGTTTTTGTGGGATCATAAGAAATTTGGGGGAACAGATCAAGAATAAAAACCATTATGGATTACAAATTAATATCTTGGAATATAAATGGACTAAATTCACCACAAAAAAGGGCTACTTTTCATTGGATTGGGAAACAAAAATGTAACATAATTTGCCTGCAAGAAGTACATATCAAACAAATGGATTATAAATTTTTGTGGAATAAACAATTTGGGATGGAAATTTGTTCATTGGCCAAGGAGAAAAAAAGGGGGGTTGTTTTTTATATCAAACAAGAATTAGTCCCAAAATTAATTTTTAAAGACGATAATGGTAGATATATTGCGGTGGAAGTGACGTTGAACTTCAAAAGAACTTTGTTGTTGGGAGTATTTGCCCCAAATGGAGCAAAAGATTCTTTTAAAAAAGATATTATGCAACAATTAGACCAAGTGATGTATGAACAAATTATGATAATGGGAGATTTTAATGGGACAGTTAAAAACAGTTTGGATAGGTCTGGAAAAAAAATAATGAAGGAAAATTACCAAAGTCATTTTTTGAGCTGGTAAAACAAGAGAGTCTACAAGACATTTGGAGGGAACTAAACCCTAAAGAACGGGATTATACTTATTTTTCAGCAAGGCATAATTCTTTTTCGAGAATTGATATGATATGGACTACAAAAGATCTTGGACTATTAATGAAGAAAATAGAGATACTTCCTAAAATAGGGGCAGACCACAATCCAATAATGTGGTCTGCAAAATCAGTGAAGAAGACTCCAAGATGGCGGATAAATGAGGATTTGCTACAGAAACAGGAGATAGTGGTGTCTCTGGAAAAGGAAACTAAATGCTTCTTCCAAATAAATGAAAATGAGAACACTCAATTTCAAATTGTGTGGGATGCCTACAAAGCGGTAATGAGGGGCATTTTAATTACATTGAATAATAAAGATAAAAGAGCCAAAAATAAGCTAATGATGGACATTCAGAAAGAAATTGGAAAAAAGGAGAAGGAGCTTAAAAAGCAACCTGGGAAAAAGAAAATTATAAGAGAGATTACAATATTACAAAGCCAATTGAGACATTTGTTAAATAAAGAGGTGGAATGGAATTTAAAAAGACTCCAACAGAAATCTTTTGAAGGAGCGACTAAACCTGGAAAATATCTGGCTTGGCAAATGAAAAAAAGAAGGGAGAATAAAGTAATGAACAAAATCGTGTCGGGAGAAAAGGATATTGTTGATCATGAAGGAATTAAAAGGGAATTTTATAAATACTACGCCAAGCTATTTAAAAGTCAAAGCGTGGATGGAAAAAAAATTGATGTGTATCTACAGAAAATTAAGGTGAATCCCTTAACAGAAAACATGGAGAAGGTGTTGAATAAACCAACTGAAAGAGGAGAAATAGAGGAGGCGATTAACTCAATGAAGTTAGGTAAAACAGCCAGTCCAGATGGCTTTACGGCAAAATTTTATAAAGTTCTTGCAGAGGCATTACCAAAACTTCAGAGACTGATGAACATTATAAGAACAGATGGGAAAATACATGGAAAGAAGCAGTAATTTCGTTGATACCTAAAGAAGACAGAGACGCTACAAATGTAAAAAACTATAGACCAATTTCATTACTTAACAATGACTATAAAATATATGCAAGAATTCTGGCAGAACGCCTTAAACAGCATTTGAGCAGTTTTATTAAAGAAGAACAAGCAGGATTTCTTCCCAGAAGACAAATTAGAGATAATATCAGAACAGTTATAGACGTTATTGAATATTATGAGAAACATCCTGAAAAAGAAGTAGCATTATTCTTTGCAGACACAGAGGAAGCATTTGATAATGTGCATTGGGACTTTATGTTTGCAGTGATGGAGAAACTGAGACTGGGAGAAGATTTTATAAGAATGGTAAAGGCGATATATTCTAAACAACAAGCAAGGCTCTGTATTAATGCAGATTTAACGGAAAAAATGATAATAAGTAATGGAACAAGACAAGGTTGCCCTCTATCTCCACTGATAGTTATAATGACTTTAGAGGTTTTGCTAATGCAAATTCAAGAAGATAAAGAGATAGAGGGACTGAAAGTGAAAGGTTTTTATTATAAGTAAAGAGCATTTGCAGATGATGTAATGTTTATTAATGAAAATCCCACTCATGTAACACCATTGTTGCTTCGTAAGATACAAGAAAATGGAGAATTGGCAGACTTTTATATAAACAAAGAAAAATCAAAAATTTTGTGTAAAAATATGTTAAAGAGCAAACAGGAAGAACGAAAAATATGTTAAAGAGCAAACAGGAAGAACTACAGAGGTTAACAGAGTGTTAAGTTACCTCTAAAGTAAAATATTTAGGTGTGGAAATAACAACAAAAATATTGATTTGTACAAAAATAATTATGAGAAACTCTGGCATAAGATCGATGGAGATTTGATAAAATGGAATATATCTATGCTGGGCAGAATTTCTGCATGCGGGTTCAATGACGAGTTGAAGTTGATACAAAGACTACGTTTATTGATAGACCGATACTTTCTGTAGAACAGGTTCTTGAGAGTAATGCTAACAATACATTGATACAATACTTTTAAGGCTTACTTCAAAAGGATTCCAAGGGATGGGGGTGCGGGGTAGCACTCACACATAAACTATCATAAATGTCTACGTTCCCATAGTGTTATCAGGACTTTGTCCTTGCTTTCCCCAGATGTCTCGTACTCCCTTACAGGAATGTATGGGAAGGTGCTGATTACTTAGTTTCAGTTCTCACTACTTCTAATTTTGAGCCATAAAGCAAGACGGGGGGAAGGGAAAGAATAACAAAGCTAACAAAGTTGGATCCTCCATGACACTTCACAGACGAGGTTTAGGCAGGACCCTACAACAATCAATTATCAATGGAATTTCACAATGCTTGACAAAGATGAATGTCTTATCGAGAATTATGTTCCTGTTTCAAACAAATCCAATAGTGAAAGATAATAAACAATTTAATAAATGGCAAAGAAAACTTTCAGAATTTGTATGGGCTGGAAAAAACCAAGAATCAAAATGAAAATCCTGACAGATGCGAAAGAGGCGGATTTCAACTACCTAATTTAAAACTATATCATGATGCAGTATGCCTGCAGTATTAGGGAATGGATGACATTACTAAACAGAAAACTACTAGCATTAGAAGGTCATGGAAATGTTTTTGGATGGCATACTTACATGTACTATGGGAAAAATAAGATGGGCGGCTTCTTCTCACATTATTATATAAGAAGTAATTTGTTAAATACTTGGTCAAAATATAAAAGATATGGAGATGAGAGGAGACCGCTTTGGATTGTGCCAACAGAAGTAATAAAATTGTATTCAGATATTAAAGAAGAGAAGTGGTTATCATATAAACAGCTTTTAAAAATGCAAGGAGGAAAGGTGGAATTAAAATAGACCAAGGAAATACAGTATAAATATAATTGGTTTCAATAGCAACAAATAAAGAGTTTGCTTGAACAGGACATTAAGAAATATGGAATAAGACAAGAACAAATAGAGAGAATGCTGTTTGGGGAGAATGAAAAGCTGATTTCAAAGACATAAACTATTACTGAAATGGTCTATGGAAGATGAAGTAGTTAACTCACAAATGATAAAATGGGCGATAAATATAAATAAAGAAATACAGATGGAGTCATGGGAACATTTATGGAAGAACGCTATGAAAATATCTACATGTTATAAAATTAAGGAAAATTGCTTTAAAATGTTATATAGGTGGTATATGACACCTAAGAAACTGGCAAAAATGAACAATCAGGTGTCGAATAGATGTTGGAAATATAAAAAGCAAGAAGGATCTTTCTACCATATGTGGTGGACTTGTGAAAAGGCAAAACAATTTTGGCAAATAATTCAGCAAGAGATTTCGAAAATTTGGGATATAATATTAAAAAGGCACCAGACATTTTGTTGGGATTACAAATGGAAACATTTTTAAAACAAGATAGAATGATAATTTGGTATATGCTTTCAGCTGCACGGACATTATATGCGCAGATGTGGAAACAAGACAAAATACCAGAAATGTGGGAGTGGATTTTGAAAGTTATGCATTGGAGTGCAATGGACAAATTTACAAGAATTTTAAAAGAACAAGATTTAGAGAAGTTTAAAAATGAATGAGCAAAGTTCCAAAAGTATGTTGAAAAACAATGGAATGTTAAAAGATATTTGGCGATTTTTGACAATGCTTAATCTCTAAAGAAACTTTATATGGATTATAGCAAAAAAGTGAGATTATTGGAATATATCTTTGTTTTTTTGTTAATGATTTAAGGACTACTATGAAGATGGATTATAATTATAACCTATGTTTTTTTCTTTTCTTTTTGATGTGTTTTTTATGAAGTAAGATTCTTTAGTAGATAAAGTTTTACCATTTTAACAAATTAAATAAAATACACTGCCAGGGGTCACCAAAAGGGGGGAGGGATGGAGAAAATGTAATGTATATGTATTAATTTCAATAACAAATGATAATGTGCTATTACTATATATTACAGTATAATAAACTGTTTTAAACAAGAACATTTTCCTACCCCAGTTACTGCAGGAGATGAGAGAATGCTCAGGCAGAGGCACAAGCCCGGATGGAGGAGTGGAGGTCCAGATGTATGCGGTGTCTGAGCTCATGGACATCTACGAAAAGGCCAAGCAGAAAGAGGAGTCCCGTTCCACCAGCATGAAGTTTAAGCAGAAGCTGGAAGGGTTTTCCACTCAGTCAATGAAAGTAGCTTAAAAGGTGTTTGTTAACCAAGACCAGAAGGCTAAGAAGGATGATGAGAGAAGGCTTAAGAGGAAGGCGAGCTTGCTGGCTGCAACTATAGCCAGCCAGCCCAGAAGTTGATGGGATGTCCGACCCCAAGGGAATGGGAAGGAAGAGTATTTGCTACTCTAGATGGCAGTCCAAGCAGATGCTGAAGAATGAGGCCAGCAGGAAACGGCAGCTGGCAGAGGGAAAGCTGCTCAGCAGCAAGCAGGTTTAGCAGATCCTCAAAGAGGAGCAAGCTGTTTTCAACAAAGCCTCATGCCTGGAGGCTGAAGCCGAAATTGCACCAGAGAGAGATGGCCAAGAAAAATGGCAGAGGCACAGAAGCAGCAGCTGGCCCAGTACCAGGACATGGTGTGCACCTATAGGACCCTCTTCAAGAAAAAAAAAAGCCCCAATTGCCAAACTCTTGTGTGAAGTTACAAAGGGGGGTGAGCAAACACCCTTTGAAGTGAGACACTAAGTAACATCAGACCTTAAAGAAGTCAAAAGGCTGTTGTTAAAAGCCCCAGTCCTAGGGCTACGTGATGTCGGCAAGGCTGCCACCCTCCTCATTCCTGAAAGATATGGGACTGCAGTTGGAATTCGCACCCAGATGTTGAGTTTATGGCATCGACCAGTACCGGTCCAAACAGCTGGATGTAATAGCCAAGATGCCTCAGAGCCATTGCTGCAATCACAGAACACATCAAAGAAGCAGATAGGTTCACCTTGAGCCAGGAGTTAGAAGTCAGAGTCCCTCATGTTGTTCTGAAGGCAAGTAGATTCAAGCTGCCCAGATTTGACCACTGTGCCCCTGCCTAACTCAGAAGCAGAATGTTATACTGATGGCAGCAGTTCTGTACCAGATGGAGTGCGCCAGGCAGGATATCTGTAGTCACCCTGCGAAGGCAGAGCCAATTGCCCTGACCAGGACAATTGGAGCCAGAGCAAGCATCTGTACCGATTCAAAATATACATTTTAACCCTCTATGCCTAACCCCATCTAAAGAGAAGGCACTAATTCACACAGCAGGAGAGATTACAGGATATGGCCCCAAGATCCTGAGACTTTTGGAAGCTGTACTGTATATCACATCAAAGCCATTCAGCAGCAGTAGCAAAGTAAAGAACTTATCTGCCCAGTGTTTCAAGTCAAGCTATCTGAGTGGTTTCACCATTATACCCAAGAAGAAGAAGGGAAAGCCCAGGGAGCACCTACCGATCATGATCAAGGACAGACCCAGCTATCTGATGAACACTTCTTTGTCCCCGAAGCTATAACTTGGCCCTAGTGCAGCAAACTTGTAAGGGAACACATTATAGAAGACTCTGCCATAGCAAAGCTACTAGATAAGTACTGTTGTGTTCTGGACTGTGTGCTACAGCTGCAATCAGATGTGTGTCCTGCGTTTGAAATAACCTAAGACAGGGCCTAAATTAGCCCCAGGGGTGCTAATTACCTAATTGAGTTTATAATAACAAATTTCACTGAGCTGCCCAGATCTAATCCTTATAGGGATTCACTGATTGCCTACTCCAATTGGATTAAGGCCTTTCCCATCAGAACCTAGAAGGCCTCTAAGATATCGGCCCCAGGGGAAAGTCAGAAAGCACACTGGTCCATTGAAAGAATTAAGTAGCTAAAATGTGTCAAAGGACTAACTTTAAGTAACCTGACATATTGCCCATTGCCCTATTCAGACTGAGATGCTTGCCCAAAAAGGGACTGAGGCTTAGTCCTTATGAGATTGTCTTTGGGAGACCCCCTCCAATTGTACAGGGAATAAAGGTGGACCTAACCCAAACAGGAAATCTTGTATGGTTTCAAGAAATTCAATCATTGGGAAAAGCTATGAATTATGTGTCTAAATATGTGTTAGAGACATGTCCTCTCCAAATCTACCATCCTGTCCAGCCTGGGGATTTAGTAAAAAGCTAGAAAGCCCAGCCCCTTCAGCCTAGGCAGCATGAGTTTTCAATGCCTCAAATTCTATCCCAGCAGCAGTGGGGGTAGCAACCTGGGTTCACTGGACTAATCTTAAATGAGCTTCCCCAGATTGACAGGTGCAGCCTGTTCCTGGACTAAATTTAGCGGACGATCTCTGGACCCGGTCTACCGGAAACGATGGAGTCCACAGGCAATCCCTAGCTCCCGTCACAAAGCTGACGGGTCAATGCTCGGAAGAAGACTTCATCAATAGGAGTGACTGGCTGGTCAAGCTGAAGAATTGCAACAAGACCTGATATTTTATGGGGTTTTTTTCTTGTTCTGTATGTAGAAATATATGGACAGATATTGGACCTGGATTTTACAAAATCCAACTCCACTGACTCTGACAGATATTTAGGAGTTGATAACCTGAGGGTTCCTGTTAAGAAATAGGGGAAACGGTCGCGCCAGTTAATTGGTCAGTATAGTATTTGGCCTCACGAAGACCTCTACTGCTGTAAAATCGAGAACAAGAGAGGTGTGTGTGAAGACTGGATGTGGTACTCTCGTCGTGTGAAGACTGGACGTGGTACTCTACCTCGGGATTGAGATTATCAATTTTTGTTGTAACACAGGCTAAACAACCTGGGTGGGAGCAGTTCAGAACCCCAGTTAAAGAATCTTTTTGGGACGATAGTGAAATTAGTCATTGGGCCAGGCGTTACGAGTTCGGTCCTATGCCTCTGTTAACCCCAAACCCAACTGAAATTTGGCCTAGGCTGAGGAAAAATCCAGGGTTTTGGAAGGACAGAGAATTTTTCTGTAAATACTGCCGCCAAAGTGTTGGATTATTAGACTTGTGGTCAGAAATTAGGAGGAAATATTTTAGTAACCAGGATCATGAATGAATGGGAAATGTCATTGTCCCCAAACCATCAAATAGAGGATGATGAGGTGGGATTACCAGGACCAGTTTAACAATTTAATTAGGCCTTGGTTGAATGTGTCCAGAACCGCACCAAACACTGACCTTTTGAAGTTGGAAGGTCAGGAGAAGCTTTGCCCCAATAGGAGTGTACAAGTGTGGGGATATAGAACCTCTGCCATAACAGCCCTGCTGTTGTGTAGTTAAGATATTTATGATATAGGAACCATGAGCAAGTGGAGAATGTGGTGGTTTCTGAGACAAAGAGAAGGCCGCCCGGCAAAAGCGTGGACAATTTGTGACCGGGATTGCTTTGAGGCTTGGCCTGCAAGCTGGGCCAGAGAAGAGCTTCAGGAGCCTCCTCAGTGGAATAATTTTATATCTAGAACTTGTTGGAGGTGCCAACGTGAAGCTGAATAGGGTTCCTAGGCTATGTATGAGGTTGGAACATGAATTTATACCGCCATAGCACTTGCAGGAGGAATAGCTGGCTGTGCAATATTTGTTTTGTTTGTTGTATTGTAAGGTGTTGCTCAAGGGAAGATTTAGATCAGAGCTCCACCGAAGTTTCTCCCCTAGGGATGATTCTGTATTAGAACTCCCTAACTCAAAAGAGTCCATAACCTCGAGTAAACTTTGGTGGGAGGAAGCTCTGATTCAAGGATTTAACCTGTGGAATCCAGAGGATATAACCACGCTAAAAGCTGCCCGTAAAGAAGGGAATCTCTTGCTTGCTGAAGCCTGACAGAGAATAGTTGCAGGGGTCCAACAAGAGAGCCAAAGCAGATGATAAAGTTTTTGATTCAGGTGGGGGTTTGTTTAAATGGTTGACTAGCTGGCTTCCAAATCTTAGCTGGCTGCGAGAAGGCTTTATAATGTTCATTGTCTTGATATTGATATGCCTTGTGAACTGAGGATGTGTTCGATGTCTCCCTATGTGTGTGCAGGGCTTGATAAGCAGTATCAAGAGCCTTACACCCCAGCGGGTCCAACCCATGGTGGACCCTGTGTATAAAGAGATGCTCTTTAATCGTTTAAAGTATTTAAAGGACCAGGTTACACCTTGATGAATCAGGCTATCCTGGAAGAGGGAGAATATAGCAGGTGTTGATTGAGATTGAAAATAAATGGCCAATTGATTAATAAATGATTGGAATTAAACTTAGGCACAAAGGGGGGGGGGGGTAGAGAAGAGCTTAGCTAGAAGAAAAAGTTTTAAAAACACAAGATGAAATTTCCCTGTGCCTAACTAAAGGATGCAGTCTACGACAGGATGTGAGAAGCCTGGCTGCATACTGCTCAGCTCACAGCTGAGTCTGAACACACTGATCTTGCAACAGGAATGCTTGCTTGTGGTCTACACTTGTGGTCTACGCCTGCTTGTGGTAACGATATGAAGTATGGCAACCCAGGAGATTTCTCCGGGAGATGCTCCTGGAGATGCCCCCAAAGATGCTGTGTATTTTACTGAAAAATTGTGGTCCAACATTACTGTATGCTTGCAAATAATAATGCTATGTATGGAGTGACCCTCCCTGTCTCCTTCTTGTTCCTGTTGTAATATGACCCTTATGATGCTGTATGATGACATATGGGAAATAGGGCTGTCCTTGACTGTAACTGTTTGCTCACTTACTGTAATTGGTTATGTGAGAATATAAAACTTCCTGAACTTCCTGAAATCGGGGCTCTTAGATTCTTTGGACATGAGTCTAATCTGGGGGTCTGTGTGCATGTTAAAGCTGTTCTTCCTGAAGCTTGCCTATGGCCTGGTTTCTGCCTGATCCACCAAGCAGCCTGGGTTTGCTGCTAATTTGCACCTGATTTTTTCCAGGGAGAGGCTGCAAGGGCATGGAAGGAGAGAATGCTTAGAGCCAGTGTGGAGTAGTATTTGGAATGTCAGAGTAGAAGTTGGGAGACTCAGATTCAAATCCCCACTCTGCCATGGCAGACTACTGGAGGAATTGCTCCCCCCCAATCTTTCTCACAATGTTGTTTTAAGGACAAAATGGAGGAGAAAGGAATGATATAAGCTGCTTTGGGCTCCCATTGAGGGTGCATTTTTAAACTGTATTTTGTAAAAACATAATCTGAAAATGTGTCTGGAAGGCAATTGGGTTCCAATACAAATGCCGGAACACTGGTGGAATGTGTTCCTTTTCCACAGCCCATCTTCACATTCTGTATTATTCAAAGTGTCTGACACTCTTCAAAAGGAGTCCTCTGTACAGCACATGAGTGTAGATGAATCTCAAAGTCTGAAAGACATCTCATATGCTATGCAGAAGCAAACCTCGGTTGGCCACTAAAGGTATTCTAAGGCTGCAGCCAATCACAGCTCTTATTTCTTAATCTTTTCTCTTTCCTTTTCTTTTTGGTATTTTTGTATTTTTATATGGGCATATGTGTGTGTGTTTGAGAGAATGAGAGTGAGAGAGAAAGTGCACCTGGAAGTCATGGAGACCTCTAGTGAGTGACCCCTCTGGGGGCCTGGAGGATATTCAAAGAAGGTGGCTGAATAAAGCCTGCCCACATCTCCTGACTGCTGGTATTCCAAGGAAGACTCTCATCCAAGTATCTGCCAGAGTTGAACTTGCTTAGCTTCTGAGTTCTGATGAGATTGGGCTTGCCTGGGCTATCCAGGTCAGGACAGTTCTACATCTTTTCCCATGTGCTGGACATGGAACAAAGCCTAGTATTGCTGTGGTTTCCTAGTTGTGCTCCAGCTATTGAGGTTCCGACAGATTGTTTGTTACTCTTTTATCTCTGTGTTTCCATGTTGCAGCCCTCCTTTGGAAGCATTTCTCAGTTCAGACCCTGGCCTGCAATCAGTTCTGCCACAGTTTTTGCCTGCTGGGAATCTGTCCCAGTGATTTATCTGTTTTAAATACACCGCTTATACAGGGGTGCCAGAAATCCGCAGGAGGAACCTATGGCAACGCAAAATAGCACCTGAAATTCAGTGCTTTACTATTGGTTGTTTAATGCCCCATTTTTCTCATGAAGTCTGGTGGCTCACCAAGGTTGCTGAACTCTGATTGTTTGAGCTGGGCCTCATTGTGGAAATTTGGCTGGCTGGAAAAAAAGGGCAGCCCTTTGCTATTAGATATAGGGTTGGATTCAGATGAATTAGCCATTTCCTCTGATATCACTTCCCTCATGTCATTCCTCTGGGCCTCCTGTCTCCCAGGAGCAGCAATTTATGCTCTGCACTAGAAGGGAGAGGACAGCTAATGAAAATCTGGATTCAACCCATACTGATAAAATCCAGTTTGTGTGTGTGTGTGGGGGGGGGGGAGCGGGTCATTCCTGGAGGCTCACAGCAAACAAACCACTACTGACTTTACTAAAAAAAATTGTTAGCTACATGACTGAGAAGTTTAGGATTGGAGCTGTTGCACAAGATCTGAATTTTAAAGAATTGCTTGCAGTCTACTCAGAGCCTTAGCATTTGAGGTGCTAAAAAAAAGAGAAGAAGAATTTACTGAATCCTAAGCTTTAAATTATTAACTCCTCTCTGGATTTTGTTATCTCTTACCATCAAAACTTCCTGCTCAGTAAATTTTTTGAAAGAGCATTACCCTGGCTGATGGGGGTTTGATGTCGGGCAGACATCCTGTAGCCTCCTGGCTCAGTCAGCCAATTTCTTGACTGTAGTAAGTGGAATCTCTTTTTTTTTAGCTTAAAAATAGCAAAAGCCTTAAGTAGGCTTCAACCGTTAACAAATAACTTTTCAAAATATTTTAAAAATTCAGAAAACAATAAATAACATATATTCTAAGGAAGGGGGAAAGAATGAAATGAAGAAAAAGATAACACAACTATAATGATTTCCCCCTATTGGCTTCTGCTAAGAACCCCCCAAAAGAAACCAATTACTTTACGGATCACTGGCATACCTCTGTTATCATCCTAAGTCCATGGCTGAGATTGTCCTTGGCCATTTCATTGTTGCACAGTAGGAAAAGCACATGGTCCCTGTTACTCAGCAACGACATTGCTGGGGAATTTTTTGCAGATCTCTTGCTCAGCTGATATACACTCTGATTCCATGTACCTCCCAGGCAAGGGATATTCAAGGTTTGTATATCCAGTGTAATATTGTTGGAGAGGGAAAGGACACTCAGGAAGACACTCAAGGCAGGACACACAGACTTATTTATTTCATAATATTGTTGGAAAGGAACAGGGCACTCAGGTACCTGTTCCCAAGTAGAAACAGAATATCCAGACCTATCCTAGCTTGTAGGGTTTAAAAAAAAAAAAAAAACTAGCGCTAAATTATACAGTAACTCAAGAGCTGACTCACAATTAGCCTTTAATTTAATTTAATTTAATTTTGGGATTTATATCCTGCCCTATCCTGCAATTGGGCTCAGGGTGGTTTACAACAGTAAAATTAGAATTAAAATAATATCATAAAACAAGCATTACATAATCAGGAGCAGCACAATAAACAAGCCTTGCCAAGTATCTGAGCACAAAATTTACAGATATGCAGCAAGTTAGGCAATGATGAATGTTGTTGCTGCTGTCATTACATTTTGTAGGGGACATGATCATGGTTGCTCCTCAGGGGTGATTATTTCTTCAGTGATAACTTCTCGGAAAGGCACTGCAACTGAGAATATTTTATATATGAATTGAAATTCTTGCACCAAAGACATGAGCCTCTTGTTGCCTCAAGAGTCGGGAACTGGACATGAGGAATGCGAACACATTACAGTGAAATGATTTTCCAGATTATCCTGATGCTAAAATTAATCTCCAGTGTTGCTAGCACAAAAACTACCATGTTAGTCTTTCCTTAATCATTTTCCTTCCTTACTAGGAACCCATATGTTCCAATCAGTGTCACAAACAGATTGGGAGAACTGCTGAGTTACAGATTTTTCTAGAAAGCATGCCTGTTCCTTCTTTGACCTGGCATGCTTTGGTTTATTCTGAATTAATTTATACTCAGCACAGATTTATTTATCTGTAAAGTGCTTCCTGAATCAGTATCTTGGTGAGGCCAAAATAGGCAAGACAGGGCTGAGTATCCTGATTTTTTTTATCCCCTTAAAAACAGTTCAGGGAGGGGAAATGGACTGAGAGAAGATCTTGGCAAGGGAGCCTTCACCTTTCCCCATCATTTTTTCCCCCTGAATTTGATCAGGTCCTTAAGTTGCTGTTTACCCCATTGTTCTTCCCCCTCTCACAACTGCTTTTAAGAACAGAAAAGTCAAGTGAGCCGCTAGCAGGGCTTTTTTGCTAGTAGGAGCTCCTCTGCATATTAGGCCACGCCTCCCTGATGTAGCCAATCCTCCAAGAGCTTACAGGGCTCTTAGTACAGGGCCTATTCTTTTTTTTTCCCAGTTTCTGTTATTTTATTACATCCTTCAAATCATATAGACAAAACAAAATAACATCCATCAACAGATAAACGACATCGTCCACATCCAAAAACAATAAATTATATACCATAGAAAGGATTATCCTTATCCTATAACAACAACATACATCCCGAGTGGGGTGATACTGTGGTGTAAAAATCCCAGATCGAAAGTTAATATCTTTTCTTTCTTTCTAATACAGTCACTAGTATTAATAATATTGAAACAATTATCATTATCAGTTTAAATTCAATTTTTTTCCAGCCATGAATATACTTTTTCCCATCTTTTTTTTGCTTCCTCCTTCGAATTACCTTTAATAATATTAGCTAGTATGTCCATTTCGGCCACCTGCACGATTTTTTGAATTATTTCTTCCCTTTTTGGAAGCGTTTTAGATTTCCAATTTTGTGCAAATAAAATTCTGGCCGCTGTTATAATGTATACGGTGATAAATTCATCCTCACGTGGAACCATCCCTCTAACCAACGATAATAACATAAATTCCGGCTTAAATGAAAAGTTGACCTTAAGTATATCTACCAGCATTTTATGGATGTTTTTCCAATACCTATTGGACACGTCACAGGTCCACCATATATGAAAATAGGTTCCTAACTTTACTTCGCATTTCCAACAGTTAGGTGGGATGGCATGATTAATTTTATTTAATAACACCGGTGTAATGTGCCATCTATAATAAAGCTTAAAGAAATTTTCCCGAAAATTAACTGGCTTTATAATTTTATAGTTATTTCTCCATAATATCTCCCATTGTTCCAAAGTAATGTTAAGCTTTAAATTGTTGGACCATTTTAACATCACATTTTTGACAGTTTCTTCCTCAAGTTTTATTTGTAATAAATAATTATAAACCTTCTTAATCAATTTTCCGGTCCTTGCTGTTATTATCAGGTCAAAATCAAAGTTTGTCTTAGTAAACCCAGAGGTTTTATCCTTGTTATACTTTGCCAGAATTTGTGTCATTATCCACCAATCAAAGGAGATCCCTCTTGCTTCTAAATCCTCCTTCTTTCTCATTTTATCACTCTCCTCTAGTAAGTCTGTATATCTTATTATCCTACCAGGGGACCAAAGTTGCGGTCGGATTGATGCCTCCACTGGGGATATCCACCTGGGCATTTTATCATATATTTTCCTCTTTATTTTTGTCCAGACTTGCAATAGAGATTTACGTATTAAATGGTTTTTAAAGTAATTTTGAGGTTTTTGAATATACCACATATTTGCGTGCCAGCCAGCCTGTAAGTCGGCTCCTTCTATTGCTAGTAAGCGAGTATCTTCCAAAATTACCCAATCTTTCAGCCATAAAATTGAACAGGCAATATGGTAAATCTCAAAGTCAGGGAGACCAAGGCCTCCGTTTTCTTTTTTATCTGTTAAAATTTTCCACCCTACTCTGGGTTTCTTTCCCTGCCATACAAAGTTTTTAGACATCTGATTTAATTTCATAAGGAAAGATTCCTTTACGGCAAAATTTGCCACTTGAAACAGAAATAAAACTTTGGGAAGAATGTTCATTTTAAGTAATGACACTCTCCCCATAAATGAGAGTCTCAAATTGGCCCTTTTTAAAAATAAAATATCTATTTCCTTTAACAAAGGATTATAATTATCTTCGTAAATGGTACTACACTTGTCGGAGATCACTAAACCTAGATATCTTATTTTTTTTATCCCTTTTGAATCCTGATTTCCTTTCAAGATCCAAAATTGCCTGCGCAGGCATATTTTTAGTTAGTAATTTTGACTTATTTATATTTATCTTCAGGCCAGCAACTTTCCCATATTCTTCAAGGTGAGTTAAAACCACCTCTATTGACTCCACAGGATTTTGGAGGACAAGAACCATGTCATCTGCATAGGCTAAGATTTTATAATTTTGACCTTTCACTTTTAAACCCTCAACTCTATTATCACATCTAATTGTTTCGTTCAATAATTCCAAAGAAAAAATAAACAATAGAGGGGACAAAGGACATCCTTGCCTTGTACCCTTACTAAGACATATTTCCTCTGTGAAATCTCCGTTGATGATTATCTTTGCATATTGTTTATCGTAAATTGCTCGGATGTTATCCACAAATTTGTCACCAAAGTTTGACTTCTCTAAAAGTTCCAACATAAAATTCCAATCTAAATTATCAAACGCTTTTTCCGCGTCGAGAAATAAAAGTGCTAATTGTTTGTCTCTATTAAACTCAAAATATTCCAAAAAATTAAACAACATCCTAGTATTTGTTCGCATATATCTTCTTGGTAAAAACCCTGTTTGATCAGGATGGATAACCTCCCCTAGAATCAATTTGAGTCTGTTTGCCAAGATCGACGTGAATATTTTATAATCTATGTTTAATAGAGATATGGGACGATAATTCCCAATATCATCCGCGTCCTTACCAGGTTTTGGAATGAGCACCACATTACTGTGCCGCCATGACTCAGTACAGGGCCTATTCTAAGCTCCAGGAGAATTGGCTACATCACGGGGACGTGGCCTAATATGCAGAGGAGCTCCTGCTAGAAAAAGAGATCTTGTAAATCGGCCATAATACTGTCATATATTGCAGACAGGCTTCCACCATCCCTTGAAATAGAAACATTCTTTTCCCCTCTCTCTGCCTTTTTTGTGTGTAACATTTAATCTGGAGAAGATGTTTATGAAACTCAAAACCTTGATCACTGGTGACTTTTAGTTGGTCTTAATTTTCCGTGTAATCCTAAAATGAGTCATACGCTTCTAGGTCTCTGCTCTGTGAGATGTTTCTTTTTTTTTAAAATTTTTTTCATTTTATTTAGCCCATCATTTCATACAGTTCTATAAAGAACAAATAGTTCAATACAAACAAATCATCCATAACAGTTTTAAACTAGACATTCTTACAACATTTCTGACATCCTGCCACTTCCGCTTAAATTCCAAATGAGGTGAAACTGTAGTAAATAAATCAAAGATCAACTGTTATCCTCTGTTCAAACATTTAAATACTATTACTTATAAATTACTAGTAATAATATTATCAACTTCTCATTTCAGTTTAATTATTTTCTAACCATAAATAAACCTTTTTCCATCTTCCTTTTGCTTTTTCCTTCGTGTTACCCTTAATCATGTTAGCTAATATGTCCATTTCCACCACATTTAAAATTTTTTGAGATATTTCTTCTCTCTCAGGTAGGAATTTAGATTTCCAGTACTGGGCGAATAAAATTCTAGCCACCGTTATAATATATACTGTAATAAATTCATCCTCCCGTGGTACCATATCTCTAACTAATGACAACAACATGAATTCTGGCTTAAGAGGGAAGTTAACCTTGAGTATATCAACTAGAATTTTATGAATTTCCTTCCAATATTTTTTAGATACATTACAAGACCACCATAAATGACAATAAGTTCCTGCTGTTACTTCGCATTTCCAACAAGTAGGTGGAATCGCTTTATTAATTTTATTAAGTAAGACCGGGGTGATGTGCCATCTATAAAAAAGCTTAATGAAATTTTCTCGCAAATTCACCGGCTTTATTATCTTAAAGTTGTTCCTCCATAAAATCTCCCATTGTTCTAGCGTAATACTATACTCTAAATTCTTAGCCCATTTTATCATCACATGTTTAACAGTCTCCTCCTCAAGTTTTATATGAAGGAAGTCATTATAAACTTTCTTAATCGTTCTTCCAGTTCTAGCTGTTATTATTGTATCAAAGTCAAAGTTTGATTTTGTAAATCCCTTATTTTTATCCACATTAAACTTAGCTAGCACTTGAATCATCGTCCACCAATTCATTGAAAACCCTCTCGCTTCTAAATCCTCCTTCTTTCTGATTCTGTCATTTTCATCTAAAATATCTGTGTATCTTAATATTTTCTCCGAGGACCACAGTTGCGGGCGCATTATGGCCTCCACCGGAGATATCCACCTTGGTGTTTTATCATAAATTTTTCTTTTTATTTTCATCCATATTTTCAGTAAGGCTTTACGTACTAAATGTCTTTGGAAATAACTTTGGGGCTTTTGAGTATACCACATATTGGCATGCCAGCCAGCTTGTAAATCAACACCTTCAATTGTTAACAGACGAGTATCTTCTAGCATAACCCAGTCTTTCAACCATAATATCGCACAGGCCGTATGGTAAATCTCAAAGTCAGGGAGACCAAGACCTCCGTTTTCTTTTCTATCCGTTAAATTTTTCCAACTAATTCTTGGTTTTTTTCCCTGCCATACGAAATTTTTAGACAGGTAATTCAGCCTTGCAAAAAAAACATCCTTTACGGCAAAATTTGCCGTTTGGAACAAAAATAGAACTTTAGGAAGGATTATCATTTTCAATAGCGCCACACGTCCCATAAATGATAGTTTCAGGTTTTCCCATTTTTTAAACATAGTAGCTATCTCTTTCAAAAGAGGTTCAAAGTTATCTTCGTAAATTGTACTACATTTTTCCGATATTATTAAACCCAAATATCTTATTTTTCTAACCCTTTGAAATCCTGATCTCCTTTCAAGCTCTAAAATTTCTTGAACCGACATATTTTTAGATAAAAATTTTGACTTATTTATATTAATCTTTAAGCCGGCTACTCGTCTGTATTCTGCTAAATGATTTAAAACCTGCTCCATCGATTCCAGAGGATTTTGTAAAACAAAAACCATATCATCTGCATAGCTTAACACTTTATAATTTTCCCTTCTGATTTTTATACCTTCAACTCTCTTATCCTGCCTTATAGTTTGAATTAATAATTCCAAAGTAAAAATAAATAGTAAAGGAGACAGGGGACAGCCTTGTCTTGTTCCTTTTCTTAAACATATTTCCTCTGTCAAGTCTCCATTAATTATTATCCTTGCATATTGTTTATCATAGATCATCCGAACATTATTTACAAATTTATCTCCAAAGTTGGATTTCTCTAATAATTCCAGCATAAAGCTCCAGTCTGCATTATCGAATGCTTTCTCCGCGTCGAGAAACAAAAAAGCCAATTGTTTATCACTATTAAACTCAGCATATTCCAAAAAGTTGAATAACATTCTAGTGTTTGTCCGCAGATATCTTCCGGGTAAAAACCCTGTTTGATCGGGATGTATGATCTCCCTCAAGATCAATTTAAATCTGTTTGAGAGAATTGTCGTGAATATTTTGTAATCTATATTTAATAATGATATAGGACGATAGTTCGCAATATCGTCAACTTCTTTACCGGGTTTTGGGATAAGCACCACATTACTATGCCGGCATGATTCTGGAATTGTAGCCTTGCTCCAAACCTCCTCCAGTAAACCTTTAAATGAATCTATCAAAGTTTCCTTGAAAGTTATATAATATTCCGGAGGTATGCCATCGGGTCCAGCTGCCTTGTTACCTTTGATTTTGTTCCAAGCTTCTACAATTTCAGCCATTGATATCGGACCCGATAGTAAATCTCTCTGTTCACCTGTTAGTTTTATCCTATTTTTATTCAAAATATACTCTCTTTGCTCTTCCTCATTTCTTTCCTCTTTGCTATATAATTTTTTGTAAAACTCTTGCACTATGTCTTTCATTTCCTGCAGGGTCGAAGTATTCTGTCCATTTTTATCCTTTAATGTTTTAATCACTTTCTTTTCTCTCTCTTTCCTAACCCTGTAAGCTAACCACTTACCCGGTTTATTAGCATTGTCGAAAAAGTATGCTTTAGAGTAGGCTATCTTTTCCTCCATCTATTCTAAATAAAGTAGTTGTACCTTGTGTTGTAAATTTCTAATCTCCGATCTAAGCTCCTTCAATGAGGGGTTTGCTTTTAACAATGTTTCTTTACTTTTAATTAAGTCTGTCCATTTTGATACACTATACTTCTCCTCACGCCGTTTTTTTGCGTTATAGCTAATAACCAGCCCCCTAAAATAGGCTTATCTGGCTTCCCAAATTGTTGTCTGCGAGACATCCTTCTGTGTATTTATTTTTAAAAAAGTCTTCATTTCCTCCCCTATGTATCGAATAAAATTCTTTTCCTTCAACAAATTTAAACTCATTCTCCAACCTGTATTCCTCCTACCTGTGTTTAATGATATCATAATGGGAGAATGATCTGCTATTGTAGAGGGGAGAATATCCGTTTCTCGTACCATTTTCATTAACCCTATAGAAATCCAAATTGAATCGATCCTCGACCAAGACGCATGTCTGCTTGAGAAAAACGTATAATCTCTTTTCTTGGGGTTGAGAGTGCGCCAAACATCTACTAAAGCGAATTCATCCACTAGTCTCAGAAAGTTTTCAGGTAAAATATTACTCCTATTTTTCTTAGATTTCTTTTTGTCACTTCTGGAGCTTCGATCTAAATCTGAGTTTTCCACGGCGTTAAAGTCTCCTATAATACACACATTCTCATATTGAGCATTACTTACTTTTGAATGTAGTTCTTTAAAAAACAATCTTTGATTCTCATTTGGTGCATACAGATTAACCAGAAGGAACTTTTTTGAGTCCTTTATTATTTCAATACCTTGCATTCTGGCCTCTTTGCCCTCAAAAATTAGTTCCGCTTGCACTCCTTCTTTGACATAGGTCACCAACCCTCTCTTTCTCTTATCCTCCTCCGAAGTGATTACAGCTTTGCCAAGTTTCTTATTATATAAAAGAGATTCATCTTTTTTCCTCATATGAGTCTCTTGGAAACATACAATATCTGCCTTGAGTTTAATTAATTGTAAAAAAGTTCGTTTCCTTTTTCTGGGCGAATTTAGACCATTTACATTAACCGAGATAATCTTTAAACTGTGTGACATGATATTTTCTTACTTAATCTCTTGAGTTCTTCTTTTTTTTCTGCGACCTTGTCTCCCTTTTTGAGTCTTCCGCTTGTGGGACCTCTCCCTCTTCCCTTTCTTCTAAATCCAATAACTGATGTTCTTTTTGTGGGTCTATTAGTACTAACTGCGTCTCAGACTGGTTTAGATTTCCCCCCCCTAAATTTCCCTTTTTGCCAATTGGTACTATACGTTCTAGTGAACTCCTCCAGTTTAGCAGATGAATCTATCCTGTATCTGTTATTTACATACGTGAATATCATACCCTCTGGCACCAACCACCTATAAGAAATTCCTTTTCTCTGTAAAGCCAGAGCCAAATGCCTGTACTCTTTTCTCTTCGATCTAATCAACCAAGGAATATCTTTCATCACCTTTATCTTAATTCCTTTTATAATTAACTGCTGGTCTCTGGCTTCCCGCCAAACTTTTTCTTTTACCATCCTGCGGATAAATCTCACATGAACCTCTCTGTTGAGACCATTCCTTCTAGCATGGGTGGTACTAACTCTATAAACCCAATCTATTTCTTTTTCGGTTTCAGTCTGATCCGTCGACAAGAGTTCCGCAAATGCCTCACTCATTAGTGCTACCAAATTTTCATTCTTTTCCTCCGGTATATTTAAGAACCTTAAAACATACTCAGCTTGGCCCATTTCCATTTGCATATTTTTTGTCTCTAATTTATCCTGATTTCCTTCAAGTTCTTCTATTTTGCCTTCCAGTAGTTTAAGTTTACCATCTATAGATTTAGTCACTTTTACTACTTCAGTTATATCTTTCCTTGTTTCTCCAAATTTATCGTCAAGGCTTTCCATTTTGACTACCACTCCCTCCATCTGTTTTGTTAAAGTTTCCTTCATTTGATTTAAAGCTTCTAAAAAGTTCACTTGTATATCTTTTAATGCATCCTGTGATAATGCTGCTCCAACCGCCTTAGGTTGTCCTGGCGAAAATTTTACCTTCCCTGCCTGAGACATTGTCTTTATAAATTTCACTAAGCAATTTTCCTTATTCTCTTGTATCTTATTTCTTATAACAATCCGTATACTCAAAATCTCTACAGCAATCTTCCACAGTTGCTAAGCTAAAGTTATTGTACCTCTTATGGAGTTTTATCTCATAAACTATTATCAAATCTGTACACACAATGGGCACAGTCCCCCCTGCACTTAGAACAGCCTCAGACCTCAAGCAGTTTCTCTAAACTTTCTTCCCGTCTTCCCCTCTTTCCCTCTTTCCACTCTACTGAGGCTTTCACTTCTAACACAATCAATCAGGAAAACCAGTCCGCGAGAAAAAACAAACAACAAACTTAAATGAGTCTTCAAGCCTCCAAGTCTTCAACTCTTTCAAATCTCCTCAGTCAACAACTATCGTCCTTCGAGCACTCCCTCCAACTTGCCAGATATTTCTTGCAGTTCTCTGTCTTTAATCTGTCAAATTCTACGCAGCACCATGCCGTTTTGCGCCGTTTATCAGTTTGCTGTTTTCACCCCCCCAGCGTCAAATACGCCAGCGCAGCACGTCTTTACGTAAGACGTAAGACGTCACTTCTCCAACCGACTCTCTTAACCCTTTGTAATCAATATTCACGCCTCCTCGGGGGTTCCAGCAATAGATGAATGTTCTCCCGTTCGATTCCCGGCACGCAGCAATAGCACCACTGTCGGCTCTCAGTAGCTCCTCTCGAGTTTCAGCCCTTTGGGACTTCAGCCGCACCTCCTCTCTGGCCCCCGAGCCGGTCGCCGCCGCCGCCCTCCTTCCACCCGCGCGTCCGCGTCACCTCGTCTGGGCTTGGCTCGGCTCTCCAACTCACCCCTCCTACTCTCGGAGCCCACGGACACAGCTTCCAGCGCACCAAAATGAAAAAAGTCCAGCAGAAAACAAGAAATCCCCTCCGGGTAAATACTTAAATACAATTCTCTGGTCCATCAAACTCTCCTCAGTCGCCATCCACAGTTCACCTCCGTAATCCGGTGGCTGGGGCTAACTCGCCTTACGTGCATTCCAACCTCGGTGTTTGAAGATAGGTAGAACACTTGGAGGCAGCCAATTCAAGCCCCCACTATTCACCACGCTCTTCTTACGCACCCCCTCCTCCAACTGGAGGTCGTGCAGACCCTAAGGCCCCCCTAAAAGGTTGGAATTTCGGCTCGTCCTGAAGAGCTCTCTCAGAACGCTGCCGCACCGCCCCGCCGGAACCGGAAACCCCCCTGAGATGTTTCTTCATGACCATTGGTGGTCTTAGCTGTGGGGCAACTGGGGCAGCTCCCTGGGCTCCATGCTGGATTGCCATGTAGCTGTCCTGACTTGGCCCCTGCCCTCTCCTCCACCAGCTCCCAGTAACTGGAGAGGTGATAGAAACTGCAGCTGTCTGACTCTTCCTTTCCTGGCACTTGGTAGCTGAGCAGCAGAGGGAAAGGAGAGGTACAGTTCACTCATATGCCAAGTCAGCCAGCCCTGGCAAGAGATATCCCCTTCTCCCTCTAAGTCTCACTCATTGCTGGCAGATAGGGCCTGCTCAGCCAGTCACCCTACATGTCTGGCTACCTGGCATGCCAGGCTGCTGCTATTGTGTGGGAAGAAGACGGCATGCACACATGAAGACATCATGTACTCCTTCTTGCGGGTGCAGCATCCATCCTCACACTGGCTAATAACAGATGGCTGCTTTGGGGTGGCTTGAAGCTGCCCCGAATACAGCTGGCTGGAAATAGAGAACCCCGGAGCTTCCGGATGGTGCTTGCAGAAAGCGGCGGGCCGTGGGCACCAGGGGAGCATCTGGAATGCTCATGCATCCTGTTTGCAGATCCCTGGGCACTCTGCAGGAGCTTCCGAGTCTTCCAGACAGCTGGGAGCCGCCTCAGAGGTGTCCCAGCAAAAAGGCTGGGATCAGGACGCCTTCCAGATGTTTGCGTGTAGAGGGTTTTTTGGGTCGCCTCCTGAGGTGTCTCTGGGTCAGCCCAAAGTGCCAGTCTGTTAGCAGCCACTGTGTCCCAGTGCAGCAGCAGCACACACAAAAAAGCAACAACAACAACAAAAACCTCACAGGTATGTGATGATGACTGCTCTGATGGTTTTGCCAGGTTCATATTATAAAAGAGGTAGTCCAAGACACACTTCTTCAGGAGTCGATGGGTGGCCATCTGACAAAGGGCTTTCTTCACTGTGACACCAAAATCATAGAATTCTCTCCTCCTTTATCATTGTCTTCCACCAGTGGTTAAAAAAAAATTCTATTCTTTCTGGCATTCTCTCATTGCCCTTCCTTTCTGTTTATGTATTTTTAAATCATTTATGTGTTTTATTTAATTGTTGCTTTTAACTATTTTTATATAATATTTTAATAGCTTCATTGTTCTCCACCTTGGGGACCCTACTTGGGTGGAAATGAGGCATTAAAATGTTTTAAATAAATGGATCCTAGAAGGTACATATTGCGGCTCCCACTGGGGGCAGGCTCAGCAGCCTAGCCTTCAGGGGCCATTTTGCCTCCTTGAAAGGAGGAAAAGAGGGCAAGGCTTCATGGGAGATGGGGGCGGAGCCTACATGCCCTAACGGCTGGCTCCGCTCCCACTCCTCAGTTGGTGCCTCATGCTTGAGGAAGGCAGAGCTGATTTTTGTGGCTCTCTCCCAGCATGAGGCTTGTAGCTGGCCCTGCCTGCTGTTCACTCAGGAGGCAGCTCCCGGGGCTTACATTGGCTGTGGCAACCTGCAGGCGGCCTGCAGCAGTGTTTTCACAGCAGCGGGTGAGGCGGTGTTGGAGTGAGGAGCGTTGAGGGACAGGAAAGAGAGCGGTTTGCTGCCAGCCACAGCACTTAGTGAGGTCAGCGTTTGTCATTCCTCCCCCCTCCTTTGCCCCCTTGCCTCCTGTTTTTCGTGGCAGCTTGCGGCCGCGTCCAAGGAAGCACTGAAGCTGGTTGCAGGGTTGCTTGCTGGCCGCTGTGCTTTGTGCGGCCGGCATTTGATATCTCCTTTGATCTCTGCCTCTGTTTTGGTGGCAGCTAGCAAGGCTGTGTGTGGGGCGGCGGGCCAGAGAAACTTGTGAGGAGTGTCGGTGGTCGCGTCCAGTGCGAAGGTGGCCGTTGCAATTCGTGCGGCCGGTGTTGAAGCCCACTTCCTCCACTCTCCTCTGCATGCATGGGGCCTATCCTCTGGGGAGAGAGCTGCTGGCCGCGGCACTTTCATGCAGCTAGTGTTCAGCGCCCCCCCCCCCGGTTTCTTCTTAGTGCAGGGCCCCAGTCTTATTGGGTCTTGGGTTGCCCTCGCCCGAGGAGCCTTTAACCCCCTTTTTGCTAGCAGTTTTCTGTCTGGGTCATTTCCCAGCCAGTGTAGTGGGAGGGTGAGGATTTTAGCCAGCTTTGGTCTTCTTCGAGACGACCATTTTGATGCTGATCTCCGGTGGTCATTTTGTGGGTGCAATATGGCATGGGGCATGGGACCCACGGGTGATAGAAAGAGCTCACCGCAAAGCCAATTTGGAAATTAAAAAAGCCCTCAAGGGTGGGTTGGGCCACTTTCTCCCTCACCCTGGGATTCGTGCTGATTGCATGGATTTGTACAGGATCGATGGGTCCATCTTTTCGATAAGGGAAACGATGCCTTTTTGGAGGACTTGAAACTGGGGCTTAGGGAAGTGCTTGGCATTTAGTGGGTGCAACTGCCTAAGCAGAGGCTTGTTATTGTATTACTAAATAAAGAAAGTGGCCCTTAGTTTACCCAAACCCTCGTGTCCGTCTCTTTCTTCTGTCTGTGGGGGCAATTAGTTTCCAAGCCTTATAACCAAGAGTTGTTCATTCCAAAATAAGAGCTTTGTTTAGTCTTCCAATGTACATAAAGATTAAACAGAATCTCCTACGTGACTGTGAAGTAAAATAAACTGAAATTGCCAACCTAGTTTTACCCAGACTTCCTTTCAATCATAGGATGAGCTCAAGGAGAATCTGTTCCCAAAAGGATCTTCATCTTCTTCTATCTGATCCTCACTCCCCATTATACAAACAGTCATCCTTTTAGTTTCATTCAATCTGATTTGCTTTTTCATGCTTATTCCTCCCCTTAAACTATATGCTCTTCAAGCAAATATGATTTATACCATTGGCCGGATTTCTCTAATGTATCTGCAGAAATAAATTCAAAACACAGGAGCAAGGAATCCATTGTTATGGTGGGAGTACAGGAATCTCAAATGTGAACCCGCAGTTTCATTTTCCCCAAGATATAATCCAGAATCTTGGGGAAAATATATCAGTTCATCTCATTACTTTGTTTAAACATTGACACTTTACATTGCATCTTTAACAAATACCCTCAGCACCATTGTAGCAGACAAATCCTTATTTATTTCAGTATTGTCATGGCATCCCCCCTGTTCCTTTTTTCTGTATTGGGTTGACTTGTTTTACATACTTTTCATGTCAGTCAATTTAAACCTCCTTGAACTCCAAAACAAAGGAATATGAAGTACAATATGTCATTTCATCTAAAAGTTTTCTCCACAAACTAACATAACAGATGCCATCTCTAAATGATGAGTTTACATGTCCTTCTGGTGCCAGTGTTTTTCAACGTCCCCTGTTCTGAATACAAAACTGTCTAAAGAACATACATGCATCTTTTTCTTTCCTTCTTTGAGACTGATATTGCTTCTCAAGCTGGTACTTGTATGGTGAGAATTTTTGTGGCTCTGAATTTGAAAGTGGAATCATTTATGGTTTACCTTCCACATGTTTTTAGGCAGCTGTTCCGTTCATCTTTTGGAAATGGACTTTGAAGCTGTTGTACAGTTGCAGCCATAGCAGTTTATTTTGAACCACAGGGACATAGGATGGGATTTGAATTTTACATTCCTGCTATTTTAATCTAAAATTCAAATTTAGTTTTCCCTTTTTGCAGACTGAACCTGTAATTCCTTATTTTCTTCTTCCAAATTTGCCATTTCAGTTATACAGATTGCTAGTACTCCAGTCATACTGCACATCTGTTACATGAATAAATGAGGTATATCATATAATTGCATAGAAAAACACAACAGGCACACAATACAAACACATGAACAAAACTACAAAAAGCAGAGAAATGCTATTGACAAAAAAGAGAAAAAAATGAAAAGAAATGAAGTAGGAAACCTTAGTTCATTCCTATATGGAAGTGACCATAGGACAGAATAAATGGTGCCAGCATTTTACATATTAGGAATTAAAAAAAACAAAACATTGTGCTGGATCTGGTGGAAATTGCTGCTGATGGAAGGGCAAGGGGTGATTTACACCAACTCCCCATTGCCACAGAAGACCTCTGATTTACCTCTTAAGCTGACCCTAGGGGTCCTCTTTTAGATTATACTTTTGACTGCAGTGAAGCAGCGAAGCAACATTTTTTTGCTCTGCTGATGGAAATTCATTGTTTGTGGAACTTTTGCACAGGATCCAACTATTACTCTTGTGCTGCTCACACTTTTTTTTTAAAGTATAGGTTTCTGTCATTTAAAAATGGTATATAAAGTCTCAGAACATGCAGCTGAGCCCAGATCAGTTTAAATCCAAGTGCTTCTGAATAACTTCAGTGTTGAGCTCTTCATTAGGAAGCCAATTATCTCTGGGTGTAACTGGAGTAAAATCTGATACCATTGCACCAAATAACTGGCCCAGAATATATATTTTAAAATGGTTTCTTGATTTAATAATTGCACTTTTAAAATGTTGTCTGCAGCAGAAAGAAAGCCCGACGATATTTTTTGATAGTTATAAATCTTAGTATGAGGTATGATATCTCTTTTTCGACAAAATGCTTTGCCATGGGCAAACTTTCATTTTCTCCATCAGTATTCTTTTTTCTCATGATGTTCTGACCTTCAGTAGGCATCTCAGTAACATACATTAGACCACAAGGGCACTTCATCATGTAAATGACAAATTCTGTGTCACAGGTAATCTTTTATTTAATGGCAAATTTCTTACCAGTGTGCATTTTGATGGCAGTGATGAAAGAAGCTGTCTCCCCTCCCTATTGTTATACTTTCCCCATTTATAGTGACGAAAGGTAACCTATAATTATAATAGAAAATATTTTACTTGATTTTATGTGCATTAAAGTCAAATTGGATTATAATATCTTTTTGATTTGCCCTTTATTTATATGCATTATGAAAGGTAAGGGCACCCACAACCAATAATATTTCCTTGGTGAAGGAAATGTAGTGCTAGTTCTTCATTTATTTTAATAATCCAAAGAGATAGTAGAGTGTGGACATAAATGAAATGCATGAAAAAGCCTTTAATCCTAACTCAGTTAATAGGTCTTTCAGAAGTGACTATTGGCTTATAGAAGGTATCAAAATGTCCTGACTTGGTTTTTTTTAATGGTATGGAATGAGGTCAACTGATAATGAAGATTTAACACTTCACTAAATGGTTTCCTTCCCCTCGTGCTATTAATCATTCTTTTGAGTTAAATTGATCTTGTCAAGAGCATAGGCTTAGAGATACATAATGGGATTTGGGGAAAGATGTATCTACCTTGGTGAGGTGACTGGGGCTTAGAATTAAATGCCATTCAGCTAAATGGTGTATTCTGGTTTATTAGGGTATGACATCTGATTCCACCAAAAATACTGAGTCAGATAAGTATCTGGTAACTGTACTAGGAGTTAACCTTTCTGAATCTGTATTCTGAACATGTTCAGTCATCTCATTGCCCCCCCAGTCAGAACAAAGAGGCTGACACATGAATTTGGGTAAATGGGCCATTTTATTAACATAACTGTGACTTAACTTGGTTGGCAAGGGCTACCTAAGCTGGTCAAGCCCTGGGGTCATCCCATGACCCTTCCCTGTCCAGCAATGGGCGAGCCACCCTGCCCCCTGCATGAGCCATCATAGTGCAGCTAATACTGGGCCGGCCAGGCCAATAGCCCTCACCCTGTTCCCAGCCTTGATCACCAGAAAGAGCTGGACCTGGGTGGAGCCGTCATAGCAATCTGCACTATGCGGCATTGAGCCGTGTAGCCCATCTAACGCTCATGCACATCGCTTGCACCCGACAGGTACATAGCCCTGGGTGATCAACAATAACAGTAACCCCATCCTCCTTCTGCCAAGTGGCCAATGACTTGAACCTATCAACCTATCCTAACTTCCACCTCACCATCGAAGTACAAGGTAGGCAAAAAACACTCCACCAACAGTCAAACAGGTGATAGTGAAAAATTCCTACCTGGTCCCCAACAAGGCGACCAGCCAAAGCCTGTACTACTAAAGGGTGGGTGGGCTGAGAGTCGCAAAAAACTACCACTGAGGGGGGGGGGCGGGGCTCTTATAGCCCCGGTGCTCCACCCTCTCCCAGATGCCTGGGAAGATGGGCAGCCTCCCATCCTCCAGGGAGGCAAAGGACATTTCTGCGGCCTAACGTCGCTGTGCGGCTCGGCCAGGGCGGGGTCAAATTGCCCCCCCCCAGTCGGAATAAAGAGGCTGACACATGAATTTGGGTAAACGGGCCACTTTATTAACATAACTGTGACTTAACCTGGTTGGCAAGGGCTACCTAAGCTGGTCAAGCCTCGGGGTCATCCCATGACCTTTCCTTGTCCAGCAATGGGCAAGCCACCCTGCCCCCTGCATGAGCCATCATAGTGCAGCTAATGCTGGGCCGGCCAGGCCAATAGCCCTCAACCCGTTCCCAGCCTCGATCACCAGAAAGAGCCGGACCTGGGTGGAGCCATCGTAGCGATCTGCACTATGTGGCATTGAGCCGTGTAGCCCATCTGCCACTCATGCACATCGCCTGCACCCAACAGGTGCATAGCACTGGGTGATCACCAATAACAGTAACCCCATCCTCCTTCTGCCACCGCAAATGCCAAGCCTCTGCTAAGGCATTTGTGCTTACCGGGTGACCCAGAGCCACCCGAAGCCCTTGCCGCAGGTCACTCAAAAAGGCCCAGTTACCCTGCTCCAATAGGTGGACTCCATCGGGCCTGTAAAGCTCCCCCCTTTCCACCCAAATGCCAGGGTGAGGAAGAAAGGTGCCCAGATTCCCCTCCATCGCCTTTTGCAGTGCACAGAGCCAGTTTGGTGTAGTGGTTCAGTGTGTGGACTCTTATCTGGGAGAACCGGGTTTGATTCTGCACTCCTCCACTTGCACCTGCTGGGGGCCCCAGGCTCCCTGCGCCTGAAAACCACGCCACTCGCAAGCTGTCCTCCACCGACTGCCGCCACCCAGCCAAAACTGCTGCCGCTTTTCCAAGCTATGCGCCGCCCACCGCATTCCACGCTGGTCATCGCTGCCCACCTTGCTCTCGGTCTCGGAGCAAACACGCTCCACTTGTGCCGAGAACTGCACCACTGAGGACAGGGCCGGGGTTCTTATAGCCACGGCACTCCGCCCTCTCCCAGATCCCCGGATGCCCGGGAAGCCGGGCAGCCTCCCATCCTTAAGGCACTGTGTGGCTCGGCGGGGTAGGGCCAAACTCTCTTTCAATGCTTTTAGGAAGCCCCATTACAGTGTCAGAAAATATGATCTCTCTATACATACATTTTCTCTATATGGAATGAAGATTCAAATACTCCTTGTCTTTTTATTTGGAGTGGTTTTCAGCTGGTTATCAGAGCTTATGTAGCTTACATAAAGAACCTCTAGCCTTGTTCCATAGTTTCCATAGAATGGTTGAAAATGTAACAGTTGAGAAGTGATGGGAGGTGGTGAGAGCTTCAGCAGTGTGCCCGAAGAATAGCTCACCGGGCTAATTCTTATACAGAGCTTATATTATGGTGACGAAGAGATGGGGTGGCAGGAGAAGATCATGTGAGGATACCTGGAAATGGGGGCAAGGGTGAATATGCTCCATAGTGTGAGGGATTTTTTTTTTAGGGAATCCAGTTTTTTTACTTGTGGAAAAGATTCCTGAGAGGAGAAATCTGAAGAAAGGCAAATTAGACATGGCATGTTATAGCTTTTCAAAACTGCAAATAACTTTATTTTGACCAGATAATATGTAACAGTCTGGTGTGACTTCCTGAGACTTTATACGCCAAAGGTGACTTTATGAAATGAATTTTCAGCATTGCTAGTTCAGGGCAACCATATTTACTTTTTTTTGTTATTCATCTTCCATGGGGCCTATGACATAATTAGTTCTAAAGTGAACAAAAAATCTGCTAACTGCTGATCTACGTATTTTCAAAGGGGAAGGGAGTCTCCTTCCTTCCTTAATCTAGAAGTATTTCCATGTTGCCAGAGATCTCTTCTTAATGGTGGAAGAAGAGATCAGTGTAGCTCCCAACAATCATTCCATGTTTTTCCTTCAAACTATGCTGAGGTGATCTGGAAGCTGTGGGTGATGGTGCCTGTATGAGCTCATATTCTTTAGGAGGAGGAAGCTGATTCTGTTCCCCTTCCTGAGGTAAAGAAACCCTGCCCCCAGTTCTAGAAAACCATTCAAAAGCCATGAAATCACGCAGTAAAATAGCAATAGAGTACAATAAATTTGGAGCACTTGGAAAGGTAACCTGAATTGAACTAAACATCACAGGAAAGAACTCTGATTTTAGCATCTATTATAGTCACTTGGTATCATGAGTGCATGACCAACAATAATTGGCATGTGTGCTCTTACAGGTAGAGGTATTCATTCAGGTATGTAGGTCCCAGATTTGAAAGCATCAGTGCCTTTACATTTATTTATTTATTTATTTATATTTTGACTTATATCCCGCCCTTCCCACCGAAGTGGCTCAGGGCGGCTTACAACATAGTAAACTTACATAAATTTAGCTTAAAAACATTTACATAATAAGGATTAAAACAATACATTAATAAGACATAAAAACATAAAAACCAGCGGTCTATTAAATGCATTCTAGTTCCATCCAAAAAATTTCTCAGTATTAGTTAGTTGTTGTAGGCCTGCCAGAAGAGGGCTGTCTTACAGGCCCTGCGGAACTGCCCTAGGTCCCGCAGGGCCCTCACCTCTTCCGGCAGCTGGTTCCACCAGTAAGGCGCCGTTACCGAGAAGGCCTGATCCCTGGACATGAGCTTGAAATTGTGCTAAGAAGCAACTGAGCTGGTGCAATTGATGGATCAACTTTTAAGAGAGACACACTTCCTAGATAAAGCTTCTGAATTGTTTTTAGAACAGCCAAGTCTGAAAGTTACTGAAGCAGGGATCATCACTGTAAGGACAGACCTGTCCAGAAGAGCTACCACACAGGATACAGACAAAAAGGGCACCCCAATAACAAAATCAACCTGCTTTGTCTACTTTGGTCCATAAACACCCTTTGATTTTTAACCTGGTCAGCCAAAGTTACAGCACCACTATCAAAGAACAGAAGTGATCTTTTCAAAGCAGTCCCATTTTTCACAAGTAAATATTATCTTAGTAAGCTGGGTCTCTTCCTACTTCTCTTCCATGTTGCCTCAAGCTCATCCATATTATTTTTCCCCTTCCTTCCTCCTTAGGCAAAATGTACCAAGCACTTTATGAAGCAAGTATCTGGCTCTTCTGCTGATACATCACACAGTATCTTCTTGAATCCTGGCAATGCCTGAAAGAAATCAATTTCATTGGTCTGCACTAAAGCACAATGTATGGGATATTTTTCTTCTAGAAAAGGGTCAGCCACTTGCTCATATATCATTTAATACTTTGTATTTGAGACCAGAGTTCCAGCTAGCTTTTATAATCAAACAACAAACCAGGGAACTGCATTCTGCCTTGGCCATTTGCCAGCTTGAGGGTAACAGATTTTCTGAATGCCTACCCTTAACAAGCTTCCCATTGCTGCCAACTTTTGAAATAAAAGAGATCTTCACCTACATTGATCTTTGGGTAAGGTGGTGGAACCTGGAGCAGATATGGTCCTTGCCATGACTTCAGGGTGTAACTCTGCTCAGGGTGGTACCACAGAATTTTTATGTATAGTAAGGCAATGGTTCAGTTGGGGTAAATTATCTGGTGATTCAGCCATTATATCCATTGTACTATAAAATGGAGCCTTAGGAAATCCAATTCAAAATATTTGTTTTAACAAATATTGTATATGAATTCAACATCCAGTGATTTGCTACTGCTATGTGTTTATAGTATTTGCTGTTCAGTCTTTAATGGCTAAATGATGAAGCAAAATTCTGGAATGATATTTTTTTGGCACACATCACTAAACATAATCTGATCACTTCAAAATACCTAAAAATGTTTTAGGCACATTTTATTCTTGTACTCTTTCAAATAAGAAACAGGATCTGGCACACACTGTCATTAAGTTAAACAGCTTCCCCAGGAGATGTCCCAATAAATTATTAGAATGGTTTGTTCTAATTAAGTGCCATGTACTGTGTCATGGTACATAATCAACAACAAGGGTTGTTTTCTAACAACAAAAAGAACAACAAACAACCACAGTATTTTCCCATATAAAACCTATAAATGTTGTAACCTATATTTATTAAATTATGTTTGAATGTTTTCTAATTTTGATAACTCTATTCATGCAGCCAAATAATAACATTATCTTTAGAAATGAAACACAGATTTTGAAGCTCTGTAGTGGCCTTTGTTACTCTGTTTCCTCTCAGCTCCAACTCTGTTCTTCTTTGACCAAACTGCAAGTGACAGCTTCCTCCTGTCCACCATGGAGATACTGCCATCATTTTAAAGTTATTTAAAAATGCTGTAAGGCTGCAGTGTGGCAAACTGCGGTGCTCTTCTCCCTGACCCCAGGCACCTTTTAAAGTGCTGGACCTGCCAGGTCTGTGTGGTTATTCTGGCACTCGAAGAGGTGCAGGGTAAAGGACACCTGTGAGCTCAATCAGAATCAGCCCCTCATTGCATTTTTAACTCACTTTTAGAACAAGAGACCATAAGAGGTACTGGCACGCTTTTCTGCTTTACAGGCAAGTGTCGAGGAGGCTGATGATGGATCTGAGCTGAACCAGGAGGACTGCGGGGCTGGTATGCCCAGTGAGGAGACGGAGCACCTGGGGGCATCAAAGGACTTCAAGCAGTGGCGGTGGCTGTAACATCCATGGGGATTGTAAGTCCCCTTCTCTGCAGCAGACTTAGGCCTGGCCATGGAATCCATGGAGACAAGCTCACTCAACAGCGTCTATGGGCGCGGTGGGTCCGGCCATGACAATGGCCAAGGCTTGGGGTCACCCTTGTCAGCCTGGGCCATCGTGGGCGGTTGGGGCTCCTCTCGCACAGATGCAAGGCGTGAGTTATTGCTACGCAGCCCACTGTTCCCTCAGCTGCAGGGGTGCCTGCGCAAAGTGCCTTGGCTTCACAGGCAGCATCGGGCTTTTTAACTTGGGGTGGGCAACAGCAGTTGGCGCAGCAGGTGGGGTGGCTGAGTTCCCAGTGGGTTACTTGGGGTTATCCCCCGAATCCCTATGGGTCTGTACCTTTTAGGGCCCTACCATATGGCGATATGGCCTTGCCCCTGGGTGATCATTTGTCAGTGGCAACCCGGGACAAGATTTTGAGGGGCGAATACATAGATGTGTTCAGCCTCTTGTACAGGGAACTTGAAAAGAAAGATAAGGAGGAGCTGGATGAAAAGGAAAAGGAAAAGCTAAAATGTCGGAACGTTGATGGGACCTGGGCCAATTGGCTTCCAGGTTTTTTTAATTTATGCAGGGGTTATAGTGAGGGCACAGCCTCTACGGGTGGCACCGCTGTTTCAATACTGTGACATAGTGTACCAGGCGTACACCAATTTTGTTGGTGCAGCCTGGGTACAATATGATGAGGCCTTTAGAATGACGGTTGTGGTCAACCCTGGCCTCCCTTGGGTCCAGATAAATCAGCAGCTGTGGCTCCAGCTGATGTCCCCAGCCTAACCCAATTTGGGGGATAGGGATGATAGCAGGCATTTGGTGCATAAACAGCAGACGAGTACTGGTGCCCGCGATTGCGCAGGCCAGTTGGTTCAACCCTGGCTGCTTTGCTGGGAATATACTTCCCAGGGCGTGTGCGCCAGAAAGGCTTGTAGGTTCAAGCATGAATGCCCGATATGCGGGGGACTGCACACCTTCTCCGCATGCAGCAAGTCCAAACCCAAAGGGGGGGGCAAAACGCCCAGGGGGTGGAGGTAACCAATAGTCGGCTGGCAAAGGGACCCAGCCCCATTCAGCTGAAGGGACTTAAGCGATTGCTGAGTGAGTATCCTTTGATGGCTGATAGGGCCTATTTATTAGAGGATTTTACTCATGGTTTCAGGATTCTATTCCAGGGACCTAGGGTCCCTTGTATGGCATCCAACCTATGTTCAGTAATCAGGATGCAACATGTGGTGTGGGCAAAAATTGCCAAGGAGTGTGTAGAATGAAGGGTCCTCGGTCCCTTTGATGCCCCGCCTTTACCCGGTTTGTGAATATCTCTCTTGGGCGTGGTGCTTAAGAAGGTGCCAAGTGAATTTCATTGAATTCACCACCTATCTTACCCCAGAGGCAGTTTGGTAAATGATTTCATTCCCGACTACCTCTGTTCGGTCAGATACACTTCCTTTAAACCAAGCGGTCAAGGTAGTGTGGGGGTGCGGCTTGGGTGAAGTGTGACATTAGGTCGGCATTTTGCCTTTTGCCGGTACACCCCAGGGACTTTGAGTTACTGGGGTTTACGTTTGAGGGGAAATACTTCATGGACAGGGCCCTGCCAATGGGCTGCTCAATTTCCTGTGCAGCCTTTGAGCTTAGTTCCTTTTTGCATGGGCACTCCACGCTAGGTCGGGCTTACGGGACACGGCTCATTACCTGGATGACATCTGTTCATGGGCCCTGTGAGCTCTGGCAGTGTGCCAGGTTGCTGCAGTCCTTCATGGGCCTGGCTCAGGAGCTTGAAGTGCCGCTTGCTCATGAAAAGACTGAGGGCCCCAGGCATTGAGTTGGACACCATGCAGCAAGCTTCACAGCTGCTTGCAGACAAGGTGGCGGGCCTCAGGGACAGATTGGCGGCACTTAAAAGGCAACACAAGGTGTCCCAACTTGAGCTCAAGCAGATCGTAGGGCACCTCAATTTTGCTTGCAAAGTTGTGGTGCCAGGGAGGGCCTTTTTAAGGTTTTATGTGATGCTATGGGTACCCTACGCATACCCCACCATAAGGTTCGAATGTCAGCAGGAATGCAGAAGGACCTGGAGGTATGGGAGAACTTTCTGGAATCCTTTAATGGGATTTCCTTTTGGAGAGAGAAATTAAAAATAGAGGCGGAGCTCCAGATACCCTCAGATGCAGCAGGGTCTACGGGTTTTGGTGTATACTTTAGGGGGCACTGGTGTGGCCCGAGGAGTGGTCGGCTAGCGGGCTCTGTCGTGACCTCACCTTTCTTGAATTTTTTCCCATCGTAGTGGCCGTTTGGCTATGGAGTGAGCAGCTAGTCAATCATTCCTTCCATTTTTGGTGTGATAACATGGCTGTGGTACATGTTATCTAGTCCTTATCTTCAAAATCGGCATTATTGATGAATCTGGTGTGTGCCTTTACACTCTGCTGCCTCCATTTGAACCTGCTGTTCCTTGCAAAGCAAGTGCTGGGAGTGTGTAATGGGGTGGCGGACACCCTGTCTCATCAACAGATCGAGCGTTTCTGCCAGCTTGCTCCGGAGGCCGATCCCAGGCCAGTGCGAATGCCCCAGAACCTGTGGCAGCTTGGAGGGCCAAAGCTGGTAGGGCAATCCAATTAGCCTTGGCGCCAAGCACTAGAAGGGCTTATGAGAGGGCAGACCTGCAATTCTGGGTTTTTAGAGGTTCTGTGGGGCTGCAAGAGCTCTGGCCAGTCCTGGTGGATTACCTGATGCAGTTTTGCATCCATCAGAAGGGCAGGGGGTTAGGGATCAAATCCATCAGGGGGCAGTTGGAGGCACTAGCTTTTATCAGGAAAGCCCAGGGCCTTACTGAAATCACCGGTGACTTCAGGATAAAAAAGATGTTGGAAGGCTGGGCACCAGAGTGGGGGCTGTGGCCTGACACGCGGCAACCCATGTCTTCAGTCGTGCTTAAAGGGCTAAACCGGGTTTGGCCTGAAGTCTGTTCATCTTCCTTTGAGGCAGCGCTGTTCCATGCCACTTCATTGGTGGCCTTTTTTGGGGCACTGAGGATTAGTGAGCTGGTGGTGCAGTCAGGCAAGGATAACTCTGATGGTGTGCTGCAGTCCAGCGACTTAAAATTTAAAGCTGGGAAAGTTGAACTTTTGATCCGGCGATCCAAAACTGATCAGCAACAGAGGGGAGTGACCATTATTATTGGCCCTGGTGATACACTGGACCTATGTCCAGTCAAGGCTCTACAGCAATATACAGCAATAAGGGGGGAAGGAGAGGGCCCCCTGTTTTGCCATAGTGACAGTTGGGTGGTGACCGACAAAGCACTTGAAAAGGTGGGCTTGGGAGGTGCCAAATTTGGCACACATTCCTTCAGAACTGGAGCTGCATCTACTGCGGCTGCAATGGGTTACCCCCCCCCCCACACACACAATAGAGAGGATGGGCTGGTGGTGTTCTGCGGCCTACAAATCATATATCTGACCGCTGGTTTTTCCCTGAAGCTGTGGGGTAGGGATGTTTCAAGTTATGTTGCCTTTGGGCATTCACTTTTTGGTTTTAACCATTCTTTGTTTTCTAGGTGCTGTGGCTCATCAAGAGAGGCATCGGATCCTCATCTGTGGGCACAGTATGGTCTTCTGGGCTGCCCATCAGGCCAGGAGATTGCCAATTGGCGCCCAGCTGGGTCTCAGCGAGTGGGCTGAGTCGCCGCGGTCTGCGCTGGCCGGGGATCATGCCACTGCTGTTTAGGGAGAGGACTGCACCTCCTCCTCACATACTGGTCATTCACTTAGGTGGAAATGACCTGGGGCTGATGAAGGGGAAAGCCCTTTCCATGCAAGCACAGGCAGATCTCCAGGCCATTAAGCTCAGGTGGCCTGGGGTCATCTTGGTGTGGGCGGCAATTCTGCCATGAAGGGTCTGGTGGGCAGCGCTGTACCCTGCTGGGATAGAGTGGGCCAGAGGCAAGGCCAACCAAGCCTTGCAGGCCTTGGAAGGGGGTTTAGGCATTTTTCTCTCCCATCCGGCCATATGGGTTGAGAATGCTGACCTGTATAGGTGGGATGGGATGCATTTATCTGAATCGGGCAACTGGGCCTTTTTAGAGGATCTCCGGCTAGGGCTGCAGTTGGCTCTGGGCTGACTGGTGGGCACTAATGCCTAAGCAGAGACTTGGCATTGACGGTGGCAGGAGGAGGAATGGGCTACAGATTTTTGCAGGTGAGCACCTATGGCACCGTTTGAGTGCATGTGGTCTGTATGAACAGCAGATGGACTTCATGGCTCAATGCGGGGAATGCAGATCACAGCAAAGCCTCATCCGGGCAGATCTTTCAGGACTGATTGATGCCGGCCTAGATGAAGGTGGAGTTGGGGGCCTGGCTGGCCCAGCACCAGCCATAATACTTGGGCTTGGGCCTGGGGCAAGGTGGATTGCCTGTCACAGGACAAGACGGGGTCAAGGGCTGACCCCAGGGCTTGTCCTGCCATTCCATAGCTCTTGCCATCCTAGTTGAGTTCAATTATGTTTAATAAAGCGGCCCAATTTTACTCAACTTACCGTGTCAGCCTCATTATTCTGACTGGGGGACAAATAACCAGTGTTCCCTCTAATCTGAGTTAGTGTGAGCCAGCTCATATTTTTTTAGCCTCTGGCTCACACAGTTTTGTCTTAGCTCGGGAAAAATGGCCCCAGATCAAACTAATTTATGAAGTAGCTCACAACTTTAATGCCAGTAGCTCAAAAATTAGAATTTTTGCTCACAAGACTCCACAGCTTAGAGGAAGTATTGGACATAACAATGACCCATCTGAAGAGTTAATTTTTTTCACAACTCAGTTGCCTTTGTCATGCGTGGTCAGGCATCTTATACATGGAATCTACTACTCATCAGCTTCATTGGATGCCCTTGAGTTCTAGTATTTGGGGAGAGGGAGAAAAAAAATCTGTTTGTCAGTTTTCTCCATGCCTTACATAATCTTATAAACCTCTGTCATGTCTTCCCTTAGCTGTCTCTTCTCTAAACTGAAAGACTCATCAGCCTTTCTTCATAGAGAAGGTGCTCCAACCCACTAATCATCTTGGTTGCCTTCTTCTGTACTTTTTCCAGCTCTGTGATGTCCTTTTTGAGATACAGTGACCAGAACTAAGTCTGTTCAATGGCACCTTTATGACTAACAAAGCTTTATTCAAGGTATAAAGGGTTAAATGATGGTGTAGGCAGATAAAGCCAAGAACAGGAAAAGAAGCCCAAAGACAACCAGTTTTGAGTCAACATGAATAAGTTCAGGAGATCAAACAAGATCTCTGTTTCTGCTTTTTCTGTGTCTTCTGTAACGTAAAGTGACTCTCCATGTGTGACAGAGGGTGTTGTGCACCGCATTCCACTTCATTGGCTTCTACTTCAAGGAAGCAAGGGAGATTAAAGTGTGATAGCATCATGACAAATATTGAGTATCCCCTGGTGTTACAGGGAGAAGTAGGGCATGAGACATGGAGTGCTGTTTTGGCAGTGAACTCATGTTCCCTAACGCCTAGGGACTACTGTACACCTGCATCAGAATCAGCTGGTAGAATTCTGAGGTGGCAAAATGGGCAGTACCATCTCAGATAGTGAGGAGGAAGAAGTACTTTTTAAAGTGTTCCACCATGTTAAAACTTCCTGTAAATAAAACAGCACATCACAGAGGAAGGTTATTGTCTAACCCAAGGGTGTCAAACTCATTTGTTATGAGGGCTGGATCTGACATAAGACCTTGTCGGGCCAGGCTATGTTGGGCTGGGTCGTCTGTGTTCCTATTTAAGATTAGGTAGATTTATCTAATTTAAGATTAGGTAACTTTATAAAGGACACAGACAATTAAAGATGATTTTTCTAAAAAAACCCTCTTAAAATAAAACATGCTTAAAACATTAGCACTCATTGGTCTTAAAGGTGCTTTCTTTGTATTTCTCCCATGTGATCCAGGAAGCTGGGCAAAGGAAGCACTGACTCCTTCCTTTCTTCCCCAGGAGATAAGGAAGGGGAGGAGCCTCAGCCAACAGAACGTAAAGAAGTATGATTTATTAGCTCTGCTGTGCAACTGAGAGAACCTGGCAAAGGAAGCTCTGCCTCCCACCTTCCTCCCCAAGGGAGGAGTCTCAGCCAATGGAGAAAATAGAGATTTTGCTCTGTAGCTCCTGTGCAATTGAGCAAGCCTGGCAGAGCAAGCTATGATGCAGACCGCCCCGGGGCTAGGGGTTCTGCTGCCGCAGGCAGAACCCTGTGCTGCTGTCCCCCGACTCTATTAGTGTGCACTTTGCATGTGCGGCATGATGACATCACCTGAAAGTAATGTCATTGTGATGGCACACTTTCACTAGTTCTTTCTCGGCTCCGATCACTCAGAGCTGAGAAAGAACGCTCGGTGTGCCCCTGCCCAACTCTCCCTGGCTTTATAGGGAGCTGGAGAGGGGCCGCCTCCTTCTTTCTTGGCTCCAAGTGATCGGAGCCAAGAAAGAATGCTTGGTATGCCCACTGCCCAGCCCTCCCCGGCTTCAGAGGCAGCTGGGCAGAGGCCGCCTCATTCTTTCTCAGCTCCAAGTGATAGGAGCCAAGAAAGAATGACATGGAGTATCAAGGTCAGCATGAGCGGGGAGGGGGTGCCTGCCCCCATGGGGAAGTGGTGTCCTAGGTAGTTGCCTACCTTGCCTACTCTCACACACTGTCCCTGGGTGCAGAAGGGAGCAAGAGAGAGGGAGAATGAAGCAGATAACAGCCAGTTGCTTGGGGGCTTCATTTGGCCCTTGGGCTGCATGTTTGACACTGCTGCTCTAACCCTTTACAGACCATTCTGGATTACCACTTAAAGGGAATCATTACTTTAGGATAGCATTGAACAATGTGATCCATCATCTGCAATCTGAAGTGGTATGGTCTATTCTAATACAGTCATCATCTCATTACCCCTACATTCTACTGAAGGATTAGATCAAGCCTAGTTTTGATCTTTGTTCACAACGAATCAAACTGCTGAAACAGGAGACACATTTCAATGGTCATGGCAAATGAACACTAATGAGTAAACTAGCTTTGGTTCCACTCTGCATTAAATATGACTATGTATCTTTTGAGTGAAATCAATAGTTGCAGGGAAATTAATAACGTCTTTGTTTTAGCCAAACTACAATAATTTGGTTTAGGGCATAGTATGGTTTTTCTCATTTATACATGCCATTATACTATAGGATGTGTTCCCTCAGTACTGGACTTATTGGAATTTGATCAAAACTTGCTGAGCAGGAGTTTCTTATGGATAAAATGTTTATATTGTTGACAGAAAGCTAATAGTGCCATTCTAAGCAGAGTTAGACTCAGGCCAATTCCACACTAGACTTTTAATCCTGGTCCAGCCCTGTCCCCAAACTGACATTTGACACTTGAATCATGGAATCACAGAAACCAACTCTATGAGTTTATGATTCTATGATTCTGGTGTAGACAGGGCTGGATGAGGATTAAAGGTCTAGTGCAGAAAGATGGCACTGTAGATCACACACAGAGATTGACTGTAACAACTGTGTATTTTTGCTGCTCATGAAGAAGTCGTATTTCTAAAAGAAATCCCCAGAAAAGCTGAAATACTTACTGTGCATTCCTGGGTTTGGATGAGAGGTTGTCTTGTAAACAGAGATAAATGGATTTTCCTGAAATATGTTCTTTTGTTGTTCCAGAATTTTGCTCTGTGCTGTGTATGTTCCTCCTAAATTGATCCATTTGGAAGACTTTCTACAATTGACTCCAATTTGTCACTGTGTAGCGTTTCTTATATTCAGTTGCATCTGCTCCTCCCCCCCACCCCAGTTACTAATGTATACATGCACAATGATAAAATAATGAGGCTCCCCTTTAAAAACCCTTGATGTTGAACAGGGCTTTGTCAATTTGTATGTACATATAGAACATAAAAAGGAATAGTGCATATAAACTTCATTAATTAGAACAACACTTTCCCACCATCCTTCCACCAAACACTTGCAAGATTAAAACAATTTAAAAAAATTAGTCCTGAAATACACCATACGATCCAACAGCAAAAACTATAAAAAAACTCAGTGATCACATTGTATTGAAAGGCCACTGGAAATCAAGTCTCACCATACAATGCACCTGGGATCACTTGGGTTCCCACAACAGAGACCACTCAGAAGATCTCATATGGGGAGAAATGGATGGTGCTTGGGACCTAAGCCATTGAGGATTTATAAGGTCAACATCAGTACACTGAATTGAAATGAGAAACAATCACTGTAGATGGCACAAAATTTGTTCATGACACCAAGCTCCAGATGAGTAGTAGTAGTAGGTAGGGGGCCCCTAACATCATCAAAGTAACAGCTGCCCTGCCCACACATGTGTGCGCACACACAAAAAACGAATGCGGTATGTTTCCTTATGGGGGAGTGATGCAACAGTCCCCGAGGGGGCGGCTAGGGATCTGCCCCCCCAAGGAATGCCGGCTGTTTCCGAAGGGGGAAAGGAGGGTCAGCCACAGGTGTAGCAGGCTTCATATTGTTTGAGCGTATTACAGAGTAACAAGGTTGTCTAATGTTATACATTGTGATCGCGTATTATATTTTATTCGGTTATATACTGTGGCCCACTAAGACACGCGTAATCGAAACACCGAATTGCATGGATGCTTTAGAAACTACCGCAAAGGCCCCAATTTGCGTGCCTTTGTATTAAAACTGAAACGCATCTTCTAGATCGTCTTCCGTGTGTTCATGGTATGTGTTATAACGTATAACAATGCTATTATGTTCTAGAATATAGGTACAGCCGTAAGCAAAGGGAATAAAATCACGCAGTTGCCTTAAAAAACTATTTATTTCAACACTATTTGGTTATGATCTGTTATATTTTTGAAGCCACAAAGTTTGTTCCTGGTGTTATATGCGCCGTTCATAATCTCTCCCATTTCTCACAAATTGTTAGGATCCTTCTTTCGTTTCAGATGGCGGATATATGTGCTCTGTGATGAGTTAAAAAAAATGTTTACAAATCTGTGTTGGAGATGCCTGGACAGGACACAGGAGGCAGGATCCATGCACACATGTTCAGAAGGAAAGAGGACAGCCTCGCAGAACTTAACATCTGCACAATTTACACACACACGGGCAAAAACGGCTGTGGACGTATGTCCTGTGAAAAGCGATGAGACTATACCATGCATTGTTGTTGAGTACAGCGTCGTTCCTATGGAAATTTATTAGTAAAGATCCGGTCTGAACTATCTCTTTTTTCAGAAAGGCCTGGGGGTAAAGTGTTCCCACACGGATTCTCTTCTAGCCTGGGGGATACTAAGTCTGCTTAGGAAGGCCCGGCTGCACCCTAAGAACGGCAAAACCTGTTCCTGCATAAGGTGCGGTTGTACTTTTGCCACAACACAACGGTGTGCGAGGCTGGGGTGTCTAGCCCCTCCTGGAATTAAAGCCTTGTAAACGCTGCAAAAAGTGGCAAAATCTAATCTTTCGACCAAACCGAGTTTGCTTAACTATTTGAAGCTACAGAGGAAATGTTCCAGGCTGGGGGAACAGTCATCCTGTCAATAATCATTTTTGTGAAATTCTCACTTTTAATCTTAACTTTTATCTCAGCTCTACAGTTTATGACAATTGTACCTTACAATAATGCTGGGAATCTGCTTGTTAAAGTGTAAACTTTTTATATAATGACCTCTCTCTCTCTCTGTGTGTTCTCTGTTTTTCTTTCTTTATTCTTAACATTCTTTTTTAAAATACACATTATTGTTGTTTTAAGCAGTAATTTTGATAAATAATGATACAATTCAAAACTGTATACAGTTCAAAACTGTATAGCTGTGACCAGACACACTGTTCATTTTTCATTTTAACCTTTCTTCATAGGGAAAGTGTTCCAAACCTTTAATCGTTCTAGTTGCCCTTTTCTACACTTTTTTCCAATGATATAATACTCTTTTTGAGGTGCGGTGACCAGAACTGTACATAGTATTCCAAACGAGTCCACACCATCAATTTATAAAAGGGGGGGCATTATGATACTGGCTGCTTTGTTTTCAATCCCCTTCCTAATAATTCCCAGCACGGCATTGGCCTTTTTTATTGCAATCGCACACTCACGCATTTTTTCAGTGAGTTATCTACCACGACCTCAAGATCTCTCTCTTGGTCAGCCTCTACCGGTTCACACCCCCATCAACTTGTATTTGTAGCTGGGATTCTTGGCCCCTATGTGCATTATTTTGCACTTGGCCACATTGAACCTCATCTGCCACGTTGTCGCCCACTCACCCCATCTCAACAGACCCCTTTGGAGTGCTTCACAATCCTCTCTAGTTCTTACCACCCTGAACAATTTAGTGTCATCTGCAAACTTGGCCACTTTGCTGCTTACTCCCGACCCTGGATCATTAATGAACAAGTTAAAGAACATGAGTTGTATCGACACGCAACCTGATGCAACCTGATGTTAAAGGGACATGTTACACGCATAAGGCTAGCCGTGTTCAGTTTTAAAGCCATCATTTTATCTGTTGGATATGTCTCCTCTCCAAACTATGTCCGCTTAGAACCGTTGCATCTCCACAATTCTCTAAATAACGTCTGTGTTGCAAAACACGCTTTCCCCAAACAATATGAAGCCTGCTACACCTGTGGCTGACCATCCTTTCCCACTTCGGAAACAGCCAGCATCCCTTAGGGGGGGGCGGATCCCTAGCCGCCCCCTCGGGGACTGTTGCATCACTCCCCCATAAGGAAACATACCACATTTGGCTTTTTTGTGTGTGTGTGCGCATGTGGGGGCGGAGCAGCTGTCACTTTGATGATGATAGGGGCCCCCTATCTACTACTATTAGAATTTTGGAAGTATCATGCTGTGCCAAGGCTTCTTACAGCCTTAACCAATAAAGTTGTGGCCACTTTAATCTCAAAGGTTGAGAGTAATTGTGTTTATTGGGGTGTTGTTATAGGAGGGATCCTTTGCCATTGCTGCCGTCTCCCCTCCCCTAGGTGCTGGGACAGCCAATGGTCCCTCTTCAATAATTGAATCACTCCAGAATCAACACTATATATAAATAAAACTGAAATGCTTCAACAGCAAAATCTGTAACATGGCTTAAAAGTGTTTAGGATGAATGTGACAATAATTAATTTTAATGTTAAGTCATACTGTTATAATAAATTATAAATTAACATTATTTGCCAGAGCAGAAAGTAAGAGATAGCTTTGTTTCAAGGCTGCTTCTCATTTTTCCTTTTAGTATTTGTGTGGATGATTTTATTTAAACAGGGTACACTTCTATTGCATGCCTAACAAAGTCTGTTCTGTATTGTAGGAAAACAGGCAAATGGAAACCCAGAATATTGTTCAGGCTGCAAACCAACTTTTTGTCAATTGACTTGCATCCACAGATGAGAACTGACAGCATACTGGAAAACTTGAAGGCAACTGTACTCTGTGCAAGACAGGATATTACTTTGGAGGTCATAATGAGACATTTAATTCCAGCAACAGAAGCAATTACTTAGACATCCTGGAGCAGGTTGATTCCACCTAGCTCTTCCTATTTTTAATCGGTGTCCACTGCTAGTTCATTACAAAATGAAACATGGAAGAAAGACATTTAGAGTTAAAACACATGCACGCACACACAGAGGTATGGAACTACTAAGTGCCAAAGAGGTTTTCAACCTGATTTTTCAAGAATTATTGCCTCCTTCAGGTTTGATAATAATAACATCATTGAATGTTACATAGGGCTAAATATTTATGATTCTTTAATAGGTTTTTCCTGAAAACTCCTCCTCCTTTGCTATTTTTTTGGGAGGGTGGGGGGTCAGGTCAATAATAAACAGATAAAGAATTGAGATTGAAGGAATAATTTGCCTCCCCACAGGGCTTTTTTGTATAAAAAACCCAGCAGGAACTCATTTGCATATTAGGCCACACACCCTGACATCACACCAGCCGGAACTGCGTTCCTGTTCAAAAAAAGCCCTGCCTTCCAAAATGATGCATATGTACAAACACTAAGGCACTACCAATTACTTATACGGGTATGGCAATCTTGCCCTCTTCCCTCCCTCACACACAGAATTTTCCCTTTCTTTCTTGCTGAGTAGCCCCTTTATCTATTTTCTTCTTTCTTATTTATTTGTCTATGGATATCCTACCCAGTTACTTTAATATATATGTCACAAGCAGGGGACCATAGAAGGGCCTCTACAGGCTGCCACCACTCTGGTATGGGTGAATCTGAGAGGGCCCAGAGCACCCACCCAACTCTTCTCTTTCTTCTCAGCAAGTACCTTTTATCTGTGACCGAAGAGGCGTGCAGACACAGACAGTATCACATTAATTTTATTATAAGAACTCAAGAACAAACAAGTTGGTTGTAAAACTTTTAGTGCAACAGTAAACATGGAAAAACAGTAAAGGTGGCACAAAGAAAATAAAAGCCCTGATGTGACTATATGTTCCCTTCCTTCTTATTTCAATTGACCCAGCACTCTTTGGATAAGGGAACTCTCCCGCTGCATCCCTCTCTCCAACTCAGCCTTTCCAGAGAGAACACACTTTCCTCTCTAGCAAGTCCTTTTATTGTTTCCTCCCAGCTCCCACCCCTCTTTTCTTCACTGGGCACATTTTCCCTCCAAAACTTCTGTCCACCCAATCAGAGGGACAGAAAGGTTCCTGGGAGATGTAGGCCTGGTTGCAACACTGACACAGGCTTTCCCTGGAGCCTGTAGGCTGCACTAGGCCTAGATCATGACAAGGTGGGATACACACACACACACAATGATATGAAGCAAGAAACTATATTGACTAACTGAGACTGTTGTATTGTCATTGCCAAGTCCAATTCAAGAAATCTCTGGGGACTTTGGGGGTGGAGCCAGGAGACACTGGGGTGGAGCTAGGAGCAAGGGTGTGACAAGCATCACTGAACCCCAACGGGAGTTTTGGCCATCGCATTTCAAGGGACGGCACACCTTTTTAAATGTCTTCCTTCCCTCCACCCTCCCCTTCTCTGATTTAACCTCAGAGGTGGAGCGGGCAACGCCACTGCGCTGCTGCCGCCTCTTCTCCGCTTTACCGTAACTGCTCCTCTGAGATGGGGTGGCTTGCCACGCTTCTTGGCGCCGTTTCCCCCCCTCCCCCAGCTTCCATTTTTTTGGAGAGCGGGGGAAGAGGCTGTAAATTCTGGGGTCCCCCACCAGGGCGGGAGGGTTGGGAAGCCTATGGTCATATGGTGAAAAGACTCACTAGAAAAGACACTAATACTAATAAAAGCTGAGGACAGTAGGAAAAGAGATGTATTGACTTAATAAAGGAAGCTATGGCCTTTAGTCTGCAAGACCTGAGCAAGACTGTTCAAAAAAGGACATTTTGGAGGTCCTTGACTCATAGGTCATCATATGTTGGAAGTGACTTGGGGACACATACTACACCCAAGACCATTACATTATTGAATCATAATTTTTGTGAGCTACACATGAATCCGGCCCTGAATTATTGATCTTTGGGGTAGGACATCTGTCTGCGATATAAGGGCATTAAGTAGTCTTAAATTAGTTTACATTTCAACACATGGCTAGAGCAGAAGTACTGGTATCTCTGCAAGATAGTCTCCTGAATTCAATGGCACTTACTCCCAAATGTGGCTAGGACTGCATCCTTAATCATTTCTGACTACTGTACATATTTGGCAATTATGAGAGGCCTAAAATATTTATCCGCCCCCAGTGCATAAGCCACAAGAGGAATGTGGTGAATTCAGCAGCCTGATTTTTAATCTGGAAGTCATTAGCAAAATGTGGTTTGACAAGGAACAGCTTACACAGTAGCTTGTCATTGTTTTTTTACATTAACCTTTATGTGTAAGTCAAGGATACCTCAACCTTCATTGATGTGATTTGGAACTTATTAGTCATGATTGGTGCAACATTTAAAAAGGTGCTGCTAAGTGGCTTAGTTAACTTGAGACTTTTCCTACTCTGTCACTTTATAATAATTCATTCCAAGGGTCAAGAGAGGTGAGATCAGAGGGTTAATCTGCTTTGTGTAGTCATTTCCTTCCAGACTTAAAAGCATGTACGTACTTTCATACAGAGATTGCCAGTGATGTTACTCTGTTCTTATGGTTCTGTTACATTGCCAATGGATCTCTAAAAAGACATTTTCCTAGCTCGCTCATGCACGCACACACATGCTTGAGCACACACACACATACATACACACACACACACACACAAAGGAATCCAGCCAGGAACCCAATGAAGATTAAAATAATTTAGGGTTTAGATTGGGTTAGCAGCTGTATCAAATAGGAACACTCATACCAAGAGAGGCATGGTCTCATGGATCCTTACACAAAATTGATCCCATTAACAGCCTTTTCTTAAAGATATCATGGATTTAGCCATCCACTAATTGATTTGTATATGGATCCTAAATTAGACCATCATAGTATTTGACTCAGTTCAGCAAACAAGTATTGTGGCCCAAGCAGATACATAACAAACTTTTATTCCCCTTCCCCCTCATTTTTTTGCACCCTGAGTAGGCAGGAAAATCAGAAGCCTTACCAAGCTCCTGTTGCGCTGTCATAAATAGATCAGGCCCTGAAGCTCTAGTATTCAGCTTGAAATGTAACAAGCTTTTCAGCTCTCTTTTGAACATTGTGGCTTCACTCTGGAGAAGCAAGCAACATCCTTGCACATGCCGTGTGATTTAAGGGATTGTTCCGCATCTCAGTGGAAGCAGTTGCTGAAACTCACTACTTATACCACCAGCAATATCTCTTGCAATGCAATGGATGTGCATCAAAGAAAGAACATTTAAAAATAAAATGCTTCACTCACCATGTTGTTAGGCATACAAGTTCTTGCTGGATTGGAGCACTAATGTGGAAGACAGAAACTGGATTTCATTGAGACTTGGATTCTCTTCCCATATTGTGTTTTAGGTGCTCATCTAAGATACAGACATTGTACAAGCAAGATGTCAAGGCAACAGAACTGCTATAGTAAAGCGATTCTTATTTACTATTTAGGATGGGCTGCAACATACTATATAAAAAAAAACAGGTTTGCCCTGCATAATATATATATATAAAAAAATGCCCTTGCTATATATTAAAATTCTAGATAATGGTAATGGAAAACAAATTTTCTAGTAATGGACCAGGTTATCTATCATAATATTTACTATATTTTTGTCCCACTTTTATTTCAAGGAGCTCAGGGCAGGGTACATTTTATTTCCCCCCTTTATCCTCTCAACAACCCTGTGTTTTGCCCCTTCAGAGTCATCCCCACCTCCAGATTTTACAGGCATGTTCACATGTGCACATCTGCCCCCCCCCCAGCTGCACACATCCCTACCTTGTCTTCTGATGACTCAACACCATGTTAAATAGCTGCTGGTACTTCCTGGTGGCACTTCCATGGCATATTTCTGAGCTGTCTGAAAGGCTGGGGCACGCCATGCATGCACCACACACCCACAGGAGCAGTCTGAATGCTCCTTTAAGTATGTGTGCAGCCCATGCTGGACAAAGTCTGATTGCTGCAGCATGTCTCTTTGTGGGACAGCTTTTTTGAAGCTGAGAGACCACTGTGGCAATTTTCTAGAGTGATTAGGTCAATTTCACCCAATAAACTTTGTGCTTGCATAACTTTGAGCCCAAATCCTCAGGCCTAGCACAGCACTCTGTACTATGCTGGGTCTCATAGGAATCCTTGTGTGGGAGTCGGGGTTTTTTGCCCATGCCACTACTGCAAATGCAGAGTTGCAGCTGGACATGCATTCAATTCTGCATGCTTATTCAGGCCTTATTAACGGTAAAGATTATGTGGATGGGCTACTCACATCTGGACCCCACAGTTTTGTGTAAATATTGTCATAAAACTAAAGCTCAATTGAGACAAAAGGCTATTATTTACTTGATGCAAAAATCTTACATGCATATAACTCAACTCTTTGAAACAGGAGGTGCAAAACTTGCTTGCTGGAGGTTATTACTGTGCCCTTTCCTCACCCCACTGGTATTTCCTTTTGGACAGATTTATAGCATGGCACAGAACACATATTAGTGTAATTTGAAATGGATTTTTACTCTGATAATACTCAGAAAATGCATTTATCAAACGTGCTTGGGAAAAATATACCTTTTAAAAACAATGCATACAGCCATAAATTATCCAAGCAGCCACAGCTTGTGTGTCTGTATTTCTTGCCTCTTTTTTATTATTTGAGAACTCTGGTGTAAGAAATTTCATTGAAGTAATTTATTGGTCCAACTCAAAGGCTACAGAAGTTAAAGCAAAGAGTACAGCAGTCCTGTTATAGGAATCTTTTTTTTCCTTTTTTTTGCTACAGTGTCCACAAATAGTACTTCAGATTGCTAAAACTGCAGCCATATCCTAGGCTTGTGAAATGGGACAGACAACATTTGCTTTATCCCACAATTAGGGCTTTTTTGAGTAGGAACGTACAGGAATGCAGTTCTGGCTGGCTTGGTGTCAGGGGTTGTGGCCTAATATGAAAATGAGTTCCTGCTGGGCTTTTTCCTACAAAAATGGCCTGTGCGAAACAATGGTAACATTAGGGGGTGTGGCCTAATATGCAAATGAGTTCCTGCTGGGCTTTTTTCCTACAAAAAAAGCCCTGCTTACAATTACAAAAAGCAAGGCTGAATTACATTTCTGTTCCTCACTCTGAGGCCAATGCTTAGCCTGTAGAGTTTCACTTAAATGTAAAGCAGGATAGCTGCTGGGCTCTTTGACAGTCTAGCCCTGGGGTGGGGAATAGTGGCTCTCCAGATGTTTTTTGCCTACAACTCCCATCAGCCCCAGCCATTGGCCATGCTGGCTGGGGCTGATGGGAGTTGTAGGCAAAAACATCTGGAGAGCCACTGTTCCCCACCCCTGGTCTAGCCCAACAGGAGGCAAACTTTGTGTCCTGAGTGCCCAAGCCCCCTGACAGTATCTGCTTGCTGCAATCAAAGAAGCTGGGTGGGTAGAAGACAATCACCTGTTAGTTCTCTAGGGGCTCATTTCAGTTACTAGGACAAAGGACTGATGCAGCATGCCGAGTGAACTGGTCTGACAGTGACCTGCCACTGCTGGCCATGAATGCTGATGGTTGCCTACCCCTAGTCTGTCCTCTGTTTGCCCTGTCCTGATTGAAGAGCAACCTTCCATAGCAGAGCTATGTCAAACCAATATGGAAGGGCACTGGCCCAGAAGAGGCAGTTACATTGCTTGGCTTTCGAGCACTTTGCTGTGCCGGAGGTGCATTCATGCTGAGATCAATGTGCTTAATCCTATGAATCATAGCATATGAGTGTTATGACTCATGGCTTGAAAGTGAAAGCAGAGATTTTGTATCAAGTTCTATAATAAACTGCAAAATGTAACTTCAGTTGCCAAAATGTGTAGTTTCATATAAGGATGCTTTGTGTTAATTTATTTTTATGCATTATCCTATTTATTGCCTAGCTTTCTTTTGCTACACTCAAGATGGTATATGCTGGGCTCTTGGAAGGTGTCCTACCCAGGCATGGACCAGATCAAGAACTTTCTAATTTAAGCAAGGTTACTACATCAGGCACCTTCAGGCCATGACTAAAAGTGTTGGCTTAAACAGAATTCTTCCATTCTGTGTCATAAGAACATAAGAAGAATAACATTCTATGGCTGGGTATAGATGGGCAGCTTCAGTCACTCCAGAGGCATCCCAAACTGTGGTGCCCCAAACTGGAGCAGCCAATCCCACTCAGGCACTTCCCCACAACGCACCCATACATCATGCAGGGGATGCTTTGGCACATTCATGTGGTTGTTGTGTGCCATCCCTTTAGTGCAGTTTGGGTTTCTTTTTTCTCTTATATTTTTATTGGCCTTGCACACATGCACACCTGCACACATGAGCTCATGTACTCTGGGCAGGTTTTTTTTAAAAGAATACCAGTGAGCACCTAGAGTGGATTAGTGGGTTTATACCACCAATCCACTTCACATGCATGCTCCCACAATCAGATGCCCGGAAAGACATATGGAGTGTGGCAAAAGAACTTGCTACCACTTCCCAAGTGGTAGCTATTTGACCCATCTCAGAGACATTGGAGGATGCGGTGAGTGCGGGAGCAAGATGGGCAGCAGCTGTGCCTGTCTGACATTGCTTCTTAAATCCACCTGGGGGGGGGGGCATGCCTATGTCGATTCACATTGGCCATCTGAATTCAGCCTATTAGTGTTCCATTAAGTTCAGCATCCTGTTTCCCACTGTGGTCAATCAATGGCACTGGAAATATGATTGCCAGCTTCCAAATTGGCCCCTCTAGCTGTCCTTTTAATACTAGTTGGATCTGCAGCAGTTATCAGGTGATATTATTTACCTCAATGCCATGAAGCTTCAGCTGCCCATTTCCACAAGTTAAACATCTATTAGCGACACAGGACATCCCCCCACCCCCAGTTGGTAACCTTATCTGAAAGGCCAAGCAATATGAGTCTAGAGGCCAAGGCCTTTCCTGTATATTACCTCTCAGCACAAGTATCTGAAGGCTACTGCCACTGAATATGGATGGTCCCTTTAGTTGATAAAGCTAGTAGCCATTAATGAACCTATGTTCAAGAAATCTTTCCATAAATATATTGAAGTCAACGTATTTAGAAGGGTGTAACTCTGATTACAATGCCATTGTTTATCCCAAGCACTATAAAGTTTTTTCTTCCCTAGAAAAGCTCAACATATTTTTTCTTATTATTATAATAAAAAATAATGTATTTTGAATCGGCTTGTCTACATAAAGAAAATAGGACATGGAACAAGACCAATAGGTAGGAAGTGAACTCTGACATTAAGATATATTAAAGCTTTAGGCAATGTGCCTCATTTATCCATGGAAGGAATGTCTGTAGAATCTGCCGCCAGTATAATAAACAGACTAGAAGGCAGGAATAAACGTCTGCTTTTGTATTCTTCATATATCTCTACTTTCCGCCCCAAGCACCAAAAGAGAAAAAAAAAGTTCCAAAAAACTCTTTCACGTGAACTCCTTACTCTGGTCTTCTTCTCTGAGTTATAATAGTTCAATTTCAAATCCAAATCTCAATGTGTATAGAGTTACAAGATATTTGGTGACCCGTTCCAAAATATATCACTGCCTTCTGATTCATTTACTTCCTTCTTCCTAGCAGGAAGAAGTCACTGGGAAGGTCTCCATATATCATAATAACCTAGCACTTAATTTTTCTTCTTGGCAAACCCCAGGAGGTAGGATGACCTTATGTTTAAAAAAACACAAGGCTGCAAGTGAGAAGATATAGATCATATTTCCTTTCTGAAATATCACTCGAGGCACAAATGGCTCAAATATATATCCTGAAGTCGGGAGGTACAGTATTAATCCTCCACAAAGGGCTAGATCTAGGCTAAGCCATTAATAGACTGCCCCATGCAAATCTTTAGTGGCCCCAACTGACTTTGTTCTGAATGAAGGGCCCTTGCTCTACAAATCAAAGTCCAACTGTCATGTTAATCTTGCCCTTCCTTCAAAGAACCCAGAGCAGCATATGTGGTCCCTCCTTACCCTTGCAACAATCACATGAACTGACTGGCAGCTGTTCTCCAGGGTCCCAGAGGTATTTCATGTTACTTGCTATCTGATCTTTTCAACTGGAGATGCTGGAATTGAACCTGAGACCTTCTGAGGAGAGAGTGTTGCCATCAAGGGCAGAGCCATTCCTACTTGCTCTGCTCCCTCCCTGCTGTGCAGATTAACCTGTCAGTAAAGTTGTTATTAAGTTACCAAGGTTGAAATAAAGGTAAAGGTAGTCCCCTGTGTAAGCACCAGTCATTTCTGACTCTGGGGTAACATTGCATCACAGAGTTTTCACAGCAGACTTTTTATGGGATGGTTTGCCATTGCCTTCACCAGTCATCTACACTTTCCCCCCCAGCAAGCTGGGTACTCATTTTACTGACCTCAGAAGGATGGAAGGCTGAGTCAACCTTGAGCTGGCTACCTGAACCCAGCTTCCACCGGGATCAACTCAGGTCATGAGCAGAGAGTTTGGACTGCAGTACTGCAGTTTTAACACTCTGTGGCATGGCTTTGAAGTTGAAATACTTGTGGTCTTTTGATGGTTTTCTCTTTTTTATTTGTTGTTGATATGTTTTTAGTGGGTTAGCTGGATAAAACTGGGTGAAATGCATGCATATGTAAAGGTAGATGTAAAGCAGATGCTCTATGACTGAGCCACAGTTCATCTCCCAGTTCACCAAGTTTATGCTATAAATTGGATTGAGATTGAACCTAGGTTACACATATAGCTTCATAGCTCTGAGGATTTCTACCTGAGTATCTCCACATTACCATGCCAGCTCCTATTAAAAATTGTCAAGAACTTTGGAGGATGGTAGAACTACCACTAAATTTGGTTTGACTGCTCTTGTTCCAGGGAATGGTCCTCTCTTGTTTCTGCCTTAGGCTGCTCAAGATTTATTAAGCTATATTGAAGCCCAATGCTGTTTATTACAACATGACAAGCAGCAGCTCTCCAAGGCTCAAACAGAGGTTGTGGACTTTCTGGTGTCTGTATGGCTCCTTTCAGATTTAATATTTGTGACATTGTGTTATGGTTATCAAGAATACTTCCTTTATGTCAATGCTGTGTTGTGTTTAAAATGCTAGTGATGAATTAATTAGTCATGACATGATCAAGCACTTCAAGAATTTGGCAAAATAAGTGCCATAGATCATGTTGTGCCCAGGAGAGGGATTAGGTGGGATCCCCTTTGATGATTTACCCTTTGACAATGTTTTAAGCATGTTGGTATAAGTCAAGAAATAACTAGAAACAAACCATATAACCATCATGGGGAAACAAGTGCATGTCAGTAATAGTCTTCAAATGAAATATTGCAGTTTTTGGTAGCATAGTCAGGAGGCATACACCACTTTGGGCAGGACACTCAAAGATGGAAAAGCACTCATCATATGGTTGAGCAGAGCTTTTTGGAACAGAAGCTTTAAAGGCAAATCAACGAATCTATTTCTGTACCTAATCCTCACTCTGTTGTGATCTTCAATCATATCTTTATTTCATATTGTGTTTTTTCTGTGAGGGAAAAATGCTGATATGTTTTGAAATGGAAGCATTGGTATTGATCCTGAGGCCACCATCCAAGCAGGCTTTCTGTTACAATCCAGTGCACTCACGGCATCAAGCTTAGCTCTAGCATTGCTGCATGACTAATATTCTTGACTCACTGTGTCTGGTAGCAGCTAGATTAATTAATTCATACCTTGCCTTTCTGTGCAATGGGTATCCAAGATAATTTGGGACAAGTAGCTAACCCTACTCTGTTGCCAGGAGTCACTTGCCAGTGGACCTAGAACTGCCTTGTCCACTTTAGTTTTGATGTCCAATCATCCCTCCTATGTACACAACTTTTAAGCAACTTACCAAATTCATGGCCACAGGATGTGAGCTTGCTTTGAAATCTTTAAGGAAGGATTAGACAAACTGACGGAGGTAGTTTCTGTCTCTGTGTCTGTCCATCAGATAACTAGAGAGAACATCTGGGTAAGGAGGCAGCATAGCTCTGAATATTGGATGCTGGGGCAAAGAACAGAGGAAGGAGATTCCATTCATGCCCATTTTGGGTTTTTAAAAAACTTTAATGGTGCTGTTAAAAATGAAACATTTCCTTCCCCTTTAGTCTTTTGTGCTCTTTTTTCCCTCCCTATTTCATATTAATCTCCAGCTGAACCACAGTATGGTTTACAAAGACACAAACCTTGGTGCCTGTGTGATGCGATTCTTAAAATTTCATTGTTGTTGTTTTTTTTTCATTTCCTTAGGTCACCCTTTATTTCAATTGAATAGAAAAAGTACAGTTATGGCCAGCCACCTTCTTCTCAAAGGTTATGCCTATCACCTGAGGAGCTGGGAGGAGCCTGTGGCCCATAGGGAAATCTGCTGCTCCATCATCTTCTTTTAGCTATCATATAATGCTGTGTGGCAAGAGGCAATGACATTTTGACCTGCTGCTCTTGTTCTCAGACATGATAAACAGGAGTCCTTAGGCCACAGAGATGGAATTGCTGTTTCTCACAGCATGATGGCAATAAGAAAAGACTGCATTTCTTTTCAAATGCTGCAGTGATATTTCAAAGCTAATTCTCATTTTATTACTTCTTTTAAGTTACAAGTTCATTTTTTTGATCTCTTGCAGGTGGACACTAAGTTTCTAAAAGCACATTTCATTCTCTAAAGAACATTTTCTACTAATTTCTAATAAGCCTTTTCAATATCAGTTTTCTTTGCCATGTGTGTGTGTGTTTGTGTGTGTGTGTGTGTGTGAGAGAGAGAGAGAGAGAGAGTACACACACACACATTGTTTCCTGAAGATATATGTTATTTTCTCCTTTTTGCTAAAGGACTATGTGAGGTGGGTCCACTGTAATACTCTGCCTTGGTTGGAGAGTCCTGTTGCGTATGGCATTTAGCATTAATTCTAAGCTAATCTCTGCATGAATTTAATTCATACTATGATACCTTCAGTGTGCCCTTAACAAAGAAAGCCAAAATGTGCTATTCTTGTAAAGAGGGTAGTGTAGAAAATTCATGTAATTTACTTTAGCTACAGTATCTCATTAAGAAGACTGTAAAACCAATGTGAGTTTTATAGTCTGAAGTGGTACAGAGATAATAAAATATTATTTCAGTAATAGAACACAATGAAATGCATTTCATTGATAGAACACCCCAGTACTTCTTTTAATAAGCAAAAGGTATGTAGTATTATTATAGAAAAACCTTTCTGTGATCAAAGTATTGGCAGGGGCTTAAAAATCTTATCAGTTGAACTAAATCTCTTACATTTCTCTGTAGCATTTAGGGCTAATTAGCTCTGTCACCATTGGAATCTATTACTCATAAGGGTAGAAAGAGAAGCTTTCAAATTCCACCACAGCTGTTACATGACAATGGTTGGTATATAGTCAGTGGGCAACTTTCTGACTTTAGCTGTTCAGAATACTTCTGTGTCACCAAGGAGAATGACCCCAACACAGCATGACAAAAATCTCACACTATGAGGTTTTGGGGTTTTTATAAAGGGCTCTGGAAATACAGACAGAGTAACATATTAAACCAATGATCTCTTATATATTTATTAGATTCTCATCTCTCATTTCCTCTGAGGAACTAAGGATAGTATAAATGGTTCACCTGCCTTCCCTTTATCTTTACAACTGCTCCAGTCACCATGATTAGCTTGAGGTAGAGAATGTGGCCCAGCATCATACATAGACCTCAAGACATAGCGGGGATTTGAACTTGGGTCTCCCCAGTGCTAGTCCATCTCTCTAATGTCTACATCACATTGACTACTTATTTATTTGTTCATTTGTTGCTTTTTACTTTGTTAGGTGAGTGTCCACACTGTATCTGATGAATTGAACTCTGACTAAGGAAAGCTCCGGCTGAGATAATTTAGTCTTTAATGTGCCATTGGGGGAGGAAGTTTTGAGATTCTGGTCTCATCCATGGCACATAGCCCCTTTCAGCATCTTCAGCTGATGCTCCTGCTACAGTCATTCTTAAGAAAGCATGATGTGGCCATAACGATTCATGTTCTAGTAGCATCCAGGCTAGATTACTATAATCTACTTTACATTGGATTGCCTTGGAAAACTGTCTGGAAATTTCATTGGTCTGGAATGTAGTGGCCAGGCTAATGGTCAGGAATTGTATCATCCCTGTGTTGAAAGGGCTGCAGTGGGAGCCCGTATTTTTCTGGGTGTAGTTCAGTGCTAGCCCTAAATAACTTGCAGTTTGGGTATTTGAAGGGTTGCTTCACAAGCTCTGGTCTCTGTGTCCCCACCTGCCAAGGTAAGACAACCAGAATTAGGGCTTTTTCAGTGGTGATGTCTGGAACACCTCATCTGGAACCTGCTTTACAAACTTGAACTAACCAAGCCAAAACATTTCTTTTTTGCTGGTTTTAAAAGTGTTAGCTTTTATACTTGTGGTTTTATAATTTTGTTATTGGATTGTTCTAACCTTACGAGGTGCTTCCAGCAGTTCTCTGGAGAGGGAGCATATACATTTTCTACCTAGACAAACAATAATGAAGCCCTCAGAGGAAAATTTTGGAGGTCATTTTACAGGCTTAGCCAAAGAGCAAGATGCAAAAACTAAGAAGAGCAAGAAGCTTGGGAGTAAATTTCTAAGTGAAAGTTCCGAAGAACATCTTAGATACCTTTCATACAGACTTCTGAAGGCAAAAAGGATTTTTAAAAAAGTTTCCACTCACCTTAAGGATGCAATACTGTCCCCCTGCAGTAACTGAAGCTTTAATCCAGATTTTCCAAAAACTGTTTTGATGTAGAGTTTTTTTTTAATTGTTGTTGCTCCTTATCTTTTAGATATGTGAACACATACACACAACACCCTATTCAAAGCAGGTTTAACCAGCCCATATGAAAGGGACTTTAGCAACAAAAGGGTTGACACATACTGTGAAACAGGTTCCTGTGGGCTGCTACATTTTTTTTTTTTGGAGATGTCTGCACATCTTTTTTTTTTTTGGGGGGGGGGATATTTCCGGAAGTATGAAGTGAACTTGCTGATCCAGGTGGTAGGAATCAGCCTCACCACGTTGCTAACATATCACATGTTCTAAGCATGTCTATGGCAGGTTTATAATACTCTACCCATATCATTTGGTACAGTTTGCCACACAAGTTATAGTTTGTGTTTCTCCAGACCTACAGTCTACTTCAAGGACATTCACCAAGAAGTAGGGAAAGTCAAAATATAATATCTGGAACAACTCATATAAATTGATCATCATAAAATGAAGACTATCACACTGAGGAATTTTAAGCAACATGTGGATGGCAGCCATAGCAAAAAAAAAAAAATGAGTATCCTTATAAATACAACTCACATAAACCAGTTTAGAATGTACTTTGCTACAAAGTACATAAGCACAAATTCAAATTGGCTGACAGCTTGATTTTAAGGGGGAGGGGTTTGTCAGAATATGCTACAATGAAACAATAACAGCATATTTTCATCAGTAGCCATGATACGGAGGGTTTTATTGCAATCACTGAACAACAAGAATTAGTTCCCTGCATATGAATTCAACTCTTGAGCATGTCTGTAGTTGTCATAATATGAAAAAAGGCTTTAAAAGTGAAGAAACAGCTTCACCTAGATGAAGGATTGAGAAAGCCTGGAAGGAACTTTTCTACCACTAGTCAGTATTTAGCAAACAGAAAGATTGCTCAGAAGTTATGTTTTAATTTGGATCTGCACTGAGTTCAGTTTGTATGCATGCATATAATGTGATATCTCATTACTCACTGGATTATCACTTACATTATGGCTGACTAATTGAATGATCTCGCTTTCAAAATATTTGAGTGAAGTGCCGTGGAAGCTTTTTTCCATGTTTGACCAAACATGACTGCTGTTGTGGTCACTGACTGAGAAGCATAAGTGGTGGATCTGTGGGTGCTCTACATCATGAAGCCCATAAAGACTGGTCATTAGCATGTTTATTTAATTAATCTGGTCCTTTCCACCTTGACCACCATTTTATGAGGAAGATATTTCTTGAGACCAGGACACCAGTGCACAGCTTGGACCATTGCGATAACCCTGTGCCCTTCAAACATCATATGAGGAAGAACTGATAAAAATCTCCCTGTTCACACAGGAGCCAAATCTTTGTTGAAGGCATGGTTAATTTTTAATGATTTGTTTTCTCAGAAATCAAACTAACTTTTTAAAACTATAGTTGATATTAGCCCAGGAATGAATGACATCAATTGAAATGTACTTTTCCCTTCTTTCAAGGTGATTGATGTAATTTTCTATTAAAGTTACCTTTGCTAGAATTGTTTTGACTGTAATGATTTTCTGTCCTTTTAACTCACCAGTCAGAGCAGCAAAACTGGCATGAGTCTGTTTGAGCTCCTGGATGTTAAAATATAAAGGGAAGCAAGCTGTAAACTACTGCAGGGTTGCTTTACATTGGGGACCATTGATACAGGGAGAGCTAGAAAATGCCAGAGATTCCTTGTAGATGCTTGCAGACTCATCTCTCAAGGCATTGAATGACTTCAACTGGCATGAGATACTTTTGTCTGTGTGTGTTTCAGAAGTTCAAGTAAGGGTCTAGCACTTTATCTGGAAGGGTTACAGCATTTGAGAACATATCCATCATTTTACAGGTTAACTAGTTCCAGTGTCATATGTGTAGGCAAATATGTACATCTGAACTGGCTTCATTGAAATGTTTATTCATATATGTTCATCATTTGATCACAGGAACATCTGGTGATAAAACCACTGAATGAGATTGTGAAGAGCTTTGGTGTTTGGTTTTATAAATATCTGATTCCTGATAATATTTTTAACTAGGCACACATATTTTGCTTCTCTGATTTGAATCAGTGCTCAGATACTGTGATTAAGTGGATGAGGGAGAACAGATGAAAACAATGCGGTTGACACAGAGATAATACTTCTGGGGAAGACAATTGCTGTGGGAGAGACTTAAGGTACCAGTCTGGCATATTGGGTCCTCTTCTCTGTTTGACCATATGAAGAATTTGAGAGACATGATCTTACTCATCCTTGTTATTCAAGAAACAAGTTGGCATTGTTGCTATGATTCCTTTCTTCCATTTATGTCTAATTCACAGCTGTCCTAGACTCAGCCAGTTTAGCTTTGCTGTCTCATTTGCCTGCAATTTAAAGGTTGGAGAGGAGTATCATAATGTGGCTCTATCTGTGGCTTCCTTTGAAGAAAACTCAAAAACTTTCGTTGGCTCAAGATACAGTTGCATCCTTTTTGATTGATGTTGGATAGTGTACACATATTAAGCCTATTTAAAAACAGCATCACTTGCATTGTTCTAAATTCAGTTCAAGGTTGCAGTTCTTTATAAAACCCTCCACAACCTTGGATCTACATAACAGAAAGAACATCTTGCCCCGTAGGAGCACACACTGGATAAATGTTGTTAGTCTTTAAGGTGACATTGAACTTTTGGTTTGTTCTAGTAAACAGGGCTTACTAGTTGTGCTTCTCTTTTCCAGGTGCAGGCACTCAATGTGAGGGCATGTAACTTCTTACCAGTGGCTCTGTTCCCCACCTCCCCAGGATGCTTGAAGATGTGCAGAAGTCCCCTATGTTACTCATAGGGCCTACAGAACCATACTTCCTCAGAAGGCCTTATCCGTTTTGATTGCTTGTTAGAAATTTTTATGGGTATAAGGTCTGATTTTAAAATGTCATTTCTTCCATGCTTTTTTTTTTAATAAAAAAATAAATAAATTGCAAACTGGCCTGAGAACCAGGTCATGTATAGGTATTAAATGTATGCATTTAGCACTGCAGATCAGACATCACAGAGTGAACACAACATCATCACTGGACTCAGTTCATATGGTTCAATCAGTTTAGCAAACACTCCTCCAATTTCCGCTTGAGTAATCAAGTGATGAGCAGTCAAGCGATTGCAATTTGGTAGAATGCCTTCATTTCTATTGTTCAATCAGATAAAATGTATATAATGATGTAACCTAATATACTGACAGACTTCTCAACTTCTCTGGAATTGACCACATTTGTCTTTCTCCAGAGCTGGAGCTAAAAAGAGAAAAAAAGAATCTTAACGTGATGTCTGATTTTTTAATGCACTCTTCACTTATAAACCCTTTATATGTTTTAAGTGTGTGAGTCTATTTCCATTTTCCAATAGCAGCACTTGACTTTGACCTTTGCCCCTAATTTATAGTTGCTGTCTGTAACTCTTCAGCTCTTTGAGATGATGGGTATATTACATGATTATTACTGTGTCAATCAGTGTCAGGCATCTTGAGCACAAGTGGCATAACATTAATAACGGGTACTTCATTTCATGCAATATTACAGGTAACATATTCCTTCACTTAATATTTTTCTGTGTTCAGCAGAACATCTTAGTCCCTTGACTCCATTGTTTGTACAACTAGACAAATCTTTCTTTTCAAAAGCTGAAGGTGGGAAAACAGAGAAAAGCCTATTATTTGAATAACAAGCTGTGTTTCATATGTATATGAGGAAAAGTCATTATCTTGACTAATCCTCTCTATAATAAAAGCCCTGTGGGATGGCCAAATCCAGGTCTCCAATTGGCCGAGGGGAGTATTTCACACCATAAACCATTGGCCCATCATGGCTCAGTCAGCATCTCTGGCCTCCCATTGGCTGACTCCCCTGTCCCTTACCATTTTTGCACACAGCTTACCATGGGCTCACATTCCTGTTCTCTCCGCAGCGTCCGTCGGATTTCCCATTATCTGCGCTGAAGTTACAGGAAGTGCCGTGGCTTTTGTGTAGCAAATGTAAACTGCTAAAACCCAGTTTATGTTTGCTGCGCAAAAGCCGCAGCACTTCTTGTAACTCTGGCGCAGATAATGGGAAATCCAACAAACGCAGCGGAGTGAACAGGAACGTGACTGCGTGGTAAGCTGTGTGCGAAAATGGTCCCTGTCTACTGCAGGCCTGGGAATATTGAACAAACCACCATATATCTGAGTCTTACCTTAGAGACAGACACATCTGTCTCTGGGTTGCAAGCAATACTCCCTTTAAGCTGTGGAGTCTTGTGAGCAAAAATTCTACTTCATGAGCTACAAGCATTAAAGTTGTGAGCTACTGCATGAATTAATTTGCTCTGGGACCATTTTACCTGACCCAAGACAAAAATGTGTGAGCCAAAGGCTAAAAAACTGTGAGCTAGCTCACACTAACTCAGCTTAGAGGGAACACTGGTTGCAAATGCTGTTACTCAGAGTGGGTCACTGCAGAGCTTGGATCTTCCTTGAGGGATCTGTTAGCCGGCACTGGATGACTGGCTGCCTTATGATGTCATCCTTTGAACATTTTCTGCTCCAGCCTGTCCAGCCATGGAGAGGGTGCTGGGAGCTTATTGTTCCACCTCTTTCCTCCATCAGGATTTCAATCCTTCCTCAGAGAGGTGGATAGACAGCCTCTGTGACCTTATAGAACTTGCCTGCTTGACAGATCTGGCTGGCTTGGTGGATACCACTCTTAATCTATTGTTATGACACTCTTCCTGTAAATTGTTGTAGCTGACTAGTTAAATGATTGGATGTTTTAGAATTGATTAAGGGTATTTTAAATTTGTTTTAATAATCAATTATTAGGTTGATTTGGGTGGGGGGGGGGTAGAGAAACTGGGCTAGAGGGAGGGAGTTAGATAGAAGTTAGTGTTACTCCCCTAGTGTATCTATTGTGTTTTCCCCACCGATTAACTTAGAAAGCAGTTGTATTATTAATTAGCTGGTTTGTAGATCAGTTGACTTGTACAACTGATGCTGGTGCTGAGGGTTAGGAGTTTGGGAGTTCTTCTGGATTCCTCTTTAACAATGGAGGCCCAGGTAGCAGCCACTGCCAAATCGGCCTTTTACCATCTTTGGCTACTTAGGCAGTTGGTTTCCTTCCTCGACTGTGGTGACCTAATGACAGTGATCCACACTATGATCAACTTGAGACTAGACTACTGCAATGCTCTGTACGTGGGGCTGCTCTTGTCTCAAACCTGGAAGCTTCAACTGGTGCAAAATACTGCAACCAGGCTGTTATTGGTTCTCTCCTTGTGGGAACACATTCAGCCTGCACTGAAAGCACTGCACTGGTTACCTATTGCATTTTCCTTTCAAGGTGCTGATTCTTACCTTCAAAGCCCTTATATGGCCAGGGACCTACAGGACTATCTTTCCCACCACATGTTCCCAAGAGAGTACTATGGTCACGGTCTCAAAACGTTTCAATTCCTGGTCCCAGAGATGACAGACTGGCTGCAACTTGAGCAAGGGCCTTCTCAGTTGCAGGCCCATGGTGGATGAGCTCCTTGAGAAAGTTAGGGCCCTGCAGGATCTTCTACAATTCCACAGGGCCTGAAAGATGGATCTCTTCCACCAAGCTTTTAATTGGTAAACCTGAAAGCTCTGCCTGAACTAGGCTTCCCAATCCCCAGGTCCCAGCGGGGGATCTTCCAATTTTACAGACTTCCCCCCGTCCACAGCCAGCTGGCCGGCGAGGAGAAACCCCACCCCTACAGTCACCACGTACCTCTAGAGCTCCAGCAGGTTTAGAAACCTGCAAACAGGTCCCATTTTAAAATGTGTGTGTGTGTTTCTGTTGTTTGTGTGCCTTTAAAGTAACCAGACCCAGTAAGTGTGTGTGTGTGTGAGAGAGAGAGAGAGAGTAGGAGCATTGCCAATTCCCAGGTGGGGGCAGGGGATCCCCAGTTTGGAGGCCCTCCTCCTGCTTTAGAAAGTGGGGGAGGGAAATGTCTACTGGGCACTCTATTATTCCCTATGGAGAATGATTCCCATAGGGAATAATGGGAAATTGATCTGCGGATGTCTGGGGCTCTGGAGGGGTGTTCTTTGAGGTAGAAGTGCCAAATTTGCAGTATAGCATCTGTTGCCATTCCTCAAGTCACCCTCCAAGTTTCAAAAGGATTGGACCAGGGGAGGCAATTATATTAGCACCCAAAGAAGGTGCCCTATCCTTTATTATTTCTAATGGAGGGAAGGCATTGAAAAGGTGTGCAGTCCCTTTCAATGTGATGGCCAGAACTCCCTTTGGAATTCAATTGTACTTGTTCCAACCTTGCTCATGGCTCCACCCCCAATGTTTCCTGGCCCCACCCCCAAAGTCTCCTGGCTCCACCCCCAAAGTCCCCAGATATTTCTTGAATTGGACTTGACAACCCTAGCCTGAACCAAATCCAACTGGTCACTATGGAGCCTGGCCTTTCGATCCAATCTGCATTTGGAGGATATGAATGTTTAATATCTGAAGAAGATTCACTACACTGCCATCACCAACATAGCAATTTTAATGTTATAATAATTTTAAATGGTTTTAATGTTTTAATGTATGCCTGTTGACCTTGTTCACTGCCGCTGAGCCTGCTTCAGCGTAGAGCAGGGGTGGCCAAGGGTAGCTCTCCAGATGTTTTTTGCCTACAACTCCCATCAGCCCCAGCCATTGGCCATGCTGGTGTAGAGGGTGGAATATAAATAGAATAAAATAAATAAATAAAATATTGTGTCCCCCTTTTCCCCTTTGAGGAAATTTGGGAACACAAATATTAATGTCAGTTGCCTGAGTCCCCCCCCCCCAGACTTAGGGTTGCCAAGTCTCCCACAGCCTCTGGCAGAGGACTTTCTTCACATGTGTGGTGCGATGACATCACCTGCAAGTGACATCATCGCACTGGTGACATTGCGCGCCAGCTGCTCTAGGCATTTCCGGAAAAACTCTATGGGTTTCCCAGATGCTGTAGCAATTTGGGAGGGGAAAACTCTATGATACCTATTGTACCATAGAGTTTTTCCTCCCAAATTGCTAGCGTGTCCAGGAAAACCATAGAGTTTCCCCAGAAATGCGTAGAGCAGCTGGCAACGTCAGGGAAGGTTTCCCTCCCCAGCTCAATGTGGGCTTGGCTGCCTCTTTCAATGTGTCTCAGAGAACATCTTTGCTTCCAATATGCAGACACATAAATGCATATACACATGAACACAAAGGGACCAAGTTTGGCATAGCCTGCCATTTCATATGCTACTTTTGAGATTGATTTTGAACAGTTGCTAAGATATATAACAATAATAAATTTTCTAGAATGTCTGATCAAAAGATCAAATATTGTCTTGGCTTTCATTTAAAACAGGATGTGCTGCTGCTGTGTAAACAAATAAAACATGAAGTAAGCAGGAGTCTTCAGGGAGAAGAAATAGTGTTGTTTTTTATGTCCCCTTTCTCTGCCCTAAGAAGTCTCAAAGCAGTTCTCAATCACCTTCTCTTCCTCTCCCCACAACAGTCACTTTCTGAGGTAGATGGGGATGAGAGAGTTCTGAGATAATTGTGACTTGCCCAATGTCAACCAGCAGGCTTTATGTGGAGCAGTGGGGAATCAAATCTGGTTCTCCAGTTTAGAGTCTGCCACTCTTAACCACTACACCATGCTGGCTCTCAAGGAACATATAATGGAGAGAGATAGGAAGGAAACTCACCTGTGGGCACTGGGGCTATTACAAGTATGTAAACATTCTCTTGTGTTAATCTGAGGAAAGCTTTCTATGCATTTTCAACCAACATAGATGTAGATTTAAAATCAGTAAATAGCAAAGGAGTAGCAAGAAGACTCAGGTAGGAGAATTTGTGAAAATAAAGATGCAGTTATCTCATTCTCTGTGTAGTAGTGCCAAAAAGCACTTTAGCCCTGTGTAGACCAGTGCTGTAGTGCCTGTGTAGTGCAATCAGAAGACTTGTTACTTCGGAGGCCAATATAGGAAATCTCCATGCCAACGTTATACCTTGTGAGGGAACACTGATACTAGAAGGGGATTTTTCATGTGATTCTCTCAAACAACGTTGTTTCAATATGCTGACTCTACACAAATTTAGGTTTTGAGCAACAATAAATTACCATGTGTATATGGGTGAAGAACAGACAGATCTACATGGTTGCTACTACAACACTTGCAAGCAGCCAGGGCCAGCATGTGGCAGTAGGCAGGGGAGGCAGCTGCCTAGAGCGCTACCCTGCCTTGGGGGCACTGCCAGGCACCCCCTTACTCCCCCTTGCCCCTGCAGACCGTTCTTCTGAGCCTGCCTTGAAGGCAGCGCTACACATTCAGTATGCTCTTTAGAGGCTTCCTTGGAAGTCTCCAAAGAACACACTGCTTTAGCAGTGCCTGGCTGCTTTTGGGTTGAAAGCAGCCAAGAGATGCCTTTCCATTGCATTCATAAGTGCAATGGGAAGGCACCACTTGGCCGCTTTCAACCCGAAAGTGGCCAGGCACCGCTAAAGCAGTGCACTCTTCAGAGACTTCCGAGAAAGCCTCCGAAGAGCATACTGCAGGGGAAAGTGGTGGCGCAGCAGCACTCTTGTGCATCGCCCATCGTTCTCTCTCCCCCTGCCAGCCTGCCCTGTGTGATGTCTGAAAGTGATGTCATCATGCTGTGTGTGCACAAAGTGTGTGTGTGTGATGAGTTTCCTCAAGGGAGCTCGTGGAGGGGGGCACAACATGGGGGACTGCCTTGAGCTGCAGAACCCCTAGTGCCGGGGCTGCAAGCAGCACCCAGTATGAAGTGACCCTATCATATTGAAGTCCTCCAAGCAAACATTGCCAAGGAAATCAAGGCATTTATTTGGAGACTCTGGTGATTTCTGATTTGATTTGTGAGGAGACAAACATGTTATTTTGATTTGTGAGGAGGCAATCATGTTTTTTAGGTTCTTGAGTCTCCTGAAAATACACATCAATTTTAGTGGCAACCATGGTGCCCTCAAATGATATGAAGTGGATTGTAGTACTTGTTCAGACATGTATATATTCAGTAGTTGGTTGCTGCAACATCTCATGAAGAGTTCCTCATCTGAACAACCCACCACCAGTCTTGTATCCCAGACAGAACTTTCATGTTAGTTCATATTACATGTGTTTCTATATGGCCAGTTCATACATTTACTTACCAGTAATCTAGTACAGAGAAATAAAACAATGCACTAACCTTTAATGAAAGAATAAGAAACCTTATGAAAAATATGGAAGGTTAAGACCTATTCACACAATGTGATCTTCAGGAATTTTTCTTTAGCCTGAGAACTCCTCAGTGTGTCTACTTTTTTATTTATGAATTCATAACAATGTCAGACACTATTGGAATCAACTTATTTTTTTTAATACTAAAAAGACCAGCCTGTCCTCTTTGAACTACTTCTGTACATTGGCTTATCAATAAATCATTCAAATGATCTTGAGTCATCTACTGTGAAGCAGAGAGGTTTCACTTTGTCTTCATGGACAATACTCTTTCTAAAGTTACCTATTCATGGATACATGAATATTTATATTGACAATATTTTTCAGAGGTTCTTTGGTCTCTCTCAGCTCCTTAAAGCAGAATCACATTTGAATTTACACAGAGGTATAATTGTTCTCTTCTAATTTCATGTTTGGAACACTGTGAAAGGCAAAATTAAATATTCATTTATTGGTATGCCCCCCTTAACGGTGCTTATCTAGTTACAAGGCAAAAATTAAAAACAAACATAAAAGAACCCAGAGATAAAAAATAATAATGCTGTTTCTAAACACAGTGGCACCATTTTTAATCTTCTCTCAGTCTCAAAGACTTATTAAACAAATATCTCCTGCAAAGAAAGTTTATGATCAGTCATATTCTGACATTGGTGAACCACAGGTGCACACAATTAATTTCAGTATGCACAGGTTACATCCTGTATCATCTTTGAGACAAAATGGAAAAAAGGGAAATAAAAAAGGCTTAGTAATCCTATTTAAAATAGGTGAAATCAAGGCCTTTAGTCACGCTTGATGAGCTAAAGTTACCTCCCTTTCCCCACCATTTTGCATCTTGTACACTGTAGTAGTCTTGCCGCCCTTATTTCAAGGAACAGTACCTTATTTAATATTAACATGTAGTGTTTCTACATTTTACATGATGCCCATAAGTAGTAGATAGGGGGGCCCTATCATCATCAAGCTGCATTCCAAAGTGACAGCTGCCCCTCCCACACACACGAGCGCACACACAAAAATGAACGCCGTATGTTTCCTTATGGGGGAGTGATGCAACAGTCCCCGATGGGAGGCTAGGGATCCACCCACCCCAAGGAATGCCAGATGTTTCCTAAGAGGGAAAAAGGGGGGGGGTCAGCCACTAGTGTAGCAGGCTTAATATTGTTTGGGGAAAGTGTGTTTTGTAACACAGACGTTATTTAGAGAATTGTGGAGATGCAACACTTCTAAGCAGCCATAGTTTGGCGAGGAGACATACCCAACGGATAAAATGATGGCTTTAAAACTGAACACGGCTAACCTTATACGTGTAATACGTCCCTTTAACAGCATGTTGCATCAGGTTGCGTGTTGATACAACTCTCTGGGGACTCTATAATGCCATAGAGTTTTGCATGAATCCTAGATCCTTGGTTTGTCAGCCCCTTCACAGTTATTTGTTGAGAGGATGCTATTGTGTGTGTAAAATGGTGTCTATTTTTGCACCGGTTTGTGTTTGCAATGGGTGAGCTTTTCAACAACAGACACTTTGCTTATGGACCCCTTAAGTCAATAGTTTACAAGTGGGAAGTGCAGGCGCCAGAAATGTTGTTGTACAATATATCTGAAATGTTGCTGGCCACCCCTGGTAGACACAGGGCGTGTCCCCTGCGACATTTAAACACACCAATGAGTGTCAGTGGTGCTTTCTCACGGAACTCTTCAAAATAGAGGAGACCCCCCACCCCTACTGCATGCTTTCTTGCTTTTGGTTTCCTGGCTCTGTTGAGGAAATGAATGCTGTGGAAGCTGATGGGATTCCTGCTTTGGAACATGCTATTCATGAGGATATGAACCCAGTGAAGACCAATGGGGGGAAAGCTGATGCTGGTGAGGAACCTGTTTATGAGGATATGATGCATCTTTCACCCAAAAATGATGGCAAGGAGTCTGGACATGATGAGGGAAAAGATGACGCAGAGGATGAGGAAGAAGAGGAATGGGCACAGTGTGTTCATAATTGGAAAGAGGATGTAAGTAGCATGAAGGAAACGGAGATGTTGTTGATAGCGGGCGGGGGGGGGCAGGGAATATTTAGAATTGTGTTTTTTCTCTTGCAGATGGAGGATGAAGGACTGTATTGGAGACTGAAGAAAGATGCATCATCTCCTCATAAACAGGTTACTCACCAGCATCAGCTTTCCCCCATTGGTCTCCACTGGTTCATATCCTTGTAAAAGCAAGAAACGCATGCCATGGAGTAGGGGTGGGGGTCTCCCCTATTTTAAAGAGTTCCGTGAGAAAGCACCACCGACACTCATTGGTGTGTTTAAATGTCTCAGGGGACACGCCCTGTGACAATCAGGGGTGGCTGGCAACATTTCAGATATATTGTACAACAACATTTCTGGTGCCTGCACTTCCCACCTGTAAACTATTGACTTAGGGGGTCCATAAGCAAAGCGTCTGTTTTTGAAAAGCTCACCCGTGGCAAACACAAACCAGTGCAAAAATAGACACCATTTTACACACACAACAGCATCCTCTCAACAAATAACTGTGAAGGGGCTGACAAACCAAGGATCTAGGATTCATGCAAAACTCTATGGCATTACAGAGTCCCCAGAGAGTTGTACCGACACGCAATCTGATGCAACATGCTGTTAAAGGGATGTGTTACACGTATAAGGTTAGCCGTGTTCAGTTTTAAAGCCATCATTTTATCTGTTGGGTACGTCTCCTCTCCAAACTATGGCTGCTTAGAAGTGTTGCATCTCCACAATTCTCTAAATAATGTCTGTGTTGCAAAACACGCTTTCCCCAAACAATATGAAGCCTCAATCCACAGCAGCCAAGAAGGTCTGAGCGCCTGCTCCGGCTGCAACGCCACTGAGGATGTTCTCCACAGCTGAGAACAAAACGTCTGGAAGGAAAACTTTCTCCAGTAGAACACGGCACTTGATCCCGAAAGACTCTACAAACCCTAATATGAAGCCTGCTACACCAGTGGCTGACACCCCTTTTTCCTCCCTTAGGAATCATCCAGCATTCCTTGGGGTGGATGGATCCCTAGCCTCCCATCAGGGACTGTTGCATCACTCCTCCATAAGGAAACATATGGCGTTCATTTTTGTGTGTGGAAGGGGCAGCTGTCACTTTGGAATGCGGCTTGATGATGATAGGGGCCCCCTATCTACTACTCCCATAACTGAAAAAGAAAGAATGCCATATTGTAATACAAATTTTGTAGGTTCTGACATGTCTAATATATCATTTTCCTATGGCCTCCCAATGTATCCCTTGCCCTGGAGTTAGTTGATAATGTGTCCCTGAGTCTGCTATGGGAATGCAGCCCTATTTCACATTCTGGGGTTTTATTTTACTTTTAAAATAATCATGGAGGCCCAGTCCTGCTTGGAACCCTGATGGGGGACTAGTGGTTCCTGTTTTTGCTCCCTGTGCTGTTTTCAAGAATGAGAAATAAAAGAAAAGGGAGGGGTAACAGGCTCAAAAATAACCACAAGTTCCCATGGTGGACACAGCATTGTAGGTGATATCATCTTATTTGGCTCTTGGATGGTAGCCCTACCCAGAACAGAACATCAGAACCTTCCATCTAAGCACATAGTGAAAAGACTAGTACTGTGGGAACATAAACAGTATTGTTTGAGAGAGTAACTGTGAAGGTCTGCAGTAGAACAGTTAGATTTGAGTCCAGTAGCACTAGGGTTGCCAGATGCCCCAGTGGAGGCAGGGTCCCCCACCACCAGGTTCCACAACTCTACTACCAATCAGCTGGCTGGCGGGGGGGGGGACTTACCCAGAAAAAAGAAGGCCTAGTTGATGCTAGAGGGACATGTCGACATCATGTCTGAAGTGACCTGGAAGTGACATCAGGGCAATGCTCTGGTGTTTAGACAAAAACTCATGAGTCAGGCAGAGAGGTGTAGTCAAGCAGTCCAAGGGTTACTCACACATACAGAAGTCAAGTAGAACTGAAAACCATAGTCTACATGTCTACATCATGTTCTCCTGACTCACAGATAGCTACACATGGCTCTTGTTCTCCTGAGGAGTCCTCTTTTCCTGAGAAGTCCTCCTTGAGCCCTGACAGACCATTAAAAAAATCTTTGGTAGAAGACTAATTTACTGTAGAGGGTAAATTAGGAGGTTTTGCCCAATAACAGAGCATTGCTGCAACATTGCTGTTTGATGATGCATGATGATGTATGATGATGTCACTTCTGGGCCACATCGGAAGTAATGTAGACATGTTGCTGCAATGTCAGCTGGGCCTCTCTCAGATTCTATTGTTATGAATATATAAAGTCAGTCTCTCTTTCTCTCAAGCCTTATTATCCATGTGCGTTGGAGGGAAAGACAGGAAAGAGCTGACAGTATTGTGCAAGTACCCAGTACTTAATATGACAATGGAGGACAATGGAGGACTCAAATCTATCAGTTCCACCACAGACATAAAAGCAAGTAATACAAAACTCCAATCCAAAAAGAGATTTTGAGGAGAAATCTGGGAGGCATCCCTAGATTTTATTGATCTGCAATGGCATTTGAAATCCTGAATTATATTTATCAAGTAAATATAACTATCAAGTAAAATATGCCCTTTATATGAAAGGGAGATATTATTGTGAGATGTTTGATATCTGTCAAAATATGAAACAACTCTTAGGTAAGATTAAAAAATGTATGGCACACTTAGATTGAATAATTTTTGTAAAAATGTACTACTCAACAGTATTATTCTATTAGAATGATGATCAAATTTATCCTCAGCAATAGATTATCTGAGGTAGCATGAAGCAAGTTTCCCAAGCAGTTATTCCCATGGGAACCCAAACCTTTTTCAGAGTAAAAAAAGTAAACAAATGCAGACATTTGCAGGCATAGATTAAATGTGGAGCCTCAATTTATTTAAAAGGAGAGAGATAATAATCAAAAGCACCTTGCCTTCTTTACTATCAATCTCAGGAATCCCCATCATCATATCTCTTTTAGGAGACGATTCTCTTTAACATTTATTATGATTATATTTGTTTGTTTTATTTCAACAAAGATACCTGTACATAAGGCAGTGTCTCCAATTGATAGGATTATCTGGCATCACAGACTTGTGCTGCATGAATTCCCTCAAAAAGAACCTTTGTTTCCATAGGCAACCGAGCTGCTGTGCCACTGTGGATCAAACACATCCGGATTCACTTTCATACCCCTGAGGTAATAGTTCCCTGTTGTGCTATATAAATAGTGAAAGTGGGAGAAAACTCCTCCCACCCAGTGCTGTGTGGGTAGAACACCTGACCAGCATGAACCTGGTGTAAGGACAAGTTGTTCAGAAAAAATATAGCTCAAGTGTCTTGGTGATAACAGAGGTTCTCTTGTTTGCACACCATCCATTCTTACAGTCTTGCTGTCTACCCCACTCACCCTGGAAATTCATAAGATGCCCTAGGACAGTCACCATCTCTCATCCTAACTTGCCTCACAGGATTGACAGTATAAAATGGAGGGAAGGGAAGCCATGTATGCTATTGTGGGCTTCTTGGTGGAAAGACAGGTTACAAGTGTGGCAGATAGACAGAGATGTAGATAAATATCAAGAGAAACAATTTGGGCAGTTATTAATTTTCCAGATGGTGTTTCAAGGAAAGTAAGTGCTAGATCTCAAAATCATTTGTATTTTAGCACAATCTGTGCCCTGACCTGGATGGCCCAGGCTAGCCCAATCTTGTCAGAACTTGGAAGTTAAGCAGGGTTAGTAGTTTTATGTGAGATCTCCAACAGATTCTAGTACCAGTATGAGAGGCAGGCAATGGCAAATTACCTCTGATCATCTCTTGCCTTGAAAACCCTACAGGGTTGCCATAAGTCAGCTGTGACGCACACACAAAACACATACACATCGATCATGTTGAGAGAGTGAGATTTTACAAATGACTCCAAAAGACATTCAGCTTTCCTACTGCTGTATCCACACTGAGCCCAACTGTCTTATGTTGCCTGTGTCAAAATGGAGAATTGGCCTTAGCAGATTTATCTTTGTGCTCATGTGTAGAATCCTTCCTTGTCCTCTTCTCATCTTGGCTCTTTTTTCTGTTTATTGCCCTTTAACTATCCTTCTGGTACCAATGATTTTCACCAGATTAACCAATTTATATGAGAATAGCGTTGTGCTAAAGCCCTTAGTTCTGCTCAGGCTTAGTCCACTTAGCTACCTGGCTCTCTTCAGTCAGAATGTCCCTCTGTGTCCTCGCAACCTAGCAACCTGGAATTTCTCAAAATTTCTCTGTGCCCTGACTGAATTGGCAACTTAGCAACCTGGAATTTGTAATGATCAATAAATGATGCTTAAAGATTTAGTGGAATTTGCATGCAAAAGTATAACTGGGACACAATTTGGACTACAAAGAGCATGGCCATGTGTAGGTGGCACAATCACTTCCTAGACACCTGCTCTTTTTTTCTGAGCTAATACCATTTTATGCAGCAACAGCAACTTTTTTTTTAAGTCTTGCAACCATGACAATATATTTCTATAGCAGATGACCATGAACTGCATTTTTTTGAGGGGTGGTGGTGGATGGGTCTTGTCTTACAAAAAAATGGTATGCTTAGCTATTACAGTTCCTTTCTTCTCTTTAGTGTGCTCACTGCTAATGGCTCTATGCTCTGAGTTGACAAGACAAAGGGAGATTAATATGTCACTCACACACAAACACATTTCCTGATTATCCGGGGCACCAGGGACTACCAGGATGACTGTAAACAGGAGGAATGGCGTAAGAAAGGATCCCTGGTGGTTGTGGTGGCTACTGGTGTGCTGAATATCAACCCAAAGGCCTGTGGGGGTGGGGTTTCCCATAGCTGGGGATTAGAGGCTCAGAAGGCAAGATGGGAGGGAGGTTGTGATGTTTGTGTGTGAGTGAAAGAGAGAGAAGCAAGGAGTCAGGCCTTCCTCCCCCTCCTGCTTTAATAGGTGTCCCAGTAAGCTTGCATAGGTTTGCTTGTTTTTTTGGGGTGTGTGTGTGTATGGTGGGGGTTTTCAAATTGTAGAATCAGTGTGTAGGCCTGATGATCATGATCTGAAATGAAGACAGAAACTGCTGTGCACTCTTCTTCCAGTGTTCAAAGAGCTCAGATTAACTGTGGGTCACATATCAGGCTGAGTTGAGGGCAATTTAGACTGCGGGAGAAATATAATGCAGAAACTGCAGGCTGTGTGTTGTGTTGTCACCAGGGGTGGTGTGTTGCCACTAGGGTGCTCAGGGTTTGAATATTATTTGGAGGAGGCTTACAAGGTGTCAAAACAACCTGACAGCTAGGAAATAGGATGATTGATGAAATGGTAAGAAATTCAAGAATGGAGAGGAGACAGATGGACTGTAATGGCAGAATCTTAGTTAATTACTCTCAGCATTTCACAGTTAAGGATACTTTTACCCATCAGTCTCTAATTTTGACATATTTCCTTCATTATGTTTCCCCCTGGAATGAAACCCAAGCAAATGTTAACCATATTAATTAAGCTTGTAAGCCTGTTTGGTCCTTGAATCTGTTAAACATCTTCATTATGCTGCATGCTAATTTATTGCTCACTCTCTACCATTATGTATGGACTGGTAATTTCCATTTTATTGTATCTGAAGAAGTGTGCATGCATGCAAAAGCTTATACCTTGTTCATCAAGACCAAAGTTTTGCATGGATCTTTGTGGCAGCCCATGCATACAGTGATATCATATCAGTGAAATAATGATGATGATATTAGATTTATATCCCACCCTCCACTCCAAATCTCAGTATCTCAGGGCAGCTCACAATCTCCTATATCTTCTTCCTCCACAACAGACAACCTTTGAGGTGGGTGGGGTTGAGAGGGCTCTCACAGCAGCTGCCCTTTCAAGAACAACTTCTGCCAGAGCTATGGCTGACCCAAGGCCATTCCAGCAGCTGCAAGTGGAGGAGTGGGGAATCAAACCCGATAAGAGTCCGCACACTTAACCACTACACCAAACTGGCTAATCATCAGATAAAAGATAGATGATTTTGCCTTCTGCTGAATGCAGGACAAACCTAGCTAAAATGGCTGCAGTGAAATTGGCCCTGGGAACCAAGTAAAGGTCAGAAAAGGACATAATGAAGAAGATCAATTCCAAGGCTCCACAGATACATACTGCTGAGCAACTGATAATAGTCAACTAACACTACAGTTGTCATTGTTTTAAATCAGAGGACTGTAAAGGCTTCTCTAAGTTTATAGAAGGTGATGCTGGTCAAATAGGAAGATTTGGTGTGGTCCTATTTCAGTTTAAACCATGGTGGAAATCTGGAGTGAATAATAGTATCCCATCGAAGGCAGTGTCTATATTAAATATCCAATTCTGAGTTTTGAACCCATCCAGAGTGCAGTCCTGGGGGCCAACAGATATTGGATATCAGTGGGAAAGTCTGTGATAACTGTCTTTCTGGAGTTGCATAAAGCACTGCCTAGAAAGAGAGTGATTAAAATGTAGCCAGAGGATGCAGTGATGGCCACAGGCATAGATGGCTTTAGAGGGTGATTAGACAGATTCGGGAAGGATAGAGCTATCAGTGGTTACTAGCCATGGTAACTTAAGGGAGCCTCCATGCGCAGAGTCAGTCAATCTCTGAATCCTAATGCCAGAAAGCATCATTAGGGGAAAGCCTCAGCATCTATGCCCTGTTGTTGGACCTCCAAAGGAACTGGTTGGCCACTGTGTGAGATAGGATGCTGAACTATAGATGGACCACTGGTGTGATCCAGCAGGGCTCTTCTTTTATTCTTAATGATGATTAGAGGAAGAATTCTTCAACTTTTCCCAGTAATTAATTAAGGAAGTATGAACATGAGCCCTAATGGAAGGCATATATCTGGTCTCACAAACAAGTCTGTACCACAAGTCTGAGCAATTTAACAACTAAGGTTTCTAAGTGTCCACTGAAGGTGAGAAAACTCCTGCCCTCACCCACCATTTCCCTCTCTCACACCAGTGAGTGGCTCAAGGAAGATAGAGGGGTCAGAATATCGCCCTGTGATGTAACAACATTACTTCCAGCTTTGTAATTAGAAGTGTACATAAGAACTCGTCTGCTGGGTCAGACCAGTGGTCCATCTAGTCCAGCATCCTGTCTCACACAGTGGCCAATCAGTTCTTCTGGATATCCAACAACAGAGCATAGAGGTCAAGGCCTTCCCCTGATGTTGTCTCCTGGCTGTGGGATTCAGAGGTGCCTCTGAATATGGAGGTTCACCTCAGTCACCATGGCCAGTAGCCATTAATGAACTTATCCTCCATGAATTTATCTAATCCCCTGTAAAGCTGTTTATTCCTGTGGCCATCGCTACATCTTCTGGCAGTGATTCCAGATTTTTAGCACTCTCTGTGTAAAGTACTATTTCCTTTTGTCCATCCTGAACAGTAAGGTCACTGTGTTGCTAGACACTTAGGACCTCCTAAAATTCTATTATTTTTACTGCAGATATTGGTGGAAATCCTAGAGCATCCTGTTATGCAGCTGGAAATTACATTTTGGGACTCTGTTTTGGTAAGTCTCCACCCAGTCTCTTGGGTTTGTGATTAATAACATTGTTTCTGTGCCATTTTTATATTCCTTCCCCCACAGAGAACCGTGGCTCAGTCTGTTGTTGTACACGGTTAGGCAAATTGCCCTAAAAATAGGGTTCTGGGGAATTTAGCATGGTGGGCAATCAGCCTTTCAGTGAGATCGAAAACCTGTTTGTAGAGAAGGCATCTGCTTTGGAAGTTACCCAACAATGAGGCAATATGATCTAATAATCAAGGGGTTTTATTATAGAATAAAGGCAAACATACAAGGGTATAAAGTCACACGACAAACATACAGTCCTAATAAAGATAGGGTTGAAATAGACAGGGGTAAACACAAGGGTTGACAAAGAGGGTAATAATTACCTATCGTTGTCTTTGAGGAAGAATCCAATGGTGATGCAAAAGGAGATGGGGGATGGACCCTCAACTGATCAGGTATCGGGGGCGTATCCAACAGCGGGGTATGTGGCACTGTCAGATGCACACGTGTGGGATGTAGGATCAGAGTTTATAAACCCTTAAGCCCTTAGGGGGTAGGAGGGCAGAGGATTATGACAAGTGGTCAGATGGGGCATGATGTGGTGTCACATGGTGTATTGCCTCAGGAGAAGGGGAGGCTCCAGAATGACGGTTAGGGCAAGGCATGGGTGGAGGTAAGGGTGGAGGTGATTAAACAAGCTATGCAAAAGTATCTAAAAGTGACAACAGAGGGCCAAATTTACACAAAAAAATTACACCCGATTTACACAAAGAACTCTGACTCTTGAGTGAAGCTGGTCTTCCTCTTCTGCTCTTCTGGCTAGCACAGTCCTTTGTCTGAAGTTCTGTTTGACAAAGACTTGGGTGGTCTGGCAGGATCCACGCCTAAGCTAAGCTTGATTGCCTTATGTAGATGTAACAGCTGTTGAATACGTGAGCCTCTCGCTTCTCTGTCATGGAGTCTGGCACTGCAGGAAGATGGTAGCTGTGATGTTAGCCTACCAACATGGCTTTCATGGTCAAGGCTGGAAACTGCTTGCCCGGACAGTTCCTGGTGACACGACTTCTTCCACTGCAACGGCTGAGATGATGCACGCACGGAGTGGCTGGAAACACATCTGTACTTCAGTCTAGCACTCTTCCAGAGATATAGAGGGCTGTTGTAATGCTGGGGCTGTTAGTATTCACATAAGTCTCTTATAAAATGGTAGATAAAAACCCATGTTTCACAGCAGATGTGTGTGAGTGGATTCTCCAGGCACCCTGGCAACCAAACGGGTGATTACGAAATTAGGGGTCTCTTGCTCACAACACCAATAAACAACACTTCTAACATATTCTCTATATTACACATGTTGTCAAAGGAAATGTTAGAGGAAATTTCCATATTTCTGTAGCAGATGTTCACACACAAAAAAACAAGAATCTGTGCAAGAAAATTGGTTATAGGCCATGATAAAGTGGGGTGCAAGAGAAACAGGCCAGGAATAAAATTGTGCTTCTCTAGGGGAAAAAAAACCCTGTGGATAATAACTAGTGAATAGATTTCCAAATAGCAGTGGTCTGAGTTTTATATTGCAGATTTAGTCCATCTTTCGCATTTAATATTAAAGCTTCTCAAGGTCATGAATGACAGACCAGTAATGATGAGTCTGAGGTTGGCTTATGTTAAACTTGTCCTCGATGCTCAGGTTAATCTTTTCATTTGTATTTCCCTCATAAATAAATACATAAAAAGCCATTGCTTGTGTCACAGGAGTAATCTCTGCCTCCTAAAAAATCCCAGGTGATCTATTTTTCTTAGAAGAGTCTGACCCTCCACATTAAATAAACAGGAAATGTAATGATGGCACTGTAAATATTTCTCCTACAGAGCTTCACTTTAAACCACTGGACACAATTCATTGGAAGGGTCAAGCCCAAATGAGATGACCAAAAGCTTCCATTGGGTGGTTCCCACAGGATCCAGATGTTTCAGCAGAAATACAAAGAGATAAAGAAATAAGAAATCCATTCACCAGAACTTTCCATGACAATCTAAAGATGTGAGACTATAGTCTTGCACTACATCATCATATTTTAAAAATCATGTACAATGTTAGAGGGGATGCTATTAGATACTAGCATTAGTAAATATTTTGAAAGTCTAAATGGTCTGAAGTGTTAATGGGTTCAGTCTTGGAGGTTTTACTCTGTCTCATAGTCCCAGTTAAACAAAACATTGCCATTGTGAATTCTCACTGTCTTCTGCAGGGATATATTTGATGTGGACTGAATAACAAATATAGGCTAATACGGTTTATTTTATTTATATTCATCTGCAGGATTGAATAGTAGTCAGAGGACTGGATTAGTTTCTAAAACAATTGCACAATTGCTACAAGCAAGGATGTGTGAAATCCACAAGAGGAATTCCAATGCCAATTTAATTTTCTTGCTTGCGAGTACCAGATTTCCATTCAGAACACCCATTGGCCAAATTGAAATTCACAAGTGTAATTCAGTTCTGAGTGTATTTTCAGCATTCATTCATTTGTTTGGTTTAATCTGGAAACGCTCCTGTATGCATTTAACTTTATGTTTACACAGCATCAAGGTTTTGAAATGTTAAAAATTTTAGACCTGCAAAAATAGTTATTCCCATGCAGGACAGATACAAGCATCACAGGATAATGATGCTAACATACAACTAAAAAACTCACTGGGTAATTTCAGGTCCTTTGTTGCTGCAAATATAATTTGGGTACAGAAGCCAAAGCTTCCATATACATCTTTTAGAGTGTTGGCATGGTGTCAGCAGGAATTCCTTGCCAGGTCAGATTGTATATTGATTGGGAGATTTAGCATGTTTTTTCGCTCACCTACTGGTATTATCTGCAGATAGTTGCTTTCCTGGCAGTGTCAGGCTATGTACTGTCTCCCTGTGGCAAACTGTGATCTAGACGGAGTGTTGATGCACAGATGGTATATAGAGTGTTATACTGGTGAGTTAGATTAGGTAGTCTTTTCTGATGCAGTCCCATCCAGCATTACACCCTTCTAAACCAATTGACTTCAGTGGTTTTAGAAAAGTATAACTTGGTTTTAGGATTGCACTGTTTAGACCAGGGATCCCCAGTGTGGTGTCCAGGGGCATCATGGTGCCTGCCATCCACCAAGTGTTTCCAGAAAGTAGGACAGGCCAGGTAGAGTTTTTGTCCTGCAGGGCTTCTGATAGGCTGTGCAGGTTTTTGCTTTTTTTTTTTAAAAAAAAACCTGCTTCAACAGCAGCTGGATGTTCTCTGTGTGACTGAAAGTAAGCTGTTTTATGCAAGAAAATATTTTAAAGCAATATCTTCATTTTTAAAGGCATGTTGAAGTATTATTATTAGAATTATGCATGACCTCATCACCTAACATTTTGCGGTTGGCTTTGCCTCCCGGAGCAGTCATTTTGTGGTTGTGTCCACCAACCTGTGTCAGAAAAGTGTGTGTGTGGGAGAGGGCTAGTTTAGATCTTTACACTGTTGTGACATGTGGAGCCAGCAGTAAGACAGACAGCTTTCTCTCTTTCTGCCTATAAAAGCATGCAAAGTGGAAAGGGTGGAATAATGAAGCCTGTCCTATCCTGCCACAACACGTGTGTTTGGGAGCCGATCCCTCCCAGTATTTGAAAGATGAATACTGGTCACATGTTATATGTGAGTTGAGTTGGGCTTTCATAATCTAATCAGACCTCCTCCTTGTCCCAATGAACATTATGTGCAAACTATAATAACTAAAAGTTTAAAGCAAACAGTGGGATATCTGAGAACATGATTCCCCCAATATTGCTCATTAAACTCAGGAGTAATGATTGCAGATTGTTAGAGTCTTTTAAATACATATTAGTGAAATGACAATCCTGTTACTACATCATTATGTGGCATGGCTTACATCCTGCATGACACAGTGAATGACATACTGTCACTCACTATGCTGAAATGCATGCAAAAATGCCCAGCAGTCTTACAGCCCTTCTCAGTCATCAGATGAACAGTTTAATGCTAGCATGTGGCAATGAGACTGATCACTGGGGACAAGGAGGCTCTTTATTTTTCCACTTCCTCTTTTTTTATAGGGCTAGATTTGGCTGCTGTATAATAGCCTCAGTTACAAATGGTTCTGCAGGCTTAAGGTTTTATCTCATTCTGCTTCCAAGGTGATCAGAACGGCTTTTTAAACTAAATGCAGTAATCTTGTGACGGCAATTGGACCAGAGTAGAGTACAAGGGACTGCTGTTGACCAGCGGTGAGTTCTCCACACACTTGGTAGTGTCCATTGAAAGTGCCATTGGACTTAAGAGTTTTCCTGCCCTTCCTCGGAACTGACATCGCTTTACTGCATCAGTACTTTTACATAACTATAATTACTAAATTATCTTTTTTACTACAATATTACTCCTTGACATTTGATTTACTTGGTAGTCTTTGTACACTGTATTTATGATATTATGTTATGCTTTTATTGTTCTATTTTTCTTGAAAACCTGAAAAATAAAGAATTTTAAAAAACAAATATGGCAAATAGTGAAGGAGAACCATGGAAGATCCTGATTGGAATGGCATCAATTATTTAATATGTCTTCCTTTACTAAATGTTATGGAGAAATGCATGGAGGAGACCTGAGTTGCTGGCAAATGCATTACTGTAGACCAGGGGTCCCCAACCACTGGGCCGTGGACTGGTACCGGCCTGTTAGCAACCAGCCTTTGAGTTGTATAATTATTTCATTATATATTACAATATAGTAATAATAATACGACAACAACATTGGATTTATATCCCACCCTCCAAATCTCAGAGTGGTTCACAATCTCTACCTTCCTCCCCCACAACAGACACCCTGTGAATTGGGGCTGAGAGAGCTCTTACAGAGCAGCTCTGCAAGAGCTATGACTGACCCAAGGCCATTCCAGCAGCTGCAAGTGGAGGAGTGGGGAATCAATCAGTTCTCCCAGTTAAGAGTCCGCACACTTAATCATTACACCAAACTAATAGAAATAAAGTGCACAATTGTATCATCCCGAAACCATCACTCCACCCCGTCCATGGAAAAATTGTCTTCCACAAAGCCGGTCCCTGGTGACAAAAAGGTTGGGGACCACTGTTGTAGACAATGCTTTCTGCTAAGGTTAGCAAAATCAAGGTGAGATCTGTAATTTTCTCAAAATTACAAGTGAGATTACAGAGATCTGTTCCTCTGGAGGAAATGGCAGCTGGGGATGGGCACAAAGCTGCCCACAGCCCTAAATTCATGACTAAAATCACCTGGGTCATGATTTATGAGCAGAGGTCCATGTAATCTCACCTCAATGACCCTCCCAAGAACTTCCATATGGTTTTCAGTGTTTTGGGCATCTCCTGGCAGAATATTGGCAGCATCCACACACTGTCACTTATCAATTACGATAATCAAAGCAAAGGGGGAGGGGCAGACCTCATTTTGGGCAGGAGCTCACAGAAGCAGAGCTCCAGAAGCTCTACATTTTTATTGTTCTCTTTATTTCTTAACACCTCCCCCCCCCAAAAAAAAAAAAACAAAACAAAAACACACTTGCTTCTGGGCTCCATTGTTCAAACCCTCTGTGAGAATTTTGCTGAACTCTAAGATTTTATAAACTTTCCAATATTTGCTGGGAGTAAAGTGTAGATGACTGGGGAAGGCAATGGCAAACCACCCCATAAGAAGTCTGTCATGAAAATGTCATGATGCGATGTCACCCCAGAGTCGGAAACAACTGGTGCTTGCAGTTGTTACCTTTACCTTTAATCAAACCATTACCTTTAATCAAAACATATCAAGCAGACTGATGGAAATCTTCATCATGCCAGTGTGGCCACATAGGAGAAAATAATTTTAGAAGTTATTATGGCAATTATAATTCAAAAAGCATTTTAAGGTAGATGCTGAGCTAATATAATTTAGTACACCTCCTGGTGATGTCAGGTGTATGTGGCATATGCAAATGAGTTGTGCTAATGACCTTTGGCACTTCTTTTTCTACAAAATGATCCCTGGGGAGGGGAATGGACTTCTGCAGTCATGGAAACACCAAAAGTGGCCCTCCAAAGCTTGACAGGCAGTGCTGCTGTGACAGATTGCACTTTTCAGTGCTGTACAAACAGCTGAAGGACGGTGAAGGATTAATTCTTCACAGAAGCCAGGGAGCCTTGAGTGACAGGATGTCCCAAGTAATCTGATTGGTTAGCATCAGCTGAGCACAGAAAGGCCTCTGAACTGCATGCTGAGGAGAGATTCAGGGTGCATTCACACTGCACTAAATAATGCATTTTGCAACTGGATTTTTACAGTAAGAATTGAAGAAAATCCAACTGCAAAATGCATAATTTAGTGTAACCTGACTCTCCATCAGATTGCTTTAAGGTAGTTTAAGGAGTAATTCCATGTAGGTCTACTCAGAAATAAGTCCCATGTTATTCAATGGGACTTAATCCCAGGAAAGTGCTTTTAGGACTGTGTTACAAGATGCTTGCACAGCATCAAATCCAGATGGCCTTAAGAGAGCTCTCTCTCCAATAAGAGAGCTTCCATTCTGCTCAATGGGAGCACAATGATTTATACCCCTAGCTCACACAGAGATGTTTTCCATAGGCAGTAGGCATGCCATATGTTAGATAAAAGCAGAAACAGAGAGGGAAGGGAACTGGAAGTCATTCCTCCTGTGAACAGTAGGGTGGGGAGTGTTTGGTGCTTACCTAGGGTTCTGAGGCACCTGTCCTTCTGCTCATGCTGAGCAGAGGGGCTTAGCTTCATCAGTTCCTCAGCTGAGGATGCCCTTCCCATTGGACTTTGTGATTAGCTCTGGCTGGCTGGGATTGTGTGAGGTGAATTCAGGGCTCTGAGCACCTATTTCTCTGCTCACACTGGGCAGAAGGACTTAGCTGCTGGTAGCTTTGTCAGAACTTCCCCTCCTTCATACTTATTTCTGAACACCTCTGTAAGTTTGATGCCTCTAGCTTTCAGCAGTTCTGTTAGATGGACTCCTTAACCTGCAGCTGTGATTTCCCCAGAGAGAACTTTCCTGGGGCACCTGCTTTTTTTTGGGGGGGGCGCTGTAATTCAGCTCCCCTAATTTCAATCCTCATCAAACTTGGAGGGCAGGTAGAGGAGAGTTAGCTGGAGACTTGCTGGAAGTTTGGCATCTCTAGCCCACAGACCATTCTACTACATCACAGACCTCACAAAATGAACCAGTTTTGCAAACAGGAAGATCCGTGAAGGTTCACGGTTCATATGATTCCACAAACCACAAACCAAAATGAACTTCCATTTCCTTAGTTCATGCCCATCCCTAATGGCAGCTTCAGAGGAGATGCTGTCATATCATACTCCTGCTGAGCTCCTTCAACTCCCCAAACTTTGTCTTCCCCAGTCCCCACTCCCAAATTTTCAGGGATTTTCTGAACTGGAGTTGGTAACCCTATTTTTTGGTACTGACTTTCTGAAGACCACCTGATAAGTATCATAGTAAGACCTTCATTTTCAAAAGTGTGCACATTTGGAGCCTGCATGCTAAGGAGAGGGTAATGTTTATTCATTCACCTAATGCATATCCTGTCTCATTCCAGGGGCTCAGAGTTGGCAGTAAACAAATAATACAAGTAATAACAAAATGAACCTATTAGTTAGGATATTTGGCTTTCCACAACAGCACCTGAAAAAAAAGGACTGCTGTCTGGCTCTGATGTATAACTATAGTCAGAGTAGCAGACCCTAATATTCGTAGCTGGTTCCATGGACTATGCAGCAATATCCAGTTACCCCCTGGGGAAGGTTGAGGAGACACATGCATGCATACATTTGGCCATGCATTTGGCCTTTTCCTTAAGCTTTATGTTGAAGGATTCAGAACAACATTGCCTTAAAGGTACAACTATCTTTTAGTGCCTTACAAGAGCAATCACTTTCCTTGGCAGCTGAACAGGATAAAGAAAATAGATGGGTGATGTTTGCACTCTTTATATGACACATACACGTTGAGTTGTGTCCCAGCACTCCATCAGCTCCTTTGAATATATGTCATTTTACACTACAGGCATAAGAACCATTGACAAGAGATGTGCAGCAGCTTGAATAGCCTCCTCAATTGGCCACTTTTGTCCTCGCTTTTCAGTGGGAATGGGCTTCACATTGGTAGCTTGGACTGGTATTCGTTTACTGATTCTGAAAATAATGATGACCCAGTGAAAATAAGCAAAGAAAAGAGACTTTTATTCCATACCGGGTGTCAAATATACACAATTATACTTTATAAAAGTTATATTGAAGTAACAAGGATTATCTAACAATATCAGGGTGATTAGATTCAAATCCAGGAGCACCTTAAAGACCCACGTGATTATTGGGGTATACGTTTTTGAGAATCAAAGCTCTCTTTGTTAGATACAAGAAGGAATGGAGATCTCTGAGTCTGTACATCCCAGTCAGGAGGTGGGAGGGGTGTTGCAAAAAAGGAACCCAGGATGCAAAGATACAGCGTATGTTGCAATCATCTTGGCTAAGGAAGAGAGGAAATGTTTGGGGACCAGGAAATTAGCATCCTTAGTGAGATACGAATCCTAAATCCCTGTTCAACCCTGGGGAGGGGGGGGGGCGAGTCCATTGTTTTAAACTTGTGAATGAGCTCAAGTTCAATCGTCTTGCATTGTAATCTCCCCTTGAAGCGTCTCTGTTTGTGGAATGCCACTCTTAGCTGAGCAGTGGAATGACCTGTAAAGTCCCAGTTCCCACTGCTTATTGAATGTTCCAGTTTCTCTCACTGGAAAATGAACAAGTGAATGAAACTGAGACAGCGTTGTTAGGTTGTTAGTGATTGTGTTGTCAGAGTGAATATGGGGACAGTGTTGTCATCTTGGTTTATTGCAGTTCTTGATCCTAGAGTCCATGTCCTTGTTAGGGAGGTCATTGCGGGTGAGAACTAGCTTATGGTTGGAAGGCTGCCTGTGGCCATGAAAAGGTTTGCCTCCAAGAGCCTGAGCAATGAGGGTATCATAGTCCAGCATAAATTGCAGATAAATGATACATTGAATTGGTTTGGACTGAGAACTACATGTGACTACCTGTTGTGTTCTGTTGGTATTGATACCAAGGGATAACTTGCTACAAGACAGACCTACATGAAACAACAACGGAACCAAGATCCCAACTTGATGACCTAAGAGTGACAGTCTTCAAACAGAGAAGCTTCAAGGAAAGAATGCAATGTAAGATTGCTGAATCGAGTTCATTCACAAATTCAGAATAATGGACCCATGAAAGCTTATACCCCCAAAGTCTTATTGGTGTCTAAGGTGTTACTGAACTCAAAACTAGCTGTTCTTCTGCAAACCAACATGGCTACTCTCTGAAACAAAATTGGGGTGGTTTGTATACCCTTACCTATGTACTATGTGTGGTTAAGTCAGAACCGACATGGCAACCCAAGCAAAGAGTTTCAGCCCCGGCAAGTGAGAATTAGAATCAAAGTTGAGCCATCTTGGGTATCTTATTGATTTCTTTGCGCCTAGCACTCACAGACTGAAGAGTTCTTAAATATCCAGGGATGTTATTAGCTTTGGCTACCTGATGCCACAATGATGAAAATGCTAGTATCTTGCTTTATCCTTTCTGTCTAATGAGGTTGCTAATTAAGGCTCCCACTTCACACTTTTTAAACATCAGACATTAGTTTTCTCTCTGTTCTTAAAACATCTTGTTCCCTACATTACACATTTAATTTCTGTGTGTTTCTAGAGACAAGGTACATGGCTTGTTAATGGCCGTAATTGTCACTTAGCCCTTGTCATAGTCTGTCCATTAGCTGAACAGGTTTAGATTCATCAACACCCAGAACCTCCATAAGGCTGAGGTGGGCAAGTTAGGCTGGTCTGACCCAGGATGTAAGAGCTCTCCTGGTAGTCCTCCCCCCCCCCCCCAGTCTATTAGATCTGCCACATCCCAAACTTTATTTTATACAGATCAGAGTTGGAATCATAGTTCACTTGAGTGGAGTAAGTACATCTGCTCATTTAAAGAAATACACACATGTACATATAACACAAACTTTTTTTTTTGTTACTCACCTGAAATGAGTGAATATTCCATGTGAGAGAGCTTTATGCGCTCATTGTTATTCCGATGCATCAAATTTTTGGGGGATTGACAAATGTCTGCAACTGAATACAGGGCACTGAGCTGCAGCAATGGTGGATAGATTTCTTCCTCTCCCCAATCTTATTATATTCCACTTGCTTTCCCATTGTATTGACTTTATTTATCTTTTACAGAAATACTCTCTATTCTGAAGGATTATGGTAGCCTAAGTTGACTTACTGTTCATTCCTTTTAATGTCAACGTGTTTCATCTTTCTCTGTGAGAAAAAAAAAATAAAGCTTCTGAACAGTTTGGGTAGATTAGCAGCATTTTAAACACCTCCCTTCTAACTTTATTTTCAAAACAATCCTCTTATTTTTGATCAAGTTGTTTGGGGAAGAAAAAGACATTTCCCCATTCACTATATTGATAATTTTTTTTTAAAAAAAGAAATGCTGGAAACCGAAGCTTCTTTTTTTCAGTTTGGTTTTCATTTCTTAAATGTCAGTCTAGACTTCTAGTGGGGTGAAGGAAAATAATAAGGTCTTCGAAGTAATTTCAGCATCAGCATTCAGAAGCTATGCAAAGTTATATTGATAGATGTGGAGAGCTACTCTTGATATAGCTCATAAATTGGTTTTTAGTTTCAGACCAGCATTTGTTCCCTGAATAATCCAGTCAACATTTCAATTAATTTATTCGCTGTGTTCTCTGGAGCTTTTTATTGATAAATAATTATCATGTTCAATGAAAAAACTTTTTTTTAAAAAAACCCCAAGACCTAAAAATATGGAACTATTTTGTGGAATGCTAGATTACAGGCCTGTTTACATTCCTGTGCATAGTTAAAGCCCATGTAACAATGCATTAGAAGAATTTTCTGTTTCAGGATCTAATGACATGAATAGTGATTCCTTCAAATTTTGACAGAGTTACGCTGGGTAAAAATCCCATGGTCAGAAATACTTAAGGAGAAGAGAGTTCAAGAGGAGTGGGAATTTCTTAGGAGTGAAACATTGAAGGTATAATCACAAATTATTCCTATGAGAGGGAGAAATGGAAGGAGCCTAAAGAAGTCAAGGTGGCTCCATAAGCAGCTCTCTAAAGACGGGAGAAATAAAAGAAGTCTAATTCAGGAAATGGAAAGAGGATCTTATAACCAAGGATGAATATAAACAAATAACCAGCGTTGTAGAGAAAGAGTTAGGAAAGCTAAAGCTCAGTATGAGCTTAGACTAGTTAGAAATGCTAAAAACAACAAGGGTTATTTTCATGTTCAAAGTAAAAAAAAAGAGCAGGAACATGGTATGCCCCTTGTGAGGCAGGAAAGTGGAATTGTAACAGGTAATGAAGAGACTGCTCAATTCCTACTTTACCTCAGTCTTCTCTTCTGAGGGAAACTGTGTTCAATATGGCAAAAACAGAACATATGATGAGAGAAGGGAGTTGCAGACTAGGATCAGTATAGGGTTGATACATAAACCCCTAATTTCTTTAAATGAAACTAAGTCAGGGCCAGATGAACTGCACCCAAGGTTACTAAGAGAATTTGCAGGCATATTTCTGAGACTGTCCATTATTTTTGAGAATTCTTGGAGAGCAGATGAGATACCAGAAGATTGGAGGAGGGCATATATTGTCCCCATCTTCAAGAAGGAGGAAAAGGTGGATGCAGGTAACTACCAACCCATCAGCTTGATGTCTATACCTGGAAAAGTTTTAGAATGAATAATCAAACACTCAGTTCTGGAACATTTAGAAACAATGACTGTGATTACAAAAAGCCAGCATGGGTTTCTCAAGAACAGGTCAAGCCAGACTAACCTGATCTCCTTTTTTGATAAAGTTACTACCTTGCTGGATCAGGGGAATGCTGTATACATAGTTTATCTTGATTTTCTTAAGACTTTTGATAGTTCCACATACTATTCTTGATTATAAGTTGGTAAACTGTGGATTAGATCCTGTTACTGTTAGGTGGATCTGTAAGTGGTTGACAGATTGCACTCCAAGACTGCTTCTGAAAGGTTCCTCATCCTCTTGGGGAGGAGTAACAAGTAGAGTGCCTCAAGGATCTGTCCTGGGTGTTTTGGATGAAGGAATGCTTCTTAAATTTTCAGATGATACTAAATTGGGAGGGGTTTTGAATACAGTAGAAGACAGAGACAGGATACAGGATGATCTTGACAAGCTGTAACACTGGGCTAAAACAAATAAAATTAATTTTAATGGGGATAAATGTAAAGTTTTACATTTAGGTAGGAAAAATCCAATGCTTAATTATAGGGCGGGGAGATTTGTCTTGGCAGTAGTACCTGCAAAAAAGGATCTAGGGATCTTAGTGGACCATACAGTGAACATAAGTCAGCAGTGTGATGTGGTGGCTAAAAAGGCAAATTCAATTTTGGACTGTAACAATAGAAGTATAGTGTCCAGACCACATGAAGTGATGGTATTGTTTTACTCTGCTCTGGTTTGACCTCACCTAGGGTATTGTGTTCAGTTTTGGGCACCATGATTTATGAAGGATATAGACAAGCTGGAATATGTCCAGAGGAGGGCAATAAACAGGGCTTTTTTGTAGCAGGAACTCCTTTGCATAGTAGGCCACACACCCCTGATGCAGCCAATCCTTCAAGAGCTTACAGATCTCTTCTTACAGGGCCTACTCTAAGCTCTTGGAGGAATGGCTACATCAAGGGTGTGTGGTCTAATATTTGGCAATGGATCCTGGAGGTTTTGCCATCTTCTGGGCATGGAGCAGGGGTCACTGGGGATGTATGTGTGTGGGGAAGGTATTTGTGAAGTTCCTGCACTGTGCAGGGCAGTAGATTAGATGATCACGGAGGTACCTTCCAACTCTATGATTTTCAGGACCTGTATCAGAATAGTTTGATAATTTTTTAAAAATATCTGTCCTCTGGGTGGAATACAGAACAGTGGTAATTCAGAGCTCATCATAAGTGCAGCCCAGAGGTATGTTTAGAAGTCTCTAACAATATATCTATGTAGTGCAATACCAACTTTAGGCATTTTTTGAGCTGAGATGATTGCTGATGCAGTTGATTCTGGTTGAATATCTTTTCTGGACACTCAGGGATCATCTTGGATGTGACTGCCCAGCTAGTGCTTGGAAAGCAATTACTATCAATCCAGATGGAGTGAGGTGACCATTGAGGAGGTTCCAAAGAGGAAGAAGCCAGGCATTGCAGCAGCAGTTGGGTTGACTGCAGGCTGGGGACATGCTGCCTCAAATCTATTCTACAGTTAGAACAAAATGCTAAAGAACATGTGCAAACAGAACCCAGCTCTTAGAGGTGGTAGAATTAGAAACAGTAAGGAAAAAGGGAATGAATGGGGGATAAAGTAGTCAATTTTCCTCCTGTGGAAAAGTGGAAGGAATGGAACACAGTGATTTCAGGAAACTCTGATCCTGGAAGTCAGGTGCTGTTGACCACAATGGAAGAAGCCAAGGCAGCATCTAGCTCTAACAGTCCCCTTCTCCCACTCCCCGATGTCGCTCTGGTAGTCCAGTATGTAAACTCATAGGGTGCCATCCAGGATTTGTGAAACGTTTTAAATCTAATTTATTGTGTTTATTTTAACTTGAATATGCTTTTATATGTTGTACATTGCCCAGAGCCTGGTATGAGCCAGGATGGGGGCGATTAACAAATCCAATAAACAACAACATCTGGGAAAGAACAGCTGTTTGAAGCCAGCATAAATAACTCAATATACAGAAAAGCAACTAAAAATGTGAAAAGCTGATAGGGAAGAGACAATGAGAAAGTTTTGAATCTGGGTGCAAGAGATACTGATCCTGCCCTGGAACCACCACTTAGTAAGGGAGGCATAACCTTGTGGTTGAGAAGCATCTCAAGGCCTTCCAAAATAAGCCTTCATTGAACTTCTTTGGCTGATAGACTACAACAGGGGTGGCCAATGGTAGCTCTCCAGATGTTTTTTGCTTACAACTCCCATCAGCCCCAGCCAGCATGGCCAATGACTGGGGCTGATGGGAGTTATAGGGAAAAAACATCTGGAGAGCTACCGTTGGCCACCCCTGGACTACAACAGTCAGCTCACCATATAATATTCCCATCATAGTATCATACCCAGCATTCTGGGACATGAACTTCTAGGATTATATACATGTTAGTTAATGTAGCTTGTGGATATCAGAGTAACTAAATAATGCAATAAATGTGAGAAAGGTTGTTTTAATCAGGAAACAGAACTAGTAAAGTCAATTTTCTGAGTTATTTAAATATTTTCACTAGGGAAATGCCATTAAACACATGAGATACGACAGGAATATAATTATCTCAGCACCACAAATTAAAATGCTTTGCCATGGAAAGCAGAAGTTAATCGATACAGATTGTTTTCTGTCATTGTTTTGTTTTCTAAATTTAGGAGTACCATAGCAAACCACAATAAGTCCAAATATGATTTTTTTAGCTTAACAACCCAATTCTGTAGAATTTACTTATAATATGTCTGACTTTGAAAAAATATGTACATATTATATACTGGTATACCCATACACAAACAAAAGCTTTATACTGTAGCCTTGTGAACTCTACACTCAGTGAAATTAATAGATTTGTAGTGCAATTCTAAACAAACAGTCATAGAATCATAGAGCTGAAAGGGGCTGTAGCGACCATCTAGTCCAACCTCTTGCCCCATGCAGGATCATCCTAAAGCATCTCTGACAAATAGTCATCCAGCTGCATTTTGAAGGCTGCAAATAAAGTAGAGCTCACTACCTTCCTAGGTAGCTGGTTCCACCTCTGAAGTCTGAACTACTCTGACTGTAAAAAAAAATTCCCTAATATCCAGCTGGTACCTTTCTGCTTGTAATTTGAGCCTATCACTTCATGTCCTATCATTGGCTGCCAAGTGGAACAGCTCCTTGCCCTCCTCTAAATGACAGCCTTTCAAATATTTAAAGAGAACAATCATGTCCATCTCAGTCTCCTCTTTTCCAGACTGAGCATTGCCAAGGCCCTCAGCCTTTCCTCACAGGATTCTTCCTCCAGGCCCTTGATCATCCTTGTTGCTCTCTTCTGCACTAGCTTGATTTTGTCCACATTTTTTTTTGAAGTGAGGCCTCTAGAACTGCACACAGTATTCCAGATGTGGCCTGACCAAGGCAGTATACAGCAGAGCTATGACCTCCTGTGATTTTGATGTAATAGCCCTTTTGATACAACCCAGGGTTGAATTTGCCTTTTTTTGCCATGGCATCACACTGACTGCTCATATTTAGTTTACAGTCCACTAGTACCCCAAGATATCTTTCGCACACACTACTTCCCAAAAGTGCATCCCCCATCCAGTATTTGTGCTTCACATTTTTATGGCCCATATTTAAGACTTTGCATTTATCTTTGTTGAATTGAATCCTGTTTGCAACTGCCACTTCCTTTAATTGATTTAGTAAGTATCTGCTGATGGAAAATCACTTTTGGGCAACTATGTCACAAATGGTGAGAAAGTTTGTTTCTATTGGTCTGTGCTAAATACATATGTGTGTATGTTAAATGCCATCAAGATGTTTCTGTCTTATGGCAACCTTATGAATTAATGACATCCAAAACACCCTGTCATTCTTTTGATCTTGCAAATTGAGGTTTCCTTTATTGAGTCTGTATTGTGTTGGGTCTTCCTCTTTTCTTGCTGCTTTCAACTTTTCTTAAATCTATTAACTTTTCCAGTGAGTCTTCTCTTCTCATAACTTTACCAAATTACGATACTCTTAGGTACACACATACAACTCCTAATATTACTTACTTACTTTGCATTTCTATTCCACCCTTCCTGAAGACTGGCTCAGGGTCGTCACATCAATAAAACAATTACATACTTTTAAAACAGCTAGCTAAAAAAAACCCCATCCAGACAAATCAATTTCCAAGTTAACAATTTTAGATGGTGGCCAAATCAAAATCAAAACCCTAGTCCCTGGCTGAACATATGAAAACAAATGGGAGTAGTCAAAATCAGTTCCTGCTCCAGCTAGAATTCATAATGGGCCTGCAAGTATCAGGGAGGCCATATTGGTGTTGTTCCACCAGCTCAACTAAAGGCCTGGTGAAACAACTCTGCTTTGCAAGCCCTGTGGAACTGTAACAACTCCGCAGGGCCCAGACCTAAAGTGTGAGCTTGTTCCACCAGGTAGGGGCCAGGGCAGAAAAAGCCCTGCCCCTAGTTGAGGCTAAGTGGATAGCCTTTGGGCCAGGGACAGCCAGAAGATGTTGCTCAGCAGAGTGTAGAGCTCTCTTGGGGGTGCATATATGGGGAGAGGTAGTCCGTAAATATGCTGGTCCTAGGCCATTAAAGGTTTTAAAAGTTAACACCATCACCTTGAAATGAATCCAGTATGCAACTGGTAGCCAGTGCAACCGGTGAAGCACTGGCTGGATACATACCCATATAGGTGTTGTAGTCAGCAGGCACACCACTGGATTTTGCACCAGCTGCTGTTTCCAGTTCAGATTCAAGGGCAAACCCACATAGAGCAAATTGCAGTAATCTAGCTGGATGTGACTTGCATGGAGAGCTTGAGCAGATATCTTGAGCAGAGAGGTAAGGAGTCAATTCCCTGACCTGTTGAAGATGGTAAAAGGCAGACCTGGCCACTGTGCATAGGAAAGTGGTTGGAATTGTGCATCCTTCAGAATCCGGATCACAACCCAGTTACAAAGGGAGCCAGGATCCATTTCTTTTGGCGGGTTCCAAACCAATGGTAGATGTATTGTGTATTTACTTGGCACCAAATTATCTCCTTACACCATGACATGGTACATTTTCTAGCCATGTTAATCTACAACCCATTTTGCACACAGCTTACCCTGCGGTCACGTTCCTCTTCTCTGCGCAGCGTCCGTCAGATTTCCTAATATCTGTGCTGGAGTTACAGGAAGTGCCGTGACTTTTGTGTACCAAACGTAAACTGGGTTTGTGTTAGGCATGTGAATTCATGGGAGACAGAAACGGTTATTTTTGGCTTATTTCCCCTTCTTACTGCAACCTTCCCTCTGAAGGATCAGCACTGTACATAGATTTTGGTAACGTTATTCTAGGTAATGGCAGATTCCCCCTGATTCCAAAAGCTTTTAATCCATTTGCAATCTGAGCATTAATTTACCCACACTATCTGCCAACTTTCCCAACTGCTGTAGGAGTCATAAGTGCATGTTTGAAAACTCTTTTTTTAAAAAACTGTATCTTACCATTAGTTTGCAACTTAGTATTCTCTTCAGGAGAATTTCTGTCAACAAGCTAAATAGTTTTTAAAGTGTTCTGGATCCCAATAGTGGAATATCTAACAAAACACAATATTCTCCCCCCAAAAAGCTGATTCTACCATGATCAGGGGTGGCCAATGGTAGCTCTCTAGATGTTTTTTGCCTACAACTTCCATCAGCCCCAGCAATCATGGTCAATGGCTGGGGCTGATGGGAGTTGTAGGCAAAAAAACATCTGGAGAGCTACCGTTGGCCACCCCTGAATTCTACTCTAACTTGATTGAGATTTTACAGCAGTGTTCCCTCTAAGATGAGTTAATGTGAGTTAGCTCACAGTTTTTTTAGTCTCCAGCTCATACATTTTTGTTTTAGTTCAGGAAAAATGGCTCCAGAGCAAACTAATTTATGCAGTAACTCACAACTTTAATGCCAATAGCTCATGAAGTAGAATTTTTGCTCACAAGATTTCACAGCTTCAAGAGAGTATTGCTTAACAGCCAAACTTTTGGTCTATGTACAGCAAATTGTTAGTCCTCACTGGATTATCTAGAGCACTGTTTCCCATTTGCAGGGTCAGGACCTGGTACTGGGCCATGGAAGCCTCACTACTGGGTCACAAGAAAAGCCAAAGCTAGCCCCACCCTCAGCAAAGCATGAGCTCTGCTTCTTCCTTCCTTCCACCATCTCTCTGTTATGCAGAGAAAAGCTAGCCTTGAAGACTGATACAGGCTGCAAAGCCTGAGCTCTGTTTGGCTTCCTTCCTTCCCCCATGTCTGTGTTGTGCAGAGAAAAGCTAACCTTGAAGACTGACACAGGCTGCAAAGCCTGAACTCCATTTGGCTTCTTTCCTTCCCCAGTCTCTGTGTTGTGCAGAGAGGAGCTGGGCTGCCTCTCCTTCCTTCTCCCCCTCTTCCAGTGTTTGAGAGAAAAGCTGGCATCCACTGGCACTTTAGATCCAAGAAGTGTTCTTCAGGGTATGAGCTTTCATGTGTCTTGTAGTATGTTCTTTTGGGGAGATTTCCTCGAGAGACCTGGGCGGCAAAGAAGTGGCATGTGTTTTTTTCAGCCGGGAGAGGCAGGGAGTGGGCATTCCAGTAGCTATTTTTTTTTAAACCAAAAAACCCCTGGGCAGAATTGTTGCTGTCTGGGGTAATCTGATGGTGAGTAAGGCTTTTTTCCCCTTTGTCCCCCCTTCTTTTTTTTCCCCTCTGCAAGGGATGCTCTGTCTGTATTCTTGGTGCTGGGGGTGGGGAGAAGCAACAGTGGGAGGGCTTCTAGTGCCCTGGCCCCAGTGGTGGACATGCTGGTGTTTTTTGGGCATTGTATGAGAGAATTTTGGACTGGATGGTCCACTGGCCTCATCCAACATGACTTCTCTTATGTTCTTTCTTTCCATGTCTTTCTTTTCTTTTCTTTTCTTTTCTTTTCTTTTTTCTTTTCTTTTCTTTTCTTTTTTTTTCTTTTCCTTTCCTTTCCTTTCCTTTCCTTTCCTTTCCTTTCCTTTCCTTTCCTTTCCTTTCCTTTCCTTTCCTTTCCTTTCCTTTCCTTTCCTTTCCTTTCCTTTCCTTTCCTTTCCTTTCCTTCCATTTCATTTTTTCCCTTTCTTTCTTTCCTCCCATTTTTACTGGATGAAACTTTTCTGTTCATCATACTGTTGTTGCAGAAATAGGAGCTCTGGCAATGAAAAATTGGCATCCCCAGTTGTAGCCAGCTGATCTTCTATGAGATTTCTATGTGAGTGAGTGAGAGTGAGAGGTGTGGGGCAGAAAGAGATTACTGGAGATTACTGCTGTATATCTCAACAGCACTGGAAGTGATGGTACTATGAACTTGGCACCATTTTACTGGTCCTGCTTTTAATCGCTGTCTGACACCAAAATTGAACTCCTCCTGTAGATATTAAAAAGAATGAAAGAAGTTCACTGGCTAAATATCTGCACAACAGGTTGCTTTTAAAGGCATGGGAAACACAGCCAGTAAAAAGCTGCAAGCCCCTCATAAATATCCTTTTTGGGATAACTGCAGAAAAGCTTGTATGAACTTTATATAACTTGAAATTAATTCATTAATTGCAGTACAATTCTCTGCTACCTTTCACAGCAATTTCCCGGTGTTTCAGTCAAGGAAAAGTATGAAAAATAGCTGACCACCCACTTTGCACCCCCATTTTGGCTCAGCATGAGTTTCAGAGAGATTTTTCTGAAAACGAAGTTACTTCAGAAGAAGAGACAAGGTTGGGGGAGTGCCCTGGAAGTGACATCACAGGAAAAGGTGGAGTTTTGGTTTTGGTGGTGTTTTGGTTCAGTGTGCCCTGGAAGTGACATCACCTGGCCCTTGACCTGGAAGTGACACCACAGGAAATGACATAATTCCTGGCTCCTGGCTCCACCTCCAAAGTCTCCTGGCTCCACCCCCAGATTTTAGTGGGCCACAAAGGAGAAGTGTAAAAATAACCGGGCCACAGGAAAGAAAAGTTTGGGAAACCCTGATCTAGAGGAAATGGATCTCTTCTACTACTGCAGATATTGTTAACATTCTGCATGGTCTTATGGTGGATATCGTCAATGAAAGTGCTAATTTCTGATACATGTCTGATTACTTTTGTTACTGCTTTTCTATGATGTAGTTTCTGTACCTTGTGAATCTGATTTGATTATTATGTTTCCACTATTACTTTGTTTCTTGAATTGTTTATTGTTAATTGAAAACTTAATAATAAATATAAATAAAAAGAGGGAAAAACTAGCTAGAGAGCCCCCCCCTCTCTCTCCTCCCGAGGAGACTCTACCGCCAGGCAGAGCCTCTTCCTTGCTCGCAGCACGGCTGGCTGGCTGGATCCTGATGCCCCCTCCCCAAGACTTCATCTCGAAGGTCTTCGACGGCCCGCCTTTGAATGTTGCCAATCCAAGCCCAGCCAGGCAAGTGATTGGCCCCACTCCCCTTCGCCCGCTCCCTTCCCTTCCCTCCCTAGGGTTGCCAGTCCCCAGGTGGGGGCAGGGGATCCCCCGGTTTGGAGCCCCCCCTTCAGGGTCCTCAGAAAGGGAGGGGGGAGGGGAGGGAAATGTCTGCTGGGAACTCTGTTATTCCCTAGGGAGATTTATTCCCATAGAAAATCATAGAGAATTGATCCACGGGTATCTGGGGCTCAGGGGGGGGCTGTTTTTTGAGGTAGAGGCACCAAATTTTCAGTATAGCATCTAGTGCCTCTCCCCAAAGTAACCCCCAAGTTTCAAAAAGATTGGACCAGGGGGTCCAATTCTATGAGCCCCCAAAGAAGGTGCCCCTATCCTTCATTATTTCCTATGGAAGGGAGGAATTGAAAAAGTGCGCCGTCCCTTTAAATGCGAGGGCCAAAACTCCCTTTGGAGTTCAATTATGTTTGTCACAGCCTTGATCTTGGTTCCACCCCTAATGTCTCCTGGCTCCACCCCCAAAGTCCCCAGATATTTCTTAAATTGGACTTGGCAACCCTAAGCCAGACCCAGGACTTGTGTACTGCGCTCCTCTCCCCGCCCCCAACCTGCTTTGCAGGAAGCCTGAGCAGGGCTGGGGCTTGTGTACCATGCTCCTTGCAGGAGCCCAATACACAAGTGTTGGCTCTCCCCACTCCTGGCCTGCTTGATGACAGGTGGGGGAGAGGGGTGCTGCACAGGTGTCTGCCTTGAGTGGCAGAACTCTTAGCGCCGGCCCTGACTTGATCTCCTGTCCAACTACACTTGGATTTGCTGATAAATTTCTTCAGAACTTTTACTGTAATTATTTTTTTTGCATGAGGTCTCTACTGATATGACTCAGCCTGGTTTATCACATTCATAGCTGTTCTCCTGTGAAATAAATCCACTTCCCATATCAACTGAAATAATCCTGTCGCCTTTCAGTTAGAAGATGGGTTGGTTGTTATAGCCCACTTTTCTCTACCCTAAAGAGTCTCAAAGCAGCTTACAACTGCCTTCCTTTCCTCTCCCCACAACAGTTACCTTGTGAGGTAGGTGGGGCTGAGAGAGTTCTGAGAGAAGTGACTGGCCCAAGGTCACCCAGCAGGCTTCATGTGGAGGAGTGGGGAATCAAACCTGGCTCTCCAGATTAGAGTCCACTGCTGTTAACCACTACACCAAACTGGCTCATACACATTACTGTTATTACACATTACTATTTCAAAGGATCACTTTAGTCACTGAATACCATGAGACTATATTTGTGAACATCATCCTGCTTCCTGAGGGTACAAGAGAGAGCTCTCTAACTATTTCCCCCCCAGAGAGTTTATATGCTGTTTAACTTCAAAATCCCTCTAGATGATTTCATGGGAGAGAATGTTTTTGTATTAGCTCGTTTTACATGCCTCAAATAAGAAAGGGGGAAAAAAGTCTCTCGACTTCATTCCCAAGGGAAACTTGTTGATCGCGATTTTTAAGATGCCATGAAGACTTTTTGAATTAAAGACCAAATGGAAAAAACTAATGTTTACTACAGATAGTTGCTGGCTTTTTGGGAAGGATGCATCATTCTAGAAGCTCCATTTCAAAAATGCTGTCAGCGTTTGACTCTGATGATTGTAAATTATTTAGAATTTTAATGTAGGAGACCAAATAGAATAATGCATGAGGGCAATAAATAAATAAATAGAAAAATAGAAACTGTAGGCAAATGGTAGAAAGCTATTACTTAAAAACTGACTGATTGGCCTGGGATAAATATTTTTGGTTTTGAAAGCAAAGATGAGTTTGCATTTAGGGATCCTACAGTCATCCAGGAGGTTTGATTTCTGATGTCAAACTTATGGTCCTGCCAGTATGAACAACTACCCAGTACCTATCAGTTTTTTCACTTATTTTTGTTTCTGATTACACTCAATTTACTCTCTACTGAGGGGGGAAATGGATTTTGAACGTTGGATTTAGAAACGTTTGCAAAAGCTGCTTTAGAATTAAGAATGAGAATGAGTACTCAATGCATGCATTTTAAAGGACAACGTTCATATTTAGATGTTCATTTCACTGGGCATCTGATTTATGGCCAGAGTCTCTAAAAACAAGAATATCCCAAACACTCTGTAGAGTTTTCATGGATTGCTGAGATAATGGAGTGGAAAAGCAGAAAGCATTGTACAGAGAGACAGGTTTTGTACATCTCTAGTTGCCAAACATGCATTAAAAAAAAAAAAAACATTATTTCATCAATCGATCCTTCTATATTGTGTAAAAGAGAATAGTTAAATAGGGTTTCCTTCTAAGAATGAAATATGCTACAAGACTTACCAGAGAACTATGGTTTTGTTAGGAGCACTAGTAAGGATATGTAAGGTAATTTTCAGCACACTATAATTCTAAGGATTCTCTGAAGAAAACCAGGAAAATGAAACCAGTATAAAACTGATAGAAGTTTGTACTCTGAATATGCCTTTTCAAGAAGACATGGTAGCTGTGAGAATTTTACAAGGCATCTGTGATGTCTGGAAGTTTGAGTTTGTATAAAGGTAAAATCTGTATAAACATATGGTATCCAAGACCTCTGAGACAGAAAATGTTATTCAATAGCCACCTGGTAAAAACATCTGATGATTGTTTAGAAAAGAGATGTATGATATTTCAACTACATTTAACAACCAGAGATGGTGAGCCCAGATAACCAATTACCAAATGATAATTTACACAGAATGAGATTTCCCCTGTTCTGTCTTGATGTGGTTTTTCATATGATTGCATCAATATTGTTTTTGTGTGGCCTTTGAACACATGCACACATGCATATTTAAACAATCACACAAAAAAGGATTTTGATACCACTGTGCATAGAAAAATATCAAGATCAGGCTTTGTTCTATGCAGTATCTTATCACTGTGCAAATGTAATGTGGTAAGGGACATGAAGGAACCAGAACCTACAGCAAATTGCATATGTACTGTGTTCTGTATCAAATTCTAAATGAAAATAAAGGAACAAAGAAGAATTCCCAGTGCATTGATTTTGCATTGGAAATAAGATCTGATAATCCACAATTACAAGATCCAGAGAGAAATTTGGAAACATCACTAAAATTTACCACACTGCACCTGTACCCATTTTCTAAATTAGCATCTGTTTTCACTGCTATATTTTTATACCTACTGAGGTGATGATCAGAGGCTTACTCCAGTAGCTCAAATGGAAAATATGAGACCAAAGCATACATTTAACTAGTTTATTTAAACAGCTGATCTCCATCATCAATTAAATATACCAATCTTTAATTGAGGTGGCTGCACTAGGCAGTCTGCTAAAGCTGCCATTTTATGACAAATCCACCCTGGCTTCACACTCAGCCAGTAGTTACCATTGGCATTGTTTATTCTTGCCCAGACATAATGTGCTGAAAGGTGCCTATCCTATCCTCCTTATCTGATGGCATAAAGCAACTAGGTTTGGCAAGATATTGCTTAGCACCAAAGGCATTCCTTCACAAACCCCATCTCACCATAAAGCTAGTGATGGTCTGTTCAGGATACACCCTCTGTCACACGCGATAGCTCAGGATCCCTGCTGCTCATCCTTTCCTAATTTAAGAAACCCACCCTACCTCCTCTAAGTTATAGCCTAAACAGTCAAAGACCAGACCTAAAAAAAACTGTTTAACACCACAACCTGAACATCATGAGTATGTGAAAAAGAGTTCCAACCAATTGCCAATCTGGGGAAAGCTGCCCAGACCCATAACTGGGGGGGGGGGGGGGCAGGGGGGGAAGGCTGCTCCACTCAACCCCCCCCCCTTCCACCTGTATGGCCACTCCTTTCCCTGCTGCTGCTCTCGCCGCCCCATTCTCTCCACGTTCTTGCCACCTCGCTCTACCTGCTGCTGCTGCTCTCGCCGTCCCTCTCTCTACGCTGCTCTCGCTGCCCTGCTCTTCCCACTGCTCTTGCCACCCCACTATCCCAGCTGCTGCCACTCTCACTGCCCCTCTCTCCATGCTGCTCTCGTTGCCCTGCTCTTCCTTCTGCTCTTGCCGTTCTGCTGCCCCAGCTGCTGCTGCTCTTCCCACCCCTCTCTCCATGCTGCTCTCACTGTCCTGCTCTTCCCACTGCTCTTGCCACCCCACTCTCGCTGACATGCTCTCTCCTTTTTTATTTCTTTTTTAAAAGTGTGTGATGTCATTTTGGGCCTCAGGGCCCCTCCACCTACAATTTTATTCCCTGGTCCCTCCACCTAAAATTCTCTGGCTATGGGCCTGAAGCCGCCCTCCCATTCCTGCTTGGCCTCAAGGGTGACTGGCTAAGCAGCAAAAGCTGAGCCATAAGGGAGAGTGAGCAATATCTTGTCTACTTTTCTGCCTTCCCGTTGGTTGTCTGCCTCCTGCCTGCAGCCAATCTCAACTTGTACTTTATTTGAAGAGGGACTGGCTCAGATCCTTCCCTGGCTCAATGGCTGTGAATGCATCTCTTGTTCAGAAATTCACAGAGGATATGAAGCAAAATAATTCTGCATATTCAATGGCTCAAAATATAGTCAACTGATTAAACCACCACAATACAAGGAAAACTGATAGTCAAACTAGTACCCTGCATGTCCTTCTGGCATTAAGAGGAGGGAATTTCATACTGAAATGCTCAGATAATAGTTCAAAATTCTCTTTCTTGAATGAGCAGGTGACACTCAAATAGGACAAGGGTTGCCAGGTCTGGCCTGGTTACCAGTGGGAGACTGGGAAGGGCACGAAGGCCATAGGTAATGGAAAACACTGCCACTGGCAGGAAAAACCTAGACATGACATCAAGCATCATGAGGAATCACTGGAAACTCTTTGATAAAGCCATAGAGTTTTTGGTGATTCCTAGAGATGCCTGATGTCAGTTCTGGATTTTCCTGGAAATTACATCATGCTATTGGCCCAAAGGCCATTTTAATTTTTTCTCTCTCCAAGCAATGGTGGGAATAAGAGGTATGGTCAGGGGATCCCCCTGCTCAGGGGCCTGCAGCCCTAGGCTAGACACTGCAGGACCAATCTTGTGCTGCTGTCTTATATAAAACTGGATTTCACGGCAGTCCTTTAGTCTGGACAGTTTGTCGTTGAGAGAAGCCACTACATTTCAGTGCTCCAAACTATAGGTCTCCTTCAGGCCCATGGTTTCATTGACATCTGCCTCATTTCTACCTTGCAAAGTCTGAGGAACTTATATGTGATAAGTTAACAAATGGTAAATACTTTAAAGTATTGATCCTTAAGGAGACAGCTTTAATGAGAAAGGACAGTGTTGGCAATAGGAGGGAACATTGTGTTTCTTTATCCCCTAGGCTGAGAACTAAACTTTTTAGTTAACCATTGATGTAAACCATAGTTAAGCTTTAATGAAGTGCAAATCAGAAAATGATCAAAGGTTTGGAGTACTTTCCCTGCAATGAAAGGCTCAATGCTTTGAGGCTTTACAGTTTAAAGTCAAACAAGGAGGCAGGGAGATAATATTGTGCTTGTTGTGAAGAAAGGAAACAGAGAGAAATTTTTCTTTCTCTGTCACACTTAATTAAACTTATGGTAACTAGCTTCTGGACAGACAAAAGGAAACACTTCTTCATATGATGCACGATTAACTTATGACATGTACTACAACATGTTGTGAAGTTGGTTATCATAAGTGACTTTAAAAGGAAATTAGACACTTTTGTGAAAGGTAGGCCCATATGTTACCCATAATGGCTACTATAATGGTAGTATATCCCTGAGTACCGGTTACTGGGGAAACAGCAGAAGGAGACTTTAACCCTGCTTGTTACCCTTTTGGGGCATCTGCTTGGCCACTGTAGGAAACATTATGATGGACTTGATGCTCTTGATGCTTGATACTGCAAGGTTCTTAAAATAATTCACATGAGTACAGTGTTGGAAGTTAGGGCAGCATTAATTAAACAATTCACATTAAAAAAAACTAGAGGGAGAGGTTATTTTGGAAATTTCTTTAATTTTTAAGCAGAAACTCAATATACACTAGTCCTTTGTGTTCGGGTTCTGTATAAATATACAAACAAATCAAAGTAGTTGCTTAGGACATTAGTTTCTCTAAAAGTAAAGCAATCCTAGGACCATGGGCAGGATCAGTCCCCGTAGTCCATACATTTGGTTGAACAACAATTCATAGGATATAGTCTTATCTGTCTGTAATTGTACCTGCTTAACCATTGGCTGTGTGTGTGTTTATAATCTTTATTCAGAAGTATGAGGAGATTGTACTCTTAAATGTCTACTTATGGCATTATGACCCTCTAAGTAAAACGGAAGTGTATTGCAAATAGCCTAAAATAGGCAGATGTGACAGAAGATGCAAAATTTCTCATGTTCCTAAGAATTCCAATGTTTTAATTACAGCTGAAGGAATAATTTACAGCGCATAATTTACTGGAGGAATCCAGCCCTCTTTCTGCTTGTGTGCTTGTGTAAGAACTGTGAGCAGATTGCAATTCCTTCCAGAGTGCTCATTATTCAAATTTAATCCACAATATTTTTTTTTAACGGTGTGGTTTGATTGCAAACAGTTTGTTGTGACTGTTCCGTGTCTGATATTTGGTTAACTGTCAGCAGCTATATGAGATACAAAGTATTACTTCGTTTCCCTAATTAGATGAATAGGCCTCTTATGCTGTTGATGAGTTTACAAGGTGCTGCAAAGGAAAGACTGCTGAGCTTTTTTAAAAAGAAAACAACCAAAACATCATTTGCTCAGATCCAATGATGTGTTATGGGTATCTGGTGGCCTAAGACAGGCACAAACCTTCCCTGCCTGGAAAGGCAACCCCATTCATTTGGAGAAAAAGAACATTAGACATTCCCAGTGCTTTCCTGCTTACAACAGTGGTTCACGGTTTTTTTGCTTCTTTCTTTAGGAAAATCAAAGTCCCCACTTTGCTTTTGGAACAAGTAAGAACACCTTTTTAAAAACACATGGACATGCATGTGTGTTTCCTAGCACACAGCTGGCACCATCTAAGCTCAGTGAAATCAATGCTTAGAAGGCACTGGTTAGGTAGCAAGTGCTGCTGAATGTGTTTCAGAGCTGCTATTGTTTTATATATACAATCAGTTCTGTTATTCATTCTTAGCTGTTTTTTAATTGAAACAGTGGGCACATACAATTTATAAAAATTGGGAAACATACAATTTATAAAAATTGGTGTAGTTTACCTCACTCTGCTGCTGTCTTGAATTTGCAGCATGTGTGAGTCATGAATGTTTGTTGTTGTTGTTGTTGTTCAGTCGCACAGTTGAGTCCGACTCTTTGCGACCCCATGGACAAAGTCACGCCAGGCCCTCCTGTCTTCCACCATCCTTCGAAGTCTGCTCAAATTCGTGTTTGTTACATCAGTAACACTGTCCAGCCATCTCATCTTTTGCTGTCCCCTTCTTCTTTTGCCTTCTGTCTTTCGCAGCATCAGGATCTTCTCCAGTGATTGCTCCCTTCTCATTTGGTGGCCAAAGTATTTGAGCTTCAGCTTCAGCATCTGACCTTCCAGGGAACAGTCTGGGTTGATTTCCCTTAGGACTGACTGATTTGATCTTCTTTCAGTCCAAGGGACTCACAAGAGTCTACTCCAGCACCACATCTCAAAAGCATCTGTTCTTCTGCGCTCAGCCTTCCTTATGGTCCAGCTCTCAAAGCCATACATTACTACTGGAAATAACATCGCTTTCACTATACGGAGTTTTGTTGGCAGGGTGATATCTCTACTTTTTATTATGCTGCCCAGGTTCACCATAGCTGTCCTCCCAAGGAACAAACATCTTTTAATTTCATGGCTACAGTCACCATCTGCAGTGATCTTGGATCCCAGAAATGTGAAGTCTGTCACTATTTCCATGTCTTTCCCTTCTATTTGCCAAGGTGTGATGGGGCTGGATGCCATGATCTTATTTTTTTTGATGTTGAGTTTCAAGCCAACTTTTGTGCTCTCCTCTTTCACCCTCAACAAGAGGTTCTTTAGGTCCTCCTCACTTTCTGCCATTATCATCTGCATATCTGAGGTTGTTGATGTTTTTCCCAGCAATCTTAATTCCAGCTTCTGCTTCATCCAGGCCAGCATTCTGTGTGATGTACTCTGCATATAAATTAAATAAGCAGGGTGACAATATAAATCCTTGTCGAACTCCTTTTCCTATTCTAAACCAATCAGTTGTTCCATATCCCATTCTGACCATTGCTTCTTGACCCTTATACAGGTTTCTCAGGAGACATGTGAGGTGGTCTGGTACTCCCATCTCTTTAAGGACTCCCATCACAATTTGTTGTGATCCACACAATCAAAGGCTTTAGCATAGTTAATGAAACAGAAATAGACGCTTTTCTGATACTCCCTTGCTCTCTCCATAATCCAGCGAATGTTGTCAGTTTGATCTCTAGTTCCTCTACCTCTCCGAAAACCAGCTTGAACTTCTGGTAGTTTGCGATCGACATACTGCTGAAGCCTAGCTTGTAGGATCTTTAACATGACCTTGCTGGCATGTGAAATGAGTGCAATGGTGTGATAGTTTGAACATTCCTTGACATTACCTTTCTTTGGAATTGGAATATAAACTGTCATGAATATGTGCCCCTTTGTAAAGACACATTCTAGTGGCTACTTTCCTCCACTGCAGTTGACCAAACATTAGAGCAATGTGTTTCTCCTGCCTCAAAGAGGTGAGTTTTCCATGCTCCAAGGTATGTTTTTTTCTGGGAAACAGATTAGTAAAGAATCCCTGAATGTCTAAGAGACACCTTACAAAAATACAACAGAATAAGAACTAACGAGGTTAGTCTTTCATACAGGCTAGAAAAGTGGCTCCTTAGGGCACCATAGAAACAGGGATGGTGCCCTGACCAGGCAGAGCTGTCCTTTCTATCATTGCTCCTACTGCTTCCCCTTCTCCCACAGGGAACTGGGCAACTGCAGAGATCTCCTCTGTATTCATGAGGGGGAAAATATCTTTCAGAGATCACGCAAATTCTCACCCCTTTGTGGTACTCTGATGACTAACCTTGAAATCAGGGTAATATATAAGCCCCTCTAACATGAAGATGTCATGATTATATTCATACATGTCCCCTCCCTCTTTGCTGGTAATGTTGGTAATATAAATTATGGAAACATGTAAAACTAAATTGTATAAAATAAATATGTTTAAATGGATTTACTCACTCCTAGTGCTCTGAAGTTTCCTTCCAAGGGTTGTAACAGAAACGTGAGGGGGACTTTCTCTTTAGCTGAGAAAGCATCAAAATCAACATTTGAAAATGAAACTGCTGTTTTACCTTACTCTTTTAATTTGTTAAAAATACTTTCTTTTGTAGCTGTTAAGTTGGCAAAGGGGGGAGCAGAGGACTTTTTTTAATGGAGGGAAGGGGCTGTGGATTCCACATTTGTATTTGAAAAGCCTGTCTGGATCCAGAGGTAGCATTTTTATAAGTTATTCATTGTGAGGGGTCGTAGGAGATTGCAGCTATTCAGTGGTGAGCAAAAGAAAGTACTTTGTACATGCTTAGAGTTGGTCTTCACCCAGGACTTATCCTGTAGCATTTGCAAATATATTCTTGAGACAAACCCTAGTGAGGTCTTGGTACAAATTCTAAAGGCAAATTCTAGAGGAATAGCCATATTAGTCTGTTGTAGAAAACATAAGGTGGATCTTGTGGCACCTTGAATACTATGAGATATATTGTGGCTAGAGCCTGTTTTATCACATGTGCGAAGTGAGTTAGCTGTTGCAGTTACACAATGAGTAAAGACCTGTGAGCTGTGGAGTAAAAAGCCTATGAAATGCAAGAAGTACAGCTTGGGACATTTCTATAAAAACCTCAAAAGGACATGATAAATACAGTAGCCAACCATTCACCACAGCCTCAACCGTGTCAGTTTTAAGTCCTAGTGAATGCAAAGAAATCTATTGTTAAATTCTGATTCAGCAATTGTTTATGCTACAATAAATCTGCTAGTCTTTAACCATTCATGAGGAAACAGAACAAATTGTAAGGCCCATTAAAATGCATTCTGCCATGGAGTTATGACCACTTGCAATGAATTTATAAGTATTATATATTTAATGATGAAGAAATTAAAAATAAAATCAAATGATGTCTGAGGTAATTATAGGTTATTTTCCATTAACTCACATTGTGCTGCTTAGGAACTAATGCATGATGATGATGCTTAGGAACTAATGCATGATGAGTGGGTAAAACTGTAAATTGTGTAGAATATATTGGGCCAGCCTTGCAGCATGACTGATATTCTTTATTCTGAAATTCTCACATAACATTTCATATATTCATCCATAATTTGTGTGTGCATGCCATCAAGTAGCAGCCAACTTATGGTGACCCCAGCAAGAAGCTTTCAAGGCAAGTGAAAAACTGAGGTGGTTTGTCATTGCCTTCCTCTGCAGAATGTCCCTTGAAGGCAGGGCCGGCCCTGCCACTAGGCAAACTAGGCAAATTGGGCACCCCCCCCATGTGACTCAGTGAAGGAGGTCTCCCATTCAAATACTTGCTAGAGTTGACCCTGCTCAGCTTCTGTGATCTAAGAAGATCAGGCTTGTCTGGGCTATCCAGGTCAGGGAGCAATTTCAAGTTTTGTGCTTTTTTATTTTCCCCACAATTCATCTGTTTTTGAAAATGGGTATCGGTGTATGGTGGGGAGGGGTGCATCAGAAGTTAGCCTTGCCTAGGGTTCCAAATCATCTAGAGCTGGTCCTGCTTGAAGGTCTCCCTTCCAAGTACTGACCCTGCTTACCTTCTGAGATCTGATGAGATTGGGCTATACCATGCTGCCTTCCTGCCCTAATTGGTACACTTAGCTGTGAATATCTCCAGATATGTATCCCTTATACTTTTAAAACTTACAAACAATAAAATCAGAATACCTGGGAATCCAAGCAAAAATCCAGGAAACAGCTCTTGTATTGAAGTAAGACTCAACTGAAGGAAGGTTGCCAGAGAGAGATACACATGCCGTTCTGATATGAAATAATATAAGCCAGATACTGAAAAACGACATTTGTATTTCCAGAATGTCTACTTTCAATGTTCTGATGTCTCGTAGAAAGACAGTGATGCTGTATATAGTTTCATAGGGTAGTCGGGTTTGTCTGCAATAGAGCAGTTAGACTTGAGTCTAGGAGCACTTAAAGACCAACAAGATTGGGGGGGGGGGGTATAAGCTTTTGAGAATTAACTTATCCTCATCAGATGTAAGATGCAATGGAGTTATTGGAGTACTTATTTTCCAGTCAAAAGGTGGCATGGGGGTGCAAAGAAGGAACTCAAGGTGCAGAGGTATAATGTGAAATGTAATCAGCTTGGTTAGAGCAGAGGAGAAATGCTTTGATGCAGAAAATTAGCATCTACTAGAGCCTTAAGAATCCTATCTCCCTATTCAGCCCTGGGAATTCCATTGTTCTGAACTGGGCTGATGGGAACATAGGAATCTCATCTCAACATTTTCTGCTATTTTTCTGTCTCCAAATATTTCACCTCAGAGAACTCCATTTGAACTTGTATCTGAAGAAGAGAGCTTTGACTTTCAAAAGCTTATATCCCCAAAATCTTGCCAGTCTTTTAGGTGAACTTCAATCTTGCTGTTCTATATAGTTTGCCAAAGTCCTTCGCTGATAACTAGTGGGAAATTGCAAGCTCCAGTAACATATGCATTGACAGCCTGTTACTTTTTCAGACTGTGTGAGTAGATTCATCAGGGGAAGGCATGATGCAGAGAATAATAGGCACATTTGGGCTACCCCAGATCTGACTCTTGCAGGCCAGATGGCATGGAAGTGCACTCCAGCCAGGCCTTTCCTCCCTTTTCCCACCAACTCCCCAGTCCTTATAAAGTCAAGGTGGGAGTTCTGGGGACTTCTCAGCAAGCATCTCCATCCCCAAAAACATGCCAGTGTTTCAGGTGCTACTGAACTCAAATCTTGTTGTTCTGTATAGTTTACCAGAGTCCTTCACTGATAACGAGTGGAAAATTGCTAACCAGTAACATTTGCATTGACTTCCTGTTACTTTTTCAGAAGAAAAAAACACTTGTTCTACAATATTTTGTCTACCTGCAAGTGTAGTTTTCAGTTTAACCTCTGCTAATTCAGAGAGTGCAAATTCAACATTTGCAAAGCTGTAAAATTGTGCATAGCTATCTGAGGTGAAGATATCAGGCTGAGTGAGAATGGACATTAATTTTTGTGCCTCCCATTCCCACGGTCCTGCTTGCTCCTGAAGTAAGTTTGCTATGGCAAATAGAGTCTATAAACCTCACTCATACATTCAGGAGGTTGCTGGAACTCATCAGGATTGGTATAAACGTTGCTAACATGGGAGTGCCTGTTGTACTTGCCTCGAGTACTGGATGCATTGGCTGGCTACTGAGGGCTCAACCAGATGATATGTGTGAAACAAGATAACTCAGGATGCCCCCCCCCCAAGTGAATTTTTGTCATAATTTTTATGTTGGATTTTATATTGTGAGCCACCCTGAGCCACTTGGTGGGAAGGGCGGGATATAAATCATAAAATAAATAAATAAATAAGTAATAGTTTTTTTCTCTGTTTTGGGAATACTCTCTTTACAAATACTCAATAAATACAGTTCCGGGTACTAGCACAAAAATATTAATTTTATTGTTTTTAGAATTTTAATGGATTTTAATTAATTGTAGTTAAAATGTTATATTATACAATGTATGTATTGAATTCTTGTTGTTAGCCGCCCTGAGCCTGCTTCGGCGGGGAGGGCGGGATACAAATAAAATGTGATGATGATGATGATCAAAAAAGTAACATTCCTAAGTGTTATGTGGCCAGATTTGGCTTGCAAACAGCACAGTGGGAGGGCTTCCATGTACCTTCCTGTATATTTTTTTTTTCTGAGCTGAAGCAGCTAGGGTGGCCATGTCCCCCCAGCCACTGGGAAGCTGTAGATTTGGGGGTGGAACAAGGACCTCAGTGAGGTACAATGGCATAGACTCCACCCTCCAATTGTCCATTTTTGCCAGGGGAACTGATTTCTGTAGTCTGGAGATGAGCTGTAATTTTCAGGTCCCCCAGATTCCACCTGCAAGCTGACATCCCTAAGAGGCCTATTTGCTCTTCTGTGGGTTTCCATGTGTACTGATTGCAGCAGGAACCCCACAGAGGGGCAAACAGCCCTCCGTGGCCTTTTTGGCTCATGAAAAAAGTGCAGGAAGAAAGACTGAAGACCATTCTGCCCCTTGCAAGCTAATCTGGCCCCAAAGTGTTTGGGAATAATAATTCCTTGATGTCTCATGCATTGGCTAGTTGAGCCTCAATTGTTTCTCTTTCAGAAGTCTTGTTCTCACTTCTGGCAAGCTTTGGGGCATTTTTCTTTTCTCTCACATTGCAGGTCATCCAACCTTTCCTAAAATTCATTCTTTGAAGTTCATCTCCTCTTTTTTTATTTTAAAGTGATGTCCAAAATTTGATTCACCGTCTGTGTCTGAGAGGTGCTATCAGGCCCTGAGGCCTCTCAAACAATATTTTTATAATATAAATCCAGCTGGCATTTTCAATTTTTGTAACAGCTTCAAACCACTGACTCATCCTTGCACTGTGATGCCCTGCAATCCCAAGGACCTTCCCAGAGCTGCTGAAAATATTTTGTATGTTATCAGCTGTCTTGCCTGTTAGCTTGTGAAAAGGCATAAAGACACTCAGACAATGCATTCTTGGGTGAGATCATCTCTTTCAGTACAGAGTCTGTATATCTTTCTTTTGACATATCATGTGACATTTAACCCAGCTACCAATAGAAGAATATTCTTAGTGGGAAAAGTCTTAGATGTGGCTTCTCCTCCATTCTTCTTTGGAGTTGGCCACCACCACAAAGATATTGAGGGAACTGCTTGCAAGCTTAGTGGCCACTTAAAGTGACTTTAGAAATTAAAGTGATATTCAACATATTTTTAGAGTTACCTCTTCCAGCAAAATATCTGAGCAAAATTTCAAGGAAAACTTAATGATTCCTGGTAAGGCTAGTGAAATTTCTCAGGGCTGGAGAATCCACATATATTAAGATGCTAATAAATTTTATTTAGAATGAAATTCATTACAATAGTGATTGTTGCTTGGGGGGGTTGGATATAATCTGAGGAATTCTGAGGGAAGCCCAAAGAGTGCAGTAAAAATGTCCTTCTGTTCCTAACAGAGACATACTACTATAGTTTATGTAACAGCCTTAGCCTGTATACAACTGTGTCATGTGAATGGTGTTTCTTCTCTTGACCATTGTCTGGCATCCAGACACCTATTGCTGAACATCTGACTGCAGAATCTTCATGTGGATCCTGTCTTCAAGAATTCAACATTATGTTTCTAGGTCAAATAATATGACACATTGGTGTTGGCTTTAGTTCATCTCTACTTTTCACCTATTTGTTTATCTTCCTCATGACTTCCTGCTTCTGTTGCCTTCTGGTATATTGTGCTTCTAATAAAGCCATTATTGCTGTTTGAGTAAGTCACCTAAATGGAGGGCTTCTTGAAGCAGCCTAGAGGTTTGCAGGCCATAATAATCCACTAAATGATGAGCAGAGAGAACAGAGTAAAGTTGATTGTATGTTCTTTGTTCATCTCTGTGGGGATGGAGTGTGGCAGGGAGAACCGGGAAAGCTGAAAAGTGGAAAAGCTCCTTTGATAAGGCCTAATGATCCAGAAATGGCTTTCTCTGTAACAATGAAGACATCTCTCAATATCCCCTTTGGTATTCAGCACAGAAGCAGGGGGCAGGATGAATGCTTTAGCTTGCTATTCGATGGGATTCCATTGTTGGATGACAGGCATGTAATGTTCATAGTGTAAAATGTTTCTGGTTGTGTTGTTTTGTAATGAATGATGCCAAAGGTAGGGAAATCTAACAGGAATTGGTTAGTTAACATTAAAAGTGAGAAAGAGAAATGTAGCACACAACTCCTAACTAGATGTCTAGATTAACCAGACAACTTCTATATCCTGTTTTTTTAAAACAAACAAAAACAAAACCTAGTTCATCCAAAACACAGGGTAAATGTGTCAATGCTTTACTGTAATTAATTCTTACTTTTTAAAAGCTATATCAGTGTGGGACCTATCCTGTGGAACCTATCCTCACAGGGTGCGATCCTATCCCCCATACTCTTCAGTTGGATCTTATGGTGTAATCTTGCATCATTTAATTTGTCATGTTAACATTATGTTTTACTTTAATTCTTTTTTTTAGATTTCTGGTTGGCAGGGCCATAGCCAGTCAGGGGGGCACAGGGGTGGTGCCCCCTATGGGATCTGCAGCACCCCCACCCAATCTTCCTCAATCTTCCCATTCACTGACCTGCTGCTTATGGCCCTGCTGGTAGGCTGTACAACTCAAATCCTATTGTTTCTTGAATGTCCCATCCTATTGATAGTATTAACTCAGTCTGTGTAATCATCCTTGAGTCCCCAGGGAGAAACGCAGACTATAAATAATGTAAATAAAATGAAATAAAAATGGAGACTTCATAAAACAGCAAATGATATTACTTAAAATTAAAGCTCAAATTGAGCATTTTAAATTCAGTTAACAATGTGCGGCAAGAAACATTAACACATGAACAACTTTTTTCACTTAGATTCTCTACCTAGAAGCAACATTATCAAATGAGGTTACATTATAAAGTATACCATAGCATGTGTTGCACATGGAGAAAAATGAGTGAGTTGCAAGAATATGTTTCACTGACATAGTTTAGGATTTTCCTTCTAAGGAAAGCTGAGAGTGTATGATGAGTGCTTCCATCAACTATCATCCAGGGTTGTGATGACAACCTGTACCTATGGTTGCAATCCCTCTGGCTTGGGAATCCCCTGTCTCCATGTGGCATTTCCCACCACTGTAACACCATAGAGTTTTGGACAATTTCTAAAGAGGTGTGATGTCATTTCCTCTCTAGGAATCACAACAAGCTCTATGGTTTTACCATAGAGTTTCACCCAATTGCATTGCATCCAGGGTTTCCTGGAAGTGATATAATGCTGTTGGTCAGCAACCATATCCCCACCTATTCCAGTCTTTCATTGGTTGCAAAGCTGGGCCTAGTAACCCTACTTGAATGTTGCTGTGCAACAGGTATTGCTCTATTGACCAGGCAAAGGCTAAAATCTAGGCAGCTAGTAAATATATCAGGTCTAACCAGTCCAGAACCATCATACTGCCTGCTAATTACAGGAGTCCATATTGTACATTGTTATTCACTTCAGCACCTGATAAGGAAATGGAGCCTCTCAAACAACTGACCAAGTTAGATCTTGGCTCATGAGGTTGCAGGGTCAAGGGTTGGTGTTCTTGACAGTTTTCATGATAAAAGTGGAAAGAGAGTTTTTAACATTTTGGAGGAGAAAGAAGAGGAGGAGGAAGATGATTCACAATCCAGCCAGTCAGATGACATTAATTTAATTGGGAGAGAGTTCATTCTGTATGTGTTCAACTCTTCTATTAACCAAGATGAGGCTTTAACGTTACCTAGATTGATCTCTGTTACCATTTGCTATTATAATACCAAAGCACTTCAAGAAGAAAGAGGTTAGATCCAGTAGGAATGCTATAGTTCATCCATCAAACTTTGCAGCTGTTGTGCTCTCAGAAATAACAGACACACAGCCTTGGGGATTACATATTTTCCTTGAAATTAAGGTCAGGATTCACATTAAGGTTAAGCCCTGCTCTTTTAGAAGAAGTGTGATGGGATCTTTTAGCTTCCACCTGAACAGCCACCAGAGGCAAACAGCAAGGACCTTGGTGTGTAGCATCTTTGCTGAAAGGCAGTGTGCAATTATTAATAATGCACAGGATGAGAATGCAGCCTCTTTGTGGGTAAGACCTAGGGCAACATAGTCACTGGCTGTTTGAAATGCAGAGGTGCAGAAGTGAGCACAGATGCTCCCAAGCCTGGCAAATGAGCCAAAGGCATGCTGATACCCACTCACATGAAAGCCACTTTGAACTTTGATGTCCCATGTGCATTTCTCAGGCCATTATTCCAGTCTGAAGCAACATATGCAAGACTTAAGGGACTCAGCACAACCTTCATCTATGTGACCATAAGGGATGATCGAACCACAGTTGCATATAGGATTCTGAATCCTACCTTTTATTGCTGTGTAAATGCTTCAATATTTACTTGAGTAAATATTCTCCATATATAGAGGCAGCAAACCTCTAAATACCAGTGTTGGGAGCCAGCAGCAGGTCTTATCCTCTATGACCTGTTTGTTTGGCCTTCCATGGCAACCAGTTGGCCAACTGTGTGAAACGTTATGCTTGACTTGATGGACCCCTACTCTGAACTAGCAAAGCACCTCTGACATTCTTAAGTATAATGGCTTCTTTCTGAGGTCAGCAGAGCATCCCATGGTGCAAGATGGTAGAAAGAAGCATCAACCCAGGGGCAATCTTTCATGACAGGTTCTTAAACTTTTTGGAACTGAGACCTACTTTTTAGCTTGTTGTACATTTTGGGACCAACTTCCAAAGTAATCTGGCAGTTCTTTCCAAAATGTAGTGCAGGAATCTCACATAAGTGAATACTGACAAGTTAATGTTTCAGTTTTTCATAGTATTATAAATGTTTTAGGGTTGCCAAGTCTGCTGTGCTCTGCAGCAGAGGACTTTAAAACACTGGGAGGAGGGGGTGATCCCAATGTGGGCTGGTGGGTTGGGAACCTCCCAGGCGGTGAAACCCCCGCCCGGACCGAGGGCTTGGCAGCCCTATAAATGTTCAAACTATGGTTCATGGCATATTGAATAGTATACAGAAACAAACCAATTTCCCCATCAAATTTCATCTCTCTTCTCTCTGTGTCTGATTTCTTCTGGTCACATGATCCACATGAGACTGCTTTTGGGTCCTGACCCACATTTTGAAAATCACTGGAATAGGTTGAAAAGAATGTGAACAGAGCTTTGATTTATCTGGAAGGTAAATTAGAATTTAGTGCAAGCGGGCTAAGACATTAGATCAAAAGGGTTGCCAAGTCCAATTCAAGAAATATCTGGGGATTTTGGGGGTGGAACCAGGAGACTTTGGGGGTGGAGCCAAGATAAAGGCTATGATGAGCATAATTGAACTCCAAAGGGAGTTCTGGCCATCACATTTAAAGGGACGGCACACCTTTTCAATTCCTTCCTTCCATAAAAAATAATGAAGGATAGGGGCACCTTCTTTTGGGGCTTATAGAATTGGCCCTCCTGGTCCAATCTTTTTGAAACTTGGGAGGTATTTTGGGGAGATGCACTAGATGCTATACTGGAAATTTGGTGCCTCTACCTCAAAAACAGCCCCCCAGAGCCCCAGATACCCGCGGATCAATTATCTATGATTTTCTATGGGAATAAATCTCTATAGGGAATAACAGAGTTCCCAGCAGACATTTCCCTCCCCTCCTCCTGCTTTCTGATGGCCCTGAAGTGGGGGGAGGGTCTCCAAACCAAAGGATCCCCTGCCCCCACCTGGGGATTGGCAACCCTATAGATCAGAGGTGTCAAACATGCAGCCTGGAGACCGAATCAGGCCTCCAGAGGGCTCCTATCAGGCCCCCGAGCAACTTGCTGTCATTTGCTTCCTTCTCCCTCTCTCTTGCTTCCTTCTGCATAACAGCTTGCTTTGCCAGGCTTGCTCAATTACACAGAAGTTACAGAGCAAAACCTCTATTTTCTCCATTGACTGAGACTCCTCCCTTGGGAAGGAAGAGGGGGAGGGAGAGCTTGTTATGCCAGGCTCTTTCAATTGCACAGCCCAGCTACTGAGCCAATTCACTCTTCTTTCTATTGGTTGAGACTTTTCCCTCTTCTGGTCCCCTGGGGTAGGAAGGAAAGAGCCAAAACTTCCGTTGCCCAGTTCCCTGGATTCCATGGGAGAAATACAAAGAAAGCACCTTTAAGACCAAGTGCTAATGTTTTAAGGATGTCTTAAGGTTTTTAAAAAATCTTTGTTTGTCTGTATTCTTTATAAAGTTTATATCTCTGCTACCTAATCATAAATAGGTACACACATGGCCCGGCCCATCCCAACATGGCTTGGCCCAACAAGGTCTCATTTATGTCTGATTCAGCCCTTATAGCAAATGAGTTTGACACCTCTGAATGCTTCCTGTACCTGCCTGTCACAAAGCAAGCTGAAGAATTCCACAACAGCTGAATATTGGAGACTGTTCATAGCCTGCCCTGTGGAGAATACATTGAAGTCATCTTAGCAGGAGTTTTACTAATGCATGGATAACAGTGGCAAGATCCATTCTAAGAGGGAAGGGGTCTGAAAAGAACACTCTGAGCCACATCTACCACTAGGAGTCCAGCAGCACTCCCAAGCTCCTTAAGAGAGTATAACCCCCATCAAGGAGAGACAGTGTCCTTATAAGCTTCTTCTCTCCTTGTTTTTAAATCTATCTTTTCTCTCTCCCCTATAGTCTCCCTTTTATCTTTTCCTCTCCACTGTCCCCCATGTTCTCTCTAATGTTCTTCTTCAGTCTTTATGTCAGACCCTGCATTTTCAACATCAGTGCCTGTTCTTATTATCCTTGCTTTTACACCACTGGGATGCCTCCTCCCCCTCATTCTTTTACTTTGCTTTTTAATGATGTATCTTATTTGCTCAGACCTTTCCCAATTGGTGCTCTCTTTCTCTACCTCCCTTTTTGTTCTTACAGCATTCTTCTGTTTTTAAAACTTGTCTGCTTGCAGACAGGGTCAGTGTTCATGCCTGTTATTCTGTGGAGCCTAGTTTTCTCAGAAAGAACACAGAATCACCATTCATAGAATAGTCTAATTCATACTCACTGAACTGAAATAAGATCTTTTTTACATCTTTTTTTTGGGGGGGGGGATTGAGCCCTTCAAAGTATACCTCTGTCTTGGTGATTTTTTTAAAAAAAAATCCAGATTATGAAAGCATGTGAAATTCTTTGTTAGGGAAAGATATCAGGGGAAAAAGAGGTTGATGGCCCTTGACATAGCATGGTGTTCCCTGTTTCCTTATGACTTCCTGATTGGGAGCAATTGGTTTGGTTTTTTTCATTTTTCTCTCAGTAATATTGTCATATAACTAAGTTTGATTATTCTGGCATTTTGATACTATCTTGCCCACTATGTGATTGCTGATTGGTTGGAATCATGCAGTTAAGAACCCCTTTCAAGGGGGCACAGAGAAACGATGCTGCAGCTTTGGCAGGTTAGGAAAGAATGGTTACAGACAGGCACAGAAAAATATATACAAAAGCATAGTGTAGGATTTTTGTCCTCAAATCCCTTTGCCCCTAAGAAATGGCGGCTTCTGCATGAAAGATCAAATCTCATAAAAATCCAGCCCAGCTGTATCTGTAACCAGGGAGGCCATGAAATCAGAGCAATTACATTGATTGTTCTCAAGACACAAGTAATAAATAACCTGACATCAATTAGTGCTTGAATTTTTACATAGCATTTCTGTTGTCTAATATAGGAAGTAATCAGTTTAATGTCCAGGAAGTTATCAACTTTTAAAAGTTATTTTTAGAATGTCATGGACAAACAAAGTGCTCTTGGCACATTATCAGTGCTGAGCTTCTGAAAGACCAATGATCAGCTTTATGGTACTAGGTGTACCAAAGCATTTCCAGATCCTGTGCTGTAGGTCTTCGCTCTCTAAGTCTCTGGTTTGCTTCAAAGCATTTTCATCTGCTTCTACGAATGTGTTAGAATTGATTCATACAAACATGCACATCATTTGGTTTCTCTGTGCTTGCTGATTATGTGGCATTTGGGGCCGTTCTCATGTACATATTCATCAAGAAGAATGGATCAACAAAAGATGGTTTGTTGGTGTGAAGGAGCTGATAAAAATTTTATATAGTCTCTCATAACATCAAACACAATACCATTTTAAATTATGTCAGTTCATAGATTCTGCTGCCAGTAATCATGGATGGTGAAATCAAATATATGCTTGTTGAACTCGGCCAGCAATAAGCAACTCCTGGCACATATACTGAACTCCAGGATGCCAGATCATATTGTTTACCATGCAGGGCTAGTTTTCAGCCAAGGTGAGCCTCTGAGGTTATGGTCATCATCACCTCCTAGACTTACAGAACTGCCATTTAGATCTGAGGAAGGGTTGCCAATTTCCAGGTGGGGACTGGAGAACTCCCAGAATCAGTACTGTTTTTTTAGACTACAGACAGCCTGGAGAAAATGGCTAATTTGGAGGGTGGATTCTATCACATAATATCCTGCTGAGACCTCCTCTCCCAAACTGCACCCCCAAATCTCCAGGAATTTCCCAACACAGAGTTGACAACCCTAAGTGAGAGCCTGAGGCTCTAACAGCACTGCTGGGGTTTAACTTGTTCCCTGTCTGTGCCTAGCCAAGTACAACCTTTGACTCTTGTCCCTGCTTCAGTTTGCCAGCACTCAAACATCTACTTTAAAACATTTAACTTTAAAAGGGGTAAATTCTCTGAGATGAGGAGGCATGTGAAGAGGAAACTGAAAGGAAAGGTAAATACAGTCAAAACCCTTGGGGAAGCTTGGAGGCTATTTAAAACTACAATCCTAAAAGCTCAGATGAAATATATACCACAAGTTAGGAAAGGCACAAACAGGTATAAGAAAAGGCCTGCATGGTTAAACAAACAAAGTAATGGAAGCTGTAAAAGGTAAGAAGGACTCCTTTAAGCGGTGGAAAGCTAGTCCAAGTGAGATTAATAAAATGGAACACAGGCAGCGGCAAATCAAATGCAAGACTGTGATCAGGCAGGCAAAAAGGGACTATGAGGAGCATATTGCAAAAAACATAAAGACCAACAATAAAAATTTCTTCAAATATATTAGAAGCAGGAAACCAGCCAGGGAGGCAGTGGGGCCCTTGGATGACCAAGGGATCAAAGGATTACTGAAGGAGGATAGGGAAATGGCTGAGAAGCTGAATGCAGTTTTTGCCGCCGTCTTCACTGTGGAAGATGAGAAGTGTTTGCCCGCTCCAGAACCACTACTTTTGGAAGGGGTGTTGAAAGACCTGAATGAGATTGAGGTGACAAGAGAGGAGGTCCTACAACTGAAAGATGAATTAAAAACTAATAAGTCACCAGGTCCAGATGGCATACATCCAAGAGTTCTGAAAGAACTTAAAGTTGAACTTGTGGATCTTCTGACAAAAATATGTAATCTTTCATTGATATCTGACTCCGTTCCTGAGAACTGGAAGGTAGAAAATGTCACCCCCATCTTTAAAAAGGGTTCCAGAGGAGATCCAGGAAATTACAGGCCAGTCAGTCTGACTTCAATACTGGGAAAATTGGTAGAAACCATTATCAAGGACAGAATGAGTAGGCACATTGATGAACACGGGTTATTGAGGAAGACACAGCATGGGTTCTGTAAGGGAAGATCTTGCCTCACTAAGATCTTGCCTGTTACATTTCTTTGAGGGTGTGAACAAACATGTGGACAAAGGAGACCCAATAGGTGTTGTTTACCTTGACTTCCAGAAAGCTTTTGATAAAGTTCCTCATCAAAGTCTCCTTAGAAAGCTCGAGAGTCATGGAGTAAAAGGACAGGTCCTCTTGTGAATCAAAAACTGGCTAATTAATAGGAAGCAGAGAGTGAGTATAAATGGGCAGTCTTCGCAATGGAGGACAGTAAGTAGTGGGGTGCCGCAGGGCTCAGTACTGGGTCCCATGCTCTTTAACTTGTTCATAAATGATTTGGAGTTGGGAGTAAGCAGTGAAATGGCCAAGTTTGCAGATGATACTAAATTGTTCAGGGTGGTGAGAACCAGAGAGGATTGTGAGGCACTCCAAAGGGATCTGTTGAGGCTGGGTGAGTGGGCGTTAATGTGGCAGATGAAGTTTAATGTGGCCAAGTGCAAAGTAATCCACATTGGGGCCAAGGATCCCAGCTACAAATACAAGTTGATGGGTTTTGAACTGGCAGAGACTGACCAAGAGAGAGATCTTGGGGACATGGTAGATAACTCACTGAAAATGTCAAGACAGTGTGCGATTGCAATCAAAAAGGCCAACGCCATGCTGGGAATTATTAGGAAGGGAACTGAAAACAAATCGGCCAGTATCATAATGCCCCTGTATAAATCGATGGTGCTGTCTCATTTGGAATACTGTGCGCAATTCTGGTCACCGCACGTCAAAAAGGATATTATAGCATTGGAAAAAGTCCAGAAAATGGCAACTAGAATGATTAAAGGGTTGGAACACTTTCCCTATGAAGAAAGGTTAAAACGCTTGGGGCTCTTTAGCTTGGAGAAATGTCGATTGCGGGGTGACATGATAGAGGTTTACAAGATAATGCATGGGATGGAGAAAGTAGAGAAAGAAGTACTTTTCTCCCTTTCTCACAATACAAGAACTCGTGGGCATTCGATGAAATTGCTGAGCAGTCAGGTTAAAACAATAAAAGGAAGGACTTCTTCACCCAAAGGGTGATTAACATGTGGAATTCACTGCCACAGGAGGTGGTGGCGGCTACAAGCATAGACAGCTTCAAGAGGGGGTTAGATAAAAATATGGAGCAGAGGTCCATCAGTGGCTATATATATATGTGTGTGTTTGTGTGTGTGTGTGTGTGTGTATATATATATATATATATATAAATTTTTTTGGCCACTGTGTGACACAGAGTGTTGAACTCGATGGGCCATTGGCCTGATCCAATATGGCTTCTCTTATGTTCTTACAGAAGTTGGGCTGTGGTCAGACTGGAAGGATGGCGTGGTTTTGGCATGCTGCTAATTAATTCGCTGCATTTTGTGTTGGATATTTTTTATCACACTTCCACTCTGCTCCAGCCTTATTGCATAGTTCTTCTGTGGTTGACCACTCAGATTAGTGCTGCGCATCAACCACAGAGTGCATGGTCTGATCTTTTTTTAAAAAATGACATCTGTTTTGAAAACATTTATTGGGTGTGCATGTGCACACATGCGCATATGCAGTACCAGTTTTTTTTTTTAAAAAAAAACCAGAATGACAAAAATGGAATTAAAGGTTCACACTTCTGAACCAGTTTGAGCGTGCACTGGAGGAGTTGACATCCAGAAGTGCAGGATGAATATGTGGACATTTGTAAGCACCAGATTTTTTTTCTGGTGGCTGTTTACTTGACATCCAACTCATGATTTGAGTTGGTGAGTAAGGAAACATTTAATCCTTAACAGAACAGCAACTTTATCAGGCCATACTGCTTATTTAACCACAGCCTTGATGTTGCATTTGGGAGCTCTTAGGCCAAATAGGCTGCTTATCCCTGAATTAGGCCTTGATTGTTACTGGTTGTTATTGGAGTTACCTGTATGGGAGCACATCCAACCTGTGCTGGAAACTTTACACTGATTGCCTGTGGCATTCTGAATTCGTTTCAAGGTGCTGGTCATAACCTTTAAAGCCCTATATGGCCTGGGACCTGTCTACCTTCAGGACCACCTCTCCCCATATGTGCCCTAGAGAGCAGTACATTCAGGGTCACAAAATCTTCTTCAGATTCCTGGATTGAAAGAAGTTCGATTGGCCACCACTAGAGCCAGAGCATTTTCAACAATAGCCCCCACTCTGTGGAATGCCCTCCCCCAAAACATCAGGGCCCTGTGGGACCTGCCACAGTTCTGCCGGGCCTGTAAGACTGAACTATTTAAGTTTGCCTTCAATTGTTGAGGGGAGGTAGCAAATGTCCCACAACACTGACAATCCCACTAGACAAATATAGATATTCAGAAACATTGACGTGCATCTTGGATTTTATGGTTAAAATGTGTGGATTGATTTTATTGTATATTGTTTTTAATATTTTTTAACTGTTGTTAGCCGCCCTGAGACTGTTAGGGGAGGGTGGGATATAAATTTGATAAAATGACTGGCAGGCGAATATCTGGTCCGTTGGAAAGAACCATTGTTGAGGTTATAAGAACATTTTGACCAAGGTATGAAATACATGGTGTATCATGCAGCCATCAGATGCTGAATTTATAAATGTGAATAATCCCCATTTTTTTTAAAAAAAAAAAAATTCTTAATTTGCTGAACTCTTGGATGAGTTGGCTCTGACATTTATTAAAAATAAATAAATTAATGTCCTAATATGCTTGGCTTGAATTTGATTTGCAGAGATGCATATAATATATAAGATGTTAAGTGATATGCACCCCCCCCCACACACACACACTTTAAATCCATTAGAGGAGCATAACAAAATTTAGGGAAATAAGTGGTTGCATAGGTCATAAAACTTTAATTAGTCTGTTGGCAGTTCAAGTATGTTCCAGAGCCTAAATGGTTGCATTCAAAGCACCAGCTTTGTAAACTCTTGACAGCATCCATTGATTGTTTGATAGCAGATGGCAGCCTCCCAGTTGTGAAAGTGGATGTACATGGGATATTAACCTGCCAAGAGCTTCTGTTCCAATTAAAAGTCTAATTTTAAAAGTCCCAGATGTTTTTTGTGGGGTTTTTGTTGATACCATTGTCCAAGACTGGATGGGGCATTTCTCCCTATCCCCTGCAATGGTCCAATTCCCTACAAAGAGGCCTCCACATGGACTCTTCTGCAAGAGTCCAGGACGCCACCCAAGCTACCTGGAAATGGTTGCTCCTGACTGATCAGTGTAGATCCATCTGGTGCACATGATGGGACAGGATCCATCCTTGCCAATCAGTTGGCTGGTGGGGACACACTTGTCAATGCATCAGTAGGCTGGTGGAGTGATATCTGTGGCATGTAGAAGTGCCAGTTCCATCCCCAGGTCTCGAAGGGCTATCAGGATCCCACCATCAGAGTAGGATGGTAGGCCCAGGTGGGAAGCAGCAGCCTGGAGGCTTCAAGCATACCAGGCTTGAAGGCAGCCTCTCAGGCAAAAGATTTCCACTGTGTGAAACAGGATACTGGCCTAAATGGACCACTGTTTAGGTCCAGCAATGTTTTATTGTGTACTATTTGTGGGAGGTTCAATGGGCAATGTATATAGTTCATTGAACCTCCTGGTGTAGTATTGTATCACTTTCTTATGGATATGCATGTGGTACTCAGTATGCTCTAAATGTGGTTCCGTTACACTTTAAAGAGTAGGCCTGCAGCTTGAAGATGCTATTAAATCCATCCTTACTATGGAGGCACAAGTGACTTTCATGATATGATGTAATTTTTGCCATTTTAGGCAATTGTACTACTTGCAATATCCATTGGACAAGGATAGCCTTTCTCCAGTGAAGTCCTGGAAACATCCCAGATTGGTCACTGCAATGTATTTCACATGGTGCTGCCCTTGAAGACTGTGCAAAAAGTTCAGTGGACTCAGTCAGAACAGAACAACCCAGCTGTAAAACTGAGACTTGCTGCACTAATATGACTCCCCCTTGCTGACAACATGTTTCTGGTCACAATTCCAAGTGTAGTTTTTGATTTATAAAGCCCTACACAGCTTGAGATCAGAATAACTGAAGGACTACTTTAGGGTTATCAGCTCCAGGTTAGGAAATACCTGGAGATTTTAGGGTGGAACTGAGGAAGATAGCATTTGGGGAGTGGAAGGACTTCAGTGGGGTATAATGCCACAGATTCTGCCTTTCAAAGTGGCCATTTTCTCTGTTGCCTGGAGATCAGTTGTAATCCCAGGAAATCTCTAACTCTAGACTACTTGGATTTAATTTATTTATTATTTATTAGATTTGGCTTATATCTCACCCTCCCTGCAAGCAGGCTTGGAGGGGGGGCGGGTCACAACAAGAGTCGACTAACAGTTAACTAATTCGGCCCCCTCCCAGCCAAACGGTTGATCACCGCTGAGGCTGGGGGTCGTTCATTGCCTCCCCGGCTGGATGGAGGCAGTGGTATTATCCAGAGTCGGTGGGGGTGAGGCGCGGCCTTAAAGGGCCGGCCCCGCCCCCTGCAATGCAGTTTGAAAAGTTTATCGGCCCGCCCGTCCACCTGTCATGCAGTACAGGCAAAGGCTGGTCGCCTGTTTACAGGGGCCGGGTAGGAATTTTTCACCCCCTGACAATTGGCCTGTTCAGGGAGTGTTTTTGCCTACCCTGTATTGTGGGTAGTGGGTGCTGGCAATTGGATTGGTGGTGCTGTTTAATTAGTTGGTCACTGGCTGTTTTTGTTGGGAATATGTTGGGGAGTGGTGAGCTCCCGTGGCACTGCACCATTTTGGTGAATGGCCTCCCTGGGTGACCGTTAAGCTGTACGGCCCAAGGTCGGCTCTGGGGAGGCTGGGGATCCCATCACATGGAGAGTGTCCACATTCCAGGCTGTACTGCTTTGGGGATGGTGGAGCTTTGGTGAGCAGGATCATGTTGCTGGGCCGGCCGGGTCTGAGCCATTGGGTTGGCTCATACCCGGGGCTTTGGGAGCTCGCCCGTTTTCAGGTCAAGGAGGTAGTCTGGTTTGACCCCTGGCTTGATCTGTCCCCATGTTTTTTCCCTTGCCATTTAAGTTAATAAAGTGGCCCTTTATTCCACTTCTGTGTTTGCCTCATCATTCCGACTGGGGGGCAATAGAAATAGGTCAACATTCAATTAAAACAGTCCAATAATAATTTAAACAAATATTTTAAAACATCCAAACATTAACATCCAGATGGCATAACACTATATCAGTTCTTGTTTCCAGAAGTGCTGGATGTACAATGTTAGTGTGGGCAGTGGTGACCTGGATTCATATATGGGTGGTTCAGGAGAGGCCAGATGCTGGATATTGGGTGTCCATTGCCTCAACCAATGGCCTGGTGGAAAAGCTTCTTCATTTTGAAGGGCCTTTGCTGTTTTATTTATTTTACTAGGAATAAGGCCCATTATGAAGAAAAATACAATGGCCTCTAAAAAGAGGCTCAGGGTGAGTCCCCCCCCCAAACCTTGCTGTCTTCCCACCCACCCAAGTGAAGGCATTCACTCCCCCCCCACCTCAAGGGGAACTTATATCTGCCATCTGGATTGTAATTCTGAATGATCTCCAGCCCTCACTTGGACATTGGAAAGAGTGGTTTCCCAGGAGTAAATGGCTGATTTGGAAAGTATATGGCATTGTACCTGTCTGAGGTCCCACCCTCCTCAAACTCCCCCTTCTCCAGGCTCCATCCCTCAAATCTCCACGAGTTTCCCAACCTGGAGTTGGCAGCTGCTAAGTCACACTGGTTGTCATGGAGGGCTGCTGCTGAACAGGAGCAAGCAGACAGGCCTAGTTAAGTCATGCCAGTCAGGTGGCATCAAGTCACTCAGAGGGGGCTGCCAGGCCTAGAGTAGCCAACCTGGAGCCTAAATATCTCCTGGGATCACAACTGAACTCCAGACAACAGATCTCTCCCCCATCCTTCAGAAAATAACTGCTTTGGAGGGTGGACTCCATGACATTATATTCAGCTGAGGGCTCTCCCTTAACTGCCTAGCAACAGCCTCTGGCTAGAAGCTTCCCCAGTGGGCCAATATCCTCATCTGTCCTGAGGTGAGGCTGAAGGGTGTGACAGCAAAGAGATGGCTGTCATGGTCTCTGAGGAAACACTCCTGGCAAGGCCAGGCCTTGCTACCTAGTTACATTACCATGGTGGCGGTGACTCCTTGGCATTTTTGGCAGTCTTCAGAGGCTGTGTGTGCTGGGAGGTCATCTGTGTGGCCTGTTGATGGGGCGGCAGAGGTCTGCTGCTGGCAGTGGCCACAATGCCTTTTGTGAAGCTGCAGTAAAGTGGCAACCCTTTCTGAGGCCAGTTGAGAGAGAAGCCACAGAGAAGCATCAGAGATGGCTTTTTATATTTGATAATTTTGTTTATTTGAAGTGGACTTAAAAATGTGTGAGCCAGAGGTTTAAAAAGTTCATACTAACTCAGCTTAGAGGAACACTTGTATTAGGTTTTTAGTATTCATCATATTATTTTTGTCTATCTGATTTGTTATGTTATTTCATGTTCTTTTGAGTTCTTTGTTTTAATAATATGTAAAATGCTGATTTTTTATTAAATTAAAAAGGGTAAGGGGAGAGCCATGTATGCCACCCTTACAGAATGGCCAGATAAAAATGTAGAATAGATGGCTCAACAGATGTCAAATAAAAGGAGTGACTTTGATGCAAATATAGAAACTGTGTTTATGTACAGTGCCTCTGTACCAGGGTGTAGTGGAATTATCATGTTAATTGCAACCTTCTACAACAATTCTTAACAAAAGGTTATTAGGAATGTATTATGAATTGATTCTCCTAACAAGAGCCTTACTGAGGTGAATGGATTTTCACTGCTCCTAAAATGGAAGCAACCAGACTAGTATTGGCTTAAAGCTGTTCTAAAGGCTACTGGTGGGTTTGCTTAGGCAACTGTGAGCAAAATTCTTTCCTAAAGCTTCTTGTGGAAGGAACTGCTACAGCACAATTTTTCATTAAATAATAAATGCTTTTGTACTCAGCAAATAAGAGTACTGTACTTTTCTTTTTAAAGGAAAAAGTTCCAGTTTGTCAGGTGAAGGCATGAAAAATGGGTTTAGCCACTGAAATCACAGACAGATTTTAACAAGCTCCTCAGAAATCAAGCCAACATGGAAGAAAAGTCTTACAGCGATTGTTAAGTGGGTCTAGCCAGAGCAGCTGGTACCTTAGCGGAAAAACTGTAGCTACATCTGAGTGTTTGGTGATTCCCCCCACCCCTGCTGCTGATGCCCTAAAACTGAAATAGAAACTTAGAATGGTGACCCCCCCGCCGGGCTCATTTTGTAGAAAAAGAGGTGCCAGAGCTCATTAGCGCAACTCATTTGCATTTGTCACATACCCCTGACATCACCAGAAGGTGCACTAAATTGTACCAGCTCAGCATCTGTCTTAAAATGCTTAATAATAAAACCTTACTCCAATTATACTTTTTAAATTACTTTCTTCTATGTGGCCACAGTGGCCTGATGAAGATTTCCATCTGTCTGTTTTATGTTTTGGTTATATTCCCATTTTTTTGTGGGGAAAAATATTAGAAAGTTTGTCAAATCTTAGATCAGCAAAATTCTGACGGGGTTTGAACAATGGAGCCCAAAGCAAGTATTTTTTTTTGGGGGGGGAGGGGGTAAGAAAGAAAGAGAACAATAAAATTTAGAGGTTTTAGAGTTCCAGTCCTGTGAACTCCTGCCCAAAATGAGGCCTGGTGACCCCACATCTGAAACCAAATTGCTCTCAATTTACAAAGGAAATGGAATAGAAATGAAATATTAGGGGAAAATGTACTAGTATGGATCCTAACCTGTAAATGAATAATTTGTAAATGAGAATCTGTGGAACATGCTTACTGTTTAGACCAGGGGTAGGGAACCTTTTTTCTGCCAAGGGCCATATGGATATTTATAACATTCGCGTGCCATAAAAAATTATCAACGTAAAAAACAGTGCTCTGCCAAGGGAGGATAATTCAGGCCAGCAAAATTAATGCAAATAATTGTTTTTCTATTTGAAACCATGTGGGGAGATCCTAATCTGGCCCACACACACACACACAGCTCGCCACCCTAGGCAAATGCCTAGGTCCAAAGTTTTTTTGTACAAAAAGTCCAGCAGGAACTCAGTAGCATATTAGACCACATCCCCTGATACTAGCAGATTATGTCACACATTCATTAGCATATTAGGCCACACCATCTGAGATAATCAAGTGCAAACTGAACTGTGACAGTAACTTTTCCAGGCCCTGCAGCAATTCTGGCCAGCCAGCCAAGCCCCAGGGAGGCTGCCGTACAGTACATCTGGAGCCTGTGATTTCTGCCTGGCCCTGGGGAGGCTGCATGGCTGGGCCCCATGATCCTTGCTGGCTAGCCAGGCCCCAGAGAGGCTGCCACATGGCTTGGTTCGGCACAGCAATCCCCGAGGGCCACAACAAGTGACCTTGAGGCCACATACGGCCCTCGGGATGGAGGTTCCCCACCCCTGGTTTAGACAATGCGGGATTAAGAGGTGGGTGTTAGTTTATACCATTTTCTGTTTGCACAAAACAGATTTTCTTTCTAAAATGTCAGCATTGTTCAACATCTTGGTATGCACTTCAGTAAGTAAGCACAACAGGTATAAATGGCTTACATTGTACATTTAAATATCATATAAATTGCTTGTTAATTGTATAGTACACTTACACATCAGAAAGGAATTAATGAAATCATTCACACAATTTTAAGCTAATAAAAATGAAAATAAACAGTGAATTCACTTATTCCTAAAGAATATTAAGAAATCAGTACTGATCACAGTTTGGAACCCAGCTTGTCAGGACAGCATCTTCTCGTTTCCCTCCATTAGGGAAATTTTAATAGTATCAGGACATTCCAGGGCTTTTTTTCAGGAGGGGGTCCAATGATTTCAAATGGGATGCTACTGAAAGTTTGGACTATTCCACTCTTAACTCAGTTTTGTGAGGCTTACAAGCAGGGCTGGCCCTAAACTGTCTGGCACCCCAGGTAAGGCTAACTTCTGGCACTCCCCCCGCCACCAATAACATAAGTGAGTCACATGGGGGGGACCCATTTTGGCACACCCAGAAGGCTGTCATCCTAGGCAATCGCCTAGTTTGCCTAGTGGCAGGGCTAGCCCTGCTTACAAGTTTGTTCCTTTTCAGAGAACATTTGGATGAAGTCCCACTTTTTGCAGAATCCTAGGATTCTGGCTTTGCTTAGCAGAACTGAAACTATGTTTGATTGGTGAGCTGCTATTAATTAGGTCTGCTTTAATATATGCTGTTCTTAATGAGGGAACTGTGCACTAAAGATATCCAAGAACCATTCTGTATCCACATTTAAAGGAGAATGGTGGTATCACAGTTTCATCACTATAAACACTATCTTACCAATGTAGCAGCAAAAATATGCATGCAAAACAACATTATCCAAAATTTATGTGGTACAGGGGTGCGTCTGTTACAACACTTAGATGCTCAGCTTTGGGGTGGTGTCTAGTACTGCAGAATATGGTGCTTCAGTATGGTTCAACAGCCCCCACGTCCACAAACTTGATATCCAACTCAGCAATGAGAACCGTGAACGGATATATCGAACCTACTTTGGCTACCCATGTTGTGCCACATTACTCCCCTGCATCTTTTTTTTAAACATATGATAAGTTTATTTTAAAAATTCCAAGTTATACAGAACTTTGCTGAGTGAAGTAGTATCAAGTAGATTAATTCCATATATAACAACATTCTACTATGCATAACGTAGTATGGTATATATAACATTGTAGAACATCTTATTTAGCATTTAAGATAACGTCCAGTTCATCAATCAATCATTCAGTCAATAGATAAATAAATACATATTGCTGGATCTCCCTACAGATATCTGGGCCCTACCTGGCTTATTAGCCTTCTGTAGGGCCTGTAAAACGGGCTGTAGGGCCTGTAGGAGCTGTAGGGCCTGTAAAACGGAGCTGTTCTGTCACGCTTTTAGTTGAGGCTGTGGGCGTCTATTCTTGATCTGGTTGACTTCCCCTATTGGTACTGTCACCTGTGCTATAAAATGGATTATCATCTGTCATCTCTATGAGATATCATGATGTCAGACGGCCAGGCTGGGCAATATGTGATGATACGGTAAACTTCTCTGAGTGTTATTGAGTTGCCTGTTTTTAAAATGTTCTTAGTGTATTTTATTGTTTTATCATATATTGTAGTCTGCCCTGAGCCCTACAGGGAATGGGTGGAATAGAAATATACTAAAATAAATAAATAATATCTTAATAAGGATAAATTAACTGGTAATTGGGCTAGAATTTTTGACTCTTAAGCTAAGAATAATGCCTTGCTCCATCCCAAGCCAAACAAAAGGGAATATTTAAATAAAAAGAGAAAGAGGGGATAGCATAAGTTAGAAAGAATTATAGTGAGAGAAAATGAAGGTAAGTTGTGTTAATAGGAAAGATGTTTTTAGATTCAGTATATTCCAGAAACGGAAGCCATTGTCTTCAAAAGATGTGACCTGAATCTTTGAAGACAATGCAGGAAACTCACAAATACCTCCCCCCACACAGCCCCAGTGATATCTGCTCCATGTCCAAAAGCTGGCAAAAAATTCCCAGTAGTAATGTATGGGAATGAGAGTTGGACCATAAGGAAGGCCAAGCACAGAAGAATAGATGCTTTCAAATTGTGGTGCTGGAGAAGACTCTTGAGAGTCCCTTGGACTGCAAGAAGACCAAATCAGTCAGTCCTAAAGGAAATCAACCCAGACTGTTCCCTGGAAGGTCAGATGCTGAAGCTGAAGCTCAAATACTTTGGCCACCAAATGAGAAGGGAGCACTCACTGGAGAAGATCTTGATGCTGGGAAAGACAGAAGGCAAAAAAAGAAGGGGACAGCAAAAGATGAGATGGCTGGACAGCATTACTGATGTGACTAACATGAATTTGAGCAGACTTTGGAGGATGGCAGAAGACAGGAGGGCCTTGCATGACTTGGTCCATGGGGTTGCAAAGAGTCAGACTCGACTGTGCAACTGAACAACAACAAATCAGGGGTGGACTTGACTTGGAGCCACCATGTCTATGCATATGTCATTGCATGCTTTGGGGTTTGGGTGTGGAACCACAACTTGGAGCCACCACTTCATCATATGTTGTTGCACACTGGTTTGTGTTTGGGTGTCAGAGGGGTACTCAGAACTCGGAGCTACTATGTCTACTTCCTTCTCAGGGCTTCAAGCCACTGCATCTACATATTTATTATTTATTTGTTAGGTTGGACTTATTGGCAAACAGGGTACACCATGAACTGAACTGCTTTCTCCCAGTTTGTGCTTATCCCTAATCCTAACCAGATACTTATGGAGAACACGTGCAGGCCTATGCATGCCTCTGAAAACTGGGCTTCATAAACAGTTAATGCTTCTTGTTCTTTCAAGCAGCATACATTTTTTTTTTACAGGAAAATTTTTTTACAGGAAAATTTGGAAAAAATTTTTTACAATTTTTTTACAGGAAAATTTGGAAAAAATCTACCCAACACTTAGTACATTAGCAGGTTGCAAATTATTTTTCCAGCTTCATAATGGCTATTTAAAATGGGATCATTCTTAAGCTATGTCAAGTACACTGTAAATAATTGTGAATAATATGTCTCCTCTCACCCTAAGTAGTACTATGTATCTTCTGAGACATCAGTTATTTTGGATTCACCATAGCACAAGACTTTAAAAAGGGCCATGGTCTATTTTCTGAGCTAGGGTGGTAGAAAAATGTCATTTGCCCATACCTGAATAGCCCAACCTAGCCTGATCTCATCAGATCTTGGAAACTAAGAAGGGTTGGCCATAGCTAGTATTTAGATGGGAGACCTCCAAGGAATATCAGCGGTGTTATGCACCTACAGGCAATGGCAAACCACCTCTGAGCATTTCTTGTTTTGAAAACCTAAGGGGTGTCTATAAGTCAGCTGTGACTTGATGGCAAAAAATAAATGCAACCATGTTTTTTTACTCTCTTCTCTCATACTGGTATGCTTAGTTCCCATGCATTCTGTCAAATGGGAAGAGAAAATGAAACTTGCTGCTGTTGGACATCAGCAAAATGAGTCCTCCTTTTCTGCCCACAAATCTTCAGTTTTGATAAAACATGATGCTGGCAAGCCAAAAACCCCTTCCATTCACTTCTTTCTGCAGTCTGTGCTGCTGCATATGAAGAATGTCTGTGCAATGGTCATAGATGGCATGGGTATCTTCTGTGATGAAGTTGCACAAATAGCAAATGCAACTCTTATAGCACTGCCATCCAGGAGTATTTGGGGAGCAGAGACGGGGGTAAATGATGTCAGGATGTCAGCAGTGATCTAAGAATTCCCCAAGTCTTTATGGTAAAAGCAATAGAGGATGCTGCAAAATGAGTACCCAGAAGTAATATCATGGTGTTCGACACTGTTGTTTCACCCATCATTTTTGCTCCTGCTCCACTGAACGAGGGTAAAGGCCAGAGTTCAGGTGCCAGAAATTGCTAGGCAGGTAAGGCTAGACCCATATAAAAGATCATATTGGCAAGATCATCTTACCCACCAGCATCTTGTTTAAGCCAGGTTCCAATATTTAGCTCTCACCTCTTCTTTTTAAAATATGTAGTAGTAGAACTCACTTTGTTGTATAAAAATATTCTGCGTTTCTCTACTCCAGCTCCATATGAGTGACTTCAGGTAGGACAGAAAACTTTGGTGTCATAATGCCAAAGCATGGGCTGTTGCTTCAGATATTATGAGAAGGGAACTATGCTGTGATACATTTTTAGAGGCATTTGAACATTTGGTGCTATGTCAAGCTTAGCAATGTGGCAGACTTCCTTGTGTTTATTGGTTCAGTTTGAAATCTAGTGTTCTTTTAATCTGATAGATGAAATTCCAGCTGCAGATATATTTGACTTGCAAACAAACTTTGACAGAATAAAAAACTAGACATTAGTAATAATGCCTGTTGTTCGGGGTGTTAGGATTAAATATTCATTATTTATTAACAGAGAAATAAAAGTCCTTGCTGACTAATTATCATCCCTTGAAATGTAGAGTGAGTGGTCAAAGTTTAGTCCATGGCTGAAAATTAGGAGGTAGACTGCAACTTTTGGTTATATTTTGTAGTTTAGAAATATTGGGTTTGAAGCAAAGCATTCAAAATCAGTTTTGGGTTTTTATCTTTCTCTTTTTTTCCTCCCAAAAGACATACCTGTTAATTATGTAATGTTAAAACAATTTACATATTAGAAGACATTACAATAATCGGGAAAGGACTTTATGATAAAAGTGTACAGTTGTCTGATGTTTGATGGAACAGCTAGATAGAGATTTTTGGGAAGTAAAAAAAAATGAAAAGAAGGAAGCAGGGATTTGTGAGAACTAAATAACCACAAAATAACTGCAAATGCACAAGTTCATGATCCCTAACCTTGTTTGCTTCCAAGAGTGCAGTGTGGAGGATGTTGGCTGAAAGGCCAATACATACAAGTGTATTGACTTCAGTGGACTTAGAAGGGTGTGACTCTTTTTAGGATTGCACTGCTAAGTATCTGTTGGTTGGAGAGGGCAAGAAATAAGGTTGCCAGGTCTGACTCAGGAAATATCTGGGGACTTTGGGGGTGGGGCCTGAAAACTTAGAGGGGTACAGCTATGAACAAGGTTGTGACAAGTGTGACTGAATTCTGAAGGGAGCTCTGGCCTTTACATTTAAAGGGATTGTATGCCTTTTAAATGCCTTCCTTCTATTGGAAATAATGAAGGATAGGAGTACGTTGTTTGGGGGCTCATAGAATTGGACCCCATGGTCCAATCTTTTTGAAACTTGGGGGATTTTTTGAGGAGAGGCACCAGATGTTATGCTGAAAATTTGATGCCTCCACATCAAACAATAGGCCTCCCATAGCCCCATATACCCACAGATCAATTCTCCATTATACCCTATGGAAATCAGTCTCCATAGGGTATAATGGAGTGTCTAGTTGACTTCCCAACACTACTTTCTGATAACCCCAAAGTTGGGGTAGGGCCTCCAAATCAGGGAATCCTCTGCCCCCAAGTGGGGATTGGTAACCCTAGCAAGAGATGGTTGATACTTGCTCCCAACTTCATCAACTGAGTGCTGAAACAAATAATAATCTTTGATAGTTTATCATTCATTCCTTGGCAAGCTGAGCAGAAGCAGAACTTCCAGTGGCACCACTGCCAGAGGGTGAGGATTAGCTCCCCACTCCCCTCCTGCTACATACAATCTTTCAGGCCATATATGATGAGTGATCTTCAGAAAAATCTCTGTGTCTGGCTCTTTGTACCCAAATTATTGTTCTTAAAACAATTCCATGACCCTGTGTACTAACTATGCATGCCAACGCAAATATCTTTGCTTTCAAAAAGACTGTTTAACCTGTGTTAACATTGCTATATCTATTAAAGCAAGTTATATACTTTATTTTATGTATTAACCTTAAGTACATCTCATAGCGGACTTCTGCACCCTTTTTAGTAGTGCTCCCCCTGATGTGGCATTTATAGTCATTTCCACTTCTTACCCCCACGCCAGGTGGAAGGGCAATAATTGAATTGTGACAGGGCATGGCTTTGGCCTGACACCTAATTTTCATTTTGTGGAATGTTCACATCACCACAGATTTGTAGTATTTATGGAATACAATACAGGCTGCATTGCTTTCTTCTGTGTATGGGACATCCCAGACTGGTCATTATACAGCACAGCAGGAAAACATCATTGAGGAATGGTGATAAAGCCTGGAGACCTGTGAGGAAACATGGTTTCAGTGTGAGGCATCCTAGAGGAAAGTGGAATATAGTTCAGGAATCAGAAGCATGATTCCTGAACTATATTCATGAAAAAGCAGAGATCAAACTGTGGGAGCTGTTGAACTTCCTTCTTGGGTAGAGCCCAGCTAGGCTGTCTCTCTCCAATCAATAATACTTGTGCAGTAGAGGATTTGTAGGGTCTTCTTTTCCCCCCCTCCAACAATTTAGCAGCTGCTCTGAGTAAATCTCATTTTGTACAACACAGGAACATAAGAACATAAGAGAAGTCATGTTGGATCAGGCCAATGGCCCATCCAGTCCAACACTCTGTGTCACACAGTGGCCAAAAAAATTATATATATACACACACACACATATATACACACTGTGGCTAATAGCCACTGATGGACCTCTGCTCCATATTTTTATCTAACCTCCTCTTGAAGCTGTCTATGCTTGTAGCCGCCACCACCTCCTGTGGCAGTGAATTCCGCATGTTAATCACCCTTTGGGTGAAGAAGTACTTCCTTTTATCCATTTTAACCTGACCGCTCAGCAATTTCATCGATTGCCCATGAGTTCTTGTATTGTGAGAAAGGGAGAAAAGTACTTCTTTCTCTACTTTCTCCATCCCACGCATTATCTTGTAAACCTCTATCATGTCACCCCGCAGTTAATGTTTCTCCAAGCTAAAGAGCCCCAAGCGTTTTAACCTTTCTTCTTAGGGAAAGTGTTCCAATCCTTTAATCATTGCCCCCCCCCCCCCAGTCGGACTAATGAGACAGACACAGGTATGGATTAAAGAAACACTTTATTTAACTAATTCAATGGCAAGGGGGAAAAACAGTGGGGACAGGTTAAGCCAGGGGTCAGTACGAGACCACCTCCTTATCCCGGAACTGGGCGAGCCCCAGGCCCCAGGTGTGAGCCAAAACAATGGCTCAGACCCAGCCAGCCAGGCACAAGTTCCCATTCACCTGAGCTTTACCATCCCCCAAGCCATACAGCCTGTGATGTGGACAACTCCAAGTGACGGGATCCCAAGGCTCCCTGGAACCAACCTTGGGCCGTACAGCTTAACGGTCACCCCAGAGACACCATTCATCCCAATGGTGCAGTGCCACGGGAGCTCACCAATACCCCACACAACATGTTCCCAACAGTAAACAGCCACAGACAGAGCCAAGCCTCAGTTTAGGCCACTGTACCCACACTAATCCAGAACATGTTCCAGCCCTTGCCATAACTCGGCCAAAAAGGCCTCGTTGCCCTTTTCCGAAAGATGGACCCCATCTGGCCTGTACAAGTCTTTACAACAGGCCTTAATGGAAGGATGCAGCACATAAACTCCTAACCCTCTCCCAAGGGCTATTCGCAAGGCCCTGTTGGCCTTCTTCTGGGCTAGCTCCAAACCTGCTGGGTCCCAAGCTGCCCACCACTCCCGGCGCGGCAGCATGGCCGATCACAGGATGAGGATGCCTGGCCACCTTTTACTGATCAAGGTGATGTCATCCTGGGCCTGAAGTGAAAGGGCCTTACCCTTCATTAAGCCCAAATCATTCTCCCCCAGGTGAATCACCAACAAATACGGCGGATGGCCCCTCCTTTCCTTAAAGAGAAGTGAAAGGAGCTCTGACCACCTTATGCCCCATCGGCCTTGCCACTCAATGACAGCCTGCTCACTCAGGCCTAACTGAGAGCCGACCGATGCCCGTTGAGCATGATGTGCCGCCCAAAAAACTATACTGTGGCCACATATGAGGATCCTCCTCCTTTCCATGCCAGCCATAGCACCTAAAAGAGAAAAACCATTAGAACTTGTTCCATCATAACCAAACAGAACACTTAAACATCCTGGAGGAAAAGCTGCCAAAAGTGGGGAATCTTAACCTTCATGGCCAACACCCTGGCCCGCAGATTCTCCAACTTATCTAGTGGCAACCGAGATAGCTGACACACTGTATCAAGCTCTATCCCCCAAAAAGTCAAAACTGTAGTTGGGCCCTCTGTTTTCTACCTAGCCAACGGAACACCCAGCTCTGCAGCCAACTGCTCAAATGCCGCTAATAAAAGTGAACATTGCCCGGAGCCCGCAGGGCCAACGAAAACAAAATCATCCAAATAATGTGCTGTATCATGCACACCTGTCCTAAGCCATAATGCCACCACACTCTTTTGTGCTTTTGTGCTTTTCAGGAGAAATGGCCATTTGATTATAATTGAGGAATCCTTGATAGTATTCTAAGGGATTTCAGAATTTACAAAAACACAGAATGGAAGCCATCAACACTCTTGTAAATCAGAGTCACATCTTTTTTTAACTAGCTAGACAGACCACTTGACTTTCTACTGTCTCCTTTAAGAAAAAAAAAAGCATTGCTGAGTCGTGTTGGGGGGCAAAAGCAAGAACCTGTGAACACTTCCTTCATTTAGTTTCATAATATGCAGTTGAAAGTGTCTTACTGAGCCATGCAGTCCAACAGCCAAGGCAACAAGGGATTAGGAGCAAGAGAACCATTTAAAAGAGTGTTAGATGCCCTCCAGCAAATTCACCTGCTTCTATCCTCAAGTTGTATGTGCCTTGCTGAAAAGAACTTTTGAGTTAGCTCACACTATCCATTTAAAATGAATTGGGTGTTATTTGAAAAGATATTGGCAGTCTCAGTGTTCCTGAACTATCTTATCTTCTATTGGTTTACAGTGACGATGCCACTGGAAACGTCTCTAGCCAATTCTTACTGCTTTCCCTCAGTATAGATGATAGATGCTTTTTTTCCTTTTAAGGGCATTATATGCATGCATACTGGAACCTGGCAGATGTGTGTATTGGGACCATGGGCTACCTGCAACTCTCCTGGCTTGTGCGATTGCTGTGTTGTCTGGACAAGGGACAAGGGACATGTGTGTATTTGATATGTGTGAACCAGAATTCTTGAAAATCCAGTAGTTAGTTTACTCATACCAAATCTGAATGCACATGCAAAATACATGCTTCCTCTGTTCAAACAACAAGGTAGCCTCATTTGTCAGGAGGCTGTACAGTTGATTGGTAAACTTCTAGTACGCATGTGAAAAAGAACTCAAATTTTTGCACTGCTAAATCTTAATAAATATTAAAAAATTATCATCAGGGAGTTGACCAGGGTTCCATAGGTTCCCTATGGGAAGAACCTGGGATGGATCTAGGTTACAATATTTCATCCTTTTCTGATAATAGTATGTGTCAGAACCACCCTGGAAGAAGACTAGTGGGGTACATGGTTAACAGCTCATGTTAAGGCTACTGAGCCAAATCGCTGCCTTAGTGCTTTGTAGGATTGGGGCTCAATCAAGCCCTGACTAGATAAAGCCCAGGAACAGGTGGGGCCTCTTGCTTTCCAGGACATTTAAGTCCTAGGCTAAAGAGAGAACAGCTAAAGAGAGATCCTTGTTGCTTCAACCAGTTTGCTTAACTGGCATGCTGCTATGCTACTTGGGAGCTTTGACGCAATTTTCTATACTGCAACCCTCTCAGCAGTTTTTAGGAGACTGCATTTTGGCCTGGCTCCTGGCTTCTGAAAAATCTATAGATTGTTTCAGTCCTTTGTTATCAGAGTTGAAACAGGAGGGAAGTTTAAGGCAACATATCTTGCACTGTTACTATGCTACACTATGCTTTGAGCATAAATAGTAATGCCTAGAGATGTACCTGGACCATGGTGGGACTTGTCTTGAAAGTTTTGATGTGTCAGTCACACCAAGAAGTTGGTGTTATTGCTGTCCTCTCATTGTACCACATGCCTTATGAAATGTGTATCTTTACACATATCTCTACACATTTCTGCAATCTGCTTTGAAATGTTCATGATACAGAATATAGAAATTTGGGTGGCTAATGCTTTGAATGGTAAGCAGAAATCCACCATGATGCAGAAAACTGGTTGGCACTTTTGCATGCTAACAAAAACAGCTACTCTCAAAACACAGCCCCATTCAGTATCAGGATTTGGGAAGATATAAATATTCATGGTGAAAAATTGGAAGGCTTTGTAAACCATTAATCTTAATAGGAAGTGATGGCATACATTTGTTTTGCCTGGGATAGAACAAAAGACCAGTCAGACCACATTTTGTTTCAGAAGGGGTATATGTGCAGATAATTGAGCTGATAATCACTTTGCGGAACTACAATAATGTGTTATCTGCCGTATTTCTCTGTCATGTTCAATTTATAGATAATGGACTTTATTTGATTATTTATTTTGTGTTCTTCCATAGTCTGATTATTTTTTTTTAAACTTAGAAACTGTGCTGTGTGGGGGGTTTGCAAGATGGCAATAAAATGCAGAGTTGGGTGCAAATGGAAAGACCCAAGCTGAGTGGAAAACTGGGATAAAAGCACATAACAGCTAGAATAGTGAATTCAAGTAGATTGATCAAAGCCAGGAAACCAGAAACAGTTTCCACTGGCTTTTCATCACTCAACATCAATGAGATATGTTGTGCACCACCCTGAGCCCAGTTTTGGGAAATGGGTGGGATACAAGTTAAATTATCATCATTGTCATTGTTGTCGTCACCGTCACCATCACCATCACCATCAGTATTAGATGGACTGCAGCTGAATTTGTGACCTGATGACCACCACCAGCCCCCCTTTATCACTCAGCTTGTACTGCTCTCCCCTGGCCTTCCCTTTCCTGTGCCAAGGCTGGCAGAAGCAGATACTAGCAGCCCTCAGATACAGAATTGCTTCTCTCCTTTCTGTGTGAACTACCCACAACATCCTCACATGTCTTTGATTGTACTTGTGACTTTATTAGTGCTTAAGGCTGTTTCATGCAAAAGTGAATACCTGGAATATTAAAGTGTAGATGTTATTGTCATGCTGGGTGAACTCTCTTGAGTTTTTTTTTTTTTGTTTTGTTTTGGGATCAGTAAACTGAACTCACCCCACCCCAAACCTGGTTCCGCAAGTTAGGAAGTGGCTTATGTAAATGACATTATCAGGAGTGCAACAGATTCTTCAAATGCTGCCCTGTTCACAAGTTAGATTGAATGCATGTATAGCCCATGTACAGTGTACACTTGATGGTTCATTGTATGTACATTGAGCAATTATTATGTTACAGTGGGTGCATATATAGCCTCAGTTTGTGGGTTCTGTGGGGCAGAACATGGAATGAATCTTGCTAAAATTCAAATAGAATAAAACATTTTTACTTTTCACTTAACATAATATCATGTAACTGTCACACTCCACCTGTATACCTGGGGTAGACCTGGGGTCACCATCACCCCCTCATACCCCTAGGGGCCCCTCCATATGGCCAGAGGTCTCAGAATAGGAGGAGGTGGTGTTACTTTACCATTTTGATGCTCCTTCCCCCAGATGGACAATGCAGGCTCCCTTAGTCTCTCTCTGTGCTGGGCAGCCTCTCCATCTTATTCACCTGTCTTTCTCCTCAACCTCTTTCCTGGCCTCCCTTTTATTCCCCTGAAAAAAACCCACCCTTTCCTGCCACCTCCCCCCTCCTTGGCCCCACACCCTTCTTAACCTCAAATTTGGGAACGAGGCTTCCAGGACACCATCAGCTGGCCCCGGGCTGTGGAAGGGCTCCCCTGTTGCTGCTGGCTACTTCCTGATGCGGTGGTGCTAGCTGCCGTGGCTCGGGAAGCAGCCCCCGCCCTTCCTTCAGGTGGCCTGTGCTTGGCAGTGGCTCACCACCCTCCTGTTGCCTGGCATTCACCGTGGTGTGGTGTCTCCTTCTCCGTGGTTGGGACCCCACCTGACTTGGACCTTGGGTGGTGGACTCTGGGCAGTGGGATCTCCCCTTCAATGGTGGCTGGGCAGGCAGGCAGGGGTCCCTTTTGGCTCCCCCCGGTCAAGGTGAGTGTCAGGCCTGGGGGCTGGGAGTAGGGTGTTTGGCATGGCATCAATCATGGGCCCATCCGCTGCTTCCTATCCACTGGGTAGGAGAGGGTGGCTTGCCAAATCCCAGTCACTGCTGGTCAGAACAGTAACAAAATATAGATTTTAGCAACACAACAGATCAGTAATCTTTTAAAGTCCAAACAATTAACTTCTTCCTCCACAGCCTGCCACCCCCGAAGTCCATCTTTTTCCTTTTGTTGGTTGGCCAAGAAGTCTCCAGCTGAACTCTCTGTGCATCAGCTTTCAAAACGAGTGTTCCAAATGAATTCCCATTAGATAACACAGCTCTGAAACAATAATTCTAAAAGTACAATCTCCCTCCTTCACCAGTTGCCGTACATAAATTGTAGTTAAAGGTATTAAGAGCCTTAAACAAGGTATTAAGAGCCTATGATTAAGGTTCAAGCTCCCCAGCAGGGCAGTCTTGTTTCCCTCTTTTGCTTTCCACACATTCTGTACCCTTCTTCATCTAGAGCAGGGATGTCAAACATATGGCCTGTGGGCCTTATTCAGCCCCAAAAGGGCTCCAATCAGGCCTGCCATCAGGCCTGCCATCAAGTAGCCATCGTTTGCTTCCTTTGCCTTTGCCTGCTTCTTTCAGTTGCCATTTTTTCTTTCTGCCCTGTGATGAGGCAGCTGAGCAAAGCAGTCTATCCTCGGTTTCTTCTTCCACCCCTTTCCCCTTTCCAAAGGGACAAAGAGGAAGGAGGAGCCTCAGCCAGTGGAGAAGCTCGGCTCTGTAGCTCTGCTGTGTGATTAAGTTTGCCAGGCTCAATCAGTCACACTGCAGAGCTACTGAGCCAAGCCTCTCTTCCTGCTAATGGCTGAGGTTCCTCCTCATCCTTGTCTCCTGGGGAAGGAGGGAAAGAGGGAGAGCTTCCTTTGCCCAGTTCCCTTGATCCCACTGAAGAGATACAAATAAATCAGCTTAAAGACCAGCAATGTTTTATTCAAGGTATGAGTTTTTGCCTTGCTACAGAGAGTGTGTGCGTGTGTTTTGTTGGGCTTGTTATGGGTGCAGCTGAGTTTTCCTTTTCCTTTATTCATGCTCTCATGATCCATTGCCGGGATTAGACTGAGAGTGTGTGTCCAGACCAAGTTTACCCAGCACATTTCCTTTGATTTTTTTCACATTTTCAAAAAATCAAAAGTAGATTTGCAACTTACAGATGCACACCTGAACAGCATACTCAATATTGCTACAGCTCAGACATCGTCTCCAGTTTTTGATGCAATAATTCAGAGCAAGAGGTGTCAGTTATCAGGGACTGTTAAAATATTGCAAGTGTGCTAATGTTTTAAGCATGTCTTATTTTACGTTTAAAAAAAACCTTGTGTTTGTCTGTGCCCTTTATAGAGTCTATATCTGTGCTACCTGGCATTACATTTTATGACACACATGGCCCAACCCAACAAAGTCTAATTTAGGTCAAGTCTGGCCCTAATAATAAATGATTTTGACACTCCTGATCTAGAGCTCTACCACCTCCTGGCTCATTCCATTTCTAGCTAGGGGTTACACATGTACAAGTGATACAAACCCCACTTTTATCTAGGTACTGCTCCATGATTTCAGGAGGTATGAGAGATCTCCCGTATTCTGGCTTCCTCTTCTCTGGCAACTTCAGTGGCAAAATTCCAGTCAACAGTGTCCCTGGAAGTGTTCCTGTATACTCAACCATTCTGGATATCTCCAAGGTTTCCTGAACCCAGGACAGTAATGTTTCAGGTACCTAATAGAGGATGGGAGTGTCTCAAAGCTACCCCACACTCATCTCTTGTGGCTGCTGTTGTCATTGCTGCCATGTCATTTATGTGAAGAGAGCAGGTGGAGGCTGGGCAGAGGTCAGGGAGTTCTGATCAGAGCTGGATAAAGATTATGGGGAGAAAACGTTCAGTTTGGATTATGGCTGGGCATTACAAACTGAACAAAATTCATTCTCTGACTCTTCTTCCCCTCCCAGTCTCAAATTTTGACATAATTTTTAGGCCTTAATAACATTGTGTGAACAGCCTGTGTTTTGCCTTATGACACTTTAATAATGCACAGCTCCTGATTCCAAGTAAAACTTTTAAGAATCTCATACAACAGGGTTGGCCAATGGAAGCTCTCCAGATGATTTTTGCCTACAACTCCCATCAGTCCCAGCCAGCATGGCCAATGGCTGGGGCTGATGGGAGTTGTAGGCAAAAACATCTGGAGAGCTACCATTTGCCACCCCTGTCACACAGCCATTTGAACTCATACTTTTTTTTGGTCTAGCTTAAAGGGAACTACATAAAAGGGCAGTTTTGGTAAATGTTGTGGAGCCAGCTGATCATATGGATTGCACTGCTCTGATACTCTGACTCTTCAAGGGAGGAAGTAAACACAAGCTTTAAAATCACTTCCCTCACACATCTCTGGAAGATAACAATACTAATAAAAGTCCCTAATACTTCTGCTAACTTGTCTTCACTTAATGCTTGACATTTTCCGCCAGCACAACATGTTTTTGTTTGATATCCTCCTTTTACAAAGAACCTAATAGGGAAGGACTTGGAGGACTTCCAAATGGATTCAAGTGTGAACCAGAACTGCTAAAGCCATAAGGTAACAGATATAATGAGGACACTGCTACATCTGTGCTCTTCGGCTGAGTCACACCACAAAGGCGCTTGTAATTAGCCTTCGTATGAGTGTGAGGCTGCACATGTGAACTTTTCTTGGTGGCGTAAAGAAAAATGTGGATGCAACTCTGCTCTTCAACACTGTGTTTAAAAGACAATTCAACCACAGCTGTCTCTGTAAATATTATAACTTCAGATGATAATTCTTGAAATTATAGCCCTGTTAACTAAAACTACCTTTCCATGTAGAGTTGCCAACTAGTCTGGAGAAAAATGTCCTGAAATTAAAGGCTTAATATGTGAAAATGGACAGCTTTTCATGCTTTGGAGGTAAATAACATTCCCCCGTAAATAAGGCTTATTAAGCCTCTAATAAAGGGACATTCCCACCCATCAGGAACTACAGGTAGACAAAAAGCTGTTAATCAACCTTATCTATCTAGCCTTAAAGGATACAAGGATGACAATATATATGTTAATGTGGTAGGCAGTAGAACAAAAGAACTTTGGCATTAGGGAACCTCTGAGAAGCTAATCAAATGGCTTTAAGAGCCCACTCTGTGCTTTACTTTGGGTAGTCTGGGTATTATTTTATTTGGAGGAGAAAAAAGTGATACTTGATGCTTATATGGGAAGATGTGACTTTAGAATGGGAAAAACAAGAGCATGAAAAGAAAGTCCAGAAATTGCTGGGAAATGGAAGCCTGACAGAAATTTGATAATAGCCTTTAAAAATGTCTGTTGGTTTTGTATTATGGGGTTTTGTGGTGTTCCTATTGGTTTTTAAAAACTTAATTGTTGTAGCATGTTCAGAAGACAACTTCTGGTTATGTTTTAATAACATTTGGGCAGGCTTGTATCTAACCAGGGGCCCACAGGACCTGGCCCCCTGACAGTTTTGGGTGGCCCCTCACCTTCAGGCTGCTGCCTCCCTCCTGCGTGATTTAAATCACATGGGCAGACTCGTCTGCCTAGCATGGCCGGAGTAAAGGCAAGCAGGCAGCTCCATGCAGGCAGGCAATCTTCAGGTAAGGGAGCACTGTGCAGCTGGCTCTGTGAGGGGAGGGCGTGAAAGCGGAGGTGATAGGAACCTTTGCTATGGAGGAAGGTGTGGTGGGAGGTAGGGGAAAGAACTTGCCAGCTACAGAAGGAGTGAGAGACACCTACAGCACTGCTTGCAGTCATCCTCCTACCTCTCTGCAGGCGAGGGAAGAGCAGCCACCGCCACACCCCTAGGCCCTGGCTGCTGCAACTGCTGCTAATGAGAAGGTTGAGCGTGCACCTGCTTGGTGCATGAGCCACCTTCCCGCTTGCTCCTGGGAGGAGGGAGTCGGAGGGGAGGGACGCCTTCTCCATGCCACCTTGCAAGCAGAGCAGCTTCCCTGCGCTTTGCGGGGAGAGAGGGGGGGAGGTGGGTGGGCAGGGGCACAGAGTGTTGGCAGGGGCACCGTGCCTAGAGCGTGATTGTTTCAAGAGGTTGTCACACATTCCTCCTCCTCCCCCCCCCCATGAGTGTCAGAAGAGTGGTAGGCTGGAATGAGGAGGAAGAGGAGCAGGAGGTGACGCATCTTGCAACTTCTGCCTGTTTCCTTTCCTCCTCTGGAGGAAAGCAAAAGTATGGTATCAGCTGATCGGTGAGGTCTAAATTATGCAGGAGGGGTGGCAGGCTATGATTGCTTTGTCCAGGGCAAACTATGGTAACTAATGGCAAACTATTAAAAAATACAAACTACAGCTTGATGGCCCATTCATTGTGTTGGATGGGAAAGCTATCAGTGTAAAGTGTGGCTACTGAGTGGTAAATGTAGGAAGGGGAGAGGGGTTTTGACATTGATGAGAATAAGTCCAGGTGGATGGGGTTAGTTCTGGGGTGAGGCAGCTTGGCTTTTGAAAGCTACTTGTTATATACTGGGTTAAAGCCAGTGTTAAATACTGGGTTCGATGCATGAGGAGGCTCTTGCATAGTGATTAGAGCTCTTTATTAGTGATTCAGCATGTCTACTAAGTGACTACAAACTAATGCTAAGCACCAGAACATGTGGCAATATATACAGTTGGGGCAGGAGAAACCCAGTGCCCAAGAAGCAGAAACTCTTATGTGATTGTGCCCTTTTTGGATCCTTCATTAGAATACCCATCCTCATTGACAGATCCAAGAATCCTCTGATACTGCCTCCAATCGGGATGCAGATCTTTGGATCCTCTCAATCTATTGTGTTGCGCTTCAAGCTCAGGATGCTAATACCCAATATGTCTAGGCATGCCTTCACATACATAACACCACTGATGTGCACTTATGCATACCTTAGGGTGGGGTGGAGGTCACAAGAGGGTCAGCCACCTTGACATTATACTTTCCAGAAATCATGACCAGACATGTATGAGAAGCCTGCCAGCCTGGCATCCATTTTGTGTACATTCTGATCAAACTGCCTGGCATGCAAGATCTTGGTGGCTCTTAAATGAAGGGTGCTTATGTGCAAAGTACCCCTCATTCAGAGGAGAGGTCTGCCTGCTTACACACTGTGTTCAGTCCAATTCAGTTGGACAAGGAGCATTAGATTCTATGCAATATTGGTGTCATTTGGCTGAAAATCAGCCACTCCCCCTCCCCCCCCCCCAGTCCACAACAGGGAATAACAGAACTCAAATAATTCCAGAACACACAGAAATAAAAACAAAAACTAAACCAGTATCAATATCATGTATCTGAATATTCCTGATAAACCAATATCAGGGATATGAGTATTTCCAAGTACTGATAGTTATTCCTTTCTTGAAATCTGGGTTTTGCAGGTATTTTTAGATGCATATCCCTACTGGACCGCTTCCAACCCTCCTTCCAATGGTTTGATTTATCCAGTTGATTTATCCAAATGATTATTATTCATAGCCATGAATTCAGTGAGACCTAATCTTTAATAAATGGGCTTAGAACTGGGTCCCAGTCTTAATATATTTAGAAGGGAATTGCGTTAAACTCAGTAAATTTGATATCCCAGTAAATGTCCTTCTGGCATAAGCCTATGCACATTCATTTAGAAGTAAGACCCAATGAGAGAAGTGTGAAAAGAATTGTCCAGAACATATTGCAGCCTTAGCTGCTTTAAGACTAGGTCTTGTGGAAGTTTATGTATTTTTGAATGCAGATCACATGGGATAAAACAGGGCTAAAGAAATGCACACAAAGGGTTTCCTGAACCTTGCAACTCATTTGTTATGAGGGCCAGATCTGACATAAATGAGACCTTGTTGGGCCGGGCCATGTCGGGCAGGGCTACGTGTGTTCCAATTTAAGATTAGGTAGCAGATTATAAACTTTATAAAGGATACAGGCAAACACAATTAAATATATATTTTTTAAAAACTTAAAACATGCTTGAAATGTTACCACTTGGTCTTAAAGGTGCTTTCTTTTTATTTCTCCCATGGGATCCTGGGAACTGGGCAAAGGAAACCCCAGGGGACCAAGAGGGAGGGAGCCTCAGCCAACAGAAGGAAGAGAGGCTTGGCTCAGTAGCTTTGCTGTGCGATTGAGAGAGCCTGGAAAAACAAGCCTCCCCCCCCCTTTCCTCCCGAAGGGAGAAGCATCAGTCAATGAAGAAAATAGAGGCTTTGCTCTGTAGCTGCTGTGTGATTGAGCAAGCCTTGCAAAGCAAGCTGTGATGCAGAAGGAAGCAAGAGAGAGGGAGAAAGAAGCAGATGACAGCCAGTTGCTCAGGGGCCTGATAGGAGCCCTCTGGGGGCCTGATTTGGTCCCTGGACCGCATGTTTGACACCCCTGCTTTTGGGGATCCTTTGAACTTCATCCTAGTCTTTGTGTAAAACAATTTTTATTAATTTGCAATATATTGTTATAATATTCCTAAAGAAATAAGAGAATCAATACAAATTTATATCAATACATTACACTTTCCCCCCCTCCTCCTCTCCCCTCTTTTTGTGACTCCCGCCGGTGTTTACTTAAATTGGTAAAAATACAAGATAATTTTATCAAACCAAGAATCTTCATATTAAAACCTTATCACAATAAAAAAGAAAAAAAAAAGAGAATGAGTATAAGAGAAATCAAACCCTATATGTCCATCTTCATTCTTATCCTTTCACCTTCATCAAAAATAAAAACAAAAGAAAATTATTTCTTTATAACATAAGGAGATTATTTCTTAATAGGATTTAGTCCATTATTCCACAGAGCTTCAGCTATTATCAAAAATCACTAGATGTCCGTTTACCTTCCAGTATTTTTTAACATATTTTTGGAATTTCTCCCATTCCTTTCTGAACTTCTCCAAATCATAATCTTTTAAGATTCTTGTAAGTTTGTCCATTTCACTCCAAGACATAACTTTTAAAATGCAATCCCATTTTTCTGGTGTTTTATCCTGCTTCCATAACTACACATATAATGTCCTTGCAGCTGGAAGCAAATACCACACCATCATTTTATCTTGTTTCAGAAAACTTTCCATTTGTAATCTCAACAGAAAAAAGTCTGGAGACCTCTTAATGTCATAACCTAAAAATTTTGACATTTCTTTCTGAATCATTTGCCAAAATTGTCTTGCCTTTTCACAAGTCTACCACATATGATAGAAAGATCCTTCATGTTTTTTGCATTTCCAACTTCTATCTGACACCTGATTATTCATTTTTGCCAATATCTTTGGTGCCATATACCATCTATATAGCATTTTAAAGCAATTTTCTTTAATGTTGTAGCATGTCGATATCTTCATAGAGTTCTTGCATAAATATTCCCATGATTCCATTTGTATTTCTTTGTTAAAACTGATTGCCCATTTTATCATTTGAGATTTAACTACTTCATCTTCCATAGACCATTTCAATAATAGTTTATAAATTCTTGAAATCAACTTTTCATTTTCGCCCAACAGCATTGTTTCCAATTCTGTTTGCCCCTGTCTTATTCCTTCATTTTTAATGTCCTGTTCCACCAAATTCTTAATTTGTTGCAGTTGAAACCAATTATATTTATACTGTCATTCTTCAGCCAATTTTAATTCCACCTTTCCTCCCTGTATTTTTAATAGTTGATTAAACATTAGCTTTCATCAGCTTCTGAAGATAACTTTATTACTTTCGTTGGCACAATCCATAGTGGCTTTCTCTCATCACCATATTTTTTGTATTTTAATCAGGTACTTAGCAGATTTCTTCTTATATAATGATGTGAGAAAAAACCATCCATCTTATTTTTCCCATAGTACATATATGCATGCCAACCAAAAATATTTCCATGGCCTTCTAAAACCAACAGTTTCTTATTTAGTAACGTCATCCATTCCTTAATGCACACCAAACACACTGCATCATGGTACAATTTTAGATCCAGCAATTGGAAACCTCCCCTTTCTTTTGCACCGGTTAAGATTTTCATTTTGATTCTTGGTTTTTTCCCAGCCCACACAAATTCTGAAATTTTTCTTTGCCATTTACTAAATTGTTTATTGTCCTTCACGACTGGAATTGTTTGAAATAAGAACATAATTCTTGGTAGAACATTCATTTTGATTGCAGCAATTCTGCCCAGCATAGACAAGTTGAATTATTCCATTTTATCAGATCTCCATCAATTTTACGCTAGAGCTTCTCATAGTTATTTTTACACAAGTCTATATTTTTCATAGTAATTTCCACGCCTAAATATTTTACCTTTGACGTAACCTCACACTCTGTTGCACTCTGCAGTTCTTCCTGTTGACATTTTGTCATGTTTTAACACAAAATTTTTGATTTTTCTTTATTTATATAGAATCCTGCCAGTTCTCCATATTCTTGTATCTTACGAAGCAGCAATGGTGTTACATGTATGGGATTTTCATTGATAAAGATTACATCAGTAAATGCTCTGTGTTTGTAAGAAAAACCTTTCAATTTCAACCCCTCTATTTCCTTATCTTCTTGTATTTGCATAAGCAAAATCTCGTGTCATTATAAATATCAATGGAGATAGAGAGCAACCTTGTCTTGTTCCTTTACTAATTATTATTTTTTCCATCAAATCTGCATTTATACAAAGTCTTGCTTGTTGTTCAGTATATATTGCCTTCACCATTCTTATAAAATCTTCTCCTAGTCTTAATTTCTCCATCACTGCAAACATAAAATCCCAATTCACATTATCAAAAGCCTTCTCTGCATCTGCAAAGAATAATGCTACTTCTTTTTCAGGATGCTTCTCATAGTATTCAACAATGTCTATAACCGTTCTGATATTATCTCTAATTTGTCTCCTGGGAAGAAATCCTGCTTGCTCTTCTTTGATGAAATTATTCAAATGCTGTTTGAGTCGTTCTGCTAATAACCCAGCATATATTTTATAGTCATTATTAAGTAGTGGAATTGGTCTATAATTTTTTACATTTGTGTTGTCTCTGTCTTCTTTTGGTATTAATGAAATTACTGCTTCCTTCCATTATTTGGTTTTTTCCCATCTATCCTTATAATATTCATCAATTTCTGAAGTTTTGGTACTAATGTCTCTGCGAGGACTTTATAAAATTTTGCTGTAAAACCATCTGGACCCGGTGCCTTTCCCAATTTCATTGCTTCAATTTCTATTTTTTCAATTGTTTCATTTAAAATCTTTTGCATATTTACTGTCATCTTTAAAAACCAATTTCGGGTTAAGTTCTTGTTTTATATAAAAAATCACTCCCCTTTTTTCTCCTTAGCCAACGAGTAAAATTCCATTCCCAATTGTTTATTCCATAAAAATTTGTAATCCATTTGTTTGATATGTACTTCTTGTAGGCAAATTATACTGCATTTTTGTTTCCTAATCCAATGAAATGTAGCCTTTTTTTTTGCGGTGAATTCAGTCCATTTACATTCCAAGATATTAATTTGTAATCCATAGTGATTCTTCTTTTATTCTGTATCCCCAAATCCCCTATGTTCTTCAAAAAACCTCCTCAGTTCTTGAACATTTGTAATTGTAATCCTCTTGCCTCCATATTCAAAACTTAGACCCTCTGGCAGTATCCATCTGTATCTCACTTCATTCTCCCTCAATTTGTCAGTTAATTTTTTATACAGTCTTCTGTCATTTATGACTTTTCTTGGCAACTCTTTCATGATTCTTACTCTGCTATCATCTACTTCCAAAGTTTTTTCAGATTGTTTACTAAGATCTTTCCCACCATATCTCTTGATAGAAATCTTATTACCACATCTCTTGGCAACTTTTTTTTCTTGGCAAATACTGAATTGACCCTATATATATATAGTCATAAAGATAGCTAGATTCATCAACATCCATACCCAAAAATTCAGCAATGATTCTTATTATATGTCCTTAGATCAGACTCTTCATTTTCAGGTACTCCTCTCAGACGTATCTGGTTTTCCATTAATTTACAGTCTTGTAGAACTACTTTCTCCTGCAATTTATGGATCATAAAATCTTGATCTTTCACTTTATTTTCAACCACATGTACTTTGTTTAATGTTGCTTGTGTGTCATTTCTGAGATCCTCAATTTCTTTTTTAATCTCCATTTTCACCACCTCTGCACTTGCTTCATATCTTTTTTAAAAATTCTTTAATTAATTGCTTCTTATTATCAGTTATTAAATCTTTCATCACTTAGACCAATCTTGCCTCCATAGCCTCCAATTGCTCTTGTATTTGTACTTTAGTCATTTTTGCTTCCTCCAATGAACTGGCCCTCATACGTGCTGGCTTCGGTCCTGGCTTGTGTTCAGACATTACTGTCTTCCCATCACAAAAAATAGGCTCAAAGTTGGTCTTACAAAATTAAAATTGAACCACAGGATCTTATAGATTAGAACTTGCCCTTTCCAGTGAGCCCAAATTTGCTGTCCTCAGAGCTTCCTAGCTCAAGATATTAATTTTTAAAGTTTATAATTTACTCAAAATGGCGCCTGTGATTTTTCTAACCCTTTTTAAAAGGTTTCCTTTTTTCTCTTAAGGTCTACCAAACTTACTTTCACTTAGATAGTCCAGTATATTTCACCCTGTTATAGAAACATCTGCTGGCTCCACTGATTTTTAAAGTCCTGTTCTTCTTTTAAATTTTTTAAAAATGTTTTTGACCTTCCTTTAATGGCCACCGAAGTTTTTCTATGGTTCAGTCCTAGTGAAGGTCAGGAGGCTTGACAATTTCCCTTCTTTCAATGGCACCTTCCTGCTTTTCTTGCCACGAAGTCTTGTTCTCGATGGTTGAGAAATCTCACGATGCTTGTGTGATGCCACTTCCAGTGACGTCTTCCAGATCAGCAACTCAGTGATAATGGGTTTTTTTACAGAAACCACAAGTATTCCAAACATAAGTTGTTTTTCAGCGTATAGCTTTGTTTCTTAAATATCAAAAGTCCCGAAATTACCCCCTTTCCTTCTTCTTAACTTTAGAATGTTGTAATTGGTCCCAAATTTCAATCCTTATCTTATATAAGGTTTATTTTAGTCCTGGAATGATAGATAAAGATCTTCTTACCTTGAAGCCAAATATATCTTTCTTAACACCGTTCTTTTCAGAGATAGATATTTAGATATTAGAATAGTTCAAAGAAAGCTTGAATCGTGATGAATTTAAGTCAATTTAATGACCACAGAGACCCTCTGTAGATGCTGGAATGCAATTCTTCACCGGGGACTCTTCAAAGCCTAAAAGGAACCCCACTGGGACTCCTTGTCAGCCAAAGTAAATCCCCTCAGAATTTTCCTAAGCATGTCTTGGCCTTTTCCCTCACTGAGAAAAGTAGGCAGCAGGCGTTGAGGTCGCCTTCTCTGCCCAGAACAGAGGCTCCGGTCCGCTCCTCTTTGAGAAGTGACTCAATTCTCCATGATCCAACCCCGGAAGCCAACTTCATCCTAGTCTTATACAGGTTGCTTTTCTGTGAGTGATTCTCATACAGCCGGGATGCTGTTTAAACTGATTAGGCAGTGACCACGTGAATCTTTCTTTTGGAACTGGCATCTCCTTATGGTGGAGTGTTAGTTCTGTAGAGAGAATCTGAATGATCAGCACCCACTGGATCCACATATTGTTCAGTATTGCACTGTAGTGAAAAATGCAGAAGACCTCTGTATATCAAGGAAATAGGAATGGTGATTCGCTCATTCTGACCTGTGCATCTCCATATGACAGCAGCAAGCTGCAAAGGGTTAATTGCCCTTGCCTAGAGTTATATTTGCTTCAGTTGGTGATGCTGTGCAATCTCACAGATCCAGTCCCAGCTGAAGCTGATTACTCAAGGAGGTATATATGAATCCTAAATGGGCTAGGTCTTTGGAGGGAGGTTTTTGTTTTATAGGTGAACCACTGCCTGATGACTGACAGACTGCTTGATGAAGAGATGGTTGTTGAGAGAACAAGAGGAATTTCCCCAGCAGCTCACTCATGAGAAGTATATTTTTGTTGTTAACTTTGAATTAGTTTGACTTTATTAAGTAAATAAAACCTGCTTTCTGTTCACAAACTTGCCTTTGCCTGCTGAAATCTAAAGAACATGGGCATTACATGCACTTACTGTAATAATTTGCTTCCTGGATCTTCCTGTCTATGTAGGAGATCCAAAAATTGAATGACTAAAATAGCATAATGCCCAAGGAGGCGTCAATGCTTTGTGTCCCAACCTCATGGAAGCCACTCATGAAAATGAGCTAGGGCTGTTAATTGTGCATGAAGAAAAGATTTCAACCCATACAGTTTTTTCTCACTCTTGTATGATTATCTCTATCTGTCACACAACTGTCAAATGCACAGAAGCCCTGTCCTCCTTTGTGACTGGTCACCCTGTGCAAAGCAATAAAGGTGAACCTCTCCCATTGGAAAAATAACCACCAGTTGCAGAGCAGTTCTGTGCTGCTTAAAGCAGGTGCATGATTTGTGCATCCACTTATTTAAATGAGAGCTGCTTTGAGTTTGCATCATTTAATTTTGTATGGGAACAGATTGGTGGGAGTTAGGCTGGAAAAGTCAAAGCAATATCCTTTGTACAAATGATGCCAGTTGTTGTGGTTTGAGTATGGTTGTAAACAAGGAGCCCTTAGGGAACACATACACTTGGAAAATAGACCACCTTAGGAAAACAGAACCCACTCCCATACCTTTCTTGGAAAAAAACCCAGGAAAACAAAAGATCAAAAAGAACTGCCTGATTTTATATAGAACAAACTACCTAAAGAAAACAGAGACAGACATAAAAACATAAGAGAAGCCATGTTGGATCAGGCCAATGGCCCATCCAGTCTAACACTCTGTGTCACACGGTGGCCAATATATGTGTGTGTGTATACACACACACACACACACACGTATATATACTGTGGCTAATAGCCACTGATGGACCTCTGCTCCATATTTTTATCCAATCCCCTCTTAAAGCTGGCTATGCTTGTAGACAACCACCATAGTCTGACTCCTTTCTAGCAATCTGCCTCTGTTTAGCATGGTGATTTCCAATATAAAGCCTATGGGCAGTATGGTGCCTGGCTCCCCAGTATGTTTCCAGAATGCAACAGATAAAAAGGAGCTTCTTGACTAGGCAGTATTTCCCTGAAACAAGCTTCATTATAATATTGCTGGGTAACAGAATCATTTTACAAAAACTGTGCTCTACTGATTCTAGAAATTGTACAGGTATTTCTACTACAAACCACAAACTATAAGGGAAATATATGCCATGCTTTCTCCAAGAAACTGATTTGATCAGCATATTACACTGGAAGCAGAAAAAGACTGGGAGAGCCAGCATTGTGTGGTGGTTAAAAATGGTAGACTCTAATCTGGAGTATCAGGTTTGATTCCCCAGTCCTTCACATGAAGCCTGCTGGGTGACTGTGGGCCTGCCACAGTTTTTTTTAACTCCACCTATCTCACAAGGTACCTGTTGTGAGGAGAGGAAGAGAATGTGATTGTAAGCTACCTTGAAGTAGACAAAAGTGGGGTATAAAAACATACTCTTCTTTTTCTAATGAGAGCCTCTCTGGATTTACATAAGGATCTGTTTGCTAGGATTTTTGCAAAAGAAGTCAAGTTGTCTACAGTTCACAACTCATCTCCCTGAAGAAACAGAAAAATGATAAACTTTCTAATCTTTTGCTTGCTGCAGAACACAAGAAGTCCTTCAGCATTATTGTCAGCCTCTCTCAGTGTACTCTCAACCTGGTAGACAAGTCCATTCTTTTTAGAGGGCTATCCTTCTGGCCTACTAAATCTACACAGATGGTTGTTCTGTGGTGATTTGGAGCCCTTTTTTGCCACCTGTATCTGAAGGAGTGCATTTCAACAAGCCTTGGAACAAAGCATGGATGCACAGCATAACAATTCACAATCTACTGTTGAACAACTGCCACCACTCCTGCCTACCATCAGGCAACATGATGACCACCAACTGCCACCTACCCAATGTGACAGGGGGAAAAAAGACTCTACATGGACCCCTCTCCCCTCTGAATAGCACAATGCCACATTAGATGTCTATTTTTGCTACTGAGCTCAGACTGATGCTATCAAGAACTGATTTTATCATCTCTCGCAACCAGGGGTCATTTTGTAGAAAAATAGGTGGTGGCGCTCATCCAGGGATTGTTATGCAGCTGCACATACTATTCAATGGACAAGGAGGTGGAACTCTCAGAAGGAGGAGGAGGAACTCTCAGAAAGGTTCAGGAGCTGTGCTCCTGTGAGCTCCCACTGAATCTGAGGCCTGCTCACAACACAACTTCACTCACACCAAATGAAATGCTATGAACAGTCTCAGAAAAAATCCAAACATCAATATAATAGAAGTTAACAAAAGGTGGAGCAGTTGTCATCATTGGCAAATTAGACTGTTTAGGAAGCTGAAAGACAACCATACCACTTTCTACAAATGACTATCTTCAAATCACAAAAATAATTATACAGGATTATGAAGGAATTACCTTCACACATACCGGAACAGATCTATGTGGGCACACCGCAAGAACCTCAACCAGGCACTTTCTATCTTTTGCTGAAAAAACACAAGCTCAGCAACCCAGAATATCCTATTGTATCAGGCATAGGCACCATCATTGTAAGGGGATCTAGATGTGTGGAATCCATTTTCAGATCCCATGCCATCAATGTCCCCAGTTACGTGCACAACTCCACAGACTTTCTAAGAAAAATGCAGTTTGTCAGCAGTCCTCTAAGTGACCAAGAACAAATGTTGAGTATATATGAACATTTTCCACAAAGATGGACTACAAGCCATCTCTGAAAACACCACAGCTGACTGTATCACCAAGTTCTACCAGTTTGTTTTCACCTGCAGCTACTTCAGATTTGATGATGATTTATTGCTTCAGTTCAATGGAACAGCCATGGGCACTCACACGGCACCACAATATGCCAGCTTTGTCATGACTGATCTGGAGCAGTGCTTCCTCAGCTCCCATCTGTTAACACCCCGCTTATACTTGAGATTTATTGGTGACTTTTTATCATCTGGGCACATGGAAAAAAAGCACTGGGGAAATTTTACCAGTCCTTCAGCAACTTCTACCCCACTATCAATCTGACCTTGAATTAATACACAAAAGAAGTTCATCATCTAGACACTATTGTACAAATACATAATGAAAGCATAAAAACTATATTAAACTGGAAACCTGCTGATCACCAACCATATCTACATGCCTCCCATCACCATTCTAAACACAGCAAACAGTTCATTGTCTACTGCCAAGCTCTACGCTTCAGTCACATCTGTTCTAACCCCTCCGACAGAGATTGTGACCTGTGGAATCTACAACAGATGTTTTTGGATTTGCAACACTAACAATATTATCTCAGATTAATTCACTTATTCATCTTCCAACATTACATATGTCATTAAGTGTCAACAATGCCCTTCCACTAGCTACATTGGACAAACAGGTCACTCCTTATGCAAAAGAATAAACCTGACATAAATCTGACATCAGAAATCACAACATTACAAATCCAGTAGGAGAACCTTTTAATCTTCCAGGGCATTCCACTGCTGATTTAACAGTTGCAGTCCTCAAACAGAGATGCGCCAAGGGGAGATTACAATGTGAGATTGCTGAACTTCACATTCACACATTCAGAACATTCACAGATTCAGAACAATGGACCCCAGAGCTGACATAGAATAGAAGATGCTAATTTTCTGCTCCCAAGTGTTTCTGCTTTAATCAAGCTTGATGCATTTCACATTGTACCTCCTCATCCTGACTACTTTCTTTGCAGCACCCCTCCCACTTTCAGACTGGGATATAATGACTCATAAACCTCTATTCCTACTTTGTATCTGATGATGGGAGCTTTGACTCTCAAAAGTTCATTCCCTCAAAAATTCTTGTTGGTTCCTATAGGACTGCAATCTAGCTGTTCCACTATAGACCAAAACAGCTACCCTTTGAAACTACAGTTTAGGCACTTGCTATGTCTGTAGGAGAAGAATATCCTCAAGTTAACAAAAAGCTGCTATGCTTAATGATCCACATGTTTTTGGCAGTATACAAGAGTTCTGAGCCATGGACAAATCTGATTCTTTGTAATAGCTTATGTATAAGAAACCAGACTCTTCATTGAACAGTTCCCTGCATTTGCATATAAAAATCTAGGAGGAAAGGTAGCTGGTATAGCCCAATCTTATCAGATCTTGGAAGCTAAGTAGAATGGGAGACCACCAAGGGAGACTCTGCAGGGAAGGCAGTGGTAAACCAACTTGGCTCACATACCTCAAGAGCTCCTTGCTGGCATTGCCACAAGCAGTGCTCCCTCTAAGCTGAATAAGCGTGAGCTAGTTCACAGTTTTTTAATCTCCAGCTCACACATTTTTGTCTTAGCTCAGGAAAAATAGCCCCAGAGCACAATAATTTATGCAGTAGTTTACAACTTTAATGCCAGTAGCTCACAAAATAGAATTTTTCCTCACAAGACTTAGACGGAACATTGGCCATGTCAGTTGTCACTTGTCAGTGCTTAGGAACATACATATAAAATATCTTGTAGAAGTCACTGAGAACATTTCTTTATGTGTATTAAAGAAGCCATTCTCAGTCTTAAAAACTATGGTAGAACTTAGGGATGGAGATGATTTGCTGGAGCCAGCCAGACTGCTTAGTTTTTACAGAAAATCACCAGGAATTTTCAATTCCATGCAGATCATCTAGTTCCTAAAGCTGGATAAGGGGAACTAACAAAAGCTACATATTCTTTCTGAGGCTTTCATTATGTTCTGCTGGGCTTCTATTGCCCTTCTTTTTCCTGTTTTCCCCTCCATTGAAAACAATGTAGGATGGGGCACTTTCTTTTGAGGGCCATAACTCAGACCCCAGGAATCCAATCCTTACCAAACTTGGTGGACATGAAGAGAAGTATCCTCTGGGAATACCTTGTGAGTTGGATATCTCTAGCATGCTGAGTGGCCACTCTACCACATCATGAATCTCATCAGTTCATTTTGCTCTCAAAGGTTCATGACAGTTTGTGGCTCACAAACTGGGTACTCCACAAACCAAAACAAACCACATTTTCCTGGTTTGTGCCCATCCCCCGTTCTACCAGTCATTCCACAGTTACACTGTATGAAAAACATCCTGCCTTGTGTATCCAAGTCCATTTTCCAAAATATGAAAGTCACAGAACGGCAAGCATTGATTTCTGTTTCCACTAGAGAATGAGTACCATAATCAAATCTAGACCACTTAGGTTGCGATTCAGTTTCATGCTTATTTGATTTATGATCAATCATAATGTTTTCTGTTTTGACTATCAAGAAATGGAGGGTGACTCTAGAGACAGCTACAGCCTTTTTAATGGGAAGATTAAGTAAGGACCAACCAAAAACAACAACAAAAACCGTAGGGGCTTTCAGAGACAGAAAAGGTTATTTTTATAAATTGGATATCAATGGGATTTATGTGTAGCATTTTTTAAATCTGGTCATAACCAAATAACTGAAAACTGTAACTCAACACAGAATGTGGAACCGCCCCCCCCCAATTGATTAAAAATTGATTTATGTTGAATAAGCTGCCATGTGGTTCTTTTTTTTGGGGGGGGAGGGAAATTGAACTCAACATAACTTAAGTTTCAATTCAGTAACCACAGAGTCCTTGCAGGGAAATGATTATTCATAATGCACAAATGAAGATATAAGCAGTGGATCACATCCCAATTCTAGCCTCAATATATTTGACTAGCAATTACTATGTAGAGCCATGGTCTCTGTTTTGCATCCATACAGACTTTAACCACATTTGCATGCACACACATAGGTTCCTGTGAAAACTGCAAGCATGTCAGTTGGAGGCGGGACCAACTTTTAAGCATAATTTGCACACTCTGAATGTCTAACAGGGCTGCTAATGGCAAGAAATGTTAGAAGACCAGTCTTATGCTAGTGGATGAGTAAAGGTGCAGAAACGATTGTTATCAAAATGGTCAAAAAGTGCAACTGCATACTAGGTTATCTCTAGGACTGCCATATTAGACATGTACAATCTTTATGGAGTACATGTTTGTCCCATCGTTATGCAGATAAAATGGCAAGAGGAGGATCATATCATGTATGCTACAGTCAGGGCTTTTTTTGTAGCAAGAACTCCTTTGAATATCAGGCCACAAACCCCTGATGTAGCCAATCCTTCAAGTGTTTACAGGGCTCTTCTTACAGGGCCTACTGTAAGCTCCAGGAGGATTGGCTACATCAGTGGTGCATGGTCTAATATGCAAAGGAGTTCCTGCTACAAAAAAAAAGCCCTGGCTACCATACATGGTTAATTTTATCTTCACAACAAAGGTGGCAAATAAATATTTTAAATAAATAAATATGAAGCAGGTAAGGTTAGTGTGACTGGCTTAGTGGCATGCAGTGAGCATTGTGGATGAATGGTAATTTAAATTCCAGATCTTCCCAGTATAGTCTGACATTCCAACCACTATACACTGGAAATGCATGATTGTTTCAGTTTGAATGTATTGCTTCATTATGCAGAAGCTTATTTTATATATTCCCATTATCTTCCCAGTGTGGCTTGTTGGTCCACATGTTTCTGCATCTGAAGGAAAAAGAAGTATGGTGAACTTGATGATAATGATGAACCAGTGAACAGTTTTTGGAGCAGATGAACAGTGAACTTAGTGGCTTCACGCACGGAACAAATATCTGAGAATCAACATTGTATTATCCTGTCTTGTTTTCACTGTAGCTCATTTATTCTAACAAGAAATATCTCCAGAACTCAACAGAGAAGAGAAACTGCCTATGGTAATGTGATAATAGTATGTGGTGGAATGTATATCTTTGGCTAGAAGTAATTTGGTGGAATATCTTTCTTTGACTAGAAGTATGAAATACATTCACCATGCAGAACAAAGTTTGAGTCCAGTGGCACCCTTAAGACCAGAAAAGTTTTATTCAAAGTATAAGCTTTTGTGAGCACACATACTTCTTTGATACACTATTCACTGTGCTGTGATCTGATGAACACAGTGTGGCATTATTATTTTTGAATGATCCAAAATAAGACTACCTTTAATTATTTTTCCAGCCACCTCAGGAGTGCATCTATTTTTCAGAGAGTTAATAAACTAAATGAGTCAGAGTAGCATTGCCTTTTAAAAATTGTTCAAAGGGATTGACTCTGACTTTCGCAGCAAATAGCAATCTATTTGTCTGCTTTGACACAGTGTACTTGCTCTCAGCTGCTAGGACATTGTATGCGCAGCTGTGGAAACAAGGAAAAATACCAGAGAAATGGGATT